>NC_043985.1:16051877-17251877 GCF_902150065.1 Myripristis murdjan | reverse complement strand
AAAAAGGCTTTTCAGTAATAAATACTCCACTCCACTACTGAAACTGCTCCCTAGTCCTTATTAGCTATTAAATATTCATATATGGTGTTTCATATTTTGTCCTCTCTCTCTCTCTCTCTCTCTCTCTCTCTCTCTCTCTGGATGGACAAAATAACCGAAACACCTAACATAACATAATAGGTATATTATATCATCTTACTGTAATTTTACAGGAAACAGTGCCCTGCTGCTCTTAACAATATTCCTAAGATATTCAAATGATATATAACCCTCTAACAGCAGTCAGATGGTTATGTTGACTGTAGCACACACACACACACACACACACACACACACACACACACACACACACACACGCTCCAGTTGGGGGCTGGAGCGCGTGTTCCTGTCCGGGAGGAGGCAGACGGGACAGTTGCAGCGCGCTGCTCTCACTCGTCCACACGACTCCATTCATGCAACACGCAGCTCGCACGGCGGGTAAGTTCTCGTCTTACACTTTAAAAACACGTTTACTTTTCACCACCTTGGCGAAGAATCAACATTTTGCTCCTGTAGACGCTTTTGCAGTTTGTTTATGGCGCTCGAAGGTGAGATTATAGGGATCTTCATGTACTTTTCTGTGTCTTACAGTATCACTGCGAATGTTCCCTCAGTTTTTCTGTGATATTTGTATGTAAAATGTGACACATCCTATTTCATGATCTGTTGTTTAGTGTTAAAAGGACGAAGCAAACCTGTAAGTTCAATATCATAAAAAGGATGACAGTATAAGTGCAGATTCACAGATTTCTGTCTTCGTATCAAAAAGTTACCTCAGTCTGATTTGTCAGGTTGTGGAACTAAGCGCTGGCGATATAACAATAACATAAAAAAAAAAAAAGAAAGAAAGAAAGAAAGAAAAAAGAAAGAAAAAAAGGTTTGGCAAGTTTGGTAATCTGTTTATGAACATTTCTTTATTTCTCAATTATTTCGCTGCTCTAACACACTTGAGCCGATGTGACAGATCAGCTGTACATGGCTCCTCAAGTAGCCCTGATCAGGAGGATGGTGCCGTTTAGGAGATGTTGTCCACTGAACAATACGCCTTGTGTCTTTGTGATTGTCCAGCCTCACAGTAATATATTTGTTGATACACAGTTTCTTCAAGTGTTACTCCATGAAGTGGGTGACGACACCGCTGCAGCCACAGCCGCTTGTAGTCGTCATGCAACTGGCACAAGTTCAGCTGCACAATACTACACTGTCACCAGCACACACACAAGTTTTCATTGTTTAACTGTTTTCATTGCACAGCAATATCGACCTCTTGTCACTGTCCATTTATTTGGTCTTTATCTTGGCTGGCTTAGTGCAGCTGTGTGAGGTGCTCTTGGTCTGTCATTGTCCCACTGTGGTTCAAATGTTTTGTAAACAGCAACCTGGACCAACCTGATGCTGCTGGGACTGATGCGTCAGTTTTCAATCCACTTTCCCATGCAAGATTACTCTCGTTTAGTCAGACATATCTGCTTACGTTGCTCATGCAGGAGTCATGATATGTACCTACCTGTGTCTTCACAGCTGTAAAACTGTCCTGTTAAAGAGATTGGATCGTCTTAACCCAGATCGCCCACATGGAGTCTCACAGGATGAGCGGCGCCCCGGACATCAGGTTGCAGAGGAGCTACATACAGCAGCACAGCCCCAGAGGCAACCCTGACAACTTGTTTGGAGTGAGGGTGCAAGTCCAAGGGATTAAAGGCCATCCTTATGTGATTCTGAACAGCAGCGGGCAGGAGAGCCACAGGGATGTCTCTGTCATCACTCACCAGCCGGGCTACAACCCGGGCGTGGCGAGGGGGTCTCCGCTTGGAATGTCTGTGGATGAAACGCCAGCCAATAGAGCAACTCAGTGTGCACATTCCTCTCCTGAGCTCAGGGAGGCGCAGAGGACTGCAGCATCCAGTGTGTTTCATTATCACAGACACCCTGAGATTCTCAGACCTTATGACCCTGAGAGCAACAATCTCAGCCTCCTCGTTCCTTCACAGACAGCCTCAGCGGCCCGACCGGGACGAACGCAGCCTGAGACGGCCCAGGCCGCTACAGTGACCAAAGCCAGGATTCCTCTGCCTGCTGAAGCTGCAGGGGAGGACCAGTATGAGGCTCAGAGCAAGGCCTCTGCCTCAGGCACAGAGACCCCTGCTAGATCCCCAAACTCAGTGGACACAGATCCCATCTCCTCTGTAGGGAAGCTGATAGACCGGTTCAATTTGCCCCAGCGGAGGGGACGGTGCGGCCCAAGGAACAGACTGGACCCAGAGGAGTGTAGAAGGTCACGCAGTGTGGACAGCCGCCGGACGTCAGACTCCTCTTCCTGTTCCAGCAGGGCCTCCTCGCTCAGGGGCATCAGGGGTGAGTCTCCAGGTGGGACACGCACCTCTGTGTCTCCAAGAGCCTGGTTCTTCGGCGAAGAAACAGCATCAGCAAACCAGAAAGAGGAGAACATGTCCATCACTCGGCTCAAAGTGCAACACAGAAAGGACCCGGTCATTCTGCAGGCAGCAAAGGGAAAATCCTTGTTGTCCAGATCATCCAGTGACCAAACAGATGAATCCGATGAGAGAGACACACAGGTAAAGAGTTTTACCACAAAACACAACATCATAACATAAAGGGTTGTATTTATTTGCCATATATTCCATAACCAGGTCACTCCTGATCTTCTGAAAGGACAGCAAGAGCTTTCAGCTGACTCAAATGAAGATACAGCAAAACAAATACTGTTCACCTACCTTCAGGATGGGTAAGTCCTCTTGACCTTGGACTTCTGTTCAGTCAGCAGAGCAGTTTTGCATTTTATTTACACTTTCATCCTAAGTTCCCTACACCAAGAGGCACTCTGTTGGCTGATCTCGTGAGAAAAAGACACTCAGTGCGACCATATCTTATTTTTCATGCCCTAGCCATCTTCTGATGATTAGCTCGTGGGTGTGATCATGTATAGTCAGATAAGGGGGAGCTGTGCTGTTACAGCTGCTTGTGCTCAAACACACAGCAGTTAGGAATGCAGAGCATGAACTGATTTCCACTGCACTCATGAAATACGGTCTTCACCTTCACCTCCACACTGAGCGAGCAAGGAATACTTTGAAGATGCATCACCATCCATTTTGAGATACCGCACTGAGGCACAGGTATCATTTTTAATAACCCCCACGCACCTACGACAAGCTGACTGAACATCCTTGCACTTTAAAAGAAGGACACACTGCCTCTAGCTTAGAGTTTTCATTTCACTCCCAAACTTCTTGTGGAGTCATAACACTTTCTCGGTTACAACTGGATAAAAACACATGAATGCTAGAAGTTTGGACAGAAGTATCTGCTATCATGATTTTACACGCTTAACACTGTGGTGTGTTAGTGAATCTGGCATTTGTTTACTTTCAGGACCACGGATAATGATTCCACCACCCAGAGGAAAGTGAGCTTGTTATTTGAAAAGATCAACAAGCTGAAGTGGAAAACTGCCGAGAATGTGGAGGAGGAGGAGAAAGTGAGCTTTGGGATGAGATAATTGGTCTTGTTGATCGCTGCTCTGCATGCTAATGTGTCTTTGATGGAAAGCTCCGATGATACCATGTTGTTGGACTTCATTTCCTCTAAATATTTTAGGATTATGCTGCTGAGGCGAAGGCGTTACAGGAGAAACAGGCGGCGCTGGAGAAAGAGGTGTCCGAGTTGAAGAAACAGCTGGAGATTGAGACTAAGGTGTTGTCAAGTCCCAACTGTAAACCCTGTTGATTGACCTTACTCACTTTTTATTCTGCAATATTCATAGTTTCTGTGTCTGCTGTGTGTATGTCCTGCAGAATGAAAAGACTCTAGCGAAGGCTTGTGAAAAGGCCAGGACAGAGAAGAAGAACCTCCAGGAGGAGTTGGCCAAAAGTCAGGCAGAGCTCTCCAAACTCAGGGACAGACTGGCAGAAACTGAGACAGAACTCCAGTCTACCAAACACGAGTAAGGCTTTGACTTCCCCGTCATTCAACAAGATGTGAAATTCAAACCTGCAATATAGGCAAGATTGTTTTCAAAGATGTTTGTCTAAATGAAATTCTGATGGGTATGTAGTCTTCTCTGCCAACAGGAAGTGATGAATTGAAACTGCTGTATATGATTAGAAGTTGGAATTCGGGATTTCCGACTTCCTCGTGAAAAAAATCAAATAGAGCGTCCCATTCAATCGGACTTCCTCGCCAGGCAGGTTTTCTCAGCCTCCAGTTCACGGCTTAACGTCAGCACAGCGTGGCTGCCCGTGCTGTCAGCTGTAAAAACAGTATGCTGTTTTTAATGTTGTATGCTTTTAAACGTCTTTGATTCTCAGCATGGCATGTTTTTGTGTTAATCAACATATCTTTACAGTAGCTGGTCAGACCGATGAACTTTGAAGTTAGCTGTTATCAGCTGTTTTCATCATTTTGTTTTTAACATTAGTAAACTTGTTAGTATTAAGAACTGAACTTTGCAGAGCGAGAAATTTGAGGTTAAACAGCTCAAAAGGCTCCCACCTGAGACTGAGTACCTTGTCCACGTCCCTCCCACCCACTTGATTGCTCTGATGCCATTCTATATTGTTTGATAAGCTAAAGTACTGTAGCTACAGCAGGGTAGGTGGAGTTTTTTGTGGACAGAAAGCAAGTGTATCCAGCAGTATTATGTGTGCATGTACACAAGACACAACTAGACTGAGGCAGCGACGCCTCCCTCAGATGACTGGCTGTCTGAGTTGCACCAAAATGGATTTTGACCAATGAGATTAAAGCCACAGGGGCAGGCGGGCGGACCAAATTTTTCAGTGCATTTAGTTTGACCCTCTGTGTTTAATGGCAATTTGTCCAGATTATGAGGAAAAAAAGTTCCCTACATAAGTTTTAATAGCAACATCAATAGTTTAGATAGATAGTTTGTCTCTCACACATCACACGATTCCTGATTGCCTCCTGTGACTTTCAACAAAACAAGAGCACAGTGTGACACATTCAAGCATCAGGTGCAATTAGATGTGTTCCATTGGAAGCCAGTGAATGTAAAAGTAAAAGGTGCCTCTCTGGCCTGTTTATGTTGTGTTTGTGTGCGATGGGTAAGGCTGGTCCGAATGAAGGCAGAGAGAGACAGATCTAAGACAGAGATGAAGGACCTGCAGCAGCAGCTCTCGGAGATGCATGATGAGCTGGACCGCGCCAAGAAGATGGAGGTGGTGAATACAGAGAAAGAAGTCCTTCTGAAGGTAAAGGAGGAGGATTTTCTCTAAACGTGCACATACACACTGCACAAATCACTTACACCTGCCCGCAAACCTTCGTGTTTGTATTGAACGTAGTGCTGAATGTGTGTCAGGATATGGCGCAGCTGCGTGCGGACCTTCAGGAGGTCCTACAGATGCAGGAGGAGCAGGAGGACACGCTGTACCGACGGGAGAGGGAGCTCGGTGCTCTGAAGGGGGCACTGAAAGAGGAGGTGGAGACCCACGACAAAGAAATGGCCTCGCTGAAGGAGGAATATGAACAGGAGGTCACGAAGCTCTTGATGGCCGTAGATCAGGCTAAAGAGGTGACAATGAAAGGCATACAAAATCTCCAAATTTAGATTGGATTGTTTTGCCTATCCTGCTATCAGTCTTTTATTTTTTTTCTGTTCGGTAGAGCAATTCTCTGCTCGGCCAAGAGAAGGCCCAGGCGGAGGAGGCGCGAGGTGCAGCTAAAATGCAGGCGGAGGAGCTGAGCGAGGAGAGAGATCAGCTGAAAGGAAAAGTGCAGGAGCTGGAGAACGAGGTGGATCAGCTTAGTCACAAAATCCAGGAGTCCAGAGCCGTGGAGAAACTGCTGGAGCAAAGAGCAAAGCATCTGGAGGTGTGTGTGTGTGTGTGTGTGTGTAACAATCACATACAATTCAAAAAGAGCAGAGACAGATCATGTTCTCATTTGTGGACACCTTTACCTGTTTTTAGGTTTTCTCATTTAACTATGGCAATAATAACACGTTCCATGGTTGTGTTTTTATTCTCCTGTTTCTTCTTTTTTGTTCCTCAGAGGGAGAAGCAGCAGGTTGAGGACGAGCTGATAGACGTGAGGAAAAAGGAGGAGGAGATGTGTGAATCTAACCAATCTCTGCTCAGTCGCCTGGAGGATGTGCAGGTGAGACAAAGACAACAGTGCTGTAGTAGCCACTGAAAAAGTCTGAATGTCCTGAACCTGCAAGAAGGGTCAAATAGTACCTGCAAATAATTATTATTTTTATTTTTTATTTTTTATTTTTCATTTTACAGTTGACATAAAATCTCTTTTTTGAAGGAGACCTGGCCAAGATAGCACACCATTACAAGGTTATAAAATCATAAAATAGAGCATGAAAAAAAAAACAGACTTGGGACAATTAAAAATAGAGCATGTTAAAAACAGACAAGGGACAACAGATACACACATTTTAACCTGCTTAGAGTGCCAGACGGGATGAACTTAAAGTATCAGGACAACATGACTTACATGACTTTACAAGTGCTGTTTTAGACAAATCTTAAAATGTATACACTTTTATCTCTGTTCCTTTGACAGAGCAAGTTGACCAAACTCAACTATGAGCACAGGGAATTAAACGAGAAGCTCAAGGAAGAGAGGAAACAAATAGAGTCACTGTGGAAGGTAAAAAGTCACCTGGAGGAGGAGAGGAGGCTGCAGGACAAGATGGTGGAGCAGCTGCAGAGTAAGGTGAGAGGGACATGGACTAGTTATCGGGGCCTTAAGGGGGAATTTGTCATGCAAAGGATCATCTGTGATGTTTTGAGCTACCATGAGCAGCTCTTTGCTCTCTGTCCCTCTGCATGGTCAGATGACTTCCATCATGGAGGAGTGCGAGGCGTCGACAGACAAACTTCAGAGCCAGGTCGATGAGGCCAGAGACAAGAGTCAGAGGGAGTTGGCCGAGCTGCGGAGACAGCTGCAGGAAAAGGGAGTGGAGTTGGAGAAATCCCGACAGACGGCCAAAAAACTGCAGGAAGAGGTGTGGCACGCATTCTCTCCCTGACTCATCAGTGCATGTTTTCACCATTCATAGTAGTGGGAACAGGGCTATGGGCATCCCCTAACATAAAAAAACCAATGCCAAGACGAAAAGAAGAGAGATACAGAAGAAAGTGGAGAGTATATGATATATAATGCAAAACCCTGTGCTTTATTACCCATGTTTCCTTTTTTTTCTTCTTTTGTCTTTTGGTTTCAGCATTCTCCTTACAATGTAGTGCTGCAGGGATTTCAATGAAAGTTTTCAAAGTTTTGTAAACTTCAGAAATGTAAAATGTGCTTGTTTGAACACCAATGCATGAGGCATATGCCAGACTTTATTAATTCCAGTGCGTGTGTGTGTGTGTGTGTGTGCGTGCATTTATTCTGTGGCATGCTCGGTGTTCAGCTGCTTCCTCTGGAGGAGGACCTGCGGCAGTGTCGCAGGGAGCAGCAGGAGGCCCAGCTGAGGGGCCGGCAGCTGGAGCAGAGAGTGGAGGAGCTGGAGGAGAGGAACACCAGCAGAGTGGGGGAGCGAGGCCGACAGGTCAAACTCATGGAGGTAACAAACCGGGAAGCTCTGCAAAGATAAACACATGCGCAAATGACAATTAACCTTATTTCACTGTGTACAGAATAGAATAAAATAGAACAGAACAGAGTGAAAAACTGACTGTTGACAAAATGTACCCACTGGAATTGTTTTGGACAAAAGTGTCTGCTAAATGATATAATGTAAAATAAAGTGTAGTGTAATGCACTGTAATAGAATGGAAAGAATAGAGGCAATGTTTGTTTCAACATATTGTTGGGTGAAATCCTTTCACCTCCAAAATGTCAGAAATTTCAGGAAGTAAGAAAGAAAAACAATCTTGACAGTTATGATGTTGAAGTTTATTCTGTGGGCTTCACAGGAATAAAAGATGAAAAGTTTTTCTTAACCCACATCAGGAAAGATTACACATTCAATCCTTCAGGTGAAGCTAAAACTCCGGCCAGACTTGAGAGGACAGCAACAGAAATGTGTACTTAAAAACCAAAAATCCAACGTTACAAACGTAATAACCGTGGAGAGCGTTCAGTTTTTCCTCACATTTATCAAGCAGGTACACTGGTTTATTGTATCTTTAAGTTGTGCCAGTATTTGCACCTGCTTGTCCCTGTGCATTATCAGGGTGTTGAGAAACCTCACCACTGTTTGTCCTCCTGATGACAAAACATCACACAGTGCTGCTCACGCTGTGCTTGTTCACTCACTGTTGACACTGAGATTCGACCCGGGAAGCTCCTGTTTACTGTAAAAAGTTATCAGACCTGTTTGAGTGTATTCAGAAGTCGGACGTTTCCCTATCAGAGATACTCACCAGGGTGACTTCCATTCAGTGGCAACCAGCTGTCTGAAGTCTAACAGTTCATGCAAACATGATATCTTCTATATGTCTGTCTTCTACAATGCATGTGTCACTTTATAAACCCACCCTAAACATTTGTCATCAGACCTTCATCAGACCTTGTGTCTTGGTAAATGTTGTCATGTAATGCAAAATAAAATAGTTTCATGCTGAACTGACACTTATCGTTGGCCTGTTCTCCTCTCAGGGACGCATCAATCAGCTAGAAGAAGATCTCAGTGAGGAACGCAGCAGCGCCGACCGGCTGATGGAGCGCCTGGACAAAAGCAAAGAGCAGGCAGGTTCACTCCCTCACCCTTTCCCATAGTGCTTTTGCCTTTTTTTTCTTAGGTGGAGCTCTCATTTTGTCTTTGCATGCATCCATAAACATTCTCTCTCACTAATTGCTAAGAGGCAACCTTTCCACCAGAGAATAATCCTGCAGCTCAGGTTTGAACGTGGTCAGGTTTTTATCATGAACAGATGTCGGGCTGGAGACTCAGATTTCCCTCCAAACACAGAAAGCTGCTGACTCGGCGTGTCCGGAGCAAGCTGTGAAACATGTTTGTGTTTCATTTGTTAACACTGCTTTTGTGACAGCCCCAATATATGACTGAACCCCACTGACTTCATGTATGTTTGTTAATCACTGATGTAATCATAAGCGCCTCACGTCCCGTCGCTGTGCCTGTAAAGTAGGCCACCATTCATGGGAGCAAAGTGGTGCAGACTAATTGACACAAAACACTGTTTTGGGTGCACTGGAAAGACAAAAAAGAGCTAACTATTGTGAGCAGCTATTCACACTCCCCTCTCTGGGCCTCTGAATGTTATTAGAGAAGAGAGCCTTCAGATCCTGTGGCAGGTCAAACCAGACATCATTTCCTCAGCTTTTAGGAATTAGGACGGGACCTTTGATTGAACCTGAAATTGCTTTTCATCGGGCCGTGTCTTTTTAATAATGTTCAGCTAAATATATTTATATCTGTCTATCTAACCAGAACCAGTGGAGCAGAGCACATCATTCCTTAGCCTCATCTTAGCCTCCCTCCTTTGGTCACCCATTAGTTTTAGAGCCGATTTTAAAATTTTGCCGATTACTTTTAAAACCCTGCTTGGTCTCGCCCTTTCCTGCGTTTCAGAACACTTAACCCCTCATGAGCCAGAGTGCTCCCAAAGATCCTCAGGCACGGCCCTTCCTGGCTGGCTAAAGGTATAGACTGAAGAAAACAGGCAGCCAGGCCTTAAACTGCAACAACCTGCCTGAGGATATTTGGCTTGCAAAATCAGTTAAATCACTCTTTAAAACTCACCTTTACAGACTTGCTTTTTTAGGTCATTATTTTTTATGTGCATGTATCTTTAGTTCCACTGCCCTTGACTCATTTATTGTTTTCCCCACATTTGTTTTCTTTTTTTTTTTTTTAATGTGAAGCACTTTGTAACTCTGTTTTTAAAAGGTGCTACAGAAATTATGTTCATTATTGTTAAAATTGACTGTACGAGTCAGTCCTTCAGTTTGCTGTGAGCGCAAACATGCTAAGCCTACATGTACCCATTGGCTGTATGATGCTTTCGATCAAAAATCCCCTCAGAAGGTGTACATGCTACATCCACATGCTCTTTCAGCAGCTTATTTGGAGACAATAATAGACTCTCAAGTGAACGTGGGAAGTGAGCCACATTTCTTGTCCTGCCAGTCGATCTGAGTCGCTACACACACTTTTTCCATGTTGGTTTTGTGTGACAGATGGATCAGATGAGGAGCGAGCTGCTGCAGGAGAGAGCGGCCAGGCAGGACCTGGAGTGTGACAAGATGAGCCTGGAGAGACAGGTACGGCCTGGACATCACAGTGGCATGTGCAAACAATGCTCTGTATTTTTGAGTCAACACAGTGTACCTGACATTTGGAGTTAGTAAAATACATGTAGTGTAAGGTCATTTTCAGCAATCACAGAAAAATAAACTAACTTTTAAAAATATTTTGTGACTATTGAAAGCATGTGGCAGCCCAGTCCATCTGTAACAAGGCAAATCCCCGTTATCTAGTGCTTAAGTGGGCTTAAACCAGATCTACAGGAAACAGAGCAGTTCTGATACGCACCAATCATATTCACCCGGCTCTCTTGGCATCTAGATCTTGTGTATTATCCACCTTAACTGTGAATGAAATCCATGTTTCATCTCTCACTCTCAGAATAAAGACCTGAAGAGCAGAGTGACTCATCTGGAAGCGTCCCAGAGGAGCAACCAGGACTCCTTGGTGTCCAGACTGAACAGCCGCATCCAGGAACTGGAAGCGAGGTTACAAGGAGAAGAGAGGTGAGTGCCTTCCCATTAAAAACATGCCATTATCACTTTTGCCTATAACCACATGTGTCCATTCACACATGTATGTTTTTCATGTTCCTGTTTGTACTGCATTTGATGATAAGTTGGATTACACTTTGAAGATTGTAGTGGTTATTTGGGTGTCAATTGATGCTTCATCTGATACTTGATGGTTAATTAAACTCTCTCATATCACTTTCCCTCTGCATTATAATGCGAGGTTGTAAGAGTGAGGGTATTCTCCGGTCTGAGCTCACTGAGAGGATATCGTGTTACAGGAACCCCCCCCCCCCCTCGACGTGATGTGATCTGTTGGTGCTTGTGTTCACAGAGACAACAACAACCTGCAGCAAACAAACCGCAAGCTGGAGCGCAGGGTGAAGGAGATGAAGATGCAAGTGGACGAGGAGCACATCGCCCTGCAGAGCGAAAGAGACCAGGTTGGCATGTGTAACCATGGAACAAAAAGAAAGAAAAAAAAGTTGTCAAGTGGTCTGGAAGAGCAGACTTCTAGATGATTTAATATCATACTTTGTGAACTGTGTAGCTGACTCAGAGACTGAAGACAGCAAAGAGACAGATGGATGAAGCGGAGGAGGAGATTGAGCGTCTGGAACACGCTAAGAAGAAACTGCAGAGAGATCTGGACGAGCAGATAGAGGCCAATGAGCAGCTCCACGGCCAAGTCAGCGCACTGCGGAGTGAGATGAGGTGACCGCTCACACTCCATGCTTTAGATGTGTGTGTGTGTGTGTGTGTCCTGATGTTTATGCATGTGTATTGAGTCACAAAACCACATATTGTTCTGTTGACGCAGTTTCTTTCTCCATCAACAGGCGCAAGAAATCGACCCCGCTCATGATGATCGTGGAGGATGACGTGAACGACGTCGACGACTTCAGCTCGGACTGAACGACAAAAAGCAAACACTCATTTCTGAACTTTACTGAGAGACTTTGGAATTACTGTGAGAAATCCTTGTGTTAATAATTTTACATGATTCTGTTAACAACTCAGGTGTGGCTTTCTCGTGTTTCCAGGTGTGGACAGTGTGGCATCATTCCAAGGCTGGCCTCTAGTGGCAACATTTGTAACTGCATTATTAACAGCAAACATTAAAGGCAGACCATGTAGTTTCAAATGGGAGGGCAAACTACTTTGTTCACTAATGTGAAGGATGAGGCTGAGGAAGGATAACAGCATAAAACCCCTCAGGTCCATGCCAAGACTAATAACCCAAATATAACACTTTTAAACGCATGTCTTGAATTTAGAAATGCATTTTCAAATGTACACAAAATGTAAACAGTAGAGCAAGATGCTCTTATATTTCGGGTTATGATGGAGTAAAACATTTGTCCTGAACTCCTTACGCCTTTCTAAATTATATTATTTTGAGAATTGACTGGAATTCATTAATAACAATGTGGGCTACCCTCCGTTGTGCAGCTGCAGAGTTTGCCTTTAATGTTACTCCTACAATACAGCAGATGACAGCATGATGCCTTTACATCTACTCAAATTATTCTTTTGTTTTTGCTCCCTAAGTTATTGCAATTCTGTGTGAGTTAATAAGGTACAAACAAACGAGCAAATCTCAGCATAATGAATAATTATATTAAGATGCTTCCCCAGTATTCTCTCACATTTATATGCTGACTGAAATGTTTGAAACTGGAATGAATCCAGCTGTATGTTTTTTTTTCCTCTTAATCAGGGATTATTATTATTATTATTATCCATGCAGATTTTTTGTCTGTGTTTTCTGTGACCATACACATGAATAAATAAGATCATGTTTAAATTAACATTCCATACAGACGCAAAAACAAGTGCGGGTTTGACTCACTTCCTTTAACAAATGCACCTGTCCTTCACCTTGCCTCGCCTCAACCCCCGAAAACAGTTTTTCCTGACAAGACTGAAGAGGAATGTGATGGACATAAAAGCGGATCAATGCTCCGTGCTGAGTGGCTCTGGTTGGGTGGAGGTGGGGATTAGATGTGACGGCTCTGATCAACTCCAGGGGTTCACACTGTCGGACATCTGGCAACTCTAACAGTAGTTGGCACAGTGATACATGGAAATAAAACACAAGAGAAGTATGAGGCAACACTGTGCTCTCAAATATGGAATACTCAAGGAATTCCTGGCTGAATTCCTGGGAACGTTTGTCTTGGTTGTAAGTAATGTTTGATATGATGAAATGGTGTTTTTGTCGGGTTGGGCTAAGTTGCAGAACAGTACAAGAATCTTTGCCTATAGTTTTACTTTGAAAAATGTGTTTGCTTTATTGTTGATCTCACATTTGTGGGATCTCTGAGAACTTGTTAAAATATCGCTTTGAAACTGGTGTTGAGGTCAAAGTTAATTGGTAAAAGTCCATAAGTGAGTTTTAAGTAGTTGATCTAAAAGAAGATGCTGGTTTTGCAGTCATACTTCACCTGATATACACAAATGCTCTTTCAAATCAGATCACCTGAATGGATGTGGGTGAGAAATATGTTCTTCCTGATTTTTTTTTTTTTTTTTTTTTTAATGTATTTATTTATTTATTTATTTTTTAATTTTATCAGTTGTTTGGCTGCGGATCAGTCGCCCAGACTGTCCTCAGTCGCAACACCCTGGGTGAGCCTCTCACCGTCCACATCGGCTTCTCTGTGGGACTGACGATGGCAGTGTATGTGGCTGGTGGAGTGTCGGGTAAATATGATGTGAATTCCTGTAACAGGCTCCTAATGGATACTTCATTTATTCCTTCACCAGGGAGATTTGTCTGGCAACACGCAGGCACTTCTGGCATACACACTAAATAGAAATAAGCACATAATACATGGGCTTACAATATCACATATCACAGGGTACAAGTCAAACACAAAGATTAATACAATATGCATGACTAAGTGTTAAAGTCCATCTGTGTTTTGTAATTTGATGCTGTTTGATTTCTTGGTCTGGATTTTAGCAGCTGACAGTGGCTTCTATACTTAATAGAAATTTCCACTTGGGCTAAAACAAGAACACTGACTTCAGCATGTCATTTTAAATGAAAATGCTTGGCATAAAATTCTGCATGTACAGTATAAAGTAATGAGGAATTGTTATTGGACTTTGCAGAGATCAGTTTCCCATACTGTTGGATGTTGACATCCCATCAAATCAACTGAAAATGGCATGTCAGTTTTAATAATATAGTAGTTAGCATTAGTTTATTATGTGCCTTTTCAGCTTTTCTGTTGTGATGAACAGCTGTGGTTGCATACGATCCATTGCTTGGTACTATAGACTCTATGATGAGTGTATTTAATTCATAAGTAATGCAAATAACCTGCACCAGAGCATATAAAATACTGACACAGTTCTCTTTTATGTCTTGTAATATTATGAGCAGCATTATTCATGTGGTCTGTAGCTATAATAATATAACAGTGACTGCTGGTCCGGCTTTGTGCCACCTAAGGCTCCGGTGTCAGCAAGAATGTGCCAGCTCTCCTGTCCAGATTCAATGAATGTGAACCAGTCATTGATTTCTTTAGCCACAGAGCTCAGGCTTGTTGAGGTCATACATAACCCTGGGCACTAAATGTCCTGCAAACTGCATTGATCACAGGCTACATTCACTGGTCTATGGCAGAGACCAGACTCAGGCCCAACAGGACGGCCTCCCTCCTCTGAGCAGCAGCCGGATGCAGCTCTGCATTCAGATCACTGAAGGGATCTGAGGGGTTTTCATGAGGACAGATCACAAGCAGACAAACACATTAAAAAGACGGCAAGATGTTGCAAGGAATAATGTTGATTCGTTTGATAAGTTCACCCTGAACAATGTTGCATACTTTTGTGGTTTGACTTCAACAATGCATTTCTATGTAGCCATTATTCTATGTCTTTGCCATTGCACATGCATAACAAAACCGTGCACCGCCCAAGGGGCCGCTCCCCTTCTGCTGTCTCTCGTAAATGTGACTGCTGAACTAATGATGGAAAGGCTATCATTCCAGCCGTCCCCACCCCCTGCGCCCCTCTTTCACTCCCTGCTTTGTCCTTCATCCCAGGGGGCCATGTGAACCCTGCTGTGTCTCTGGCCATGGTTATTCTGGGCAAACTGAAGATCTGGAAGTTTCCCTTCTATGTCATCGCTCAATTTCTTGGTGCTTTTGCCGGAGCTGCTGCAGTCTTTGGATTATACTATGGTGAATACATTTAGCCACACATTTAACTTCTATTATTCATGCATGTTAAACCATAACAAATGAGGCATAATATGGTAACTGAATCCATTATGGTTAGAATGGGCTAATTTCCCAAAAACACTCTTGAAAAATGAGTGTGTTTTATGCAGCTGTCACAGTGAACATGTTTAAGCTACATCAACATCCATCAAAATGAAAAACTAATGGACAAAAGCATTCTCTGTGCACGGTTACAGCTTTTTAATGGTGAACACTGGTGTCCACACAGATGCTTTCATGGACTTCACCAGCGGGATTCTGTCGGTGACAGGCATCAACGCAACAGGTCACATCTTTGCGTCCTATCCTGCGAGGCATCTGTCAGTCCTTGGCGGCTTCATAGATCAGGTGAGCTCTGGACTGTGACCCAGTGACCTGCCCTCTGCTAATCTGGTCGACTCCGCTTATACATCGCTGCTCCCATTCAGGCACTAAATACTGCGTTCTCTAGGAAATGTAGCTAATGCAAATTGATTGCCCCACTTAGTCTGAGAACACCCCCTCATCTGCTTAGTTTTGGGTCTAATGACCCATTTCCTCTCATTCACTGGAAGGTCAAATCTATACTCAACACCCTTTTCAGTCGGTTTAGTTAAGGTGACGCAGCCATTTAAAAGCGGTGTCAGCTTGAAACTACAGAAAACGGCAACAGGTGAACCGTGAAGATAAGCCAAATTAGTGTGAAAATTATAATGTTAATGTTTCCATAACAGGGACTCAAAGGCAGTCTCGGTTTTGGTTGTACATCTGTTCATGTTTTGGTCCCTGATATAATTCTACTGCTGGTTCTATTGCAAGAAGCTTTTTTCTTTAGATAATTTGTAATGGTAAAACATGGGATTGTAATCATGATTCATATATACCTGACATGTCATTTAATTTTGCTACAATAGGAAGTGACACTGCACATTGATGCCATAACTGAAGTAATGTGCTCTTCCTCCAGGTTGTGGGGTCTGGGATGCTGATCTTGTGTATCCTGGCCATCATTGACGGGGGAAACATTGGCGCTCCCAAAGGGGTGGAGCCTCTGGCCATTGGCCTGATCATCATGGCCATCGGTGTGTCCATGGGACTGAACTGTGGCTACCCGCTGAACCCTGCCCGGGACCTGGGGCCCCGGCTGTTCACTGCTGCGGCCGGATGGGGCATGGAGGTCTTCAGGTAACAGCAGAACAACAGAAACTAAGACTCGGGTTTTGTTCCTATGCATCAGAGTTTTTTCTTAATTAACGAAAGCAAAACATGTCAATATCAATAATCACAAGTGTAATAAATGTACATATTTCATGTATGGACAATATATGGCTGACATATGTTACAATTACATGTGTTTTCCCCAATTTATTGGGTCACCAGCCACCATTGTCATATACATATCTTGAACAGGTATGGGTGCACACATATGACCATATAAGGACAATATGCTGTTTTCATACATGTATAGATATAAAAATATATATAAATATAGCAAGATATCAATACATGTTCTACACACAGTACAAGGGCTACACATATACATATTTGGCTCATATATGACTACAGAAGCAACGTGTTTGTCCGGTATAGGAACATACAGTGTATTTTCATATATTATGGAATAAATCTAAAAATAATTGCAATATACATACAATTTGGAACCAAAAGTTCAAAATAATACAGAGTGTGTTTAAAAAGTTTCCAAGATTCTTTCCAGTTTTCTTTTTTATTGTTTACAGTTCAGCGTGTGCTGCTGAGATGAACTGTTGTGTTACATAATGTCACATGCACTCATCAGATGCAGTCGATGCTTGTGAATGATCTGCTGGCAGCAGCAGTGACCTACAGTGGCCTCTGAGCCGGGCTCTCCAGCGGCAGCCGGCGCTCTGTGTGACTCCAGCTGCTTTGTTGTGCTGTATTTTGATTTATGTGTTGCCGCACACAGCACCGCAGGGTACTGGTGGTGGATCCCCGTGGCAGGGCCCATGGTGGGGGGTGTGGTTGCAGCCGTCGTCTACTACCTCCTCATCGAGGTGCACCACCACCATGATGAGCCAGAGAAGCCCCAGGGGGAGGAAGAGGAGGAGGAGGAGGATGAGGAGGATGAGGACAGCAGTCTGAAGGACAAATATGAGATGATCACCATGAGCTAAAAGAAAGACAGGACTGACTTGTACGTTGTCTATCAGATTCAACTGTTTTATTGTTAATCAGGTGAAGAGCGTCCAGCCCTGCTTACAGTTTTCTTTGCTCTCTTGGGTAAACTGTCCTATAGCAGGAATAGGCCGTAGTTATTACTTCTCAGTGACCGAATGCTGCACACACCAGTTTTTTCTGCTCACTGGTGAAACCATTACAACTCACTGTACAGTATTCTATTTATTATTCTTATTTAATTCTTTGTTTCTTTTTTGTTGCCTTTCTTTTTTGTTCTTGAGTGATATATGTAAGTGCTAGAAGCTACTAGTAAACCAGGAGTCGAATTCCATGTACACATAAGCACACTTGGCCAATAAAGCTGATTCTGATTGTGATTTTGATTGTGATTCTGACTTTTGAGGGTCAAATTACCAGGTAAAACAATTTAGAAAACTTGTTTGCATAGATCAAAACTGCAGCTTGTCATACACAACAAGCAGTGCATCTATGCTGCAAGTTTAAATACAGAAAACAAGCAAAATGTTGAATTATGCATGTTTAATACTTCACCTACCTCTAAATCTCATACTGGACTATCTCATACAGGAAAACCTCAGTCCTGTGTGTTTCTCTTTGTTATAACTGCATATACGGCATGTGTTGTAAATATTGTGTTGTAAATATTAGAGATAACTACCCTTCACTTGCATACAGTGGGGATTGGGGCAATAATTTCTCATGCATGAGTCAGTCTCCTTCAGGGATGCTCCCGTTTTATTCACTGATGGTGTTCTGTGTTTATGTTGCCTGTATTCACTTGAATGTTCTTGCTTATTTCTGTTCAAATTTGTAATTATTTTCTTTATTGCAAGTCATGAGGAATTCTCCATCATGCTCATTATTATTATTAATATTTGTTACTTTACTCCGTGTTGTTAAGCCTACATTAAAATTGCTAGAGAAATCCATTTCTAAAAAGACACTTCACTTTTTACTGTACAAACTCAATTCCTGTCATGTCATTCGTGTCCCATCGCTTCTTGGCTTTATCACTGTACAGTTTTTTAAATTTGGTGGATGAGTTTGGTCATATAGCCATTGTTGCATTGCAGCATGCTCATCATTACTTTCATACTTGTTCTCAGATAGTGTGCACAGGCTCACACGCCTCATATTTCATGAAGTAAGAGAGAGGCAGTAACAGCAGACATGAATCTTTCAGCAAACCGGCAACAGCAGGCAAGTAGATTCACTTGTCTCAGCTTTAAAACCCTCGGCAATAATGGTAAAACATGAGATGGATGATTTGTATGTAGTTGTTTGCCTTTAGATGATGACTATGCTACACAATGTCAGCCCTGAGCATTGAGCTGTAACTTATTTACTCTATACTATCCGTGCTTATCACTCCAGTGACTGCCTTTCTGCAGAGCTCGGATCTGAGTCACACACACTGTTATGTTTTTAATCATCAGAGGTGCAACTGCAGCCGATGACTCCATTGTTGCAGAGCTGGGGATTTCTGAGGAGTGATACATGGTAAATTAATGGTGAAACACAACCTCCGTGTATAAGACAGCTCTCCCGTTGTCTCATTATGGCATCAGTATTAGAGGTGGGAAGCAGTGGCTAACTGACGATAGGCTATTATCATGATATTTTACCCATGATAACAATGGTATCATGATACAGACGATATATGTTAAGATAATCAGCTATGATACACTACCATATCTGTAACTGGAGAAGAAAAAAATACCCTGGAAAAGGCAAAATAATTTTCCAGTAAGCAGGAATCAGTTTTTTTTTTCAGTGTTATTATCTGCAAAACTATTGCAATATGGATATGACAGAATAGTTCCAGTTAAAATACCTAAAGGCATCAATATACACGTCATAGAACTCATAGAATGTGCATCGGTGCAAATGAAGTTGAAAACGTAAATATTGATATTTGGCTCAAGTATGTCGATAATATACTGCAAGAGGAAATATCACAATATATTGATATTTTGATATTTTGTTCAACCCCTCGTCGTGTTTGTTCAGTCTTGAGTTAGTGAATGTGGCTGAAACTCTAAAACTGTGTGAGGTGCTGGAGGAGGTGTCGGTGTCTGAGGAGATGCATGAAGCTGCAGGAGCCGAATGCCAGGGCAGACAATGGAGGTCTCCCGGAGAGCTGGGCAGCCATGACAGAGCGGTGCCGTTCTCCCAGCAGGCAGCGGGGAGGTTCAGGTTCAGGGAGGTGATGCTCTGCTGAAGCTCTCCTACTGCTGGACCGGCCTGGAGGAGAAAGCAGTGACTGCCCAGGCTTTTATCCACGCTGCCAAGGCCCACCAGCAGACCAGCAGGATGGAGGACACTAGTGTGGTGCAGCAAGATGCTGCCAAATACTCAGAACTGAGTGCAGGAGCTTCTGAGGGGCAAATTATAAAGGTTTTGCAGCCCAGTCGCTGAGACCGCAGGGAGAATGTATGTGACACCAGCCTGAGGGGTGTAGCAGCACAGACCACATGATTCTTTGCGTCAGTTTATGATATATTTGATGCACGATGGCAGCTGTGGAACAGACAGGAAAATCAGTTTGTATAGATTGGCCAGTTACTCAATGGAAAGTGACTGTGAAGTATTCCTCTTTTTTCTCACCTAGGGCAGCAGCTGAATAACAAACTGTGGGGGTGACATGTCTGTGTTGTGGGCCGCCTGAGCCAGGCCGAGGCCGGATGTGAAGAAGCTCAGCATCATCAGCATCATCAGCCTGTTGAAAACTGTGCTGCTGCAGAACATGAGGACCATAGAGAATGCCCTGGGGCAAGCATTTCAGTCTTAACTAGTAATAAAGTCTCATATTCAGTATTAGTCTAATTTTCCTTCAAGGAAGTGTGAAAATACACCAGCAGGATGAGATAGCCTGTCTTCTTTCCACTGCTACTCAACTTGTTTGCGCAATTTTCTTGAATTAAGTGTCATTTGCTTGATGCCAGTGAGCTAATCTGCCATATTCTGCCTTGTTTCAACATCCCAAACAATTCATGACACAAGTGAAACTGCATTGGAAACAAGTGGGAATAACTCATACCAGAGGCAGATTTTTTTTCCTTTAGTATTCAAGGTAAGTAAGTACGCAAGGTTTTACACTGAATACGTTGTTAATGAGGAGAGGTTTTGCATGTTTTTACATTTACTCAGCTTTTCCAGATGAAAAATATCTCTGTAAAGCAACAACTGCTTTAACTTAAAAATAGTAAGGAGATCACACTTTATTGTTAAAGCTGAGAAGATGTGTAGACTTCTGTGTAGATTAGAGCAACCAGTTACATTAAGGCCAATCTGTTAGTGGCCAGGAAAATATCATGACCGTCACAGGTGTAACTCCACTTGACTAGTCATGAATTGTTGTCATATGATGCTGCCCTTCTGAATTGTGCCTGTCCTCTGTGGGCTGTTTGAATATAAGGAGAAGACAAAGGAGGAGCTTTGGTAACCTGCGCTGTGCCTCCCAGAGCAATCCAGCAACAAACTAGCACTTAATTTCCTCAGAGAAGCAGGTAGCCGATATTATCAGAAGACAAAATAAAATGTTTCCTGACCAACCACACTGAAAGCATCGATAGAAAATCCATGGGAATTCATTGTGCCTTATCAGATACAGTTTCAATTTTCTGCTTCCAGTATATTAGTATTTTTTTTTTATTATTTTGCTCACTTTACAGGGTATCTTCAGGGTCAGTTGCTCATGTGTGAGGGCTTGGCTGCCTCTCAGCTCTGTCTGGGTGACACTCAGCAGGCCAAGGCCCATCACAATCATGCTTTGTCACTGCATGTGGAGACAAAGGTACGCCTTGTTGGCCCTGACGTCAGCTCCTTGCACAGAGCTGAAACTAAATGTAGAATATGGACTAGAATTAGTAACATTGTCCCCTCTCCTCTTTACTGGCACATTGTTTCAGGCACAGAGTGACGTGAGCGAGGAGAGAGGTGTGAGAAAATGGACCAAACTATCAGAGGATGACAGCAGTGTAGATGCATGGGACGCAAATCACAGCTCGCTTTATCCAGGGGATATTGAGCGCGAACTGTTATTGTTGGTGACCGTGCTAATAATACATGTCACGACCAGCGACTGCAGCTGAGGATCCGCATTGAAAATCAATAGCCTGCTACGTTCTGCTGCATGTGCAGCTGCGTGATCCCAGGCTCCCGGTTTCACTTTCCTGTGGTTGTTACATCACCAGATACACCCGATGGGACGAAATTATCAATAAGCAATAAACTGAATAATATTTAATTGTAATAGATTGTTCTGTAACTTAATCAGCAATTAATCACACACACACAAAAAACAATTCAATGCAAACTTATGAGGATATCATTAGAATGTCTTTGATGATATAAAACCAGTGTAGCAATTGCAACTGGCTCCTCCAGTTTTAATAAAATAAATGCCACTGTGATCATGCACATTTTGATGTTTGGTTCTGAGGTTAAAATGTGTCTGTAAAGATTGCTTTTTGAGTTCTTTTTTGAAAGCACCAGTGATAGAGAGCGGTGTCAGCGGCTCTGAGGTCCAGATGCTGAGGAGAAGCTCCCGTCTGGGCCAGAGGGAAGACAGAGAAGCACCAGCAGACCCCAGATACCAGCACTGTTTCCCCCACATCAGCTGCTCCCTCTGCTGTGGACGCTCCCCCACTGCATTAACCAGAGTGTGTGGGGTTCATTTTATAGGAAATTACTATCAGTGAATCATCACACAGGGATTTACCAAAGCAAATGATAAATTCAGCAGGAAACACTGCCCTGCAGGAAAGGTGGATAAAACTCACAACTTGTATTTTATTATTCCTCCACTCCTGTCTCCTTTGGTAAATGCCCACCCAGAAACACTATTTTTCATTCTCAGCTTTTACATAATGATTCAAGTTGCAAGAGAATTGCAAGGGTGCTTTAGATCTAACCTTTGCCCTCCATTTTACTGATTACTTGTAATGCTGGTGATTGTTGTACTTATTAGAAGTCACTCTGTAACAGAACTTAAAAGGAAGATGCGATGCAGCCATAATGTGCTCGCTGATCGAGGTTTTAAAGGTCAATTTTCAGGTAAATTTTCCCTCTCTGCATGAGACCTTTATTCATAACTAAGAGCATCAGGAAAGGCAAACAGAACACACATTACAGACAGTAAACAGGGGTCTAGTTTATTTTGAACGAGTCTTTTAATTAATGCATTTCAAGTACTCCAAAAATTACATCTCTTTGCACAATACAATTTGAAATTTTTTTTAGTAAAAATGTTCAAAGTGAACAAAAATTTCCAATACTGTATAAAACACAGTGAACATTAAAATCAGACAGTAGTATTACTTTTTAATCTTGTGTTCTTTCGGCCTACATCACCTACAACATTTCAACTCAATTTGGACATTTCAGTGCACGTTTATCTAAAAACTTTACCAAGACTACGAAATTAAAATGAAAGTAAATTTACAGGCATTATTCTTCTGCTCGTCTACCCAAACCATGCCACAGGATAACAAAGACAAAAATGAGAATGTAACATTAACTCCATCACACTGAATTGTTTTTACCATTGATGATGGTGGAGGAAAGTATCATAAGCAAACCCCATTTCAACTAGCACATATAAGAACATAAATAACTTAGAAGAGAGGAAGGTTTGTCACATATGAACATCTTTGAACAATTTACTCTGGAATTAGAATACAAAAAAAGAACAGATGTATCAAAATGTAATTTTTCATTTTCAAATGAAATGCAAATTTTTCCAAGAACTGTACAAGTTTACATGTAAATATTCTAGGCTAACAGGCATGATCCAGCCCAGAGGATGAAATTTAAAAACAGCTCCACTTTGTACAGACGTTCTCCATGAGGAGTATAGCAACCGTTCACCTGCCGACTTCATCTGCCATGTGAAATAAATCGTTAACTGTGAGACACACACTAGTTTCAAGTCCCCTCCAGAGCCCATGTGCATGATGATCGCCGGGTAGAGTTAGCACTGTAAGAAAGGTGTGAAATTAATATTTCATGCTTTTATTAAAAATATCCTGTGCTTTATTGTTATCTGCCAAACTTTTGCCCACCGAGGCGTGCTGGTGGGTGAAATGTTTGCTCGGCTCAAACAAAAACCACAGGGTTTTCTATAACATATCACACAACGATTCCCATATTCTTTCAGTTAGTGTTGATACCACAAACAGGATCCATTTTCTAAATTACCCTTCATGCTACAACGTAGAGAAGGGAAGAAGAAAACACCTGAGCTCAAACAATCTCACACCAAAGATATCTCCAATCCTGAGACTTCACCCATTTTAAAGTGGCTTCTTATGGGCTGTTCCTATGTCTTATAAAGTTCGAAGCAGTTAACAACAATCAGCTTTACAAGTTTAAAGTTTTATGGCACACTAATGTAAACTACACCCTCACGTGAGCTCTTAAGGGGATCCAGGCCATGAAGAAACAGGCACCTGCAGACATCATGCCGACCAGGAGATAAGTGCACGAGGATTTTCAAAACAAACGGCCACTTAATCTCCTGCGATACGAGCTGTGAACACATTACAGTGTATGTTAGTGAATAGTGCGACATCACTGCCTTGCGCTACTCCTCCAATCCTTCCAAATTTGTTTTAAGACTTCACATTAACAGCTGTCAAAGCAAAAAAAGTGATCAGTTGTGACATACAAATATTACAGACCTTTTGTCAATTAATAGTCACACTTAATAAATGTGTCTGCATGCCCACATTGAAAAGTTCTTAGATTTGTTATCTGAAGAATAATAGAATGATTTTAAAATCTTACTTTTTTTTGTTTTTTGTTTTTTTTTTGTACATCCACACCTGGGAGTCATTTTCAAATTTATTTCCACACCCATGTAAACTAGCTGTGTAACATTACACACTCGCACTTCTAAACTAAGCCACGGCAGCCTTCACTTCCCCTTGTCTTCATATCTGAACAGGTAGAGTCATCAGCTTCAGTTAGTGGTTATTCATTCTTCATTAGCAAAAACAATAAAGACAATTAAAAGGTGTATCAAACTAGGTGAGCTTCCCTTTCTGTTCCAATGACTCTATACAATTTGTAGCTTGTTACATGACGTGATAGGAACAAGATGTTAGCAAGACAATTAAAAAAAAAAAAAAAAAAAGAAAGATGGAAAGAGGAACCTTGAACAAAGAAGGCCAAAATGTGGGATATGGTGGCCTTGTTGTTCAAATTCCAAATCTAGCAAACTAACATAATCGTAAGAGGTCCACCTGACTGGACGACTGTAAAGAGAACCTGAACGACATCAAATCCTCAACAGCAGCGTCCAAGGATCTCATCACAACAGATACCTTCATTTATGTGTTAAGAGTCCTGAGAGCACTAACCAAAAATATAAGGAAAAAAAAAGTAAAGAATTATACATTTACAGTAGAAGAAATAGTTTGTTTTCACTTATGATACACTTAATCTGTACAGTCACATGCAGAAGACTGTCTGCACGAGAGACCAAAGCCTGTGTCTTTTGCCATTTGAAATGTGTATATCACAAAAGTGCCGCAAATCCCCACTGAGTGTCTCTCATTCCTGGCTAGGTTGGCGAAAGAAAAAGCACAGAACAATTCACCAGCAGCCATGGGTGTGTCACTCAAGAAGACGTTGCAATTGAACGAAAAAACACATCACACAATGTACTAAAGCTACACATGATTCCTTAACTCCTTGGCACTCCTTACAAAAAGAAAAGAAAAAAAAAAAGGTGGAAAAAATATGCCAGACCGCACTGCATTGGAAATGGCTGATGGTTGAGTCCACTCCACAAAGAGCCGATAGAGTTGCTAGATCGAGTGTTTTTCTCTTTTTCACACGTCTGTTTTGTCTGTCTGTGGATGGAGAATATGATGATGACTGACAACCAGGTTTAGGCTTTTCTTTGGATGGAGTGATGCTTTTTTGTTCCCACTGTAGGCACAAGGAGGAGCCAAGGCATTGGGGGGGTGGGGGTGGGGGCGGGCCCAGGGTCTCAGCGTCTCATCTGGCCCATCTGATAGTTCTCTCTGGGCTGACGGTGGTGCCGCTGGGGCTGCGCCTGCCGCTGGGGCTGCCTCTGGGGTTGCCGCTGGCCGCCGTGGCCACCGTGGCCCCCATGACCTCCATGACCTCCGTGACCTCCGTGACCTCCGTGACCCCCGTGGCCGCCATGTCCGCCGTGGCCGCCGTGCTGGTGGGAGTGGGGGTGTTGGGACTGGTGCTGCACCTGGGAGTTAGCGTGCTGCTGAGCTCGCCGCCTCTTCAGAGTGCCTGTCGGGAGAGAGGCCGTTAGACACGGGCATGACTGTAAATTTTCAGATACATACAGACTGAATTCAACGCTGGGCGCTTAATCCCCAAACTGCTATTGACAAACAGTCTCACAAATATTTTAAAACCACAGAGGTCAATCTTAAGCTTCAATAATCAAAATTACAGAGGGCTGATTTAAGTGAGGACCATTTGGACTCAGCACACAAAAATGCATGGTGTTGATAGCTGAGTCTCTAACCCTAAGCCTTTACAATTAGACAGCACGGTGCTACTGTAAAAAGAAAGAAAAAAAAAAAAAAAACTAACCATGGCTTTTTTCCCACAGGAACTTCAGACAACTTAGTACAGGGACCTTCTTGAATTTCTCTTTACAGGTAAGTACAGCATGAAGGCATCAGTAATGTAATGTTTACTCTGATTAAATACTTTAAGATTATTTAATGACTTTTAGGCCCTAATATTTACAGAATTGAATTTAAGACATTTTGAGGCATTTTAAGGACTTTAAAACATCAAGTTTCTACTGATTGTTGACAATTGTTAAGGAACTTAATCCCATTCTACTGTTGCACTTATTGTAACCTCAACTGTGTCTGTTATTCAAACACCTTAATTGTCAATAGCTGTTCCCCGACCCCGGGTATACCATGTTTTCTATGATAAGAATCAGACTCACCTGGCAGTGGTTTAGGAGGGGGCAGCTTGGGGTTACTGCTGGGAGTGTGCACGCTGCAGATCTTAATGAAGCCGGCCATGAGCATGATGAGGGCGATACCCATCAACAGCACTGCCCACCAGTGGGCCTAGAGAAGGCAAACAAAAAACACCATCGATATGGAAACACCTCGTAATAAAAAACTCAAGTCGAGGTCAGAGTCAGATTTTAGACAGTGGTCGATACGTACCACAATCCACTCTGCTATGTTCTCATAGAGCTCAGGGTTGAAGATGGCCTTCTTTAGCCTGGCTAGGGGCCCATCTGCGTCTACCAGACGGCACTTCATGAACACGTCACAGTAGCCCTTGAAGTCGTTGCAAGGCGAGCCGGCTGGCAGAGTGGTTACCTTCTTGTTGAAGAACCGAGCCAGGCGCTCCGATCCTGTGCTGCTGCACGTGTTGGGATTCACTGTAAGAGATGAGTCACAGTCTTTTAATCAACATTAAAATTATAAAACACCAAGCAGTTTTTTAAAATTTAGACATGACGTCAATGTAATATCTGACAGGGGAGGTGGAAGTCACAGTATGGCTTGGGGTGATATCCATCCATGTGTGATATGAAGAACAATTCTTCAGTGACGTGTAGTAAAGAGCCTGTTTATTTTGATGGCATTATTGTTGGAAATTTCAATTTAATATTTGCATCAGTGGATGCAATTCTTAAACATCTGGTAATAATAGAATACCTACATTATTTTTGCAGTGTTTGCACAAAGTAATTCTGATTTAATAATTTTTTGTTTCAGATATTGCTTTATTTAACTTCTTTGATTAACTTAACTTCTTTGATTAAAAATAGTTTGTGAAATTGTTGGCACTGCAGCGAGTAGCGAGGTACCTATATAACAGCTGAACAAATGCACAGTCACACTAACAGCCTGCATAGGCGATGTGCAGTTCATATACATACACCATGTCATTTAGATTTTGGAAAACTGCAGAATAAAACCCAATATCAAGTATTGAGATATTTCAGTGTGTCAATATTGTGATACTAAATTTCTGATATTGCCCAAGTCTAGCAGATGACTCACTCTTCTCCATGCAGCACACATGGCAGAGCTCGGTCTCATCCTTGCCGTCCTGGCTGGCACAGGTGCAAACCTCGAGCCCGTACTTCTCACAGATGGAGCCGGAGCAGCCCTGCGGGGCGACAGGAACATGAGGTCAGCCCAGATCAAACACTGATCAGTGTGGCTATAAAGCTGCTATACCAAAGAGTTCCCGATCCGCTCACCCCGTTGAGGCAGACTTGGGTCTCTCCGTGGCAGGCAGTGAAGTTGGCCTTGGGCTCAGAGGTGGGACACTGGGCAGTGCCTCCATTACACATGCCCTGGTGAGCGCACTCTGACTCCTCTCTGCACTTTTCATTACGACCCTTGTAAGTGCACTCAGCAGTACAACAAGGGCCCTGGCTGGGACTACACAAACAGAGAGGGTGCAATCAGGAGTCATCATCAATATAAGAGCAGAGATTCTGTATGAAACAGGAATACAGTCTGGAAAAATACAACAAGAAAGGATTTACATTTGGGATGGAGGGGACTTGTGTCTTAAAAAAAATACACTCAAGTTTAATCCAGTCAGTTTACCTGCAGACTTTGTTGGGCTTTAATTTGCACTTCCTGTTATCAGGCTGGTTGGCATCATAACAGCATTGGTCCCTGCACTGATCGCTGTAGCCGCAGTCACACTCCTCTCCTGGCTCCACCAAGCCATTACCACAGATGGGCTGGCCAGACTCTGTTTGGGAAAGCAAACACAGAACAGAAACATCTTGCATGAAGAGCTAAAAAAAAAGTAACACAAATTTGACATTACTGTGAAAACGGTTAGGTCTCAACACAAAACTAAACCCAACCGATTCTACTCGACACAGAATGTGACACCAACGGGCTGGGTGATAAACTGAATAATTTCCTTATGTTTGAGATAAGTTGTTGGCGATACAAAATTTGGTAATATCGTGAACATTGTGGTGATTTGGCCCGGGCCAGTTACCATAATCACTCAGGCACACATTGTTTTGTGGGTATGAGACAGCGCAAGCAAAATAGCAAGTGCAGGCAAGAATGAGTGACTGGGAAAGAAAGGAATGTAAAGATTTTGTACCTTCAGTCCACTCATTTAGTGAAAAACAGACCTCTTCAGAAAACTGACCTTATTTGTTTCTGTGTATCTTTAAAAAGGGAATTTAATCTAAATTCTTAATCTGGCTGGAAAAAAAAAAATCACACTATAAAGTATTTCAGAGAGTTCATAACTAGATTTATGGATTGTATTTCGCTAAAAGGCTGAAAAATAACTGCGAGATTGTCATTTATCCATGTCGCCCATCCCTAGCAAACAAAAGGGGTTCAGTGAGGGGGCTGGTCGGAAAAAAGATCACAAATATCAGCTGTGGGTGACAAGCTGCTGCCAGGATCAACTCAGTTCATAGCTACAGGTCAAGCACAGTCTGACTGAAGACATGGCTTGAATTTTCAAGCTTGTCAAAGTCACAAACCAACCTCATTATGGACACTAAGATAAAAGGTTTACTGTGGACAAGCAGGATAAAGGTCAGGGCTGCCAGCTTCCACAAAAAAACACCTACCGACAAAACAGTTGCCTCTCTTTTTCTCCAGCACCTGGCTGATGTTGCGCACACTACAGATGGAGAACTTGTTGTTGTTGAGCTTGTCTCCTGACGTCGCTCTGGCATACATGATGTAATTGCCCTTCTCCTTCTTGTCTTGGCTCTTGGATTCCCCTGGGGTACACTCAGATCCAGAGTCGTGCTGAGAGAGAGAAAAATAAATCACAGATTAAATGATACTGAAGGGGCAAAATCTATCAATTCGGTGAGGCTGCTCTCGCCGTGCATAAATATGGAATATCTAACTAACTCACCGGGGATCCAAAGTTGTGGCCTACTTCATGTGCAAAAGTGATGTGGGAGACTTTTGGAGGAACGTGGGAGGCGTAGTTCTGTACAGTGATTATACCAGTATTCAGAGACTTCTTCTTTCCATCTGAGTACAACTTGCTTTTCTCACAGATTCCTCCAGAGCTCCCTGTGAGGATAAAGTTCAAGTTAGACTGGGTCGTCTTCCAATATAAAATTCTGCTACATTTGAAAAGAACTTAGTTTTTCAAGTGGGAAAAATAAGGTCAATGTCATGAGTATTTCTCAGTTAATGTCCAAATATCATAATGTCTTTCTTCAAAACGTATCAGGCTGTATTTGTCAACATGTTACCTGGGTATAAAAGTAACTCCCGTGGAATAATGCTCCACATTTCTT
This sequence comes from Myripristis murdjan, assembly GCF_902150065.1. Taxonomy (NCBI): domain Eukaryota; kingdom Metazoa; phylum Chordata; class Actinopteri; order Holocentriformes; family Holocentridae; genus Myripristis; species Myripristis murdjan. The sequence goes on along the minus strand of NC_043985.1, from coordinate 17,222,441 downwards.
TGGAAACATAATCTAACAATTCCACGGCAGGGAGGTTTCAATAAAACAAACTATCCAAACAAAATATGATTGGGACCATAATTAAAATCTCTGGGACTCAATTATGACAAACCATATCTGCATATGTTCCAAGATGATATACAAAGCCTTAAAATGTTCTTATAACATTCAGAATTAATAACCAAGTGCTTGTTATGTTGGTCATACTCGAGACAATGTCCAAATTTATGTCCTTTGCTTTTTGAAACTGGAAACAGCAACGCCCAGATAAAAGTCACCATTATCTAAATATCATGGACACTTTCCTAGAATGCAAATTACACTGACCATCTGGTCAAAACTATTTTTAATATCCAAACTTTATACCTTGGGAAAAAGTATTTTCACACAGTCTTGAGATATGAGAAAAAGCACAGTAATCTCATTTTCAGTGGCTACACAGCTACAGGCATCTGCACCTCAAAATATTAAAAACCTTATGGTGCTGTACTTTGAGCCCAGCCCAAAAAAATGCGGTATATGCTGTTTATGGTTCAGAAAACATTTTTTAATCTTTATGCATATCACATTTTGCTTTATAAGTGAGGCTCATTGTTTGCAGCTGCGGCTCAGCGGTGTCACATCAACAGCTAAAACACAGCAGCTGTCTTCCAGTACCTGCAGGGGCTCCCACCCAGGCCAAACCCAGCACCCCGTCATCAAAATCTCTGTCGGTGAAGACATAGGCCAGGCAGTAGTCATCATGGTTCTGCTCCGAGTTAAGCTCCAAGAACTTCTCCACCCCGATGTTGGCGAAGCGGAACGGGTTGGAGCGATCCCTCTCATCGCTGGTCGTGTTGATCTGCAGAGGGGATGGCGACGTGTTCAGAGAGAAGACACTGACAAAATCCAACTGTTAACCCTTAACTTGACACATAAAAGTCCCTGTCAAAAGACTCACCCTGATCCTTTTCACCATGAAACTGATGTTGCGAATGCCCATGAAGTCTGTACCCTGATAGATGGCATCAATAGCTTTGACATGACTGGAGATCTGAAACAGAGAGATAAGGCACAACGCTATTCACAGAGTGAAAAGAAGAAAAACCTCCACTGAGCATATCTACATGTAGCTTTTAGGATGTGTTGGATAAAACCATAGCACCCCACTTTATGAATCACTACTATGTGCAACCATCACTATATGAGACTGCTAAATATGAATGTGTAGTAATGCATATTAGGGCTGGTTAAGAATATTGTACTTCTGATTAAATGCGTTATTCATTTGACCTGTTCAGATATCGATTCTTACAACCTTGAGGTTGACCCTTTATTCCTCGAGACCTTTTTGATACTAAGTGGCAGTTTGTTAATCTGTGTGTCATATCAACATTAACAATACGTTTAATGACACCACATGAAAATGAAAATGTAAATTTATTCTATCTGTACAGGCAACATGCATAGCAACAAAAGATGCTGAGGGTTCACCAGAAAGGAGAATTAGTGGAGTGCTTGGAGGGGAAGTGGTGCTGAGGGTGCCAGCTTCCTTTCCGTTTCCCTTCCAGCATGTCTGATGGACTCTGTCTTGTCCGGCTCACACTTCAAAGTTTTCCATGTGAATCAGAATCAGCCCTAACAAATACAGTCAGTCTTCCCCCTGTTGTCCATCTCTCTCTGCCCTGACTGAGATGCTGATGTTGCTGCATCAACGTGTGCCCTCATGATCGTATGACCCTGCATCAAACTACGTCAACGTATTTCTCATCCTAACAGTACCACAGGGTGCGTACATGTCTATGAAGTGACCTTGCTGAGTGCGTTACCTGTGCAATCACAGCCTCTCTGGTCTTGTAGTACTTGTAGAAGAGGTGATCAGTCTGAATGAACAGCTGGCAGGTGTTTTTCTCCACCTGGGTCATCCTCTTCTTCCTCAGCAGCACAGGATCATTAGCGTCTGCCTCGGCCTCCTCAGTGTGGAGCTCCTGGTGGGTGAAGCAAAGGACACGTAGACACTTAATTAATACATATGTGGCATACTTAGGTATACAGTGGCCACAGAAATAATGTTCAGGATTTTTATGCAGATGCAATGCTTTCATGAACTGTAACTGCTGCTAAGAAAATGCATACATTACATACATGGGCATGATGGGAAAAACTGAATACCCAAACCAAACTCACACTAAATATGGCTGTAATGAGCAGCTATAAAGGCGTTATGTTGCGTCTTGTTGGAATGCACTGCAAAAGGCTCTTAGCGAGCTTTAAGAAACTGTCAGATCTATGGAACAGGACTCCAAGGGGAACCTTTCAATCTTTTTAATAAGATGCTTGTTAACATGTAATATTCGACTTCTGTCACTTTTCCTCGTCTCCTCGCTGTTCTGTCTCCCTGTTATTTGCGCCTCTCCTCTCTGCTCCTCCACCTTCTGTCTTTCGTTTTTTTCCCCTTCTGTCTTCTTAATGGTTTTACTTTATGTGATTTATGTTGCATTGGGGCGTAAATCTTTGGACATTTTTTTTTTTCCCCGGAGTATGTAAATCACAATTTCAGTCAACGATTTAATTCAGTACTTTTAGCCCAAATTTCAGATCAGTTAATAAACATATCCAGTAAAGAAGACTATTCTCTTTCTTCTGAAATGTAAAAAAAAAAAAAAAGATTATTATAGGATTACTTACAAATAAGAACATCCTGACCAGAAAGTTATCATGGAATTGTTTACTCTTAAAAGATCATAAATGATTTGATCCAAAGCATTTCATATCAATTCAGGCCTATGAAGCCAGAATGATTCAGTCTTGTAGCAGATTGATGCATTGGAATTGGCAGAATTTAAAAGTGATGCTGTATAATGTATGATAATGTATGATAACGTATATATTGTTACACCCTGATATTATATACGTCTCCTGCTACAGCCTTCCCTTATTTTATTATTTTTTTTTTTCTTAAATTTCAGTGGGACCTCACTAGATCAAATCAAAAGAAAGCCTGTGTTGTCTGGTGTGAATTCACCTTGGTTGGCTCCTCAATGGCAGAGGACTGGTACTTCTTCATCCGTTCAAACACTGAGTGGTCAGCACAGCCTCCCTCTGGCCCATACTTGTGCGGGTAGTCTGAGAGAGAGAGAGAGGAAGACAGAGGCAGACACAACACCCTTTGGATTACAAGAGACAATGTTAGCTACTTAACCCCCTGAGTCACTCTATTTCTGTCACCATTCATGATCAGCTCAATAGATGTACTTACACGCCACATGAACCGCGCTTTGCTGTGCGAGTTGCTACTTTCCTGACGCCCTCATTAGCCATTCCTCTCACATTCCTGTTTAATTTGCCCCTCAGCCACATACTATATGTACACAGATGACTTGAAATTAGGGGATGCCAGTGTAGTGAAGTGTGCTCAGTGCTCGCTATCAGCACCAACAGTGTAAAGACTGCTTAATTGAGCCATGTAGCCTGAGAGAAAGATCCTGTTACTCAGCTAATGAGCACCCCGGGTATCTCTGTTCCCTGGGGGGGGGGAATCACACCAGTCTGCCTCCATCAGCTCAGCTGGCCTACGCTTGCACTCTCTCAACCACACATTTACATACGCATGCATCCAGTCAAACATACTGCAGGATTAAAAGAAAAAGCCCTGTAGAAGCGTTTGTGTTGCTGGGGTTTCTGAAGGACTCACTGATATCATCTTCATGGTAGATGACAGAGTGGAACGGCACATCTTTGTCTTTCAGGTATCTCTCCGCAGGCTCCACGTAGTAGGTGCCGTGGTAGGTCTGGATGAAGCCCTCAAACTTGCCATCCACTACAGAGCCGTGGGTGACCGTGCCTTTCTCACCTGGGGAGCCACAGTGCAGAGTTCAAATGGAGTTAAAGCTCAGATCAGATATTCATGCTTCAGAAACAACATGGTCTCTGACGCAAGATAAAGTACATTCTTTAAAAATGTCTTGCATGGTATCTTACTTTTTTACACAGTGTCTCATACTAAATTTAAACAAACAAAAAAAGCAAAGCAAAATACACCATTAATAATGACAAAGTCTCACCATAGACTTCTCCTGTGTAGATATGGGAGGTATCATAAGGAATCTCTTCTCCCGAAACGTCCACCTTCAAATCTTGGGCGAATAAAGTGGTCTCTCTCTTCATCCGTAAATTAAAATGCCTGAAGTAAGAGATAAAGGTGTCGGAATAATCAAAAGTAAAAAGACATCCGACATAAACAAGAATAAAGTTTCTCCGTATCAGATTCTGCAGCAAGTAAATAAAAGACTTTCACTGGGGGGAATACAACTCAGTATAACAGTCTTATGTGTAGACAATGCACAAAGTTTGTTTTCACAACTCCCCAAGCTCTTCTGACCCTTTATTCATGTCACACTGTGAATGTGCAGACAGGTTTGGACGTGAATCTGAATTTGGCATCACAGGGAGGCAGACTATACCCACCCAGACTTTGGGGAAAAGGAAAATGCAAATGAAACCGAAAAAAGGAGGGTGAAAGCAAGGGCAATGGCTCAGCAGAAAAGAAAACATCTCAACTGTTTTCTGTTACAGTAGAGGAGAAGGCTGCAGCCTTTATCTTGTAAGAGTAAGCGACGGAAAAATGAGGACATCTTGAAACAATAGCGACTTCCTGTTGATCAAAATATGGCAAGGAAACAAAGCGGTTGCACTAAACACTGTGCCTCATGTAGCACCTACACAGATTTAATTTTAAAGAGTGGGAAAGCGCAAACTGAGGTATTCATTTTCTATTTGATCACTGGCGCTTAAACTTTCTGTGTTCTCAAGGTCAGTGCAAAGCAACATGCTTATCCGCAACAAAAGGAAACTGTTCGCCCATTTTAAAACTGCTACCTAAAAGGTTAAATATGACAATGATGTACAGCTAATATGGAATTGTATGAGCAAAAAAAAATTATGCTGTGCATACTGTATTTCACAAACCACAATTGTTTTCTTTTATGCCTGTTTCTTAAGAAAAAAGGGAAGCATAATACAAAATTAATTAAAGATCACGATCATGCTCAAGACTACACTGAAGCGCTCTATTCATTACTCTAGCAGTGAGGCAAAGGTGAGCGGTGTGATGCAAAGAAAATGTCGAGGTGACAATGCAACTCCCGCCATGTTATGAAAGGAATGAAAGACGAGGGAGTTCTCCTTTTCAAAGAGACATCTTCCTTCCATGTGTTTGTTTGTGCAGCTCTTATCCTTTCCCTCCCCTGTTAAGCAGCATCTGAGTTCAGGAACAGCAGGCTCTGCTACAGGCAGTAAAAGCCCCCAGCCTCTGCCAAGATCCCAGCCAGATGGTCTCGACTGGTTCGATCAGCCCATGGAGAACGTACACTTTCTATCAACCCACCGCCACAGCTCTTTAATAGGGTCCAGATCAAGCCCCAAGACTAGGACTATGATCTCACATGTAAACATCTTTAAGTCATTCTGCAAATCTCTTTGAGGCTAGTGTCTTCTAATCACTGATAACAATACAGATGCGTAGCATGTGATTTGCAAAGAAACAGATAGCTTGGTTAATAAATAGATTAAAAGATGAATAGATAAATAAGTTTGCTTCCCTTTCAGGCTAACAAAATCAGTAATTCTCACAAACCTTCCATGGGCATGGAAATCTAAATGAAGGAACTTGTCTTCATGGGAGAGTGCCCTCTTGGCTCTCTGGTGTTTGCTGTGCACTAACTCTGTGTCGTAGGACAGACCCTCATAGTGACGGATATACTTGCTCAGTGGATTCCCGTAGTGACCTGTGTGAGGAAGACAGAGAAGCTGAGAATATTGTAACCAAACCATGAGCAATACAAAGAAGTGAAAATACAGGCAGTGCAATGCTAAGGGTGCAGGCTTTTTTTTTTTTTTTTATTCGTTGGTTGTTTGTTGGAAGGTTTGGCTACTTAAGGAACAGAGCTGGGAAAAATATGTGTGCATATATAAACTTGAGTATGCACTACTTTGAAACCTCCATGAAAATCAACTTACAGATAAAGTTCCTGTAACAGACATCATATTATTATGACAAAATACTAAAATCCAAGTCCACAAGTTCCTGAAAAATTCTCCATCACAGACTCCTTAATCGCCGATTTACTGAAATGCATCTCACTTTTTGAGAAATATTTTTAGCATTTTTAACTAAATCTAAACAGAAATTTGTTTCAGCACCACAGTGTGTCAACACTGCAACTGCAATTTAGACTTTCAGACTGCTGCGTAATTGTGTTATTTTGGCATGTAATTACCCAAACCAGATCAAAATGTTTCACATATGATGATTCAGGTGGATGATCAGACAGGCAGATAACAGGCAGAATGAACATGACAAATACCGACAGCAAGTCACTGTGAATTGTTCTTTAAAATTAAGCAAATTCTACAGTATGTAAGTCAAATGGATGCCAGTTTTGAGGCTCTGCTCAACAACAGCCTCCAGCGTCATAATATAATTATTTTGCCACGAGAAGAGTGGGTGGTGGGCTCTGGAGGAAAAGATTCTTGAACACAATATCCACCTTATATCCGCCCATTTCACCACCAACCACTCCACACTCAAAAGTCCAACAAACTACACAGCAATGAAAAAAAAACAACCAAAACAATGAGCAACATTCAGAGGGGCTTAAATGGCTTGAGACTTAGTGCTCTGAAATAGAGCACTGAGCATTTAGGCCTACTTGTGAGATCAAGGTTTTGTTGCATGTCAAATAAACCAAATGGAAATATATGCAGGAAAAAAACATGTACTTAGTACCAGTTTTGACTTATCATTATGCCTAACTAGCCTGCCATAATTACAGGATTCAGTGTAGCTATGGGGAAAGACGGGAAAGTAGACCAGGGCAATTCTCAGTTCATGCGCATTATGAAATATTAAAGTATGAACATTGAATTTTTCATTGAGGTGACGGTGAGAAGTGAAGGCCATTACTATATTACTGAAGTATCTTAATTTCTCAAGCACAAGTAGGACAAATAGGAATGACAACATTATCCAAAGATAAGATCCAAAGATCTCCTTGGTTTTGGTGGTCAGTTCACTGGCACTTGGAAAGGAGACTACAGCCCATTTTTTCAGAAACAACAAACATTAAACAACCTCAGTGACAAACAACCTTAAGTGTTTACAAAGACATTAGGTGATCAAGCACTACTAAGGTTATATAAGCCTTCTAAAACGGTATTTACGGCACACAGACAGTTGTCCTGCTTGTTTCCTCTAACAGTCTGACGAGGTAATTCTACCTAGGTCAGGTAAAAATTCGTGTTACCAAGAATAAATATGGAAACCACAACTGGCTGTGACTTAATATAAGTAAAAGGACACTGTATGCGATTTAATTTCATTGGTAGGTTTAAAAGCACGTTACAGGTGTATGTCACAGATACAACACACGGTAAATCAATGACATTCTGCAGTAGTAGTTTACATTTATTCATTATGGAGGCACGCTAGTTATTAGGCAAGTATTTCATCTACAAGCCCTGTTTGAACGTTAATTTCCAGAATTACATCAGATGGGAAGCCAATGTCGGCAAGTGACAAAAATCACGAGAAAAATGCGCAAGCAAACCTGACATTTCACATACAAAGTCGACACAGCCGGCATGGGTGATGAAACTTAACAATTTGGGCGAAAAAATGGTAGCGTTAGCGGCTAACATTAGCACAGGGCTAACGTTTCGTTAACCTAGTCGGCAATGCATCTCCATCTTCTCATAACAATGGCTACGGCGCTATTTGCACCATAACAAAACTGACACAACCCTGACATTAAAAACGATGACAGCACCCGGCAGCGACGACGCAACATCAGTCTACTTCAACCAATTGACGAATACAAGGCAACTTTTACGCTGGTGTGTCATTTGTTAGCAAGAAGTAACCCAGCAAAAAGGGTGCAGTCCTCTACATAACAAGCAGGCCCTGCTCCGTTATGTTAGCTCCCCGGCTAGCTGGCTAGCCTGTTAGCTCGAGGTATCTTTCTGCTCCTCTCACTTGCTTCATGTATCTAACAGTACTTACAACGCATTGACTCAAATCGCTTCACTCACCTTGGGTGTAATTTAGTAAGTATACGAAGAGGAACACTTTAAAGAGAACCATATCTGACAAATCCATTGTTACAGCATTGATACCGTTATCACTTTATTGTCCTACTTAGATAGGCGCAGACGCCCTGTGTTTATTGCAGCTTCCTCTCATCGCCTCCCCTCACTTCGACGCCGTGACGTCAGACGCAGAGCACATCTCGGCATCCCCTCCCCCAAGCGCATCCAGGCCTGCATACATTACGCCCAGGCAATCACAGCACATCTCAGGCACAGGAGGAACCTTCCCCATTACAAGCACATCAGAGGATAGGAAAATAATGTCAAAATTGTCCTTTAATATTTCAGAGTCTTCCCCTTGACATCACATCAGGAACAGTATCTGCCATTTCGTTTTGATCAATACATTTATGTTAAACTTTAATGACAAGCCCAGAAAAGATGCTCAGAGTAAGAATGTATTTATTGTTTTCTTCTGTCTTATTTTTTTTTTTTTACAGTAGCAGCAAAACTATTTGCATATTTATAGGCACATGATCACAGTAATTACTTGCATGACAAACTCAGAGCTGTCACATATTTCATCAGTGGCCAACAAAATGTGAGTATTTGTTGCTTGGCAACGAGCGATCCTGTGAACATAGTGTTACAAAAGCAAAGGAAACACCAACAGATCTGTGCTGTTGCAGGATCCATTTCCTGCCATGCCTTCGCTCCAATTATCTGTTAGAGATCTAAAAATATTCTCCAACTGGCAATTCCGTGTGAGGGCCTTCGTTCCATGATGCACTTCTTCCTGCTGGATGTGATGGTTTATAGGATGATGATGCTACATGTCATAGAGTACAGTCTTATTGAGTTCAATGCCTTCTCTATAATCATACAGGATGGAAACTGTACATGTATTGAAGATATTGTAATGTGGATTATGTTTTCACTCTCTATCAGCAAGTGTCAGGGCTAAGATGATCATTTGCAATTGTCACAACCTAAACCATATGTCAGTCAGACGAGATATGCTCCCCAATAATTTCTGTTGATGCCTCCATTATTTTGATCACAGTCATTGGTTAATTAGCAGCAAAGCGATGTCTGTCAGTCCTTGGGTTTCTCTTCACTCCAGACGAGCTCCTCTGGCCCCCGTGGCGGTCACATGACACACCTCCACATCAGCCCCCAGCTTCTGCAGTTCATCCAGCCAGATCTGCTGCTTCTGGGACAGGCGGTCACTGGGCCCCTTTACCTCCACCAACTAGAATAAAAAAACATTTACCTAAAGCTGTTTTTTAAGGGACCACATTTCCTTTCAAAGAGTCAGGATATGCTGCGATCTCACCTTGTAGCTGTAGTTTGAGGTGCTCCACACCACCAGGTCAGGCAGACCTGCACGGCAGTGTCTGTAGTCCTTTGCCATCCGTGTGAATATCCCTCCTAAAAAGGCTCCGCCAAGGCATGACACCAGACTCTAAAAGCCATGCATACACACCTTCATGTTTTTACTATGTAAAGCTACAACATAAGGAAACTACGAAATATCTACATTTGTTTAATATATATACATATATATATATATATATATATTTATATATATATTTATTTATTAACTTAATAGTAAATACCTGTGCCTGCTGAAGAGAAGTGAAGCGCTCCCAGTTGAGCAGTGCACACACTTTACCCTCCTGGGACGTCCAGACATCCTCCAACATGCTATGCAGAGTCTCTACAGAGGCCTCACAGAGTACTTCCACACGAGAATCGATCGCCTCTTTTCTGTTCTCATAGAAACAATCGGTGAAAAGGTCCAGCGGACAGGTCTGTGAGGGGGAAAGGACACGTGTGAAACCTTTACATTGTAAATGCACAGAAACCCTGCAAACCTACACAGAGCTTCACGTACCTGGTAAGGGTTTCGGAAAACATCAGGAATACCATCGATGAAAATGATGTCCCATAACAAAAGACCAAATAAAGTAGAGAATGTCGCACCCTCTCCATGGATCCCTGTGACGTGGCAGAAAATAATTACTTTTATATTGTTATGGTGAACTGAGAATACTCAAATATTTTTTTTAAAATGAGAAGAAAATGTGCTCACCTTGGTCAAAGCCTTGCTGGCGGTAGTGTGCTAGACACAGCTCCTCCACAGAGCACATCACAGTGGCATTCCCACTCTCTTCTGCCTCTTCATTTGCTGGCATGAGGAAAACAGATTTCCCCATGCCCCCCTCATGAGGAAACAGCTGTCCTCGGATGGTCACCTGCAGACAGGAGTACAAACATAAAGTTTCAGATGTATTATTTGATGTACATCAGATGGCTTTGATTTTTGGGAGCCCAGATACTGAAGTCTTGCGCAAACCTACATGTCTGACATCACTGATGTGGATTGTGGGCAGGTCTCTGAGCTGCAGGCGGTACTTCTTCAAGCTGGCCGACTCCTTCATCCTAACCGCTCTCTGGTGGAGGGCCAGCTGATGTCCCGTCCGCACCAGAGGATCTGACAGCCCATCTCTGATAGCACAAATGGCCTGGTAGTGATGGGGAAAGACCAAAATCCAACCAAATGAAAACATGACAATGTATACAAAACAACAATCCAGCACAAAGGGTTAATCGGTGAAATTATCTCTGTGGAGGAGAATGAAACCACTGATATTATTGCTCACTTGCTCAGGTTGCTTGAGGTGTTGGTGAAGGTTCAGTGCCAGCCTGTCCCACCATCGCCCCCGGCTGTCGGGACAATAAGCAGCCTGAGCCAGTAAGGACCGCAGCTCTTCCACTGCTTCCTGTAATACAACAGATGACTGAGACATAATGCGATTTGAATATTAAGTATAATATATCAAGCATCAAAAGAACTTGTGTAAAAGTGGTGTAAAATAAAGATCTATGAGTGTATTTGCTTTCTGAACAGGAATAACACACGTGTACATTCAATAGGTAGGAGGTTTGGTATTGATTTTAATGCATAGGTATTTGCACATGCCTAAATAATGTTTATATTATTTTCTTCTTTTTAATTTAGTGCTTTTTTAAGTCTATTTACTTTTTCTGCTTCTTATGGTGGTACATTCAGTGTATTGTTTTGGTGGTTGGTTTATTTTTTTTTTTTATTTAACTAACTGGCAATTATTGTGTTATCGCATTCTGAATAATTTTCTATTAAATTAGGTTAATAAAAATAGTGTCTGTATTGAAATGTTTCATAAGCAGTGTAAGGGGGTGTGGCTAAAGTATAGGGGGCAGGAGTGTCATCAATGGTATAAATAATAAAAAAGAAAACACAGCAAAGTATAAAAAGAGAAAATCATGCAAATAACTTCACATATATCTTGAATTTGCATGTGTGTATGTGTATGTGTGTGTGTAAGATAAGTCAACCTCATAGCGGCGTAGCCTCTGTAGGATCTCCACCCCCCGGGACAAGATTCGAGTGTAGGCCCAGCCTGTGGTGAAGCTACGCAGGAACACCGGCAGGTTCTCCTGGTGACTAACCAACCATAATGATAACGTTATCTATCATTACATGCTGTCTAAAACTTAGCCAAAAATAAATAAATCTATATAGATAAATTGTCAGGAAGGAATATGATGTAAACAGCCCCCACCTGAGGTCACAGGTCTTCCTTAGCTCCTGCCAGGCTCTTTTGGCGGCAGTGTAAAGCTCCAGGGCCTCTTCCCACTGGCCCGCCTGCATGGCTGAGATCACCTCTTGCAGAGCTCGCATTGATGCCTCATATCTGGCATGACAGATTATGGATGATGGATGAATACTTGAATAAAACAGACTAAACTCATTTTAAAGAGCACACTCCTCAGTGGTTGTCCCAGCCGCCTCACCTGATCAGCTCCTCTCTGTCTTGGAACAGCTTGGCCTTGCGCTGCACCGTGTAGTCGGGGAAGGCCAAGCGACCAGAGTTGACCAACAGGATGGTGTAGAGCTGGCCCTGCCCACCAGCCGCCATCTCCTCCTCGTCCATAGTGTCCGTCAGAGAGAAGAGGAGAAGGATGCGAGAGAAGACAGCCCGGGGGCCGCGGCACAGACGCACACAGGAACCTGCGAGCTGCCTTGCCCTTTAAGAACAGTGAGGAGAGGGAGGAGGCCATGGCTGAAATACTAGTACCATGATTGTAGCATATTAGTGACAATGTTAGAGACTAACTAAACCCCAAAGCCGAATTTCTGTGAATACTGATCTATAATGGTGAACCGTAGAGGGGTGCCTACTTTGGCAGGTGATGCCACCACCCATCCAGAACCACAGCTGGTGCCACTAAAGACAAGATACTCTTTTTTTCACCATTAGAGGTCAGGCTTCACAAAATTTGGCTTTGGGGTTTGATTACTATTCATGGAAACTTTTTTTTCCACACCTTTTGAGGATGACAGCCCCAATGTTGCTCTGACCAGGAGTCTGAGCGAAGAGGGACTTCTGCCTGCTCAGACGGAGAAGCCCATCCACTAGCTGCTGTTTCTGAGTCCCTGAGCCTCCCAGATGAAACGTCTTAGCCAGACCTTTGAGCTCTGGAGCAGGCAGAAGATCCAGAGCCTCCACCAGGTCCTGAAGGTCATTTTCTGTCAAATCCAAAACACATAATTTACATAGGTTTGCATTAATGACAGATAACTAGTAAAGTACACATGTCAGCGTTGACTTGGGGTTTAGACAGGCTAGGGTGCATACTTTATACTTCTGATGTTCCAAGTTACTATCAATATGTTTCCCTTTTCTTTCCATCATTTCCCTTCCACTGCCATTATCAAATAAATCAGAAAAATGCATTTCTAAGAAACTGTTTGAGCTGGGTGAAAAAGGAAGTGTTATTTTAGCAAGAAAATCTGTCACTGCATTAGCCTACTGTACTCCTTCATAAGGTTTAGATATGCCAAAATGTGGTTTTATAATATTAAGAAATTATAAGTGTGAGTAGGAGCACGTAGGAGTCCAGAGTACAGTGAATCCAAACATTTCAATGCATTTTATATCTCAAAGGGTAAAGATGGCAGCCTAAAAGATCATTAACCTGCTTTACAAAGTAGCAAAAAGTGGCAAAGATGATGTACCTGACTGCAGAAAACCACTCTGAACCAGCTCTTGAGCAACAGGCCCCAGGTCACTGCATATCTCCTCATAATCCAGTTTGTTTACTTGGAGCCATTTCAGTTTCCTCTGGAAAAGTCTCACATACAGCTTCTGCCCCATGACTTTGAAAAGAAAAACATGCAAATGAGTAAGGAATCTTCATACAGATTATAAATTGCAATACTTGGGGGATATTTTAGTGCACCTGAGAGCTTCTCAAATGTGTGTATGAGTGACATATCGTCCTGGTTGAACAGCGCCCTGTCGTCCTCATTCTCCAGCACAGCCTCCAGGACTGTCCGGAAGTTACGGAGGTAGTAGGGCAACCTTGGGGGATGAGAGCTCTCTTCAGCCTTCTCACTGGTGGTTTTGACTGCCACCATCTCACTGTGGATCGCTGTGGGGTTTCTGTCATGTGTTTCCTTCGGGGGGTCAAAGGAGGAGGTTGAAGGTTCCTCAGATCTGTGTTGGTCCATATCAGCTGTCTCCTCTGGACCTTCACTAGACAATCTCTCCTCTGGCTCTGTGCTGCTCTTCTCATATTTTGCTTTCTTTCTAAAGGAAGACATCCTGCCTCCGGGAGCCTTGCCCTTTTTTCGTTTTGTTAGTTTGGAGGATGGCGAGGACGGCTTTGGAGAAGGCACTGAGTGGATGGTCTTTGATTTACTTGCTTTGTGTTCAAGACTGTCACCTCTTTGTAAACATGATGGAGCCGCCAGCGCACTTGGGGTTTCAACATTGTTGACACTTGCCAGGCCAGCGAGGATCACACAATCTTCTTCATCCTCTAAACTCAGAAGATTTTCTTTCTGTGAGCTGCTCAGTGTCTCGGGGCTTGTTTTCTCCTTGTCGGGATAAGCCGGCACCTGCTCATCCTGCGTGTGTGTCCTCACAGGAACCTTATGGCACTTCCTGGAAAGCTTGGAGGAGAGACTGCCCAAGTCAATTGTCCTAACCACTGACTTACTGTGTACCTCCCGTGGAGTCTGCTGAGAATAATGCTTTTTGAAATAAGGGCTAGTGTTGGTCTCTTTGGTGTCTTCCTTTTGCTCACTCAGTTGTGGGGACTTCATGGGACTCCTCTTGGGTGACTGCACGCTTGGCACAGCACTGTCACCGGCCGAGGCGGCGCTGTTTTCTCTATCAAACTTCTGACACTGCAAATCGATGTGTTCATTGATTGTGTACCTTGGTACGAACTGGCCGCACAGAGGACAGGCCAGCTTGGGTGGAGGCTGGTTGGAGAAGAACGAGGTGATCGGAGTGGCTGCAGCTCCAGCAGAAATAGCAGATTTAACATTTCCTTTCTTCTTGTTCTTGGACACGGATAAACTCCGCTGGTGCTTGCCCTTGTTTGCTCTCTCAGTCATGGTGAAGGCATTAAGGGCGTTGTTCGATGAAATCAGGAGCATGCATTTAATTTATTGCATCCGCTGAGTAACACTGGAGTTAGTTAGCAAAGTGGAGAGGGATGCTAACGTTTAGCCGGCTGAAAAGCTAACCTAACACACCAAACATTCAGAAAAACATCTCATCAAATCGCCTCACATCTGGCAAACGCTCAGGCTGTCGGTGGATCGCCGGCATGATGAAAATACAGCACAAATCAAAACAAAAATACCGCTGCAGCCACATGCTGAGTCGCCGCTTGTTTCTCTGTGCTGTACCGCTTCACAGGCTCAACCAGCAGATCACAGAAACAATCACAGAATGTGGTAATCGATCACAGCCACATCGATATTTCCTCGCGTAAATGTATTTTCAGACTGAAATTAGTTTTGAACAAATGAAACACTAAGCCTCTACATATGAAACATGTATTTTTAGTGCTTGTGAATAACTAAGTGTGGAGTAATGGTGAAACAGATATAAGCAAAAAATCATTAAGAATGTCACCGCCGGCCCCTGTATTAGGCTATCTCTAATGACTTCATTACATTTGACCTTTTTTTTTTTTTTTTTTTTTTTTTTTTCAAATAATTAAATTATAGCATGCTTTTCACAGTTCTTAAAGGCAAATGGTCTTTTAAATGGAATGTATATATTTTTGAACAATATTTTTAATTTATCGTTGCACACATGACCCCTCAGTGTTTTTGTCTTGGGGAGCAGAGTGGTGAGCACAGAGAAAAGGGGGGGGGGGGTATTTTCTACACAGGTTCCTGGGCTGGTAGCTTTTATTCAAAAATCACCATTACGGAGCAATCTGATCGGCACACAAGCCTTTTTAAAGGGAGGAGGGTCACCGACAAGATCGATGTTGGTAAGTGGCACGTATGATTATTTAGGTGCAAAAACAGCAGCATTATTATAGAGATGCATGGGCCTGACCGGCTTGCGACAGTACAACCAAAGACAATAGTGCTGGGTATGCACGTATGGTACAACACCAGCCTATAAGTAGGATGTCAGCATGGTGCAGTCTAGATGTTTCAAGTGAAGGTCGACTGCACCAGGAGGACAATATGATGATTTCAGATGTTGAAAAAAAAAAAAAAAAAAAAAAAGAGTCCATGCAAGGGCTCGGCACCATCACCCTGCGCCAGCAATGGGTGCTGGGTGCAGAAAAAAACACATCCGATTATCATATCGATATTTAGGCTTATGAGAATGCGGTGTCCACTTGTGAGGGAAGCGGAGGATCCACAACACCCCTGCAGTTGCGGCAAAAGTTTGGCGTAATGATAAGTAAAATCTCATCACAAATTAGTCAAAGGCATCGCAAAAATGCGTGGCATCTCAAATAATGCTTTCCAAAACAACGAGGCTATTTTTTTTAATTGCCAGTTCAGCACCATGGACAGGTCATGTTTAGCACCGCGTGTTGTACATTTGTGTATGTGTGTAGCCTATGTTATGGGGGGAGATGGGAGTGGATTATAGGTGCTCATTGTCATTGCATAATCTCGGATGCGTTATCAGATGATTAACGTTGACAACAGCTGGGATTTAATTCTGTAGTGGGTTTAACTCTAAATCATGCCTGGAGAGCCCAATCGAAACGATTTGCCATGTCAGCACCATTCATGCACTCTTCATGTTTTGATGAGCGTGATGGTGCTCACATGTTTGGGTTGGGCGGGGTGTAAGAGTACTGTGTGATAGGCCTTAGACATATCTGATAACCCTTCAAGTGTCCTAACCTCCTTTACACGGATTCCTCACAACCTAATCAACTCTTGAACCCTTTATTACAAGATTTAGAATCATATTATTATATTTTAAGGCTTATTATTGGTTATTATTCTTTATAAACCAAAACTGCTAAAGCATACCTTTTTTCCTCCTGTTGGCTGTGTTCCCGTGCCTATTACATTGTACCATAGCCTATTAATTTACCAGCTCACAGTATGTAATGTTACAATCGATTGTGCCGTAATCCAGGGCAAGCATCCATTTAGATGTGCAGTTCAGATGTCAAAATTGCACTAACTCATAAATAGTTTCCTCAGAAGACATGAGTCTACACCACAATAAGTCTACATGACCATCAGGCATCTAATCTAAATGTTAAAGGGTTGAGTGTGTCAGTGCTGGTCTTTTTGGAGGTTTATCTTGTGTACCTTTATACAGTGCATAATACAACCATCAAGAAAAGCTAATTTTGGACATTTTAAATCTTCACAGGGCTGATGGTTGTCGGCTTACAGGGCCAGCTATGGCTCATGGAAAAAGGCCAGGAACCGTTTCCAGAATTCTGGGCCCCAGCCCTCCACCCTGCCCTAGTCCTGGAATCACAAAAGACAGTCAAGAGGAGCACAGTGGTTTGATCAGGGAAGGATCTGAGCAGCCTCACTGCAGCCTCCAGGGGCAGGATGATAACAATGACCAGCTTAATCCTCCTGTTTCTGCAAACCACTATTTCATGAATTGTGACCCCAGTCCTGAGGACATGCAGGAAGAGGATGCCTGCTCTGAGTATGACAATGTAGGCTCTGATGTTGAGCAGAACTACGATGAGGTGCTGCATTTAAACAGAGAGGGCATAGCGGACATGAGGTACAACAACCAGCATGGTCCTGAGGATGGCGGCTTTGTAAAGCACGCAATAGAAGATGCTGATGAGGGTTGTGGTGCTGCTGACCACTTCACCCCCAGGTCTCATCATAGTACAGAAATTTGTGAAGTCTCTCAACCTGATGTACAGCCCCATAAGACAGACAGGTTTAGTTCACATCATGTCTCGACTGCTGGGGGTGAGGCGGAGGGAGACGTAGAACAGGTCCAGGAGCACAGGTATTTTCTTGAGGACACCGATGAAATAGAAGAGGTGCTGGATGGGGTGAAATTCATAGAGGACTTAGAGGAGACATGGAATGCAGTTCAAGAGCAGACTAGCCTTTGTCATGGCCACGAGGATGACAGGATTAGAAAAGCAGCTGATGATAAAGTAAGGGAAGATGGTGTTCGCATCACAGGAAACTACAATATCCCTTTGGCCAGTAAAAAGCTAGGGAGTGAGCCTTCTCAGAGAGGTTCAAAGGAGAAGGAGAGGCAGGGTAAAGGAGGGAAGAAGGGAACAGGAGAAGATGTTGAGCACATCGTATCCGGGATCAAAGGATGCATGAGCAGTGGCCCTGAACCACGTCCAAAGACAGCTTCGAAGGACTGCAAGAAGGCTGCTGTACGGACCAAAGCTAGATCTAGTTCTAGTAAACCACATCATCCTCTGCCACCCCGTCAAACCCAGGCTCAGGCCCACGCCCACGCCCACGCCCACACCCAACAAGCCCAGCATCATAAAGATACTCCTCCCACCCCCAGACCCAGTCCCTCTGCTCACAGCCAGGAGAGCCATCCCAAGGTTATCAGACCATCCCTGGCTCCCTATCAAACACCTGAACAACAAAGGGAGCCTCTTGAGGAGAAGCAGAGACGGCCAGAGAAACCCCAGCAGGTAACTGATGCAAATGGGGCAGGTTTTGTTGTATCTCATCTCCTGTGACACGTCTTTGTTAATGTGTCTGCACAATCTACATTCACTCTGCTTAAGAATGACTGAATGAAGATTTTAATTACGTTTTGCCACACAGATGGTCTGTGTGGCCCGTTCTCCACGGGATTAGGTTGTGCACATGATTATAAGACTTGTTTAAACATGATTAAACCATTGTTTGTGCACAGCAGAGTGAGAAGCCGAGTGTGGCCGTGATGTCTGAGGACATGCCAGAGCAGCCAAGTAGGCCTCAGTGTCCAGAGCCCGTCCCTCCAGAGGAGAGCAGGAGCAGTAACTCACCTAAGGTAAAGGCTTATTGCACAACAGCTAATTTAAACAAAGCAATTTTATTGTACAAAGATGCAATCCAGCTGCTAAGAATTACAACAGCATTGTTTAGCTAACTCTTATGGGTAACCAGGGAGATACAGCAATCTTTCCTTTTTTATTTTTAAGTGTGCACACTAAACTTTATTGAGGTATTGTATGCTGCTTCGTATACCTTGGTAAGTACTGTACATAAGGCACAATATGACTGAATGAAGTACAACTCAATTCCAATTATCATGTCTTTTTGAGGATTGCTGGCATAAAAAATATAGGCATTTCAAGTGATGGTGATACCAAACTAATTATTATATTAAACTTTTACAGAAACACAGGAAACTGCTTCTTTTCCCAGCTTTGTTGACGGTAATCAAATCATTCTTAGACTGAACAGTTCTCATAATCATTCATGACTGTTCACAGCATGTTTTAACATTTTTGATGGCCTTTTGGTTTTGCGGTGTAGTCCCAGGTCCCTGTGAGCCAGAAGATCTTATAGATGGGATCATCTTTGCTGCCAACTACCTTGGCTGCACTCAGGTGTTGTCTGATAAGAATCCATCGAAGTCCATCCGCATGTCCCAGGCCCAGGAAGCTGTCAGTCGCATCAAGGTAATCTCTGGCTTTAGGATGATGGTTGTCAAGAGCCATTGATTTGATTTGTAAATAATTACCACTGCCAAGGATGCTATGTTTTTGCCCCTTTGAGCATTTTTGTCTGACAGTCAGCTGGATATTTCAAAAAGTTATGAACGCATTTCCATGAAATTTCGTGGTCAGATAGGGCTTTGGCCAAGGATCAATTGATTAGATTGTTGGTGGTGATCCAGATCTGGGATTTTTGCCATTAGATGATTATCCTTCTTAGCCGTAACTATCAAACTGCCGGACATGCAGACTAATCCCAAGCACTACACATGTGTTTATAGGTTCAAGAACTCTATTAAATAAAAAAAAATACGAGTCCGAGGAATGACATTGTTTGGTGTACCAGCTTTGAAGTTTCCAGTGAATTAGAGGGGCTTTGTAAGCCCATGGATGTACCTACAGTATACATTCAGTATGTTTGCTGACCTATTGTTGAAGGGACATTTTATACCACATGGTGGAGCTGTTACATGCCTTTTTGCTCATCTTCCCTTTTCAGTGTTGTTAATGCTCTGGTATTGAGCATTTGGTTTAGAATGGAAGAGTGAAATGTCTGATCAGTACAATATTTTTCAGTAATTTTCATTGATTTTAAGTCTTTATCATTTCAAAGAGTCAAGATGAAGATTCTCAAATGATGACTGAGGTGGACCTTTTCATCTCCACTAAGGCAGTCAAAGTGCTGAATGCTGACACACAGGTTAGTATCTCAAAGATCTTTGACTTAAATCAGCCTCTCCTCTGTATTTGTTTGTTTTAGTGAATCTTTTAACAGACTTAGTGATTCATGTCCGTTGTTTTTCCCTGCACATAGGAGACAATGATGGACAGTGCCTTGCGTACCATCTCCTATATCGCAGACATTGGCAGTATCGTGGTTCTGATGGCACGAAGGCGCATGTCTCAGGCAACATCACAGGACTGCACGGAGACTCCTGTCTCTACTGCTGAAGGGAAGAGTCAGTACAGGATGATCTGCTATGTCTTTGAATCAGAGGATGTGAGTGTTGGCTGCTTAATCTCACATATATAGCTAATTCCATGCACTTCTTAATATTTAAACAAGTTTAAGATCCTTGATACATTTTTAGCTTTGACTGCTTGACTGTCTAACTTGTGTTTTAGTTATTTGTTCTGTAGTCACTTAAACTAATGTGCTCTCTCTCACCTCCATGTTGTTGTCAAATGGGATAGTCTTTCTGCTGAGTAGTTTTGCCCAAATCCTCCCCTTCCTGTAGGCACAACTCATTGCACAGTCCATTGGTCAAGCGTTTAGTGTGGCCTACAGAGAATTCCTCCGAGCCAATGGAATCAACCCGACCGATCTGAGTCAGAAACAATACAGTGACATCATCAACTCCCAGGAAATGTATCACGACGACCTCGTCCATTTCTCAAACTCAGACAACTGTAAAGAGGTTTGACACTTTCTTTTGCCTCAGGTGAAATGGTGAATGGTGATTGATGCATTTCTATAACCCAATTGAAAATACTGGCATTTCAGGCAGAGTGGCCTATGAGGCAAGTGCTTCAAACCTAGACAGCTAAAATCCCAAATGTGCTTAAAAATGATTGGTGGAGCTGAAATCCTTTTTTGTCCTCCAGCTGTATGTGGAGAAGCAGAAAGGGGAGAGCCTTGGTGTGGTGATAGTGGAGTCTGGCTGGGGCTCCATTCTGCCCACCGTCATCCTGGCCAACATGCTGAACAGCGGCCCCGCTGCCCGCTCTGGAAAACTCAGTGTTGGTGACCAGATAATGTCCATCAATGACACCAGCCTGGTGGGGCTGCCGCTGGCGACCTGCCAGGGAATCATCAAGGTATTAAGTATATCAAGCACCACCCATGTTAGTCAGTCTCTGCACATATTCAATTTATTTTTCCTGCTACCCCTTGTTTGGAAGGCAACTTTATTTTTACATAAATTATTAGCTCACAGCATTGTTTGAGGGGCATCACCAAAACTGAAAAAAGAATAATGAAATCCACTCAAGTACATAGACAGTCTTTTTGCAGTAATTAGATGAGAAAACAGTTCAAGAAGCACCACAGTAGCTCGGTGGTTAGCACCTCGTGCTAAGAGGGACCTGAGTTTAATCCCTGGCCTTTTCTAGTTTGCATATTCCTCTGTGTTTGCTACAGTATTTGAGTGAATATCTGTGTAAGTCCTGTGATGGACTGGCAATCTGTCTCCTTTTGCCCAAAACATGCCTCTGTAGACTCCAGCCTCCTGTCAAAAGTGGGTAGGGACAACAAATGAACATTTGATTCAATCCTAAATTCTAAACATCCAAATTGGTATTCCACACATTAATACCAATTCAATAATTTAAAAAAAAGTACAATTATTGTCTGAGGGTATTTTTTTGTCATATTGCAGGGGCTGAAGAATCAGGTGAAGGTAAAGCTGAGCATTGTGAGTTGCCCTCCTGTCACCACTGTCCTCATCAAGAGGCCTGACCTCAAGTTCCAGCTCGGCTTCAGCGTTCAGAATGGCATTGTGAGTTTGGGAAGATTATGTCAGTATGTTTAAACTTTAGGCTAACACCCATGGTTGGTCATTTTCTGATGGAGTACCACGGTGTATTAATAAGCATGGCTGAGTAATACAATTATATATTTTAAGTTAACCTTTTAGATTTATTGTTTTGCCGTGTTTTTCACTTTCTCAGATCTGCAGTCTGATGCGGGGTGGCATTGCAGAGCGAGGTGGTGTTCGTGTCGGCCACAGAATCATTGAGATTAACGGTCAGAGTGTGGTTGCCATGGCACATGAGAAGATTGTTCAGACGCTATCTGTCTCAGTGGGCGAGGTGAGAACCTTCATTCCCCAATATTGCAATTTTCACCAGCCGCTGCACTGCACATTGCACTGCTCTGAACAGCTCCTTCACACTACAAGACAGCACATAGATTGAATCAGTTATTTTCCTCTCTGCTATATGCTTAGTGCAGTGAAACAGTGGCACAGATTACTGTAGACAAACTGGAAAATGCAACAAATCAATAAAATTAATCGAGTCACTAATTGTGAAAAGGGCATGGGTAATTATATTGAAATCTTTATGCAAAGGCTGTGAAATTTTTAAACACAGTAACTACCATTTCTGCTGGTGGCTACGTGGACCTCCCAGGGCTAGAAGGGTTCCTAGAAATGGGTTGTGTGATGGAGTGGCAGGTCACAGTCTCTCAAAAAAAAAAAAATATCGCTCCGCTGGGTCCAGCATAGGTCTGTTCATTCTGTGTTTGCTGGTTGGACCCAAACACAGGAGCAAACAGTCATGAAGCTCAGAAGAAAAAAATATTTAATGAACTCTAGCTCATTAAATATTTTTTTGAAACGCAGGAAACGCAAGAAGCACTGGGAACACATGACAGCAGAACTGAGCACAGGGCTTAAATACACAAGAACTGATAACCTAAAAAAACACACCTGGGGAAGGGGCTGGAGCAGAAGACAGAGGATAGGTCGAGGGAAACACTGGGAGGGATCAGAACAACCAGGGAGAATTGACAGACTCAGTAGAGGTGTGGCGCTGGGAGGGGCAAACAAGACTAACCAGACACAGGTGAAATCGCTGATTGGAAGAGGGCAAGGGACCACAGGAAAACAGAAAAACAAGAGTCCAAAAACAGAAACACGAAACCATGACAGAACCCCCCCCTCAAGGGACGGCTCCTTACGTCCCAAACAAAGCCTCTGGGGCACGGGGATGGATAGCCGTCGTAAGACGGGGGGAGGAGGAGGCCAAAACAAAAGGCTCAGGCCAGAAGTCTGGTGGACGGCGGGTGGGCAGATGACCAAGGACGGGGCGGTGCTCGGGCGGATGGCCGGAGGGCAGATGACCAAGGACGGGGCGGCGCTCGCGCAGACGGCCAGGGGACTGGGAAATAGGGAGGCGCCATAAAGGGTAGAGCCACCGCCGATGCTGGCGGCCAAAGCTGAACCTCTTTGGATTGTGGCAGTGTGGGCAGCACCACACCGCAGGTTGGCCACAAAGTTGGGCAGCGTGGACTCGGGGACGCTGGGCAGCATGGACTGAGGGCTACTTGACAGTTGATGAGCCAGTGGGACCAGTGATGCAGGATGCCTGGAAAGAAGCAGCATGGCCGTGGGAGAGCGGGATAAGTGCTGCACGGGTCCTGGGGGATGGAACCGGGGCTGTCACATGGGCAGTGGGAACTGAGATTGGGGCAGCCAGTCGGGCTCGGGGAACTGGAACAGGGACTTGGGCAGCCAGTCAGACTCAGACTCAGAGAATTGGGATGGGCTGGGGCAACCAGTCGGACTCAGACTCGGGGAACTGGAACAGGGACTTGGGTAGCAGGATGGACACGAGGAGTTGGTACTGGGATTTGGGCATTAGGAACTGCGTCTGGGGCAGCAGCACAGACACTAGGAACTGGGTGTGGGGCAACAGCACAAGCACGATGAACTGGGACAGGTGCAGCAGTACAGGCAACAGGGAGCTGCTGAAGCACAGGAGACTGGGGCCGCTGCTGCTGAAGCACAGGAGACTGGGGCCGCTGCTGCTAAAGCACAGGAGTCTGGGGCCGCTGCTGCTGAAGCACAGGAGACTGGGTCTGGAAGCTAGGCTGCTGGCAAGCTGGCTGGTGGCTAGCATGTAGGTGGCTAACACGCTGGAGGCTAGCACGCTGCTGGCTAACACACCAGCGCCTGGCCAGCTGGTGGCTACGTGGACCTCCCAGGGCTAGACGGGTTCCCAGAAATGGGTTGTGTGATGGAGTGGCAGGCCACAGTCTCTCCAAAAGAAAATATCGCTCTGCTGTGCTAGGGAAGCTAGGGAAACGCAGGAAGCACTGGGCACACGTGACAGCAGAGACAAAACAATGAATGAACAAGAAACAGAACTGAACACAGGACTTAAATACACAAGAACTAATAAGATAACAAGACACACCTGGGGAAGGGGCTGGAGCACCAGACAGGAGAACACAGAGGATAGGTCGAGGGAAACACTGGGAGGGATCAGAACAACCAGGGATAATTGACAGACCCAGGACAGGTGCGGCACTGGGAGGGGCAGACAAGACTAACCAGACACAGGTGAAATCGCTGATTGGAACAGGGCGAGGGACGACAGGAAAACAGAAAAACAAGAGTCCAAAAACACAAACGCGAAACCATGACATTTTTGTGTATTTAGATTGAAGGATCATACACATGTAAAAATAACTGGGACATTAAGTTTAATTACAACTTGTTAGTTATTCTCAGCTCATGATGAATGTTTTAAAGCCGTTCAGGCTCACAGTAATGGTTCCAAAATGTATACTGACAGTTTGGTTGCAAAGAATGAAGTGAATTACACTGGAATTTAAAACTTTGACTCGATAAATTAATTAACAATGTTGTCATCACTGTTGGTCTCTTTTCTGCCTCTCGGACAGATCAACATGAAGACGATGCCTGCTGTGATGTTCAGGCTGCTGACAGGACAAGAGACACCTATCTACATTTAGAGACTTTGGCTCTGCATGGATTAGCCCACTGTAGTTCTGCATGTCTAACGGGGTGGAGAAAATGGTCCGAGTGGCTCAGTGGGATGAGGAGAATTTATTTTTCTATCATTTTATTTTTTGGCCTCTTTTTTGCAATGCTTAAAAGAACATGCAGTTCTCATTTTCAGGTTTTATCTTGAATTACATTGTCATAATGGCCTTAAGATGTGAATATGTTGTCTGTAGTAATGTATGTGAGTTTCTGGTGTTGAAGAGAAGTAAATATAAGGTCATGATTATTTTCTTATGAAGAGACAAAATAGTACATTTATTTTTTATTTACTCATTTTTTATAATGTGTACGGAGTTTAAAATGTAATTCTACTGTAAATAGTTTGGTTTACAAAGGACGTGGTTGGAAAGGCCATATTATTCCTGTATGCATGTTACTATGAAGAATTACTGACCAGGTATTGATTTTCAAAATGACATAACAAACTATACAGTATTAAAAGAAAACATTATGCTGTAAAAAAGGCACTAAACTATGTGTATTATGGTGATGCTGAAGGCCAAAGACACAGCTACTTTTCAAAGACATACCAGGTGACCATCACCTTTACCAGTGGGTATCAGAATGTATCAAAATGTACATTACTAACTGAATGTAATGTTATCCAACACTAAGAATACAATGTCACTGCAGAAAACTTGTTGTTGCTTTATTTCCTTTTATTAAGGTGTCATTGCAAAAACAATCTGGCAATCCACAAAACTGTACTTTCTTGCATTTATCAATTACTCAATTACACTTTCTAAAAGCAGACTGGAATTAATCCCTCCTCTCAAATTTTCACATTTATTGAGACTTCAGAAAGCCAGGAGGAAGAAATCACTGATGGTTCAGCTTGGAACATTGCTTGGAAACTAAGCACAGTATTGAAGAACATATTTGTGCCACAGCAGTCTGCATGCAACATGAATTCCTGATTAGGCTATTAAGGGTCAAATTAATCAATATCAAACTATTAATATTCCTCCTGTGCTTTGCCTCATTTGCCATTTTTATAAAAAAGGAATTCAGCAATGATGGACCTATGATCTAATAAATGCATAGAGACTGTATGGATCCCATACAAGTTAATATTGTGTATAGTGCTACTGAAACATAATAATGAACATCAAAAATGAACAATAATTGCAAAATTCTTACAGTATACTATTATGTACATTTTTACACAAAAATTTACAGGCTCATATAGATAATTAAAATTGTTCAGCAATGAGACATTCCATCTGTAACATGTTCAGCAAAAATATTTTCAAGTATTGGCTGGAGAGGCTGCCTTTAGGCACAGTGGGACAGCTTCATATATTTTCCTGAAACAGAGGAACATAATGATCACAATCAATAAGTGACAAAGCTAGAAATGTGGGATTAAGGACTTAAAAAAGGATTAAAATAGTGATGTAGAGTGGTGGCCAAACAAGAAATCATCTCACGAATGCTAATCCAGCATTCATCAAGCATCATTACTTAAATGAACACTGTAGCCGGTGATTTTTTAAACGTTCCAAAAGCTGAATATGTATTTTGCAGCACAAAACTTAACATTTATTAAAGATCATATTGAGGGAGAATAAACAATATAGCAGTAGTATATATTTACACACAGGACTGCTCTAGATGTGTCAAAATATAGTATTTCCCTTTCAGGGTCAGCCACTTACCGGCTTAATTATTGATGTCAGAGGTGTAGTTGTCACTCCATCAAGGAAAATTGAATTCAGGTAACCCTCCCCATAACAAATGTCCTCGTCCTCATAACTGTCGACACCAACGCTGAAAGCCTCTTTCATCTTCTCCGGAATCAGAAAATCAAACATCACCACCAGAAACCCGATGACAGCACACAGCACACCTGAAAAATCCTCTCAGTTAGTAGAAATCATTGACTTTTTCCTTTTTTTGTAGACTTTAAATACAAAATGTAAAGTGAGAGACATCTGAGAGTCTTTAGAGCAGTAACGCAAAGCAAGCTCAGGTCTTATCTTTTAAGGACATTTAAGGGCATTCTTTTTACCTGTAGCAAGTGCCAGCCAGAATGAATGGCTGTACTCGGTTTCAAAAGAGCCAGTTCCTATGGAGAAGATGCACTGGGGCAAATTCATGATGGTGGAGAAGGAGGCCATGGAGAAGAAGATAAAGGCAGCAGTGGCCATCATCATGTAACCAGCATACAGAATGACTGGCATGGAGAACAGGATATTGGCAACCATCCAGCAGCAAAAGGCAGTCCTGTTGAGGCATTAATAAGCAGCCATTTAAAATTCTGATTTTTGTTAACAAATTATCCATTGAAACCTACAAGATATGACTTTTTTTTAGAGTTCTTTATTGTTGTTACCAGAGAGTAGCAGAGGCGTATCGTCCAGAGTATCTATACTGAAAGATGAGGCCACAAGTGCTGGTGAGGGTGAATTTCTCAGCAATGTACAGGATGGGGCTCGGTAAGCCCTTCTCCAAGGCTTCCACATACTCCTTATCAATAGTATCGTGCCAGTTAAACATCTCATTGTAGTCGATGGTTTCATTGAACTGTATTACAGGATTTCCTGAGAGAGAGAGAGAGAGCAGGAACACATTAATGCATAGTCTCATTTATTCACTGTGAAAATGAAAAATAAAAGGATGCATTTGCCTTTGAAATTAGGGAACCCAGACTGATGAGATGTGAAGTGGAAACACATCCACAGTGGTGATATTAGTGAATGGACACCACAGTGGATATAGGTCACTGTGATGCCCATACTTCACATTCATAAACAAAATAAATTGATAAAAAAAAATACAATGGATTACTAAAGAGCTGTAGCAGTGATATGTAATCCCCACATGTGGGTGTATTATACAAAAAAAAAAAAAAAAAAACCCTGCATGCCATCGATAATTGTCTTCGCTACAGCAAAAATGACTCACCTCTGAGTGTAATATTAATGCCATACAATCCAACGTGCAGGCCGATGTCAGCATTAACCACTGCATTGCTGAAGGACTTGTAGGTGGCATTAGTGGTCATTCTGGCTTCGGCCCAGTCGTTAGTAAAATTGAGCGCTGGAGAGAAAGTACATAAAGACAAGTCATAAAAAAAAAACATGACAATAGGAGAAGAATGAAAGAATGCATAAAAAGAATTTTATGTCTTTATAATTCACCATGCTTTATCATTTCAGAGGAGAAAACCAAGACTCACCCACTATCACTGCACCTATGAATATGCTTATTATTATTCGAAACATCCAGAACAGCCTCTAAATGGAAGAAACACAACAAAACAAATATGATTTTGGGTGCATTTTACACTTGGGTGCCAGAATACTCCGACACAAGCAAGGGAAATGCATAGGATGAGGATAATTAAAAATTTCACTAATCAAGCCATGCTGTCATCACAGGAAAAGACAATAATTCAGAGGTTTTTCTTTATATTTTCAGAGTTAAATAGTTCGTCTAATGGGTTGCACTTACCGATTTCCCTCGTATCCCTGGCAGAATGAGAAGGAGACTGACTGTGAGCACAAGGAAAACCAGAATAATGGTGAGCAAACGACCACTAAAGATGAAGGAGGTCCTTTGTAGAGGGTAGAATGGGTAAATGTCATCGTAGAAAGTCATCTTCGCTCCAGATCTTCCGAACACAGCTGAAACCAGACAGTGCAACAGAGGGGACAGTGTTAGTGGTGGGGCTCTCAGTTACCTCCAGATACAGAGATAGAGGCCCTTGTTCTTTACAGTAGATAAGGGATGGTGCATTATTACGCCCATGTAACATGGCACATGATGAAGAACAGAAATCTCTCAGCTATGCAAAATCATTTCAGTGTGCATGCCTCTAAGTATATTTAATGCAAACAAATAAAAGAAAAGAAAAGAAAAGAAAATAGTCCAAGTGCAACAGTGCTTTTAAAGCCCAAAGCCATTCACCTCCATCCAGCCATGTGACTACCTGGAGTGAGCCCATTGTTCAACGCATTCATTTAAGAAAAAAATAATTTACAAGTTTTCATAGTGCCAAATAAAACACTCCTCTACAGGTAAAATTCACAAAAACTTTCTTACCTGAAAGTTGAAAGTTCAGCACCGCTGAAGAACGGTAAGTGTGAATCTTGGAGGAACATACACTTCTTTTATACCACTGGCCTCCTTTGTGTCACTGGGGAGGAGGATGCGTTTACTGGAATGCTTTGGAAAGGAGGTGTGAGCCAGACCTGATGACCACATGCAGTTTGTGATAAGCTGTACTACACATGTTGGCTTTAGTATTGCACCATCTGCCACCTACAATAGCTCACCTGCACCTCTGCATTGCCTCTGCACTACATTCCATCCTCTAGAGTGGGTAAGCCTCAACAATTTCATTTTTTTCCTATCGAATGTAGAACCAACACCAAATGAGGGTGTTCCTCGATGGTGCTGTCTGCCTTTAGGCTTCCAGTGTAGAAAGCTAACCAAACTGTGCAAAACTTTTGCAACACACCCGACAATAGGCGTCACATGCTGCAAGCGACTCGAATTACTGCAAGCCTTTTCTTTCTCAAAACTTTACAAAATCAGTCTATGATATATGTAAACAAAGACAAAATAATAAGAAATACCATTATCTGTTACCTTCCGTTTGTCTTCAGATTTAAGACAGTCCTCAACTACTCTCGGCTGTTCCTGTGGACTGAGCTGATGAGCATCTCTCGCATCAATGGATTTGCGTAAAAGGCTCTGGAGTATCTCAGCAGTTCTCGGCTTAGTGCTTATTGCCACTGAACGTGAGTAAACCAATTCATTGCTACTTGTGTGTGACTTGCAGCGTTACTTTGAACAATAAGGTCAACGCTGAAAATGTGTTATGCCAGTTCTGCGGGAAACGCTGTTTTAACACGACATTATAATTTTGGCTTCACCCGAACAGGCTCACAGTGTAAAATAGAGTGGGAGGTCCCGCGCTCGGATGGCTGGTACAACAGTTTGGGATATCCCAAACGCGGAGCGGTTGGTAAGTCACCGTTGCCAAAGCGTGCAGCGCTGCGTGACACCACCGCAGATTACCTGATTGTCTGTGTGCTTGTGCAGGTTCACATCTAGTGCGTCTAGTGCCCGCGCATTACTCGGACGGTGTGTACCAGCCCGTTCAGGAGCCGCAGCTGCCAAACCCTCGTAGACTCAGCCGTCTGCTCACTGAGGGCCCCCCCGGACTGCCCTCAACACGCAATCAAACTGTGCTGTCTGTGTTTTTTGGTAAATGTGAAATGGGTTATCATTTGGCTGTGCCTGCATTATAATCAGTGATTAAACAAATCTGAAAATGTCTGCCCCAAACAGAAAAGTAGATGGTGTAATTTTATCAACAGGAGCACCTGTTAGTCAGAGCCAGAGTTGTGATTTGAAAAATTCTCTCACTTTTTCCCCCCAGGGTATCATGTTGCTTTTGAAATTTTTGACTCAAGACCCCCTGGGTGCCCTCCTGAGTTCATGAATATCCAAATCCCAAAAGGAGACCCTATTTTTGACCCCTGGGGCACCGGCAACGTTCTTCTTCCCTTCCAGAGAGGACCATGGGACAAGGAGTCCAGCCAGAGTCCCAATAATCCTCGTATACAGGTGCTGCATATTGACACTGACACACATTAAACAAGAAATTAGTTTGTTATATCTGTAAATGTACTCACACAGACCCCAGAAAGAGGCTGGAAGTAAGTTTGAGTTCAAGTAATTCTCAACTACGGGACCTCACTTTTCACATTTTGCTGTTCCCTTTCCTAAAGAGCCATTTTTTGAGAATAACTTGGTCTGTACCACACCAGGTCAACCTGGTGACAGCTTGGATAGATGGCAGCTCCATCTATGGTCCCTCGACTTCCTGGTCTGACTCCTTGAGGAGCTTCTCTGGAGGGCTCTTGACTTCAGGCTCTGAGTGGAACATGCCAAAGCAGGGTGGGGGGCGCTACCTCATGTGGAGCGCTGCCGACCCCTCCACAAGGGAGCATGGACCTGAGGGCCTCTACGGTGAGACTTTTTACTCTTTATTCTTCAAACCAGGCCTGGATCAGATGATATGTGCAAAGATATTGATTTAATTCTCTATTAGTAGTTTCAGATAGGTGGGATTTACAACATCAGGCTGATTCAGAAAATGTCAAGGAAGTTGTCAGATGCAGAAAACTGTTCAAAGTTTACTTTCAAATACTGGTGTTCATTGCATTGTCATACAGTATGCAGCAAACACCAGCCATTTGGTCCCGCAAGCTGCATAAAACAATCACCAAGAGGTAATAATAATAGGTATATTTGTACTGTATAGTGCTCCACAAAACACATATAAAACACAATGGATGAAAATATGAGGTAAAAGAAAAATCAGGAAACAAAAAAAGCAACAGAGTAAGATTAATAGAATAAGACATCAAAGGCGGCATAAAATCCACAGCAAAACCAAATTATTGACTTCAGCTTGTGCCAAAGGCTTTCTTATAACTTTTTTTTCATATCGATGTAACTGCCTGTGAGGCTTAAGAGGAAGAGGCTCTGCCTGACGTGCATTATGACTCCTCGTTGTGTAAATGGGCTGTCACCCTCACCGCAGTAAATCCTAGTCTCTATAGCAAAGGAGATGCAGTACAGCTGCCCTGAAACCAGTGTTTTGTTGCTAGTGTTGTTGAAGGTGTGTAGTTATTATCTGGGGCGGTGGTGGAGGATCTGCTCCTGTTGTCACTGCTCTGTTGTTGGGTCCATGAAAACAAACACACAAATTATTAGTTAATTAGTGGTCAGAGATCCTCTTCTTGCAATGGAAGAATGATACTCAATCAATAAGGTGCATTGTCTTAGTATTTGGCACTGCTTGGTGAAGGATGGTCATGATACTCTCTGCTCTGTGTTTATTGTGCTGTAACTATAGTGACAGCACATCATATGACTGAATTGCAGAATTCCCTATAATTTCTGCCATCCTCTGTGTCCAGAGTTGGGAAATGCGTGGGCCAATGAGAACATGTTCACGGCAGCAGAGGGGATTATCTGGTTTCGCTACCACAATTATGTTGCCTCCAAACTGCATAAGGAACACCCAGAGTGGTCAGACGAAACCCTCTTTCAAAACGCCAGGAAGACCGTGGTGGCCACGTTCCAGGTAGAGGGAAAAGTCTCTGTGTAATCCCCGCACTGCACAGGTGTTGATTTACTGTAATTTGCACTCTGGAAAGAACAAGGTTGCATCAACAGCAGGTGGTCCTGACTTTATGGATGAAATGGTTTTAGATTAAGGGCCATTGCATCATTTCTCATGTGTTTCATTAGCAAGCCTCTCTCCTCTGCTTGACCTGTCCGGGGCAGCATCATGTCCAATTAATAGTCTTTTCAGGTGGTTGTAGTTTTATTGCCCACAGCAGATTCAAGATGCAGCTAATACATTCTCTCTGTTTTGCTTGTTCAATAGAATATTGCTGTCTATGAGTGGCTGCCTGGATATCTTGGAAACAAAACGCTTACTCCTTATCCAGGTAAGAACCAGGCAGAATGTGTGTGTACGTGAGTGTGTGTGCGTGTGTGTGTGTATGTGTGTGTGTATAAGGGGAGGAGAACAAGTAATGGACTGACCACAAGCCGTGGTTAGGTGAGCTATCGTTTGTGGTGTTGTTCAAATATGTGCTCTGTCAGCAAAGCATCACACTGAGGCACCCTGTTCTGCTGACTAATCACCTCCAGTTAAAAAAAAATGAAGTGGCAACAGCCAGATGATGCCATCAGTTGTTTTATTTACTCTGAATTTTAATGCATGTGCTGCATTTTGTTCATCGTGTTGTGTCGTGTAATATTTTGTCTCCATATAGGCTATCAGAAGTTTGTTGATCCAGGGATCTCTCCTGAGTTTCAGGCTGCTGCCATACGCTTTGGCATCACTATGGCCCCCCCTGGTGTTTACATGAGGTACTGTTTCTTTTTCCAGATGTATTACCAGTGCTGTATTTTGAAGTCTCATTCAAAATTAAAGCCCGCACAAAACTCAGAATCACCATCGGAGTGTTATATTGTCAAGATGCTGCTGTGCACAGTTTCAGGCACAATTTAAAATGCATGTCTCATAAGACATACCGTGCACTGATAATTTTTTTTTTGTTTGTTTTTTTCCTAAAGGAACAGAACGTGCCAATTCCGGAAGATTATCAACATAGATGAGACTTTATCACCTGCATTGCGTCTTTGTAACAGCTTCTGGAAGCGACAGGTATATCATGATAATACTGGTAGATTTTCAAAAGAGCACCAAAGAGAGTGTGGCCACATAATGGATAGGTGTGCTCATTTAAATACATGAACCTCTCACCACCAGTCTCTCTACCTCAGCGATACCACAAGCCCCAACAGTGGTGGAGCACAGCTTTCATTTTCATTCAGTTTATTCTTTACTGAAACCATGATAAAGTAAAGGAAAATGAAGTGGCGAGACGCAGGAGTGAAAGCTTTGGCTGGATTTGATGATCTGATCTCAGTTTAAAAATAAGAAAGAAAAAAGTTTGCTATTATTTCATTTAGAAATCGCTTTATATGTATTTATATTTATATATATATAAATACAAAATATGCATATTATAGTACCATGCAAATAATCCGGTGCCTGTCAAATGCCATACACACACGAACACGTACACGTACACACACACACACACACACAGACACACATACATATAATACACTCATATATTGAGTTTAAGTCATTTTGCCAATAAAACAGACAAAACACACAATTAACAAAGTTAAAGGTGAATTTGACCGACAGCATTACTCTAACTTCATTATTATTGTCATTTTCATTTTTTTTATAGATATTGTAATAATGTTGCTATTGTGAATTCCTTTGACAACAATAATCATGAAATGAAAATGTGATATCATGACAGACCTGACTGACAAAAAATCTTGTGGGACTATGTTGTTTTCATACAGTCCATCAGTTCCACCATTAAATATTTCTCTTTCTGCGAATTTTAAGTTGTCATATAAGAAGGTGGTTCATTTTTGTAATTAGTACACACCTAATGAGGACTGGCTGTGTGCAGTTAAATATAGCTTCTCTAAAATTAAAAGCAGATGGGGCACAGCATGCAAAGAGATGCCAGGATGGCTCATGATACTTTATACTTTCTCTTCAAAGAATGGCCATCGTCTGCTTTCACTTTGAGACTAAAATATTCTTGCATTCTTTTGTAACTCTTCCAGACAGCATCTGGTAGTTGTTCAAATGTAGAATGCTATGTTGTATTATGCATTCATGCTTTGGTTGTATGTTAAATGTTGTCAATACACTTCCACCACACCAGAGTCCCAATATGAAGTCAGGCCAGGACGTCGATGAGCTCATCATGGGCATGGCCTCCCAGATTGCAGAGAAAGAAGACAATGTTGTTGTGCAAGATCTGAGAGGTCTTTAATCCATCTTAGTCACTGCTATATATTCACTCTATCGCTCATTAAGTGATGTTTTGAACTAAAACTCACAGCCCTGATCTGATGTCTACCCTGTCAGACTTTATGTACGGTCCCCTGAGGTTCACCCGCTCTGACCTGGTGGCCCTGACTGTCCAGAGAGGGAGAGACTTTGGCCTCTCCAGCTACAATAAGGTCAGGCAGGCTTTGGATCTGACTCCTGTAAAGACTTTTGAAGAAATAAACTCTGACCTCAGCCGCACCAACCCACAGGTAAATCCTCCCAAAATACCTAATCCCAAATCATTTCCTTGGACAAATGCTCATCTGCAGAGGTACATAAACCGCATTGTGTTCTGTATCCTGCTCCAATAGTTGTTCCGGGATATTTCAGACCTGTACAACGGAGATATCTCAAAACTGGAACTCTTCCCTGGAGGACTGCTGGAGTCTCTCGATGGTCCAGGTCCAGTTTTCTCCTCCATTATCCTCGACCAGTTCGAGCGCATCAGGAACGGCGACCGCTTCTGGTTTGAGAACAGGCAGAACGGGTAAGAACGGGTGACTGCAAAGGTTTTTCAGCACAGAAACTGCCGTGGCACGATCTGATCGTGTTTAAGTCTGTGAATTCACCTTCCCACACTGTTTGTGACGATACACATTCACATCAAGTGGGTCATTTGTCTTACACAGTTGCCGACTCATTTTGGGGTGTTTTCAGTTTGTTCACAGAGGAGGAGATCCGCAAGATCCGCAATGTGACATTTCATGACGTCCTCATTGCAGTCACCAGTGCAGAGGCTGCTGACATTCAGAAAAATGTGTTCTTTTGGAGAGATGGTAAAAATAAAACCAATTTATCTTACATTTGGTTTACAGCAAAATATCAAGAAATTGGCTTTTTGATAAGACTTTATATTAACCTTTGTTAATAAATGGTAATAAATTGGTAGTTAATTAAACTTTAGTTAATAGTTTTTTATGGTTAACCAATAATGAAATAATAATTAATAATGTTTACTTATTACATAGTAAACTACCTATTAACAAGCTTTATTCATTAACTAACTATTATAAGCAGTAGTTTCAACTTTATGATAGTCATCAAAATAATAGTTATAGATGGTTCAAAAACTAAACTAAAATAAAATAAAAATAAAATAAAATATCTGGTCCATCTATTTATGGAACGTTTGTAGATGTTTAAGAAATTATTTCTAATTTTAAAACTAATTAAGCAATCATTAGCAAATACTTAATATAGTGTATAAAATGTTAGAATGTATGCCGCAATAAACTGTTAATGAGTAGTTTACTATGGAATAAGTATAAACATCATTAATTATCATTACATTGTTTGTCACTTAAAAAATAACTGTTACCATTTCTTAATGATGGTTCGTGTTCTAATGAATAAAGGAGAAGTTGTTCCTCTGTGACCTTCAGGTGACCCCTGTCCTCAGCCTGTACAAGTGACTGCATCGATGCTCCACCCCTGCACTAATGCCACCAAGCTGGACTATTTTGATGGGAGCAAAGCTGGTTTTGGCATATTTATAATCGTCCTCTTCCTCTTTCCTGTTGGTCAGTAGTCCTCCCTTACTAACAAATCTGCTACATGCATTGTAATAATTATTGTGATCATTTATTGTGAAACTGCTAATTAACTTTGCTCACTTTACCCTTGCAGTGAGTTTCATAGTGGCCTGTATGGTGGCATTTTTCCGCAAGTACAGGTACAGGAAGTTCCAAAAGAGGAGAAAAGCGGTCGACCGCACAGAGGAGCCTGCTGTGGGAATCCTGGGTGTGAAATCTGTGATTTTTTTTTTCTCAAATATTTCCTCTGCCATTACCTCTGCTGTGTGATTCACACATTCACACTCCACATTATCCTGTTTTACACCTTTCCTCACTCTCCTTTTGCACAAGCAGCCTATGAGTGGCAGGGCGCTAAGAAACCTCTGCATCCTGTCAGTGTGGAGGTGGATGAGAAGAGGAGGCTGCAGGTGTTTGACAGGACTGGGCCCGCTCTCCGCTGCCTCAGTCTGGGCAACCAGGCCTACCTAGATGTGCTGCTTGCCAACGACTGGCACCATAAAGCCCTGCTGCTCAAAGTGCCGAAAGAGTATGACCTGGTGAGCAGTTGCAGATGATAAGCAGGGATTTTGACCTCCCAGATGATTGATTGCATGCAATCAGCAGGAATCCGTTTCAAATCTGACGAGTGTAAGATTTACACAATGTTGCAGCATGTCGAGGCAAAGTGCGGTTACAATCGCTTGCCACTTAAACACAATTGGCTTTATCACTAGTGGTTTTCACTCTTATTTGTACATCATGCAATCCTTGACATGCAAATCATTCCTGCTGTAGCACTCTGACAACAAGAGTTATTATAGTTCTCAGTTTCAGAATTAGTTTTAATTTAAAATAGGTATTTAAATTGTATTACAATAGAAACACAACACTGTGCAAAAGCAGTTGACTCCCAGCCGTGCAGACGTCCCAGTCTTAATATGCCTCCTCAGGCTTTGTGTTGACAAATTTGACCAAACTGACAAAGACTAAAACTAAAAACATCTTCTGTATATTTTGCTATGGAACACAATATTGCTTCAGTTAGTTTTCATTTTTTATAAAGTCTACTTTTTAATTTTTTGTCAGTTAACTCACACCTGGTTTTAGTTTTTAGTTTAGTTTTAGTTTACTGTAATAACCTCGCTGGCAACATCTCTTGTGTCTCTCTCAAAGCCTGTTGTTCTGTCTTTCTTTGACGTTCTCTGTCTGCACACGCAGGTGTTGTTTTTTGAAGATGAGAACAAGCGTGCAGAGTTTGTCAAGCTCCTGCGCCCTGCAGTGACAGACATCGGGCAGGAGATCAGAGTGAAGGAGATGAGCGAGAGCGAGCTGCTGAAGGAGGCTTTGACCAAGGAGCAGAGAGCTCAGATTGTGGAGACGTTCATTAGACACGCGTTCTCTAAGGTACTGTCGGCCTCTGGATGTTTACCTCATCCTGTATAAGCTTCGGCCTCAGTGACCCGATGTCGTCAAAACTTGTTTGAGGTCAAATTAGGTCCGACCTCAAGCCAGAAGAACTAATTGGTGGTCTTGATGGTGACCTCATCAGTGATTGACATAACCTCAGTTGACGTTGGTGAGATTCCCAATGACTCTATGGTGACGTGTAATGACACCGTCCCCCACTGTCCCGTCTGCTGTGCAGGTCTTGGACATAGAGAAGCGTGACGCTGGAGACATGAGCGGCGTGTCCCACAAGAAAGCCAGGGAGGTTCTGCAGTGTGAGCTGACAGCGGCAGAGTTCGCTGATGCTCTGAGTCTCAAGCCCGACTCCTTATTCGTGGACTCCATGTTCACACTCGCTGACAAAGACGGCAATGGTTACCTTTCCTTCCAAGAGTTTCTCGATGTAATGGTCATCTTTATGACAGGTAAAGTCCACAGGGTCAAAAATATTCCAGTTGTTTTGCATCCCTGAATCGGAGCTGGTTGCACAAAAATGCTAATATAAGTGCAACAATAAGTTACCTTAAAGGATCTTGGTATTAACAGTACAGTGTATCATTTTAGGGTTTGATGTGAGATTATAGAGAACAATATCAATAAAATAATTTTTGTACTGATTATTTTTGCAGTCAAAAGCCATTTTTTTGTGCAATATTGTGTGCAAAAAATCAGTGAATTCACTAAGACTCAGTTTCCCCCTAGAAGTTTATTTTCAGTGGGGTGGAAAACCTCTGAAACAGCATTCAGATATTGATGTGAAATCCCTTTAAGTTACATTATTTCTTAAGGGAAGGGTGATCCACTCCACATGTGAGGTGACAGGAAACTCTTAGTAATCAGTTTATATAAAATGTTTTTTTAAAAATTCCACAATACAATAAATGCATACAAGCTACCAAAGTAAATAGGTAAGTAAGTAAATAAATTAATAAAATAATTTCAGGTTATATAGACTTGAACGCTCATCATTTCATTAGCGGACCATGTGACTGGCCAATGTCCAAAGTTCAATAGAAGTCCAACATTGGACTGATATGGCAGTAAATTTGCATGTTAGTCTAGTCATGCCTAATGTCATAAAATGTTTCTTTACCCAGGGTCTCCTGAGGAAAAATCAAAACTGATGTTCTCCATGCATGACATTGGTGGAAATGGTTTCCTGTCAAAAGAGGAATTTGCCACGATGCTCAGGTTTGCCCCGTTACTGAGACTTGTCAGTGTGCTTGTTGAATCTTCAAGTGTGTCTGCTTGTTCATCTTTACCTCTCTGCATGCGGTAGGTCCTTAATTGAAATCTCCAACGGTGCACTGTCTAAGAGCCAGGCCGATGACGGTATCCAGGCCATGATGCAGGCTGCAGGCTTTGACAACAAGGAGAAAATCACATGGGAGGACTTCCACTTCCTCCTGCGGGACCACGAGAAAGAGCTGCAGTTCGCCCAGCTTAACGTGAAAGGTTGAAGATTATTTTTTCAGCAAAGTCTTTTTTATGATGTTCTTTTTTGTCTAACCTTTTCTGATGCTCTAAATGTGTCTACTATGTGTGCAGGGATGGAGAAGCAGGGGAAGAAGCGGCTGAGTCGAGACCAGAGAGTGTCCTTCATTTGCCCAGCAAACAGGTAAGAGAGTGGGGCAAATCCTGATGTTTAACAACAGGGATTACAACAGTAATCCCTGGCAGTGCCATCCAAACTATTGAAGTGTCAGCTGTTGCCATTAGTGTGAAAAATGATTCACTTAAACTTTTCATGAGAAACTTGAGACCAGGTCTTTGCCAGCTCACCATCTGATCATTTTGTCCACATTTTGTTTGCAGCAGCACCAAGACAGATGGACATGAGATACGCAGACGGCAGGGGAAAAAGTATGATGCCAATTTTTATTTTTCAGATAGTCAGCTCTTATAAATGATTATATAGAGTGAAGTATAGAAAGGCAAAGAAAGTTGCAGTCTGACTAAAATCTCTTTTGGCGCAGATAAGGAACTCACAGTGATGATTCTCATCATCTTGTCATTTCAACAGTTTTTGTCAATTAAAACCACCTAGTTTAAACATTTATGTTTACTAGTTCTTCTTTTTGCACAAGTGGTACCAGTGATTATATATTGAGAGGACAGTGGTTTTTGCAGCCAACCACACTGGCCTGTGGTTTACCAAAAACGTTTGAATGTATGAAGTTGTTCACATGATTCACCTGCTCGTGAGGTCTTCAGCTGCAGAGGTCATAGGAAGTTATAATGTCATGCTTTGCTTTCTCTGTGGTTTGAGTGACGTTAATGTGGTCAGATGCTGGATCAGAAGCCTTTCACTGAAAAGCTATCACACTGAACAGCTCACCACTGCTTACAGGTCGGGCCTCCACACCCCAAACGTGTACGTAAAACCGAAGCGCGAGCAGTACAGAAGGAACCCAGTCCAG
This sequence comes from Myripristis murdjan, assembly GCF_902150065.1. Classification (NCBI taxonomy): domain Eukaryota; kingdom Metazoa; phylum Chordata; class Actinopteri; order Holocentriformes; family Holocentridae; genus Myripristis; species Myripristis murdjan. Next base: position 17,183,002 of record NC_043985.1, on the reverse strand, counting down.
CAGAAGGTTCAGCAGTTCAAGCGCTTCATTGAGAATTACCGCCGTCACATTGTCTGCTTCATCATTGTGTACGGCATCGTGGCCGGTGTGGCTCTTGAAAGATGTTACTGTGAGTAGAGCAGAGTACAGTTTTCGTTTCACCCAAGTTGCTTCTGACTGAATTATTTTTTTTCAGCTCTGGAATACAGCTCTGCACTAACAGATTAAAAACTCCTGTGTTTAGACTACGGATTACAGGCCGTCTCCACAGGAATCCCAGAGACCTCGGTGGTGGGCATCATTGTGTCCCGTGGCTCCGCAGCCGCCATCTCCTTCCTATTCCCCTACATGCTCCTGACTGTGTGTCGCAACCTCATCACACTGTGCCGAGAGACCTTCCTCAACCGTTATATCCCCTTCGACGCCGCCATCGACTTCCACCGCTTCATGGCCATGACCGCCATTATCCTTGCAGGTCAGAAGATAGGAGGCACGCACACTCATGAGGAATATGGGTTGCAGGCTTGGGCCGATATCCAGTAACGCTGAATATCGTGATATATTAACTGTATAAAATCGCGATATTAAATATATTGAAGAGGGGAATGATAAGAGATTCCAAAAGTTTGATATGTTTGTCTATATTTTGTTTTCATTGTGTCACTCACTCCCCTTTCTCCTCTCGCTGTAGTTGTTCATAGTTTGGGTCATGTGGTCAACATCTACATCTTCTCCATCAGTGACCTCAGCATCCTCTCTTGTCTTTTCCCCAAGGTCTTATCCAATAATGGGTAATGTTTAAAACATCAGTCGTCATTTTAGCAGGTCCCTATACGCTTTGCTAACACAGTGTTGCAGTTTCACTGTGCAGCGGATTTATGGTTTGGTTTTGTTTTCAGGTCTGAACTTCCTCAGAAGTGGTTTTGGTGGTTCTTTCAAACTGTGCCAGGTACATTAGAGAAATAAAAGACTGATGTTAGTTCTTTCAAATTCCAGTTTTCATAGATTGACTGCTTGTCATTTCTGAGCATAATTCTGTGTTTTTTTGCTCTGTTGTGTCTTTGTTCCAGGGATGACTGGTGTCTTGCTTCTCTTTACTTTTGCTTTCATGTATGTTTTTGCCTCCCACTTTTTCCGCCGCATCAGTTTTCGTGCGTTCTGGCTCACGCATTATCTCTACGTTGTCGTGTACACTCTAGTGAGTACTTCTTAATTACTGATCAATGCAGGCTTTTAATAATGTATCTAGGTCTGCTTGTTTGAAAGAGCTTTCATCAGTGATGTGACGCAGGTTGTGGTTTTGTGCTCCTCCAATAGACGGTCATCCATGGCAGTTTTGCGCTCCTCCAAGAGCCCCGCTTCTACATCTACCTGATCCCCCCCGCACTGCTCTTCCTGCTGGACAAGCTAATCAGCTTGAGCAGGAAGAAGGTGGAAATCCCTGTGGTCAGGGCAGAGCTGCTCCCTTCAGGTGATATTCTAGTTCAAGTTCATGTTTTTAAAGAGGCATTAATACGCCTCTAATACAGTTACGGTCTCAAAGGGCTTTTGCAGGCCCACAGTTTAGAAAACAAAATCACCCCTCCTGACCTGAACCCTCATAGTGCGCAAGAAAAAAAAACCCAAAGCCAAGCAGGTGAAAATGGAAGAAATATTTGGAAGGACCACAGAAGCGAAAGGGAAGCCCCTTCAGGCCAGCCAGGAATGCAACAGGTGCCAAGTGGGCAGTTGCTACCTCCAATCAATTTAAATGAAAGTATTAATCAAATAAAGTCAAATAGTTAAACCACATGAGATCAGAATAGGATGAATATTACAAAAGTATAAACAACAAACATGTAGACAAAGAGCATGAATTAGAAACAAGCAGCAGGAGAGGCAGATTTTGATGATCAGCCACTGAGCAGCAGTGCCAGCCAGGACCAGAGAGGGGGGAGGGAGCCACCTGGAACAGGGTGGACCCAATCACACTCTCATGCTCATACAGGTCATTCAGGCCTACTCAGTCACAAAGGACACTCAAAAATGTTCAGAGAAAAGAGAAGCACAACAGTAGAAAAGAAAAAGGAATGGCAACAGAAAGGATTTATTAACACTATAGACATGCCAGGGTGACTGGGGCTGGGGTGGGAAGTGAAGCTCTGCACCCCACTCTGGCTAAACCAAACAAATCACAATGAAGTTGGCCTTTTTAAGTTTATTTATTTTCTCTCTCTCTGTTTGTTTAGTCTTGGCAGCTTCCTGTTTTTGTCACTAAAATCGTATGATGTGTGCATGCATGTTGCCTTTGAGTTTTCACTTCTGTGGGCTGTCCTACCTGCAGGTGTGACGCATCTGGAGTTCAAGCGGCCACAGGGCTTCATGTACCGTTCGGGCCAGTGGGTTCGTATAGCGTGCCTAATGTTGGGCACAGATGAGTACCACCCATTCACGCTGACATCAGCGCCCCACGAAGAGACCCTCAGCCTCCACATCCGCGCCGTGGGGCCGTGGACCAGCCAGCTCCGAGAGCTGTACACCGAGGAGAGCCTGCTGGAGCTCAGCGGATATCCAAAGGCAAGGCAAAGCACTCTTATTTCTCTCTACTTCTCTTCTCTCACTGTTCTTGTTACATTGATGATACTTTATTGCATCCGTAGCTCTACCTGGATGGGCCATTTGGAGAGGGCCACCAGGAGTGGATTGACTTTGAGGTGTCTGTTCTGGTGGGAGGAGGGATTGGAGTCACCCCGTTTGCTTCTATTCTCAAGGACCTGGTGTTTAAATCCTCCATCAAGTCTAAGATTCAGTGTAAAAAGGTGCAACTTAAAATAGAGCAACCTACATTTTGTCTCAGCTACCTCCCTGCTGTATTAAAACTTCCTTGTTTCATTTATTTACCCTTCATTAGTCCAACAGCTGACTTGTGAGCAAATTCGGTTGTAGTTAACGATTACAAACATTCATCATTTGTTTGAAGGTTTACTTCATCTGGGTGACACGAACGCAGCGTCAGTTTGAGTGGGTGTCAGACATCATCAGGGAGGTGGAGGAGATGGACACCCTGGAGCTGGTGTCAGTGCACACCTACATCACTCAGCTGGCCGAGAAGTTCGACCTTCGTACCACCATGCTGGTGAGATCTGCAGTCGCTACTTACAAGTGTTAAAGGAATACAGAAACTTTTTGGGCAAAATACCCTTTTTCACACTGAGAGAACATGTTCATACCATTTTCACCCCTGTACGTCCAGTGGTTTGTTCCTGTAGGTAGCATTTCATGTTAGCTTAGCGTAAAGACTTGAAGTCTATGGAAGTCATTAGCCTAGCTCCATCAAACTGAAAAAAAGACACCTTACAGTAACCCCAAAGCTGTCTTATTTATTCAGTATATCATGTTGATTTGAAATACACACCTATCACAGTGATCTATAGTACATTCAGTTAGTAAGTAAGTATAGTAAGGTGACTCCTATTTGTTTTTTAAAACTTCCAAGGTGTGTATTTCAAATGCACGACACATTGTACAGCTTCAGAGTTGCAGTAAGGTTTATTTTTTCACTTTGGCTAACGACTCCCATAGACTTCAAGTCTTTAAACTAAGCTAACTCGAAATGCTACCCATGGAAACAAAACCACTGGATGTACAGAGGTGAAAATGGTATCGAATATCTTGTCTCAGTAAGTTGGAGAAGGTATTTTTAAGTAACTGAAAATGCATTCAAACTAAATAAAATGCCTAACAGACACTGATTAAGTGTTATTTTTAAAAAAAGATGATGTTATCAGGCCAGCACTAACATTTTCCTCACTACTGTGTGTGTGTGATGTGTGCACAGTACGTGTGTGAGCGTCATTTCCAGAAGGTTTGGAACCGCAGTCTGTTCACAGGCCTGCGCTCTGTTACACACTTTGGCCGTCCGCCCTTTGTGTCCTTCTTCAACTCGCTGCAGGAGGTTCACCCAGAGGTCAGTCCTGCGTCCACCGTCATTTGTCTTGTTGTTTCTGCCGCGCTTTACCCGGTATCCTTATTTCAACGCATTATTTTTCTGCATAGGTGGGTAAAATTGGCGTGTTCAGCTGCGGGCCTCCCGGACTGACCAAGAACGTGGAGAAAGCCTGCCAGCAGATGAACAAGAGGGACCAGGCGCATTTCATTCATCACTATGAGAACTTCTAACTTCAGCACAGGATCGTATGTTACACAAGGAAAGATGAGCCAATTTCAACTGGAGCACACTAGTTACTGCAACACCTAATCAGTAATACTGTGTCACACATAACTATGGAACCAGTTCAGGAATTTTTAGTTTCACGTAATAAATGAAAGAAATTTCTTGCTCGCTGATTAATTGCACCATTAAACTATTGCTTTACAGATTTAATTACTAGTAGATTGTAATATTGTTACATGCCTTTATAGAATCAATGGAGGAAAGAGATTTTTCATTTCATAAAATATAATAAGGTGGGAAAAAACTTATTAATCAGTTAGTACATTAAATTATTGTTGTGATCACTGTTACATTATTTTGTTTAATCTGTATTTGTTGGTTATTATTTTGTGGTCTTTTTTTGTCCCGGAGTGGTCAAAGGAGTTTGCTTCATCATTATTGCTTTTGAGAGTATAATATGTAATTCATTTTTAGTATTGATTGATTATACAGTTTTATGATTACTTTTGTGTGACTTTAATTTTACACCAAACATGTCATGACCACTGAGCTGCTAATAAAAAATCCCAAAGTGCTTCTGTTTCCTGCTTGAAAACCAATGATGTTCAATGTTGTTTTGAAGCGCTAGATTGGTGCATTAGGCTCTCAAAAATGAAAGGAATCTGTGCCCATCTGGTTCAGGATTACTGAGCCATGTCTCACGCTAGTGCAGCTTTCTGACTCCACATGCAGTGTGTTCTCCGGTCATTATGTGACCTCAATGGGCAGCTTTTGAGTTTCCGTCTCAGGGCAGATGCTCAAACCAAAGAGCCACTGAGTGTTTACAGTACTAAAAAGTAATCTTACTGGTAAACATACGATACCTAATCCCCGTGTATATTTTGTAAAGAATGAATACATGTAAGTTAGAATTAAACTCTATTGATATTGTTCGTACCATGCTCATTTCACTGATATACAGGAAATAGATACAATTGTATGCCATTTCTTCTTCTTGGGACAAAAGTCTTGTCCTTTTTGGGACAAAAAATAAGACCTGATTTCATGTCTGTCCCATCCTCATGAACGTGACATCTCAGGAATGACTATGGGGGGGTTTCATTACATCTGGCAGTGGACTCAAGAATGAATCAAGTAGAATTTGTGACCTCAGAAAATACATTTTTTGGCCATAACTCAACAATTCATACTCTAATTATGACAGTGTTTAACATTAATGTCCAATAGGATAAAATTATGAGGTGATGATTATATATCCAAAAGTTCTTTATAGAACCATCAGCACATATACTATTGAACCAAATCCCTAAATTTCATTTGTTGGTTGGTAAGTCAGATAGTCCTTCTGTTCAAAAGGAAAATAATTAGATAAATAAGAATAAAATGAAATAAATTAATTAAAAATACAGAAGTTCCACAAGAAGTCAGGCTCATACTTTTATCACTTCTTACATTTTTGATATTTTCTTATATTTATTAATAATAATAAAAGCTTCTGACAGGAGTCCCCAGTGACCTGCATTAGTGGCCTTCATGTGTTTGATATTTGCACATCATGCTGGCTGCCACCTGCCCATTTCTACTACAGTTTCAAAGACGCTGGCTGTGTTTACTTCTCAAATACACTCGAGATAGGGTGAGATGGGTGTATACAAAGATAAAAAGAGCCAGATTAAAACAGCCACACAGCTGGAAATTGAACTGCAATTAATGAATTGAATGAAATTAGAGAATAGATTTGTCATTTCTTAGGAGGCTTGTTACATAAGAAACAATTCATGACATGAACAAAATTCAGCCAAACCTCCACCCTTCTCTTGAATTTACGTCATAGCATACAGCACGTGTAATAAAATGTGCAGACAAACTTATTGCAGTGTTTTCATGCAACAAAATAAAAACACAATTTTTTTTGTATTTATTAAGTATAGTCAGTATTAGTGATGCACATTTGTCCAAAGTATAGATCCATATATACTGTAAATTAGCCATAAGATCATTTTAATGTGAGATTTCTTTCAAGCCAGTAGAAATGTTATATCATGACAAAGATACTGAATCTTTATCTTCAGCATGTATTTTTTGGCTTTAATTTTTGGTCGCGCTGTTCTCAATGTTTGGTTTTCTTCCTTTCTTATCTATATGCTTTACTTTTGCAACAACCAAATTTCCCTGCAGGGATCATTAAAGTCTCATTTAATCTAATCTAATCGCATGTACCGTTCTTCATACTTGAGATGAATGTAGTTGTTACAGTAAAGAAAAAAAAAGTTAAGGTTTGGAAAGGTTTGGCGTGCAAACAAGTATTACCAGACACGGCTCTTGGTGTTACCCAAGTTCTCATCTATCTTTCCCGTTCACCACAGTTGTTTGCCAGTGATTGTGCCTCTGCGATAACACAGATTCTGTTAATTTTCATACAACAAAAGCAAACAGTTATTTGCTGACTTTTGTGATTCACCGTCCAAGGAATGAAACAAAGTTTAGAAGCCATAGAAAGATGAAATAACCCAAGAGCCAGTATTGAGCAAGCCGATAAGAGCAGCAGGAAAGAGAAAATGATTAAATTTCTGTGTCAGCTACATAATGACAAAGTACATGGGAGAGACTTATTTAAACAATAAGTATCAATCCCTGTGTTGAATTCACACTCAATGATAATAGGAATTATTAATTAATTAATACCATGAGACCAGATAAGCGTTTTATTTACAGCACACCATGTTCTAAAGACACACAAGCCATTGTGTCTGTAGGCATGATGCCGCTGTTTTTCAGGGTTAAAGGTTTTATTTCATCCAAAATGGAAAAATGTGACTTTCAGTGAAAGGTTACAACGTGTATGCACATAAATTATGTATAAGATTACTCCAATTTTAAAGAAATTATGAAACCTGGTGGATCAGTGTTTCAGTACAAATAATTACATCCGTGGAAAATAAGAGAGACTGAATCATTACATTCAGTGTTAGTTTCTTTAAAATCTGCCTGTAGCACTTATCCATCCCTATCTGTATTCAGCCCTCAACACAGTATTTCTGTAAAGACAAACCTGATATTCAGACATGTAGTCAAAACTGCAGCCAGTCTGGGCACTGTGATTGGAAACTGTTAATTGTATTTATATGTTGATTCAATTTTATTTATCGATTGTTACATGGGTGCTAAATAATATTATAGTTAAAGAATGACCAAGCAAATTTTATAAAACCATAATTTACTACTTTAATGCAGTCTGGGTCCATTTTAGATCTATAGACAGATAGATGTGTTGAGTGGTCCTCAGGTTAAGAAGTCGCACCAGCTCTGTGACCTTTGACACACTGAACGAGACAGCGGCACACAGGAAGCCAGATATCTCTTGGCTTTAGTATCAGCTGTTCTTTTGTTGTCCTGGAATTATTGGCTACATTCAATCGCACACCGAAAGTACTATTATCTATATTATCCAAATAAGAGACGAGATAAGGAGGTTTGCCTAAAATTAAAAAAGAAAGGGAATAAAAGAAGGAAGGGCAAAAAAAGGCTTGTGAGCAGACAGATCACCTCATTGCAAAACTTTGATGGCTCGAAACACCGTAAATGGACATTTCAAATTCAACACACTTGAGACTTAATGTATTTAGATTTGGTGCATTTGTGTAAGTTCCAATAGCAGCATATTGACAGATGTCAGAGAGATTTGTTGTGGTTTGTTTTAGGCTTTAGTTCAGAGGTTTGGAGCGGGCCATACAGGAAAGAACAATGATGGCCATAAAATGTAGGCAATCACAAAAACCAAAAATGGGAAGTTTATGACTTTTATACATATAAAATAATATGATTTTTAATATAATCATTAAAATTTAAATTCATTCATTAATTCGTTAATAAAATAAAATAAAAGCTGAGTTAACTCAGGTGTACTTCAGAGTCATTGTACTGTGCCATGCTGGGGACACACAGTGAAATAAAAACATCTACGTGATTTACAGTTAGGGCCGTTGACATAAATGATGAAAAATATTCTTTATTTTTCTTGAATGAACTGAATGCCCCATCAGACTGAGGCTCTTTGGCAGAAATACACCAGGGGCTTCTGCAGAGAAAAGACAAATGACAAAGGTGTGATATACATGGACCAAACATATTCAGTTCAACAATCTTGTAATTAGGTTTGTATGTGTCTGATATTTGTCATAATGTGCTTTATAGAACCATCAACACATATACTATTGATATCAGGTGATATCCAGTGATCAAACTGCACCCTCTTCTGGTAAGGAGTGGAACATCCTGCTTTACGGCTTCTGCATCATATATGATTCAAATATCATGCTGCTTCAGGCTGCATTACCTGTATGCACAATATCACAACACTGCATTATATTCTCCTTTATATATGTGTTTTTTGTTATTTCTTAGTGATATGTCCACTAATGTCTCACTTGAACAGGTCGCCGTCCACAGTAAAATGTGTTAGTCTTAGTTAAACAAGCAGCACATCTTCATTTACAGCTATAACAAGACAAGACTACTGAGCTGTTCAGGAGAGGTTTCAGGTTTAAGTGCCTTGCTCCAGGGCAACTCACTGGTGGCAAAAGAGAGAGCATGTTTTATTCCCTTCATTTTTTTTTTTTAATTTCCAAAGATGTTTGGGTGCTTTCAATCTCAGAAGCCTTGTTGTGCAACTGTTATGGTTTTACCAGCCTCACGATTTCCAGGCTTGCCAGCATTACCCAGAATAAGTCTGGAGTCAGAGCCATGCTAAGTTATGTTCAAGTATATCGTCACAAAATAGACACAAGGTAGCCAGAAGATTAATTAAATGACAGTGTAGCTAAAATGTTTCACTGATCATCCATTAAGACAGGAAAAATTGTAAAAATGTCTAGTATGTTGGTACAATTGCGAGCAGTTTGTATTGGTCTACTTAGGAGACTGTTAATCTTCTTAGTGTCGGTAAGTACCCGGCTAGAAATCAGCCACTGTCCAGATTGTCTCTTCCTGCCCCAGATACACAACACAGGCAACAACAAAGAGAGGCTCTAGGAAAACTATGTGGCATGGTGGCTTCACTGGCATAAAATATGCACCTCCCATCCATCGGGAACTGTGTTGACACGGCTGTGGAAGAACTTGTGGTGGGTCTCCTCAACTTGAAGATGTTTGGCAGTGGCAGCAAGAAGTGGTTTGTGAAGAAACAGAAGAGGCAACAGCAGCAGCAGCAGCAGCAGCAGCAGAGGTCTGGCAGGAAGCCATGCAACAGGAAGAAGAGGAGATGGGCAGCAAAGATCCTCAAACAGCACCGGGAAAAGATCCTGAACGAGCTGGATGTCAACACTGTGCTTCCTTACTTGGTTTATGATAAGGTTTTCTCATTGGGGGAGTACAAGGAAATACTGGGTCAGGACTCCAAGAAGAAAAGGAATGAGATATTCCTGGACCATCTGTCCTTGAAGGGGCCAGCTGCATTCTGCTCTTTCTGCTCTGTTCTGGAGGAAGTATGTCCCCACCTGCTAACCTGCTTTCTGTTGGATGGTGAAGGTACGGCCGTTAATTAGCTACTAATTACATCAACCAGCAAGTAAACAAAGGTCACACCGGGGGCTGTGGGTTGCTACTTTTTGGAAAACATTTCACTTTGCTTTTAAAAGAGCCTCAGGAGAGTGTTGAACTATATCAATCTGTCTGAACTTTCCAGCTGTTTTGCTCAGTACTTCCACTCATCTTGTGCTGCATCTCACATTTGAGAAAAATATGAAGAGAAGGAAACTACTTTGCAATAAGCCAGTGCCACCTACTAAGAGCCAGCAAAAATAGCTTCTTTAATCTGGATGTCTGAGGGGATTAGTGGGCAGCCAGCGCTCCTAACTAGCCGCTGACAACATATGGCTTCAGCATGGCTGCAGTCTGCAGTGTCTTGTCTGCAGTGCACTATTCACAATCAATACTCTGTATTTACATTTACATTTACATAACACTGACCGCAGTCAAGAAAATGATAAGCATTTACGTCACATAGCTCCATCAGTGTCTACTTTATTTGTGCATAATATCCCCTTATTAAGAACCTTAGGCTTATGGCCGCACACCCCCTCATTGTGATGGAAGTGTGAATGAACATTGCCTCTAAATGTGACTAATGGATTAATCTATCCCTACAGATGGTGCCCTGGGACAAGGCAAGAAGGGGGGTCTGCCTGGACCCCCTAACAGGCCAGGAGAGCAACCACAGTGCTCCCCTCCCATGTACAGCGACCCCCTGTTTGACTCAAGGTGAGAGGGCTGCTGTCATGTGAAAACCTCATAACTAATTAAATTCACTCATAACTAATTAACTTCACTTGAAGGAAGACGTGGTCCTCTGTGAGCTGAGGAAACTCTTCCACCCTTGTTTTTTAAAATCCATTTGGATAAACTCAAAAATGCATGGTAGCTAAGGTTAAAACAAGGCTGCTTTGATACAGCTTTTAGTTGATTCTCAGGTCATAAACCCAACTCATCCGCTACTTCAAGAAAATTTCAATAAATGCTGACAAGTGCTTTCACTGTGCTCATGAATGGAACTTTTTTGAGCATTCATATCTGCCCTGAGATGCAGGGTTTTTTGCAAGTCCTCTTTGAAACTCTTTTCCTGCATGGTTCTTTGTTTTTCCCCCTTGATTGTTACATGTTTAAAAGATAACTGGACATGAAAGAGCACGCACGGGTAAAGACAACACTGTAGGACTTCACACAGTTCTTAAAACAAAGGTGTTAAGGTGAAATGACAGCAATGTTGGAAACAAAACAGATGTCAGAAAAGCAATTCTGGGACAAAGCATGATTCTAAGGCAGGATTCGTATAATTGGGGGATAAGATTTATGAGGTAAAAGAGGCTGGAGCAATTTACCAGAAAGGCACAGGGCCCGGTGAGGCTGCTTTTGTCACTCTGTCAGGTTTCGTCTTGTGCATGTGCCATGAGTGATGGTGTCTTTCTGGATGCGTATGGACCCCGAGAGGGTACCTTTGGCCAGGCTATCACAGGGGGGATGTGTTGGATGCATTGCCTGAAGTAAAGGGACAGACAAGCGCATTGCTCCCTAGACCGTTAAGGAGGCCTCTTTTATGTATGACAGCCAAGTCAGCATGGAGACAGCTATCCCAGTGGTCTGGCCTTGGGCACTGACACACAGAGACAGGCTGACAAAAACAGAATAACACACACAACACAGCAGCACAGCAGCACAAACAGCCAGAATGGTCACAGAGCTTCCACAAGAGATGCAGTACGCTAGCAAAGCAATGTAAGTCCCGACGAAATTCTTGTCCTATTTTAGAGCCATACATTTACACCTGAGCCAAGGACTCTTCAGTATAGCTCCTCATGTGATGCTCCATGGATTCTGAGTGGTGCCACATATAGCTGCTGCTGTGGAGAAAGGTAGAACTTAGAGCAATAGATTTATTTGTCGTTCTTGATGTAATACCTCATATTCTGCTTTTGTGTTACCATTTAATGCATGGTGTGTCAGATAAAGAGAGTGAATCTAGTGCCGGCAAGGTTGAATGCTTGTATATCTAGAAGAAATTGCTTAATTTTTTGTTTACTCAATCCTAAGAGAAGTAGGACAGGAACTGCCTCAAGACACATACGCTTGAGTTTTGAATTTGAGTGCGAGCGCGTGTGTGTGCTTGTGTGACACAGCGAAGCATGTCTGCGGCCATGTTTTGTTAACAACCCAGGAATGCCGCCTTCGTAGTAAACCGCATCCTCTGTTCAGTTAGTTTTTTCCTTCTCCACAGCGGGGATTTATTGGTTCGCTGTGTCGTTTCAATGAGTGTCTGCGTTTATTAGGTTGGCTTCTTGTGTCTGCCTCTGGTCAGTATCCTGCTGACTGAGAGTGAACATGCAGTACTTAATCACATCTCTGGGCTTCTGTCTTAAAGGGCACAAAGGACCTATCTCTGTGAGGGCAGGGGAGGGAAATGATGTGGAGCTGGACAAATCCATTTAAAGGGCTGTTGACTGCAATACTGTTTTTATGGGAGTGTTTTTTGTGATACATACAAAAGTATTAGTGCACACCAAGCCATTGTACATTTATTTGTTTGTAAAGATCTGCAAACATCACTGCCGAGGGGGCAGTAGTCTCCATTTGAAATCACACATTGTGTCAAGCTTATTAAAACGTACTTAAAATCATGATTAAGCTAAAAACAATGATTGCATAATTTGTTTTTTTTTTTTAAATGCAAAAAATATTAGTTCCTCCCACAGAAGATTCCAGCGCAGTTCGCAGTGGAGGTGCTTGTCGTCATGTGCGCGGTTTGCTAAGATATGGATTCAGGTCTCGGCCATGTGCTCAGATCTGCGGCCTTGCATGCATGTGAAGCTGCGGCGATTATATAAGTCACCGTGCCTTTTATCCATAAGTGGAGAAAATGAGATGCTGGCAGGTTGAGGAGGAGGAGAGAGGAGAGATTATGGAGCTGCGAGGTTATGCTTCTCTGTGCTGATGACTCACCTCACAGCACACGGAGAGAAAGCACTGCGACAGCACTGAGGTGTGACTCGCTCTCTCTCTGTCTTTTTGCATGTGTGTGTGTTTGTGTATGTGTGTGTGTGTGTGTGTGTGTGTGTTTCACTCCTCTTGTTCCTCTTGGTGCAATGCATTCATGTGAAGAGGACTTTTCTCTCTGAACTTCTCTGTTTGCTGCAAAAGTAATAAATAACAGTGTTAGAGAGATAGTGGTTCTTAGGGCTTTCATCCAGGTTTTGCCTCCTCCTGTCTCCTCTGGGAGCAGCCTGTGAGTCCTACAAACCAGCTTTGATTTCGCTATACAGAATGAAGTGGACGACTCGAGTCTAAAGGACACAAGAAGGAGGGCAGCCCCGTTTGTCCTATTTACTTGCTGGGGAAAAAATAAAGTACTTTAGTGTGGCTATAGTGTGTGCATGTGCCTGTGTGTGTGCAGTGAAAAGGTGCCGGCAGTGGGAGAAGGGTAATGATGGGGCAGGCTGCTCAGAGCTATTACAGTGGAGATGAAGAGGGGGGGATGCCAATGTGAAATCAAAGTGCTGCAGTGGAGTGTGCATGGGGATGCAGTGGGCTTCAGACTGCAGCACCACCGCTGACCCACTGCTGTCTCAACGCTTCCCCACTGACACACTACTACCGCTTCCCATGCACACTCTTTGTTACAGAATGTGTGTGTGTGTGTGTGTGTGTGTGTCACTGAGAGAGACAGACACAGAGGGAGAGAGAGAGAGAGAGAGAGAGAGAGAGAGAGAGAGAGTTGCGTAATGTGTGTGTGCCCTTTAAAAGTTTTCCCACATACTAACGACTGCTGTGTGTTGCATGCCTGATTATGATGATCCCATGGTGTCTCTTTCATCAGGGCGGTTATCTGAATGGCATCCCAGTCGATGGGAGGTGTCACAGTGTGTTGCTTGTGGATTTGTGGGTGTGGAGCTTCGGCTCTGATGATTCCATTAGCAGTGTGTTAGTTGAGTGTTGACTGGACTGAACAGGCTACCAGCAGGAAGCAGTGACATCACTGTGTGTGCATTTGTGTGTGTCTGTGTGTATGTTTGTGTGTGTGCAACCAAGGCCCTTATATCTGAAAACTGTTGGATATGTACCCAGTCTTAACGAGAGATACCATCATACTAGCCAAACTATTTTATTGCTAGTATGTTGAATTTAGTAACTGCATTTCATTTGAGGAACAAAACATGAAAAGAAAAGCATTTATTTTGCACTGTGAGCGCAGTAAATTCCTGCTGGCAAAATGCGATGGTTTTTTTTTTTTTTTTTTTTTTTTTTGGTCTTTTTGCATGTTATTATAGCATCCATTCCTACAGTGTTATTATTTTAAGTGTTTTTTTTCTCTAATTAAACTATTTTAAAATTCTGTATAGAGAAAAAAAACCACTCACCAGCAGGTACTGCACTGAGTAGTATGCAGACATATCAGCATTAGCTGAATTTAGACTCCTTTAATGCCCTGAAGGTTTGTCTGTGTCCAGTCACCCAGAAGTAACTAACTGGCAACCATAAAAAGGACCGTTTTAAATTGCGGAATAGGCCTGATGCTCATTTGCACAGTGCCTTGTTACATGGGCTTTGTTGTAAATGTTAGAATTTCAAAAACACCAAAAGCTACGCTAAAAGGCTTCAGTGTTGTGTTTCAAAATAGGGACATTTAACCTAGTTTTAATTTCCCTTTTGAACTCATTTAACTCCGCCATTTTTCCCTTAAAAATGTTCAAATCAAAGATAAAACACAGCAATATGAATCTGTACGTACACTGTTGAGCATTAAGACCAGCATGACAGGGTTATAAATTAAATGCATGGTGCCTATACGCTTTATATTCTGCATGTTCATACTAGGTGTGCACTTATAATACTGTAGGTTAGTGCATCCCCCAAATGCTGTTATGCATTTGGGGGATCCCTTCGTCCAAAGTGCCCTGCAGTTTTATGAGTGCACACATTTACAACGGAGGTGCTCACAGTGGGATTTGCTCTCCTGACCCTGGAAGTGACAGCGCCATGCTCCACCTGCTGAGCTATGCACTGCTAACCTTCCAGTTTGATCTTTCCCTAATAAACAAACCAGATAACCCTTTTATCACACATTTTTTTCTATCCACTCTTCTGTCCATCATGCCATTGCTTTGCTCACAAGTGTAAGATCCTCTGTGTGCTTTCATCTGGCCAGTACTACATGTCTGATCTGGCCTGGTGAGGGCAAAATGCCCACTTCTCTACTCAGGTGAGTGGGAGGTTTACAACACTCTCTCCTCTCAGACTTCAAAGTCTAGACTAATCGACTTACTCTAGGGCTTAGTACTGCACCAGTGTGTCAGTGTGTTGACTGAAATACAGCCCACCCTAGCCTCTGTCTGCTCCAGTGAAAGGACGCGAGGACACAATCCACTGAGACGTAGCTGCTGTGTGTTGCGCCTCCATCACTTTAACACTAAAATCACTGTATCATATCAACATCTGCAAGAAAACTGAAAAACTTACAATTTATTTCCTATCAAGCATCAAACCCTTTCCACTCCAATTAAAATGACTTTAATGACAAAAGATGTCTAAATAACTAAGTCAGGGCCGTTATGCTACCTGCCTTCCTCTCAGTGATGTAGGGATAAATAAAATAAACTAATCTATGACCTAGAATGTCTCTAAACCAGATATTATTATATTAACCTGATATTATTCACAATTCACAAACCAGATACTCTACATACAATTTATCATTTTCATCAGACCTGGCTGTTCATGTAATTTATATCTGCCTGAACCTATAAATTCTATTTGTATACTTCTTCTTCTTCTTCTTCTTCTTCTTCTTCTTCTTCTTCTTCTTCTTCTTCTTCTTCTTCTGTATAGTTAATTAACCTCAATCTATATCATCACCTCACATTTTGTGCTGCCTACACTAAGTAGGCCATATGTCCTCCTCACAGTAAGCTTTACCAAATATTTTAGGAAAGTTTTACTTGCTATGGACTGACATATTGCAACTATTATCAAAAAAAAAAAAAAAAAAATCAAACTGCAAGATTTGGTAGGGCTGTAAAGGCAAAAGGAAAGGAAGAGTGTAAGAAATTAATAATTTAATGTAATGTCAACTTTGTTATCTGTCAAAACATGAAGTTATTACTTTTTAAAAACCCACTGTACTACGCTGAGATGCATGGACCCATCCTTATCCCCTATTTTGTTTAGCTACCTTTGACTACTTATTGTTGTGCACTCCCCTCACATTAAAGCTGCCCTAGGTGATTTCTGACCACTAGAGGGCGCTGACAGCTCAAACTCCTTTTGTGAACGCTGAATAAAACCAAAAGTCAAGGTGTTTCGTGACAGAAATGAGGGATCCATTTCACTCTCACAAGGCTTTGGTTGGATTACGTGGATTATTTTGTCTCTGACCTCCAAATTGAAAATGTGGTGAAGCTGCAGACTTTCAGCTGCAAGGTAAGCTGCTTTGAACGAACTTTTTTCCCATGGCATTGCTGATGGCAGCAGCAGAGGCCCCCCTGTGACTGATCTGAAATTTGAATACATTTATCTGCAGAATGCGTGACTCCAGGGAGACTTTGATTGAAGCCGAGGCACCCGGTCGGTGAAGTGGAGGGCAGAGGACGAGCTCATTCAGGCCAATACAGAAATTTCAAAATCTCAAACCAGGAAATAACAACAAATCTCTAAATTGTGTGGTGGAGAGAAGACCCACATTAATGACGCTCTCATTCCAAGGGGTCATTTTACTGAAAAAAGTCACCATGAGCAAGCTGCTTGAAAGTTGATTTCTCCAGACTTTAAAGATGACACAGATATTGCAACATAAACAATATTCATCCAAGTTTAATTTTAATTTTTTTCCTTATGAGATACTCTCAATTTTTATGCAAGAGGCCAGTTTTGGGTGTAAATTATTAAATGTGAACAAAAAAGTAAAGGTGAATGTAACTGCTTGGAAGGAATAACTAGTCACTTGATGATACAACTTGTTAAATGAGTAATTACTTACTTCCCTGGTGGAGGAGATAAGCCCCGCTCGGTTGCTGGACATCCTAAATAGATGCGACAAGAGAGCATCTCCAAATGAGTCGGTCCCTCTCCGGTGCCCCCCTCCCTCCTCCCTCCCTCTCTCTCCGTCGCTCCCCTCTGACTACACTGTACACACTCTCTCCCCTACCTCACACACACGGACGCCTGGACGCTGCAGCGTTTTTTAAGAGAGTGTTTCCAGCACAGGATAGGAGGGAGGCGGAAGAAAAATAATGTTCAAATCCTGACTAAAAACCGAGCGGATCGGCGATCTGTTTCCGAGCGCTAACACGGCTAACAGTGTCATTGCAGACATGGGTCGCAGCGGTATGGCACCTTTCGCTCAGCTCCTTGGGGAGTGTTTTCCCTGTCAGTCCTTCAGCGCTGGAAATGGCGTTGTGATGCTGAACAAGGAAGACGCAGTGGAGGCGGATGCCAGGGAATAAAGAAATATATGATTACCTGTGCTTTTCTTTGGGTTGGATTTTTAGTAGCGGTGGACAGTACCATGGTGAATTACCAGAAATATATTACTGTTATGCAGCTGGCTTTGGGGGTGACCGCCTCCAACAAAGAACATTGTCTTCCTCCCAGGAAACGTATGTGGTGAGTATGAATCTTGGTGCGGATGATTGTGTGATGCAGGTTGGGAGAGAGGGAAGAGGGACGGGAGAGAGGGGAGGCTGCAAGCCAAGCTGTCGCCTCCCACATCCCTCACAAATGAACGGGTCACGGAGCCACAGTCCGACTGCTCAATCTACAAAATGAGCCCCGTCCCCGTGACATAATATTTTAGCCACTGCGGCCAGTCTCTGCACCATGTTGCAATCATTACAACCTACTGTAGTCGATACTGTAGGTAAGGCAACTCCGCATGCTGGGAGTTGGCGTGCGTGTGTGTGTGTGTGTGGGCGTGCACGCGCTTTAGTGACACCAGGTCCAGTGCGTTATTTGTCCTTCTCCTAACCCCCCCTCACCCTCCCACACCCCCTGACACACACACCTTCATCAGTTTGTAAAGTTGAACGGCGTAGGATGATGTCATTGCATTATCATTGTTTTCTTTGCCTCCAACTTCATGTGCTTTGATGTTTAAGGCCTACATTGTACTGTAAGCTCACTACTGTTTTTCCACTGTGAATTTCATTATCAAGCTAATTGCATAAACCATGTGATAAACCATCTCCCCCCCTACATACATACCCCTTCCTGCTGTATTGTAAGCACTTAATAAAAATTAAAGCATGAAATATGGTCCTGTCCTGTATTTATTTCCCACCTAACTGTGAAGTGCTGTGCCCGTGCAGGCCTCTGTACGCCTCTCATGTTCATGTCTATTAAACATTTGTGCTCATACTTTACTCTCACCGTATGTGTTTGTGTGTGTCTTTCCATCTATCTTCAGTGTCCTCATTACTCTGTGTGCCTCTATGCTAATGCAGTGACCACCTCTCTCATGCCTCAGTCTCTCCCGTGGCTTTGTTCATTTGTTTACTTTTTAAGGAATCTGCCTTTCATTCTTCTTTTCTTTGCTGTAAGCAGATTGCTGCCCGGGCTGCAATGTGTGTGTGACATACTATCCCTAATTACAACCGGATTACCATCGTGTTTGATAGGAAAGATGGCTAATTAGCAGTCAATAGGCTCCTTGGCGTTCTGATAACAAAGTGTCTCCAGCAAACTCAAAATGCACTGTACAGGCTGGATCATCTCCCCCATATAATGCAGCTTCATTGGCATGGCTCCACTGTGTGAGAGGCTTACCTATTATCATCACCTCTTTAAAGCCCAGCCTAAACCATTTTTCAGCTGGAGCAAGGACAAAACATTACTGATGATCCTTTCTGAGAATCTTGGTGTTATTCAGAGGTAGATCATCACGATCAAAGGAGGCTTACACAGCCTGAGATTAAGAATAGGTGAGATTATTCCCAAGAACACAATGGTAATTTTAAATATCATGTACACAATATGCAACAATTATTATTTTTTTTTTTTTTTACTTGGTTCATAACAGTGTAATGTTAGTGTTTGTTGGTGCTGGAATATTCATTCATTCACTCATTCTTACCATTTTAGAGTATCCTAATTCAAAGATTTAAAGCTGCATGATATCATCCACTATAAACACACAGGAATGATGTCACCAGAGTCAAAGTGCTGCTGTAACCTCAGCAGGGGTCAGCTCTGCTTATCACATGCAGCTTTTTATCTCTCTGCCTCTTTGGCTAATCATATTCCTTAGTCATCCTCTTATTAGCCTAATTGTCCCCGAAGGAGAAGATCAGGGATTTCACTGAGACAGAAGACCCTTTCCATGATTCTTCTTTTTTTTTAATATTGTTTTCATGCTCACATCTCCATATTCAAGTGGATTTTCTGGGATTTGGGAAGGAGCTTTTTGTCTGATCTACAACAGTTCCCCAATACAAAAGGCTAAACTAGTTACGTAACTCTTTGAGTAAGCTCTGACCTTGTTAAATTGAATTTTTCTTTCCGACAATAAAACACAATAGCCCCAGCTATTTTTGAGATGAGCTGAAAAAAGCTGAGCTGATGTGGTCATGTCCCGCTGATAAGCCATTAGTAACACCGGCCAATTTCCCTCTCAGTGTTTTTTGTCTCTAAATATGAGTTTAGACTTCATGCTGTATCTCCTCTCAATAATTTGAATATCTCCTGTAAATGTAGGCAAAACGGTTAAGCTTCTTAGTATTATAGTCTAAGTGCTATTATTGAATAGATGACTCAAGGGCAAGGAACCATTGTGGTTTAAAATGAGATACTAATGCCTGGAGTTCAGTTTACATACTTTGAAGCTGTTATTAACATATAATTGAAGACAGTTGAAATATCCTGGTGTTTTCTCTCTTCCATCAAACCCAGGTTCCTCAGATTTAATAACCACAGGACCTGGCCTCAGGAATTATCATTAATATTACTATAAGTAATATTATTGTTTAAAGAATTCGAGTTATATTTATCATTTACAAAAACTGCATGGATTAGAGTTGCAGCTTGCTTCTCTCCATTCCTCTCCCGCTCTCTAATTGCTGCATACTGCTTAAGAAAAAGTCATTAAATACCCAAGGGGTGTGTACTATCCCTGCTGCTAAAATGAATTAAAGCCATTCTGAAGTTATGATAGAGTGCTGATAAAATTTTAATAAAGGAAACAACCTCATAACATATGCGGTGTCTGTTTAGCTCTTCAGCACTGGAACATGAGGGCCGTTGTAAACTATTAATCTCATCCTATAGTCACTGGAAAAGATCAGTGAGGTCAAGTGCCACTGCCACTTTTGACACCTCACGAATCATAAACTGCATCAACTTTTTGCAAATTCATTAACCATGGATCCATCTTGATACTGTCTGTATCAAAAAATGGAGTATGGATATAATGTAATGTTTTGTTGACAGCAAGAATTTTTACTATGATAAATCGTGTGTCAGATGTAATCCTAGAGTTCTTAATGCTCCATATCTTATAGTCATGCATTATTATCCAAGGCGCTGGCGTTTTTATCTGAGAAAATGTCTTCCATTAGTCCCACCACTTTGTCAAGAGCTTTTGGAGAGAGATTCTCTCTTTTGTAAGTGATTTTGAAATGGATCTCTTTATTAAAGCAACCATTTAGGTCATTACTGCTCAATACTCATTAACACTGTGCGTCCATAGGCTACTTACTACTGTATTCACAATGCTCTATAACCCATATACACACTGCCTCATCAAGGGTTTTAAAGCACACTAAAGGAACTTGCTATCAGAGCATGTCCCTTCATATAGTAATACATTTTGCTTGCAGATTAATTAATGTACCAGATGACTGGCATAACTGAAAGACAGCCGGAAACAGAAAAAAGGCCTCATTGCATTTGAATGTAGAAGCGGCACATCATAACATTTCAGTATCTTGCCTTTGAGGTATGTTATGTTGCTGCTCTTTAAATAATTACTAACTAATTTGACATTAATTGTGTGTCGTGTCTGGTCGGCTGGTCAGGTTCACTTCCTGCTCTGCTGCTTCTCACAGCCTGTGGTCAGATGAGACACTGCTCTACCTGAACGCTCAGACCGTTCAGGCAGAGTGGAGAGTAGGGAAGTAGAGCCTGCGTGACGTGCGTCATGTTTTCCCAAAATTAGAAAAGACACAGCTTCACTCGCCCTTGCTGAAAACTGAATGGTAGTAGTTTTCTAAATTAGGAGTTGAGTTAGTGAACAGATGTTCCCTTTGCCTGCGGTCTTAAAAACCCGTTCCCCCCCGTACACAGACAAAGATTAGCATTAACCTAACTTAATGAACTTTACACTCTGTTGCCAGCCCAGGGGGAGAATAACACAAGTCCATTGTGTTTATGTAATGTTTCCTCATTCTGAATCTCTACCCCCGTCCCCCCCAAAAAATTAAATTAAAACCCAGACAGACACAGTGGTAAAATCATGGAGTAAAGTCATTTAGGGCTTGTGGGTGGTGGATTGTCCTTGAAGTGTAGGCCAGCATGCAGGGGTTGTGTGTCTCCTTACTTGTGTGATGTGTGTGTGTTTGTATGCGTACGTGCCTGCCACTGTATGTGTGTGACTGTGTGCGTCAGTATGCATTTGATTGTGTCTAGATGTACGAGACGCTGGCCAAGACTCCACTGCTTGTTAAGTGTTATATTAGCACAGGCCAAGATGGGACGGATGAAGCGTAACATTGCCTATTGACCTGCTGATTAAGCAGTAGCCGTTATTGCTTGAAGTAATCGTACCTGATGGCTCCACAAGGTAGACCGAGAAAGAGGGAATAGGGGGATTGCATAAAGTACTGCAATTGATTTACGCGAGTGTCTCTTGTCCTTTCTTCATAATAACATTAGGCATCTACTTGACCTTTTCTTTGAACCACATTATCACTCTCTGTAGTGGATCATGGAGGCCATCATGGGACTTGGCATTGATCTTCTCCTTTGTTCTCTTGAAGTGGATTTTTCTTTACTCACAGAGACTGCTTGAGGTGCACAGTGCCAATATAATCATCATGTCTGGGCCAAGTAGGAGTTGGAAATTAGTCTTAGCATTTAGCTTAGTGTTGCGCATGCAGCAGTGTCTTATGGGAGGGTCAAAATCCAACGCCACTATATCTTTGACTGAATACCTTGATATCGACATTGTGATGACATTTGTGGGGATGACTGTCGGTGCTTTCATAAGACATTTACGCACAAGAGATTTTGAACCATCATTAGTAATGTGGATATTATGACTAAAGCAGGAAGAGGCAAATAACAGAACTGCTAAAAAAATTTCAATAAGTTCAGAAAATTGCATTCCTTTACTGTTATGCAGCATTTAAAGCCAAGGAAAGACAACACTTATGCCATATCACTAATTACAATATCAGGAATCCCAGCCAATATGTCAATATGTCACCCAGGCATACTGTCAGTCACACAAAAGTATACTAAAGATTATCTCACTTTCTTGGCACCAAAGAAACCTAAGTATACAAAACAAATACATACCTTAAAGGTACAATTTAGTCCATTATTGGTAATCATTATCTGTACACAGTATCTAAACCTCTGTCTGACACTGAGAAATAAAATTTACAGTCATACACTGTCCTTTTACTGAGTATATTGTGACTATCAAGGTCAAGGAGCAGAGAGTTTTAGCGTAAAGGTCTTCTGCATTTAATGGCGTGCCCTGTGATTTACAATTCACCCATTAAATTATGTCCTCTTACAGGAGCATGTGTTATAAAAAATACAAAGGTGAATGGTCTTTTGACTCTATATAAGTTTGGCTATATTTTTCAGAGCTGCACGCCAAGATGCTGTTCAACCGTGTATAGATGAAACTGTACCCATAAAAATGAAAGTGAAAAGGTGAGAAAACATTAAATCCTGGTTTTAGGTATTCTCTCGAAGCCCACGTGAGACACAAAACGCCTGTATACAGTATTTGACTGAGAAGAATGCATGAACAAAAGCTATGTAAAATCCTTCACTGCACAGTATATCCAAGTCTAAGTCACCCCGATTGCTGGCAGTATGTTACATTGTGCCTTTGTGGCCTGAAGTGTTTTGGCTGAAATCCATTTCAGAATCAACATCCAAGAAATGAAGCTCTGACTGCGCAGGACTGCGCCGGGTCCGTGACACAGTCCAAGCGCCTTTTCTCATTAGTCATGTTTACTGTATTGTTTACGAGAACAATTTAATGCAGCTCGTAATTGACTGCGCTTATTGTCTAATGCTTTTACTTTGCATTTTCCTCCAGTAAGCATCTTACTTAGTGCTCACGGTGACCACTGAATTAATGCAGAGAGAAATTGGAAGGTGATGTTCTCCTTCTCCTTATTATTGTTCATTCCTGCTTCTCTCATAATTTCCCACACTGAGTCGCCAAACCTCAGGAGTCCTTAAGGAGACTGAGCCACTGACTATGTTAATGGATATCTTCTGGCTCTGAGCCGCACTGTGTGGACAGGAATATCCTCACTGAATATTGTGGTGGGTAAATCCTCATTAAGCATGACTGTGATTGAGAAGAGCAGAGAACAGAACAGAACAGAAAAGACGAGAAGAGACAGACTTGCTGGAATATGCTTTTTGAGTGGCATACATTGATGCAAACAATATCACAGTTTTGCTCTTTTCTATGTTAAACAATAAGACAACAACAGTGAATGATAGAAATTTGGAAGTATATCGTCTGCTAAACTGTTGATGTAATAGCATACTAGCTATACAGCAGGAATATAGGAAACAAATGTGCTTGGTGGTTTGACTTAAATCTGACAAGCAGGGAATGGATGGATGAATGGATGGATGGATATTCAATGCAGCACAGTTCAGTCCAGCTCAACTTCAAGGAGACAATTAATTTTGGGCCAAACAGAATACATTAGACATCAATCAACTGATAGAAAACACAAAGAAAATGAGAGGTGGAGTTTTTTTTTTTTTTTTTTGAGGGTCAACAGGACTCCAGTAGTGCTGTTCAAGTATGTCATTAGTGAAGGGTAAAACATTTCCCCAGAGTATTGGTGATAGGTCAGCCAAGTGTGCCTCGTCCCCGCATCTCACCATGACCCAGCTACAGCCTGAGCAGTGTGGCCTGGAGAAACCTCTGTGCAGAGCTGCACAGGACCTCTGAGTGTGTGAGACTGCAGTGCTTCCTGAGCTTGAACCGTCTCTCCTCTCCTCTCTCCTACAGGGCCTCTGTGACATTCAATCCAAGCATACACAGTTGTTTCAAATGCCATTTTATCTGGTGGGTGAGGAGGCGGCTGTGGCCTTTTGAAAGATACAAGCGTGACAACGGTGTTCTTTTAAATCCACTGCAGGCTTCTTTTTCTTTCGCTGTTGGCTGCAGTCACGCCTGTGGCACTCTGTCCTGGCGTGTGGAACCATGCTGAAGTTCGCTTGTCCTAATGTAGTGTTGTTGGTGTTTTTTTTGTCCTCTTCCCTGCTCCCTCTGTGCTGACCTCAGGATACACCCCAGCCCAAC
Source organism: Myripristis murdjan (assembly GCF_902150065.1). NCBI lineage: Eukaryota > Metazoa > Chordata > Actinopteri > Holocentriformes > Holocentridae > Myripristis > Myripristis murdjan. The sequence continues at coordinate 17,158,826 of NC_043985.1, read as the reverse complement.
CGCTGGCTCCATCACAGCAGCCTCCTCAGTGAGCACCATTCAGGGCAAGCCATCACTCCGCCGCATCAAAGGCCGCATTCACAGGAGCAAGAGCCTGGACAGCATCGATCTCCTTGACTCTAATGTAAGTAAAAAACTGACTGAAACTTACACTTGATGCTCAATATATAAATGAACTGCATCACCTAACCTGAAATATATAATGTGTAGACCTAGCATACCACCAACCTGACCATTTACATGGCGCTGATCATGGTTGTAGGTATACTAGGCTGATTGATGTTTGTAGACCAATAAACATGTGAGCCATTAAAAAAAAACACTGAAACAAACAAGAAGCCATGAACTGTATAACAGTCCAAACAATCACTCCAACAATAAATACAAACACAGACAGCTGTCATTTGAAATTTCTAAATCACTTATTTTTATTTTAGTGGTGAAATACCCTCTCTCTGCTTGTGTAGACTAAGTTTGGATTTATCAACACAGTGATTAAATCACATAGAGTGATAGGAAACTGGGTGATAAGATGGACATATTATAAAGAGACGTATTTAGTATTTTGTGCATGAGAGATGAAAACTGTATGGGGCTCATAATAGCATCTCATCTCAAAACAAATAACAAAAGAACAGCAAAATTCAGCTAAATGTCATGAGCTCCCACAGTCAGCATGTTTGGGATTGACCCCTGATTGACAAACTCATTCTGGAGACCGTGAGAGGAAGTCCAGATCATATTATTATGAGCATTTTCCAACACAGGGCTTATGTGGTAACTCAAAGAGTGCGTGCCATTTGTTGGGTCCTGTTTGTAGCATCCTGGGTTTGGGTCCGGCTTTCGGGCATTTGCTGCATGTTGTCCCCTCTCTCTCCTCTGCCTTTCCTGTCTCTCTCTAGTGTCACTGTCAAATGAGGCCGAAAAGCCAAAAAAAAAAAAAAAAAAAAAAAATCCAGGGGTATAATCCATATTTGGATTATAGGATCTTAGTATTTGTATTACAGGCTGCTCCTTTATCATGCCCTGACTCTGGTAGGAATTCATTATTTTATCTCATTTTATTTAATTTATTTTACAAAATGGAAAAAAAAATAGACATTTTGTAACTGCTCAAGAATTAGCCCAGAGGTTATACATTCCGTTTGCACTCCCTGGACAAATGGTACAAAGACAAACATGTTTCACCACAATGAGTCTGAAATTTAATCTGCTTTCTCTTTCTCTCTCTCTCTCTACTAAACACTGTTGCTTGTGTTTGGTTGTCAAATAAAAGTCAGTTGTCCTAGTGGCTGATACCTTTCTTCATCTACCTGCCACCATGGTTTGCAAATACATTATGTTAACTTCCTGCTCCTTCCACAGCTTATATCGTTAGCCGACAGTAAAGGTATTTCAAAGGTAAAAAATAGACCAATCAGAGGACCAATCTCTTGTTGCTCTGTTGTGTTTAGAACATGCTGGTGTTTACAGGCATATTATAATACCTCAAAGCACCCTTTTTGAGTGTTTTAGACACATAAGGCACAAAAACACATGACACACTGTTTCATATTCAGAGTTGTGATGTACAGAAATCAAATGGGACACAGTTGTAGTGGGCCACATTGTTTCCTGACAGAGCCGTTGACTGCTGGAGCGCCTCAGCCCCAGGACATTTTTATTGTGTTGACTGTCAAGCTATGACCTGACTATTAATTCAACTCAAACTCACTTCTTCTCAGGAAGGATGCCGTAACCACAAAGCCACTGAGCTACTTGAATTATTAATAAAAGTGTTAGCGAATGGAAGAACACAGTTACTTGGGAACATTAGAATTTTGAATGATGTCTTAATAGAGTGTAAAATAGTTGTATTAGATGAAAAATAGCACAAATCGACTGTTCTAGCTGCTTCGGAAATACCAAATTCGAGGTTAACTTGATTGTTTTGTGGCTCGGATGACGCAGAAAGATATTTGAAATGACCTTCAGTGTATCCCTAAGTTCATTTTCATTCCTCTGCAAGCAAAGGCTTTTGGGCTATTGGTGCTGTGTGTCTTGGTTTCAAAATTTGATGCTTACAGCGTTCACAGAAAGGTTGCAAGGGTCAGATAATTTGCTACAAAAGCAAATGGTAAATTGTGTCAGAGGATTTAGCAATACTTATCAATGTTTCAGTCAAACTTCATGGTCATGATTAATTGAATAAAGACCAGGATTTGAAATGTTATTAGGAAATCACTATTAAATCCCCATCTAGAAAACCTGAGCGTGATATGATGGAGATAGATGCTTTTAGGCCATAATTGACAGATTAATGGTGGTTTTGATTTTGAGCCAGCCACAGAGAACGTAAGCCTTCAGCTCAATGGAAAAGGCAGCACCGTATTGCTGTATCCTCCTATTCTGTCTATCCTGTAAGTCGTAGAGAGTGACTTACCACGTCCCGGTTATTTGGCTTTATGGCCTGCCACTCAGAGGGGCGTTCAAACGGCTCGAGAGGCCACCGTCTCACCACTGAGAGAGCACAGCTAAGGGCTCCTGGCCTTTTCCACTGTATTTCTTTTGTACAGGCTGTGTGTGCACAAGGGGAAAACTTGCTGACTTGCTCAAACTCAAATGCAGCTGATGGAAGTAACGGTCCGCCTTACAGTGAGTGATGAGACTGCAAGATGCTGCTGAGCTGAGGAGCATTTTCCATTGCATCCTTCTAAACTGTCACAAAAAAAAAAAAAAAAAAAAAAAAAAAAAAAAAAACACACAAGGCTGCTGCTGATCCACTGGAGTTTCTGTGCTCATATTCGGACAAAAATTTCAGCTGATAGGTCACTGCAAAAAGAAATGTGAGCTTATAGATCATTTGCGTGTATGTTTTTAGGTCCATAACTACCATTGCACATCACTGTAGAGCTCTGTAATCAATAGTAGTTAAGACTTTGTTTGCATCGATTCCTTCTTTTGATTGCTTTTCTCTCTTGATAGTCAGGGAAGGACTTTGGCGCCGGGCCCACTCCTACTGTCATTTGTGTTGGCAAGAGGCACACTTGTTCACAGAAAGCTTGAATCAGATTTTAGCGCTTAGGCTGCAGAAAGCACAACAGACGTGGAGAGGGAGAGAGAAAACGGAAGTATTATACGCATGATACCTTTGTATAGGAGTTATTTTTTGATTTGTTTTTCATCAGCAGCGCTTCTTCTCTTTTCAAAATACGATTTATTTCTCACCGCTAAATGAATATGCATTAGACCATCTGTTCTACAGTGTTATACTCCATCTTATTCGGTTTGGCATTTAAACCATCAACCTCTAGTATCCGGTAATTCTGTGATGTAACTCCTCCCCCCAAAAATTGACCTCAGGGACACATTATAAGAAGCTATAAACCGTCATCTTTCCCAGGAGATTTGTCTCTTACGCGTTGCAATGTGCGTGTGAGTGCATAGAGGACAACATTAAGATAATGTTCAGTATGCAGCTTATCCTTATGTGCCTTATATTTCATTATGACAGCGTATAAAGATAAACTTTAGCCTCCACAGACCTTAATTTGTTACAGAGCAGTGCCTCTGCAGTGTGGATACTAAAGCGAGGTCACTGTTTGTGAAATAATTTCATGTGCCTTGATTTGGGGAAAGATCTGTTTTTAATGCAGCATTTTTTCCTGCCCTCTCAGCTGTTTTGGAAAATGTTAAAAGAATGTTTGCTGCAGAGGCTACAAGCAGGTGAGTTGCAGAGAAACTAAGAGCATATCAGCAGGAGCAGATGCAACTAAGCCAAGATGAAAAGTGCAATTAAATTAATTACTCCTTAACAGATCAGGATCAGTCGCCTGTTCAGCTTGAGATTCGCCTCGGTCAAAGTCTTAATCTGTTATTAGATCTGCTTTCCCCAGCCCGCTCCTAAAATCCCATTTCTGGCTGCAGTTTGCTGTGGACAGAGGCACCCTCACCCCCCTACCCCCTACCTCTCTACCTCCCTTCACCACCACCACCACCACCACCACCAAAAAACCCCAGCGTAAGCATTTATTCGCTGCTCAGTCTTCTGAAAGTGCTGCAGCTGCATTTACACAGAGCGCAACTGCAGCTGAATTAACCAATCTGCATATTCAGGGCCTGTTAGAGGGAGATTGTTCCCGTGTGATGAAGGCGTCAAAGAGCACGAGGGTGGGAGCGGAGGACTGGACCTGAGTGAGACACACACCAGAAGGGCTGGAGAGAGGGAGGAGCGGAGCGCATGGGGGTGGGTGCAGGAGATTTATCATGGCTGATACAGTAGGACGCTGTATTGGAAGGAGGGTGGCGGTGGTGCGGGCACTGGTGAGGGAGGGAGGAGGCGTTGTGATTGGAGCAGCAGCGGATTTTCTCTAGGTAAGACAGGTCTGTTATGTAAGAAGGGAATCAAAGAGGAGGAGTTGGGTTTTTGTCCTAGGTGATGAACACTGGGAGGTCTAATCATAGAGGGGATGGGTGGGGGTAGTTGTGAGGACAGGCTCTGCTGTGTGTGACACAGAGGTGGATCCGGCCTTGCATGATGCACGCCACTGCACGAAGGTTGTGCGTGCGTGATCCCACAGGCTGTGTGTGGCGGGGATGGCAGATGTTGGGAATGTTTCTGGAGGCTGTGACTCGGGAGCGAGGTCTGTCTGTCTGTGTCCCCTCTAATGAGACATATGGCAGGTCACTGTGGTGTGTGTACCTAGTGCCGTACTATCACACATCTTGTAGCAGTATGTTGATTTTACAGCCTCTGCAGTGCCTCATCATGTCTTCACAGCTCATTTGTGTTTTATCATAGCAGTTTAATGAAAGAAACATTTATGATTTACAACTTTTAGATATAATCACTTCATAATTCATGATAATTAAATATATTTCATGACAAGTATTTAAGGTAAATTCCCCAAATCCCAATGGATCCCTCTTGGTTCCCAGTCACTGTCTACATCCCATCAGAGAAGGTCAGACCAAAGAAAACCAAATCAATGTATATTCAAATTTTCTCAAAATATCCACCCTCAGATTCCTCAAAAGATTCAGGATAAATATTATAAACATCAAAGTCTTGAGCTGTCCGTGTGAGATGAGAGACATGATTTGTGCCTCTCGATTATTTTTATTGTTGGGCTCACCTCCCTCATCTACGACAAATCATTTCAAGAGAGAAGACCCAAAACCGCATAAATCCCAGCAACTCTATTGACTTTCCCACGATTTATGACAGGAGGAGCACCCCAGACAGTAGGCAGCATCAGTGGCCAAGAATTAGTAAAAATGTAGCACTAAACCAACATAGCATTGTATTTTCCAACCCAAAAACACAATCTTCATCTATTAAAAACAAAATACCAACCGCTCGCTATAATAGTGGTTTATTTCCAAGCAGGGCTGGTGTTCATGTTATTGTCCCATCTGAACACCTCAGTATGGGGTCAAGTGAAGGACAACCAGAGGGATGACGTAATGTTTGTGGGAAGGAATCAAGATGGTGGCCATGGTGGGGAAGTCGAGCATGAATGAATGAAACACTGGAGAGGTTTTTGCGCAGGCAGGATAATCCATCACAAAGGCGAATGCTCAAAGGTGTAGCTGTTCAATAGATTACATCCTCTGCTGATTATTCTCGAGAGGAACAAATATTATTTTTCCGAACGAGATTGTTTTTATTTGTCTGCTGTCACTAAAACAAGATTGCACAGCCAGCAGATACGCGCTGGATTTACTACGGTTCATCTGCAGCTGTCAAATACCTTCAAATTTAGATTATGCCATAACATCATATGCAGAAATGATTATGTCTTCCGTGTTGCTCTGGGAATCGTTAATGAATCAGGTTGTTCAGTGGAAATTTATTTTTTTCTTGTTCTTGTTCTTGTTTTTTTTTTTTTTTTTTTTTTTTTTTTTTTTTTTTTTTTACCAGTGGTATTAATTCTGTTATGATTATCACAGTTGATCCTCCATCCACTGATCAGGCTACATCATGTACAGTGATATGTGAAAGCCCAGCATTAGTACCAAATCATGTATTGGTTTGAATTTGATGCATCACAACACAGTACAGCCCGACATCCATGGTCAAAAAAGAGAAACACAACACAGGAGGACACTCGCTGTAATAAACATAAACCCATAAATCATCACGAAACAATTATTTTTATATATAGGCCTCATTTTCCACATCACGCCGAAATTTCTGGGCTGTGTGATTGGATTTGAGAATGAATGAGAGTGAGGAGTGTGTGTGCGTGCGCGTATGTGTGTGTGTGACAGTGTCTGCTCTGTGTCAGCGGTGTGTGTTTGTCGTGTTGCTGGACATGTAGGATGTTTGTTGATGCCCAGGGAGGCACCATATGCTGTTTAGACTCAGGAGCATCCCATCACGGCAGACCCGTGGGTGAACAACCCCAACTCCCTCTTGTGTCTCCCTCCGTCCATTCACGCGTGCATCATCAGCCAGCAGGGTTAACATCATGCAGATCCATTTCCTTCTGCTTGTTTTCACGCCACTATCATAAATCCCTCATATAGATCTCCTACAAGGCCTGACGCAGCCAGGGCTGACATGGATAAATAATGTTCAGCTGAATTCCTGCAGAGGGCAGAGTTTTACTACCTAAACATACAGGAACACAGTGGAACATCCATGTTTGCATAAATGACGCAACAGAAAGAGGAGGGGTAGATGTGCAGTTTGGATACTGAGTGAAGCTGACTGTTTTTTCCTTCATATGTGGCTATAAAAGAGTTTCAGTGTTAAGATATATTTAAGCAACAATTTGCAACACTGGGTATTGTATTGTATAAAGACCAGCCTTGCATTGTTTGGCTCTGTTGGAAACAACTTTACTGATAAATAAATATATTTTAATGTTGGGGTCTATGCTGCAGTCAAGTCATGAGAAATGTTGTTGTTGTTTTTTTTGCCTGGAAGATATCACTAAAGATATGATGCCCACTCTCAGCCTTTTCAAACTTTTACATTACTGTACAGATATTTGAATTTTAAAATGCTTAAAATAGTGCACACTCCCCAAGTGGATACAAGCAGGCGAGATCCAAAAGGAGTAAAAACTAAACAAGCTTTTGGGGAAGGGAGGGGTGGGCCAATTTAACAAGGTCCTGCAGGGTGAATCTCGCGCTCTCTCTCTCTCCCTCTCTCTCTCTCTCTCTGCACACACACACACACACACACACACACACACAACTGGCCACTGTCATCTGATGCATTGCACAGGGGGCAACCTTGCGCTGTTTGCTCTGTTAAACAATAATTGTGGCTTATAATTTTTTTCTCTTGCTTTTGTGGATTTATCGATGACTCAACCCTCTGTAGTTGTGATAAACAAAATTAATTTCCAGTTGAATTGAAAAGCCGCTGAGATTTATGGTATTTTCTGGCCTCTCTCCGCAGTGCGGTAAATTACCCCTGGGTGATTTTTCTCCTTGTCTCCCTGTTACCCCATCACCTGCCCCACAAACCCCCAAGTCCGGTCCAAAGGGAGCACCTGGTCCCACATCATTAGGGCCCCTGACTGCTTTATTCCCATCCTGAGCAAGGTTGCTCTTGTAAGAAATGTCATCAAAAGACATTCTCAGGATCTGATTTGGTTTGTAGAACATGCAAAGCCAAATCAAATCAATTTTAATCGTATAAAAAGTTACAGACATCTACACAAACTTGCAGCCTGTAGTTCTCATTATAAGTCAGTCGCTGTGTGCTAAGGAGGTTTCACTGTGATTACAGGAGTGTCTGATGTCAGTTTGTGTTTGACCAGTGAGTCTTCCTGGGCTTACATGAGAAGAGCCTCGGAGTCTTTATGACTAATTAACATGGCTAATTAATCTGCCGCAGCCATTTGCAGCTGTCTGTGAAATCACAATTGGATTGATCAGGATCCTGTTGGTTTAGAGGCTCTTATTCCCCCAAGGAATTCAGCTTCATCTTTGCCACTGCCATCTATGATCTGGGCACATTTTCAAAAACAAAATAAGTCAACATACCATTTTGCTAAATATCACCCCCCGCCACCCCCCACCCCCCCACCCTCACCCCCCTCTCTAGTACACGCAGCTCTGTATCATCCACATTAACTGATTGGAATTGTTAATCTTTATTAGCATTAGTGCTCTCCCCTCCGGGGATAAACATACTTAGGTGATTGCTTCTTTGCTAAACACAGTAACTGTTAAGAACCTACTATACATGATGCTATAGTTTGATCCTGTGAGGATTTGGATGTGGGTGGCCTGAGCTGCCGTGTTGTCACATGATCTGGTGGCTGTGGATGGGGAGGTCATGTCGTGTCATGTCACCTGATATGTCTGAGCTCTTGGTGGGAAAAAATTAGATGCAGATTATGGGCTCAGTTAGGGGAATCTTGAAAAATATGGATTTCATCCCTGCACATGGATTCTGATTTTAGCTTAGCAGTTATGAATGAATAATCCAGATTTGTGACTCACAGCCCATATTTTTTCCTGCCTGTAGCTCAAAATCAGTTTGCTTTTCCTGACATTGTGTGAAATTATATCTGCCTTGGATGAGCATTTCAACAAACTGCATTGACTGCACATGAAAGCACACACTTGAGTTTCAAAAAATAAATTGCATACAGAGTCTGTTGGTGCAGATAAATATTGATACTGAAAAGATTTGGATGTGGTGAAAACCGTAGTCTTGACACTACATTTAAACTGCTTTGTTCCTGTGCTGCAGTCAATACAACAGCAAAACTGTCAAACATGCATCTTTTGGATAGTATGGGTGAAAGCTAATCCCAGCAGTAAGCTGTTAGAAACACAAACCCTCGTCCTTGGTAATGAGAATACAATGGTGATTAAAAAAATAAAAACTTTATCATTCCATTTGAGCCACAGACAAATCAAGAGCAACACAATTAGACCGCCTCAAAATCAATTGCTTAATTGCTTTACACTTGGCCCCGATATAAAAGCTGACAACACAAAAGCTTAAGCAGCAAAGCCTGCGGCATCGATAATCGTGAAAATCGAAATCTGAAATCTATTGCAGAAAGTGCATGTTTCCCAGCTGAATGTAGTACCCTAAATTAAGCACACGATATCTGCTGTCATCCTCATCAAGATTTTGGTCCCTTTTGAAATAATGTTAGATTATAGTCACAAAGTGTCAGATAAACTGCTAATAAGCTGGAGGGAGATCAGCTATGCTCTAATTTGCTCCGTATACAGGTTTCAGCTGCACTCTACCATATCTGCAGCCCTGCTCCACAGAGGTCATTCCTAATTCTTCTATAAGCACCTTTCAATAAGGTGTTTTTTTTTCCTGCTGACTTCACAAAGTAGCTCATGCTTGCTAGTTCACGGAGCCCTTGCTGTCTTTTTAGCTCTGAGTGTGCTAAAGCTGCACCACATAGTCACGTGGGATCACTAGGCCCTGTGTAAGTGTCGAGAACTGATGGGCTGGGTGTCAAAAAAGTCAGGGTGCTGGGTGCTCAGGTCAGGGGTTGGGGCTCCTGGCAAAGGGACAGCACAGAGCTCGTAGAAATACTGGCCTCTGTACAGTGGCCACTCTGTTATGGGATTACATTGATGTACCCCAGTTTGTCAAAACAAAGGCTAGATAATAAGACAAGAAGCAGAAAGTCTTGTGTATCACCTTACAGTTGTGACCAAGTGGTGTTAAATGATAGCCTTTGTATCTGATGTTGTCACTGGATAAATGCTTTTATTTTCATCCGCTGCAGGGCTATGTTTAATGTCTGTCATGTCATACGATAGCTGCAGTCATAAAAACTCATGGATAGCCATGCCACCCTTTGCTTAGTAGGCTGTTTTCCTGACCTGTACAGTCAGGAGGTGACTCACTCACCGTCAGGGGCAGCGCACTCTAAAAGGAAACCTGCTGTGAATTTCTAATTTGCTTTTCCACTCGTGTGATTTGGTCCTGCAGTCATATTCTAGTTTGGATCCTGTCTCGATGCCTAAATGTGCTGATGGGACAGAGGGGGCTGCATAATTCTGTTGCACGGCATGTGAAACTCCCTCTGTGCTGTTGGAGCTAGTGATGCAAACACTGCCATAGCGTTAACAGAGGGTATTTCAAGGGCTTTCACAGAGAACATTAAGCAGCATAAGCTCACATCAAAGTCAATCCGAATTATATGCAGATCTTAAAAAGTTTACATTCGTGTATTTCCAGGGAAAGGCTTTTGATAGCTTGTATTTTTCTGCTTCACGCCTTCAGCCACTTTTAATACTGCATGATAATTCATTGTTGTGCACTCATCCAACCATCACTTGTGCTAAATGACACATTGTCCTGACATATTGCCTGAGCTGTGCCCATTAGCGTTATCACTGGACACTGTCAACAAGACACAGCTGTAACAGAGGTTCCGGGTACAGATACACAGCAGTTTAATTCTTCACCCTGTGCTTTAGTTGCTACATTTTATGTGAGGTGTGGAATTTTCCTTGCTTTATATCTACAACATATCCTGGCGTTCATCATATTTTGTTTTTCCACAGGATGTCTATGACTGCCCTTGTTTATCTAATTCTTGTGACCTTGGCCAACTCGCATTCTTCCATTCAAGATGCCCCCACCCCCCTCCTTATAGTCCGCCAATGGAATCTGCAGCAAGTCTCCTTACGTCAGCAACATTGCGGGACCTCTGTGCTCCTCCAGCATTATAGTCAGCCCCTATCTCCTCCTGCACTCATTAGTGCAAGATCTAGACGTGACAAGAACGGTCACATTATCACAAAGCGACAAAATGCACAACAGAGGGTGCTGCATAGTGTAAGGGCCTTCTACAAACAAGCACAAAAACTACGGTGCATGGGGGGAAAAGTCTTAAAGAGTGGGATTTGGTGCAGTGCACAATTTATATTCTACTGTATATTGATTACATCTGTATACCCCCTGGGAAGGAGTATTGAGCATCGTGACTGTAGGGTGGATTTTAGTTCTACCCCCTGCATTTTAAATGGATTTATATCTGCAGAATGGCATTACTGTTTACGTAGCCTACCGAAGCCTCTGTTACATGGGTTTATATCTGCTCTAAGTGATGCCCAGATTCTTCAGTCTGTTTCTTGCACTCACAATATAACATTTATACAAGCAGTTCTCTAAATGAAGGGCCTGTCCTGCTCATCCCCAAAAGCAGGTTTTGCAGAAAACTCACATTTTGAAAGAAATTGCCATTTTTGCTGAGTATACCGACAATGAGTAATAAATGTCAGTATAGTGAGCAATAAATGTCTGTGCAATGAAGCTCAACAAACACACACACACACACACACACACACACACACACACACACACAGATATGAGGGATAACGCATCTTGGCCTTGTCCAGTTCGTTGGGTTCAAAGAATTTGCCTAATCACTCATCTTACTACAGTATCAAAACAAATTTAAATGTTAGGCCAACTGAATGTGGGACAGTCCTTTTTTCATAATTTGAGTTTTCAGATTATTGCCATGAGAGCAATATGCAACTGGATGTAAAATTCTGACTGAATAAGTGTTAGTGGTAAGAGCCTATTGGTTGGACAATTGTGTAATACATGTTAAACATCTCTTTTATACTATGCCCTGTAAATAAGCAGAGATGACAGAAATTAGCCTGGCAGTTGAAGGCTCTTAATTATTAATGCATCATCTCAACACTAAATCATCCACAGACAAAAACAGGTGTTCTCAGCACTGGGTCAAATTGTGTTCTGCCAATAGTCTGCATTTACAACACTGAATGAGGCTAAAAATGTATTCTGAGGAACACTTCCAAATACAACTCCCTGTTTTTGCTTTAATAGAGGTGGATATGAGCAGTCCAGCTTCTCTGTGGTCGCTCTCTGCAAACTGAGCGGCGCACTCATCACTACACCCATTTATTAGCTCTCTGTTTGATCAGGATGCTTGTTAAAGCACAGGGAAGATAAAATGTAACTGGTTAGGTCACATGCAGCAAAGCTGACAGTGCTTTCTCTGCACAATATCCTATTACTGCAGTCTACCTGCAGATAGCCTCAGGGCTTAAAAAAAAAAAAAAAAAAAGTTTTGTATTTTTTCACGATTCTTTTTTTTTTTTTTTTAACTTCTTCATATTGTTTTACTGGGCTGTCTTTACCAGATTGAGTTGGGTGTTATACTATTCAGAATGAACTGTTTATTCTCTGGTAGTCCATATATGGCTAGATGAAAGAACAAAACCTCGAGACCTATCTAAAGTCATAGTAGGCCTATAATTAATTTTGAGATAAGAGGAGAATTTAACTGGGTTATTCTTATTTTTTTCTGACCAACCAACTGCTCGCTCGATTAATCAGTTAAACGAAAGGAGATTATTTCTGTACACATTCTTTTTTTAAGGAACACATTGAACCATAAATAACCTACCTATCTGCAATTGAAAAAAGGAATAAATACTGTCTTTCTGGTAAATCGTGACAAAATTGTATGATCCATCTTAACATTAATGCATTTGAAATATAGAGAGGTCGAATAGGCCACATCAATACCCTCACTAATGTTCCATTGAATATAATATTCCCACAAGGATACGTGTGAGCTTACACTGACCTGTGGACTACTTTGAGGTGTTGTTTCCCTGCAACATGATGAAATTCCCAGTATAGACTTATCGTTTTGCTGTGACATTTATATTGCGCCCTTCTAAAATGTAGGCTGTCACAATATTAACGGGTGCTCTCAACTGAGATGATTTTGAAATGCATTTTAATTAGATAGTGGTCGTATCCGTTCATCCGTAGCAAGACTTGTAAATGTATTGAGCGGGCACTGTCCTCGGTGTATTTTCTCTGTCGACTCGACGACCGCCTGCTCTCACAGCGGAATGGCGCTGGATGCTGGGCAGTGCTGATGCTGCTGCTGCTGCTGCGGCTGTCTCTCCGCTGCTCTCCGCTCCCCCCGCGGACAAAACCAAATGGTTTCTTCCAGGCGAACCTGTCACTGTCACCGCGGCTGTGAAGGAAAGCGAAGTGAGCGAGCAGAGGGGGGTAAGGCATCCACTGCCTGCCATTGCAGTGCGGCTGCTTTGGAGCCACACCAGGAAGACCTATTCATTCCTTTTCTATACGATTTTCAGACATACGCCGTGAGGACCATTGCTTTGCGAAGGTGAATGGGTTTCTTGATTCGTCTGTGAGTATTTGGGAAAGTTTTTTTTTCCTCAGCCGAAGAGGCTGACTTGTTGTGTGTCCCTCTGCGGGTACAAGCGGAGCGCTAACAGTGCAGTAGTGGAAAGGCAAGAAACCGAGGTAGCTAACGTTACCTCAGTGCTAGCGAGCTGCATCTATGCGCTATGCTAACTGGTTAGCTGTCTAGCTAGATCAGGCTTACAGCAGGTTAGCACTGTCCTGTTATCTATTACGTGAGGGCATTTTAACGACGACCGCTCAGTTTATTGTAGCGGACCTTGTAAGAAATGTAAATTAAAATCATGACATGCCCCGCAGTCCAGCTGTCACCGAGCGGACTGATGGTCCCACGTCAAGTGCGCGCCGCCAGGTAGCTACGAAGAGCTAGCTTTAGCTTTTTGGAACAAAATGTCGGCCAGCAAGGGTTGATTTGACCAAGGGGGTATCATTAGTAGCAAGAGGGCATAACATCACGAATTAGTCAGACTGTATCAGCCAAGGAGGGAGTGGTAATAAAGGGATGAGTTGCTGTAATTATTGTTGTTCTCTAAATTAAATGGAAGGTCATGCCATGTCTCTCCTTGTTTTGATGGGCGGTTGGTGTAGCTATCCAGCTAGGTAGCAGCTAGCTAACGTTAGGTGGCTAGTGGTGGTCTGGTGGCAGTGAAGTACCTGCCTAATCGGTGCCCGTCTACTTGGCTGGCTTTGTCAGCTGGATGTTGGGATGTTTTGCCTGTCGACCACCACGTTTGACTGGGTTACGTGTATCTGAGCCAACTATATTGACAACTCGTTAGCATACCAGTGGATGGACAGCTAACATGAGCAAAAGCACCAGTCGTCACCTGTTGAATATTGATAAACATCGCGTGTTGATGCCTATCTTTTGTTTTATTAATGCCTAACCAGCTGTGCATACATTTATTATAAATGAGCAACAGTGCTCAGAGAGATGACGTTATCTTTTAGGGGCATGGCACGCGGTCCACCCTGATGGCTTGTATGTTTGACTGGTTTTGTAATTAATTGTAATCACTTCTCATGCTGAATTTACCCCCCAAGAGATGGGGTAATGGAGCTGGTCTTGTCATAGAATATGCAGTCTCTGTCATGTCGAGGCTTTATAATGGCAGAAAGGGTTGGGAAATGGGAATTTCAAGGCTGCTCCCAAAAACAGTGATATAACCATACAATAATAATGTGGTTCCTACTATGTTTAGATACAGTAGAAGCATAAATTTTAAATGAAAATACTATGATTCATCACTGTAGGTCTCAGTATTGCCTCCAGTACTCCAAAGACCCCAGGCAAGGTGCAAGGTCCCAGAATTTGATGTAAATTATCATAATTGTTTGGAAAAAAGTAAGTGTTGCTTTACTGTATTTTATTTGTATTTATATGCGATCGTGGTGGAATAACTAAAATTTCATCCCTGACCTCATGATAGGAAGGTATTTTAAATGGCAAATGGACTTTGTAACAGCTAATTGAGGATTTTTGTACCATCCCTTGATGGCTCAGTGCACATTTGCCAGTTTTTGGAGGAACTCAGATTGCAGCAGTGTATGAGGAATGCTGCTGCCAAGCCTGTTGTCTGAGAAGAGCTGAATATATAGCTACTCAAGGGCAGCCATATAGTATATGTTGACCAATAAAACATGTTGCCCTAAACTGTCATGGGAACATAGGACAAATGATCTTGATATTTCAGCCACCAAAGTTAACTTCAACTGCAGTTTTGTTGTCCTTTGTATCTGCAGTACCAGAGCGCTGGCATACAGATGAATACATAAATGTCCAACCAAATGGGCTGTGTTATTGTAATATAAGGGACCAAGCATGATGCCTTGGGGTACTCCTTTAGCGGCAGTAATACACTAACTGCAATCTACCACATTGGGAGCTGGAAATTGACGCCATGTAATGTCTGAAAACTATGAGAACAACAGGCTTTTTTAGTGTTGGCCATAGCACACATGACACATGAGACTAAATTGCAAGGCCTTAGGAGAAGAATGACCTTTCTCTTTATATCCACTGAATGATACTCTGTGAATGTGTTTTTTTTTTTTTTTTTTTTTAAGTTAGGAATACTGGCACAAGATTAATCATATGACAACTAGTGGAGCCAAGTTTTTTTCCTGTGCTGATTTAAAAATCTCACAAGTTACTCATTTTTTAGGCTTTTAGGCTACCTTTTGAAGATAAGCAGAATTCTTCATGTTATTGGGAAACTGATTGATGAGTGCCGTGGACATTGAAAGGTCATCGCTCTGATATATGGCCAAGTAAAGTCTCCAGTGCAAACATCATTTTTAAAAAATAATAATAATAATAATTTAAAACCTGTGTCCTCCCGCAGTAAATCTTTCTCTTTGGGGGAAAAAAATGACATGTTTACATTACGGTTATGGCCTCTGTGACACAGGAGCCCAG
Organism: Myripristis murdjan; assembly: GCF_902150065.1. Classification (NCBI taxonomy): domain Eukaryota; kingdom Metazoa; phylum Chordata; class Actinopteri; order Holocentriformes; family Holocentridae; genus Myripristis; species Myripristis murdjan. Next base: position 17,143,257 of record NC_043985.1, on the reverse strand, counting down.
CCCTCAGCCTTGAATAAATCAAGTCTGTCGTGAATCCCTATATGAAGGAGGTGTGGAATTATCAGGACAAAGAGGCCTGCAACATCTCCAATCAATCACATTTCAGCATGAGCCTGCTTTTTCTTACAGTGCAGCAGCATCCCTTATCGTTAACGTTTTTCATTGGTTCCTTTGTCTTCACTTCAATCAGTGTGAGGGAGAGAAGGCAGAGTGCAGGGAGGCGGCATTGCTTATCAGCACATTCCTGCCCTCTGTGTGCTCTGTGTGGGGCACTGATAACTTCCACTGAGCTGATTGAGTTCAGGAGCTGATTTCCTGGCACATGTGTTTGGGACAGAGTCTTAGGCTCTGGGTATCATCAGTGACCCCAGCTGCAGAGCCCTGAAAATAGACCCTGTTCACAAATAGCCATGTTTCCTGAGAGTATGTATTGAAGTTGGAAGATGATCCAGTGAAATCAAAAGCTAAAATGTGTGGGGTTTTTTTAGATATATTCAGATATTTTTTTCTAAAGACTTAGCTACAAAAAAAGTAGCTATTGCTGAAGTTAAGTTCAGATTTATTTTTTTTTTGTCACTATCTATGCGACACACATTCGATGTCACACACTGTGACAAAAAGAACAATGAATTTGGAGAAGAGCGAAATGAATGCCTTTAATTGTCTCGCAAATGCTAGACCACAAATAGAAAATGTCATTGTAAATATAGAATAAGAAACTGCTGTGTTACTAGCTGGATGCTATTATCCAAATTTACTGAATAGAAAACATGCCTTTGGCATATAGGCTATACAGCAAATGAATATACTGTGTAAATGCACAAATTTGATTTGGTCATCTGTAAATCACAATGGAGACCATCAGCCTTAAAAATCAGCAAAACACATCTCATTTTGTTGCTTTCTTAATGATGGGAACTGCAGTAGGATTTTTTAAATGTTTTTTGAGGTATCTGCATTTTTTCATGTTAGCCGCACACAGAATCAAAAATGCTTTTTGCCCTTTCCTTGCCTGTCAGTCAAGACCTAGCTGAAGCTCCATATGTTCTTTTCATCCTTGGAGTCGAATACCTGAAAGCAAACTGGAGCAGGATTCATAGCTGTATGATGTGTTTATGCTACAGGTTCACTGTTTCTAAGAATACACCAACAAGAAGAGAAACATTGGGGCTATAATACCATGGTCAGCCATTGATCAGTCAGTCTGCTTCCTCCCTGTTGGAACCTGAAACCCAATCATTATATATGGGCTCTCAAAAAAACTGAGGTGTTGGCAACCTTTTTTTTAGTTATTGATATACAGTTACTTCTGCACTGGAACATGCTTTTCCCCTCGACTGTATCTTTTTAAACATTGAGGTTATTGAGACTCGCGTTACACATCAGAGTGCTTTTGGCGGTATATTTTCAGGGATGCTATTTGTTAAGGATTTAAATATAATGGACAAAGAACTCCTTTTCATTTCCACTGGGATATTATTGCCTGTTCTGCTTTGTAAGTTCTTAAACATTACACTTAACATTTAAGGCATTTAGCTGACAGTCAGACATGCAGAACTAGTAAATGACTGCACCAGTAGATTAAGCTTACTTTTTTCCTATCTCAGTAACTCTGCAAGCAGCCAGTAATGAGTGTAGCCGCAATGCTTTTAATATTCCCTGTGAACATAAAGTGATCATGTAAGAGAACGTGCTAGAGAAACTAATTCAAGTTAAGGAAATTAATTTGTCCTGGAGAGTAATCACGCCTCTGCATTTTGTTGTAATGAACTGAATATTGTGGAGAAGTACTTTGCAGTGGCTGTATTAGAGTCCAGTGCCGATTTTTGGTGATTAGCCTCACGTGCTGTCTTAATGGCTCTTGTGGTTGATGGGAAGGTGATTCATTTTGAGGCGGGTAAGCAGAAGGCCGTGGAGAGAGGAAACTATGTATGGCATGTGTCACCACTCCTTGACTCTGCCACCTGGGATGTAAATTTAACCCGTCCTCTTGCCAGCGGTGAGTGGATTTCATGTCAGGCTAGTCCGACTTGATCATTATCCTGACTGGCAAGTGGAATGTCATGAACCCAAGACCTTGGTTTGGTGCAGAGCCTTCCAGTAAATCTGCGCGAATTATTTGTATGAATAAAATTCATTTGTAGACCTGTATTGAAATATTTTTAGGCTGGACTGCTTTCCTTTGCCAGTTTTATGATTTTATTGTGTCACAATGTGGCAATGAGGGCTTATGTATCCATGACATTTTTTTTATTATTGTTATTATTATTCCCTTATATCTGGCATATTGTGTATTTGTGTATTATGCTGCATAGTCATCTGATGAACTGATGAAAGTATTCCCAGTCAAAAATAGATCAGTGATGACTTTTGTGTCGATCCACACTTACCGTATTAACACATAACTTAGTTTTGTTCAGGAAGTAATAAATTTGTCTTATATAGATTGTCGTGTACATAGAGCCACTGTTTTTTCTTGCGTGCGGCAAGGTGGACTCTGCAGCTAATATTCGTTTTCATATATTTCATACATTTGGGAGACTTGATCCACACAATGCTAACTTCTTTTGGCTACAATTATAAGAGCAGGCAGTTTATATTCAAGTAGGATTTAATTGAGTCATCACTGTGTTATATCGTCACAGTTAGTCCCTAAAAGGTTGTTTAAAGGGAAGGCAGAATAAGAGGTGAGCATTCTATGTATTATTTTACAATACCAAAAATATAGAGTACAGCTGATATTAAGGGGCAAAAAAATATAATTGATGAAAAGCACAGGGCATCCAGTTGGTGATTATTGCTGAATAGCCTGCTGAGGCAAGCATAATAGATAGGGCATGCAAGATTATGCCATATATCGTTAAAAAAAGTACAGAAGTCTCAGTAATAACAGTCTTGTGTAGGTCAGATATTCACTAATAGTGATAATAAGCAATCCTTGATAGGCGGTAGTGAATGCTTCAGTGCTTGGGGTTGAGTCAGTGGTTTGGTATAAGTTAAACTAAGACCATGTCTACTGGGTAGCCTTAGGATGAACTGACCTAAAGTATTTATGGAATTAAATGTTGCTATGTTAGTCTCAAAAATGAAGGGAAGTAGTTTGTGTAGGAGCTCTCCTGTGTGTGTGTCAGCATCCTTTTAGTGATAGTGGAAAATACAGTTCCTCCAAAGCAGTAGGGAATGCTTCAGTGCAATGGTACGTAAGTGTTTTGTGATAACTGTTTTTTGTTGACTTTTTGTAGGGTTAACTAAGCAACATTTATTTAAATTGCCTCAGGTTAAATTTGCATATTTATGCAAATACATGATTGTGCTTATGCAACTGCAAACTCCATTAAATTGGGTAGATTTTTTCGAAAAAAAAAAAAAAATGTAAACACTCCTTATCATCATCAGCTTATCATTTCTTGTTACTGCCGCATGACTAGGTATGAGCTGCGGAAATGTCCACAGAATGTAACAGTGCCTGTGGTTTTGTTTGACTTTCTGCTGAGCACTGCACAGTGATTGCACAGTTGTTTTCTGAATTATTTGTCATGCTACTAGTTGTTATCAGTGTTGTGAAATGTACATTTTAAGATGTGGTGATAACACATCACAGAATTCCTCAACAGTCCCTCAGCAGTGCAAGGGTGCAGGAGTCTATTTGTAATTCTGTGTAGTGTTTTGACCTCTTTGTCTTCCATTGGCACCTGCACCAAGATAAGAATAGGTGTGGAAAGGGCTTGACTCACAACACATGGTGAAAATGGCATTAAAGCCTAGGGTTATGTAAAAATAAGCATTTCTTGTAGAGGATATCAAGTGCAGGCTGTTGAGTTTATATGTATCCTGTGGTGTCATGGAAACATTCTAACCTAAAAATCTAATGTTAAAAAAAATAATCCTCTAATTTAGCCCAAACCTTTTGCGCCATAGCATTAGTTCATTAAATCCAGAATAAATAACTGTGATGTGATGTGATGTAATGATGTGATTTGTTCAGATCACATCATTTGACTGAGCTTCCTTCTTGTTATGCTGTGGTAAGTTGAGGGATGTTATATAAAGCAGATACACTTCTGTCTGTCTAGCTTCAACTTTGAGATCTGAATGTGCAGGGCTCCTAAACCTGTTAAATTTAGGATCGGCTTGCGTCAGTGATAGAGTTCACAGAGAGTTAAGTTTGTGTTTTTCATTCTTCAGCTCATGAGCTGTAGTATTAAAAAAAAAAAAAACACATTATAATAATCTGCATACTTCCTTAGAGGTTAGCTGTCGGCTTTGTGGTCACTAATCTTGTATGTCATGTCATTGTGATGTGGAGCTTAATGTATGCATGTAATGCAGCACACCTGGTGGGGGAGGGGTGTAATTGTAATGTCCCACATGCAGAGAGAATTGATGGATTCTGCACTGGTTCACCACGGCACCTTGAGGGTTAAGTCCGATACAGCAGTTTACACTGCGGATGGATGTTCGCTAGTACAGAGGAGTCCCATGCTGTAGCGGAACTGCAGATCCCACACAGATCGCTGCCAAGCCAGAGGGGATTTGCTTCGATCCTGTGTACATGTCAGGGGAGAGAGTGGTACAGAGAGGGAGGGAAAAATTGTGAGAAAGATGTTGGGAGAGGACACAGACCCATGTGGGGCCGAGGAGCTGTTATGGTGTAGCTCTGGACCAGCTTTTCTCTGACTGCGGGGTGTGTTTCATAACCCCTCACCTGTGCTTGTAGTTTCTGTTGTTTCAGAGCCAGAAAAGGAAAGAAAGGGAAGGGGGGGGTTAGTCCCTCCCAGCCCTAATTGGTGCGGTCATGCACTGAGGCTGCTGATGTGCATTTGCAGGAGTCTCCTGCTGGATTTACTGAGGAGTAGCTGGAGGTGGGAGAGAGGCTTTTTGTGTGTGTACTCTGTGATGACCAGGATGAACTGATGTAAGTACCTTTGACTCCCCTGTTTAAACTCCTACGCATCTAGACCCAGTTCTTTCTGAATTCTTATGCAACAACCCAAGGAGATATAGGGAAGGTGGTGGGAGTCTCTTTCACTGTAGCCCTTTACAGTGTTTGTGTGCATCTTCCATGGTTGGTGATAATTGGTGATTATGTTTTATGTCTGAAATAACAGGTTTCATCTCTTGACCTTCTTATCAGTTGTGCATTGCTGCATCTACTGTTTTTCTCTCTCTCCTCCACTAGAAATCCGCAGTAGTGTCCAGCCACATTGTATGTGCAGAATGTCACTTACCTCTCAGGGGACCCCTTCTCTGGTGCTGTGGCATAGGCCCTCATCAGCATTTGAATATGTTTTCTGAGGCAGGGGAGTTTCAGCAGTTGTCAGCACTCCCCCCGCACATCATTTTCAATTTCTGAACTGATCAATCATCCTCTTATGGTTGTTTTATGCTCCACTGCCAGCAACTAACGTCGAGAGTGATCCCATTGTTGTTTTCTGCGTTTGGCTGTAGTGCAACTTGCACAGTGTCCTGAAAATACACTTGTTTGTACTGAAGGGTTTATTCAGTGGTATGGCATGCGAGACTTTTTTGTTTTTAATGATGGTCTCAAGTTTCAGATATCTTTAATCTTTTTTAGGCCACAGCCCAAATGAGAGATCTGGTCTCAAGCTCATTAAACTTTATTGCTGCTCTTGTCATGTGGAGACCCACCTGTACTTGGGATTTTTGGGTTCCAAATAAGGATGCACCAATATAACTATGGTGTCTGAGTTTGAACTGCTGCCAGACTAAATTAGGGTAGCAGCAAATGTATGTTGCCCATCACTAAAATCCAATACCACAAAGAACCACGTGTAACAAGTGACTGTTGTCTACCTTTTTAACATGTTTTCTACACACCATATACAGTTAGATCTGTCTAATGTTGACCGTGAGAAAATGAAATAGTCCAGTTGATTTTATTTAACCATTCAAAATTAGTGTAAGTGTGTATTGTTTTATGGAAGCAAATGTCCTTAGCTATGTAGCAACCAAAGCTTAAAATTTTGTTACCATAATTGGCACTGACAGTGAAAAAGTTGGTGTTGGTTCATTGGTAAGTCATGTTTAACAATCTGTTCTCTAAATATAATTTTCATTTGTCATTTGGAAGCGCTTTGTGTCATATGTAACAGTCTATCCCAGTATGAGCTTGAAGGTCACTAACCCCCACCCCAACCCACCCAAGAAAAAAAAAAGCGAGAACATCCTTCTTTGGCAACCCTGTTTGACACAAGAGTAAACTCAAGTTCATTTAGAGTCCAATATCACTGTTGCATCTACTACCAATGGAAGAAAGTCATTAAGAGGCTCTTAACTGTGACACGTTCGTAAAAATTCATTGTGAAGTCCAGATGCGTTTTATAGTGTTAATTGATGAAAAACAAAAACGACTGACAAACAATTATACTCTATTCACTAAAACAACTTGTAACTGATGTGATGTGATATTACATGCCAATCAGCAGAAAATATCGGAGCCCTACTCACCATCTTTGTCTCTAGCCCACCATACAAGTGAATTAACAGGTAAATAAGGTGAAACCACACCCCTGTGCCAATTACTGGAAGTGATGGTAACCAAAAAGAACATGTTTGCAGCCTAAACATATAAAACAACACAGGCTACATACATATTTGGCTCCTACATCACAGTTAAGAGTCTCAAGTGACACTCCAAGAAAAAAACGATTAAAACATTTGATTTAAAACCGATTTCAGTAATACTGAGAGTATGCAGAGACATCAGTGCATCCCGACAAGTTTCTGCTTTCCTTTGTTTTCCTCAGACTATATAGAAGAATCCAACAAAACGGCATTAGAGATAAAAAAATATATATATATATATTTTCTGTTTTACTGCGTCATTTGTTTTTCGTAGATTCATGGAACTGACTAGAACAAGAGGTTATTGAGCATTCTCCAGTGTTCACACTGCAAGTTTCCTTTCTATCACTCTGTTGCAGCATCAGAACGGCAGAATTAATGAGAGCTATTTTTAGCTACTCTGTCCCACAGCGGTCAAAATTGAATAAGGTTCTGCCTCACCCCTAAACCGTACTACAGCATAAAATCTATTCTCTTGATCAGAGAATTAAACCCTTGCCACGTTGCCTCAGTTCCCCATTAGGAAGAAATGTTTTTTCTGCTGAATAGCAAGATAGCGAGCCTTAACTTTAATGATATTCCAGAGTGAATAAAAAATGAAACACCTTGTTTGTTTTCCCCCCTTTATGGGTTATGTTGGGTGAGTGTTGTGATGACTCATTATATATTAAGGATTTTTGTCTCACAGGCAAGATGCAGATGCTCTTAGTTTTGCACACATTTTACATTGCAGTGTGTGGATTAATACATCTATTGTAGAGCTGTGCTTTCTGATTTAAAACACTTTCACTCAGTTATTAGTGTCTGGTAATGCACCATTTTGGGTTTTTTTTGTTTCACTTGCTTACTTTTCATAGACAACTGTTAATTTCTAGCTCCAAATTTCTGGCTGGAATACTTAAGCGACCTCTAATCTTGCCCAGATTTGTCATTGAACTTGCAAATCATAACTTTGCAGGTGGAAATGAACAGCTTGAAACACTATTGTTACAGTCCTCTGTGCCAGGCATGCCTTGATGGATTGCTCTGCAGAGGAATAGATAAACCACAGTAGGCCTATTAATAGTTTTTTTTTTCTCCAAAAGTGCTTTGTTTGTGTATTGAATCAACACAGTCCATTTTGACCACAGCTTTCCTGGCCTTTCTCAACTCTCAGCTGTGTGATCCATCTGTGTTGTAGTGCTGGCTCCCAAGTTGCCTGGTTGTAATCCCCCAAGCATGACCCAACCAACATGGTGTGCCTCCACAGTGGAGCGGCTGCCAGCCCTGGCTCTGGCTTGTGGCTCAGAGCTTCTGTTGGCACCAGTTGTTTGTGGCCATAAAGGGCATACACAACAGTGCCACAGAAACTCATCAATTACTGGATGCCGACACCACTGACTACAAAGTGTGCACAAGAGCACTGCAGAGTCTTCGGGGCACAGTCCTGATGGCACGCTGTTTGTTTTTCTTTCCTTCCCTTACATTTAGTCTTCAGTGCAGATTAGGCTCTTGGGCACGAGATGATGCAGTTTAACTGTTAGCTTGATTTTGGGACTGAATGCTACCAGCACAGTTATGTGAATACATTATGTTTTATTATCTTGCTTAGTGTCGGTGGTGTGTTGTTCAAACCTACAAAGGCTGGCATTTTCGAGGTGTTCTAAAGGGATTATAAAATGCTAGTCTTTTTCTTTGTTTTTCTAAGTAAATGTTAGGCTATAAATTACAAACTACATTTAGAGCTACATGCGTCAACATTTTAATGGCGCTCATCTAAAAATGTAGACGAGGTTTTTGTTTCTAGGTTAATTTTTTTTTTCTTTTTTCCTTTTCTTTCTTAACACAGTTGAGAGGAAACTTCACACACGGCCTGAAAATGTCAGGCCACTTGAACAACACCGCACTGTTCCCCCACTGTTACCAGAGCAACAAGCTCTGCAGGAGGAGAAAGCAAAAATTACATCCCTTCAAAGTGAAAGGTGTGTGTGTGTGTGTGTGTGTGAGTGAGAGAGAGAGAGAGAGAGAGACAGAGACAGAGGGGAGGGCAAGAGAGAAATGGAAACGGCAAACCATTGCAAATTTTTTGGTAGTTTTCAGTATTTTTTGGATTTCCTCTGTTTAGCTCCTTATGGAGATTCTACAACATTTTAAGCATTTTGTACTTAACAATATGAGAGTAGGCATAACAGGCATGGTCTCATCATATAATCTTGTAGACAACCAAACCACATCTCTCATAACCTGACAGCAACACACGGCCCACTATTTTACATTTGTGTTTGTACATGTGCCTGTTAGGCTCTGTAAGTGGTCATAAAGTTCTTTACAAGGAGCCTCTTTTAATAACTTTTCAGCTCGGTGGTAAACTGCCTGTAATTTCAGACTAAATGCTACAGAGTTCTTTGCATCAGCGTTTTAAAGGAGCGCATCAGATATAAGACACAGGCATAAATACGCTCCCTAAAGAGCAAACTCGTCCAGTGAGAATTCCTGCCACTGTTTCCAGCAATCTTGTTAATATTCAGAGGTCTTTTTTTTTCTCTCAAGTGCAGTGTATTCACTGTAAAAGGCCAGAGGGAGTTCGCTTGTTCAAACTTTTGTTCACCCTCCTTTTGTGAGTTCCTCCATAAGCAGCTTTAGGAGTTTCTGACTGTTGCTGCTGAGCCAAGAACTGCTGCGGCCACTTGTGGTGGTTTATTCAGCTGCCCATATTCCCAGACACTAGCTAACATTTGGCACTTGGCCGACAGGTCTGGACAGACATAGGACGACGTGTTGCAGGAAGCCTGGGTGGTAAAACAATAAACACCACCACAGTGTAACCAAAGGGTTGGCTAAATAGATACTGCTAGTTGAGATTGGGCCATGCCATAGTGGATAACCAAAAGAGATCCTTTTTTAATCAGTATTTTCAGCACGGTAGTACAGTATCACAGTTGTATTTTTGTTTTTTTTTGTTTTTTTATTTTTTTAATTTATTTATTTTTTGTTTTGTTTTTATTTTGTTTACAAGTGTTTTGGCTGTGGCCTGTCCAAGATGTAGACCTTGTTCTTTTCAGCTTGTCTTGTTGATGTAGGCATAGTAATGGTCTTGAAAATTTTGCATAAACTACAGCTGAGTTCCATGTTTGTAGGCTTCAGCCAGGATCCAAGATGATGCCATGATCGGCTGCCTCAGTTTGTTTTTGTCTCATACTTTTTTGGGTTTTTTTTGTTGCCACTTTTGCTGTTGTATGCAATTACAATGAGCGTCACTGAAAACCAGAGTCATATTCTTTGTATGTGTAGAAACGTGCTTGTCCGATAAATTCTGAATCTTAATCTTAAGTTAGCAGCATGTTAAACATTAAGCCAGACTGACACCACTTAATGTGAGGTGTTTTAGGAGTAAGGGTGGATAGATTTGAAGAGTATCGGCTATGCAGAATATCAGTTAAGGGTTTAGCTACTGGAATTTTTAATGAAATGTTCACCCCCCCACTCTCATATTTCATCACGCTTCAATATGCCGTAGTTTAAGCTCATTCTCTGCTGTGTATTTTCTGCCTAGGTGGTCGTATGTGTTGGACGTGTCAAACGATTTGGGGTTACATAGTGCATGACAGAAATGTGTGGTGGCCTCTCTCAGAGTAATATATGTCTTAGTTCACCTGTTAAGGTTGCAGACCTTATATCAATTTACATGACAAATGGTTGCTACTGCATTAGGTACATGATAAGGGATGTATTATGCACCATTGTGATGGACCAGGTACTATTTTACACGCTGCCATTGAAAGTGTAACGCCTCCTGTGGTTGTGAGGCAGGTGAAATGGCATGAGAGGAGATCTGTAGGGCACAGAGGACATTACTGACCTAACAGTTGAAGCATGGGACCTATGTCCTGACCTGTTTCTGATTTTCTATCGTTCTTGTAATCGGCTGTTAATGTGAAGGCTGGGCTTTACTTTCAAAGACTTACGTTTGCTCAGTTTGGCCTCATTGTATTTAATCTAGCAGTGTTTTCTCTTGGTTTTTTATCATCTTACCTACTGTATTCGTGACATTGTAAATATAGGACTGCATACTGTGGACTGGTTGTAAATGATAGCCTCCTTTGTTTCACACCTGCATGTTAGAAGTTACAAGTTTCACTCAACTTCCTGGCTTTGTGTGTGTTGTCTTACTTGGTTGGCAGCGGCAGTGTCCTGTGGCTCTGTTGGTGGCTATCGCTCTGGGAGCTGTAGTAAAACCCAGTCACAAGACAGTGCTATCTATGTCACTGCAAATAAGCACCATTGTAAAACACAGCACTGGCTGCAAAACCTGTTTGGTACACCCCATTTTGCATCATTATTAAATTTCGCCTGTGAAATAACTGCACTGGGATCAGAAATGGACCTGGGACAGCTTCCCTTTGCTCTGAGTAGAAATTGCTGCTGCTTTACTGGAGGGAATGAATGTGGAAGTGACATTGAACAGAACTGAGGTTTGCTTTTGCTTTGCCACTTTGCCTTCCATGTAGCTCACATTTTTTGGCTCTGCCTGTCCTGCCTCTCATGGTTCTTCTGTAAGATGTGGAATAGGTTTGTTGCCCGTCTGTCTGCAAAGTGCTGTTGTCTGGTTGGTGTCAGATTTCTTATCCAAATGACAGAAGTACCCCACTGTTTAGGAATAAGTTCCTCATCTTGTCCTGGTCAGGCTGAGTCCTGTTCAGGATTGGAGTGTTTTAGGGAGTTTTCTTCTGTGTCACACTCCTTTATGTTTGGTATTCGAGCTCATGTGTAGTAATAGTGCATCCAAGACTAATATTGCCGTGGAACAGCTTTTTGCAACAATAGCACTAGAAATGATAGTGGAAAATCTTTACTGAGTTCAGACATTTTTCTCTCATCCCACAATATATATTTTCATGTCACACAGTCCTAGTCCATACTCAATTGTTTTTATTTTTTTCTTATAAAATGATTATCCGTTTAAACTATCATCTGTCTCACTCTTTCTAATTAATGTTTTGTATTTGAAAATAAATAGAACCCTCAAACCTCAAGGTATTCCATTGATTAGCTCTCCTTCTCCTGTAAGATGTACTTGTGCTGATTTCAGACATTTTGAAGAGGCCTAAAAAACGGTTGTCATGGTTACACCTTAACAAATAAGCCATCACTGGAAAGCCGAGGATACATCAGGTTTCAACAGCGACATATGTGCACTTTAAGATAGTGACTAGAGGCTGATGTCCATTACACTGAACAAAAATGAAAAGAAACCATCCATTTCGTTTACATGCATTTTTGGGGTGATGTGCCTGTCAGTGCACATCAGTTCGAACCTGGAGCATAGCACAGAAAACTAAACGAACTTGAGTAGTGAGCCTTTGAAATAGTGTAACCGGTTCTCTTTTAGCCACTGTTATCCAATGCCACTTTTCTGGTTCACACTCGAGACTGAGCAGTAGTGTGTTCATTGTCTTGTAAAGGACACCTTAACTGGATGCATGACTTTAACCTGGGTTGTACCTGTGACCTTTTCGTCAGTCTAACCAACAGACCGGAAACCTTTCTGTCCTCAGCAGTGTATATTTAAGCCTTTTTGCATGTTCCGTTGGTGTAAATCACATTTTGTTTGTTTGTGTCTCTGTCTTACAGAGCGCCGCAATGGAGGAGACTGTTATTTGGGAACAGCACACAGTAACACTACACAGGGTAAGCAGTCATCATGTTGAAGCCTGGTCTTCTGTCCCTCTACCATCCCATGCCCTTGTCTTTCTATCTTTACTCTCCACCTTTCCATTTTCTTTCTCCTCCTGTTCTCAGCTGTAGGAAGTGTAATCTGTTTCAGAGAGAACAGAGGGGAACTAGGAAGTGTCACAAATCTTATGCATGATTGTCTCTCAGGTCGTAGTCCAAAGAGTCCTAACCACCTAAACAATAAACTGGCGAGAAGTGCAGATGCTGCACACTTTATTTTCTACAAATCCAAACAACACAGGAGAACATAACATGCTACAGCTGCTCCCATTCTGTGTGCCTGTTGGCAGTGGTTATTCATTTATTACAGTCTGACCTGAGCAGAAATAGATATGTACAAGTCAACATGGCTAGTATCTAATAAATATGTGAAATAAATCTGCAGACAGGTTAGCATGTTGTATGTCCTTGTGTGTCTGTGTATACTTCTATATTCTGACTTAGATGAGTCAAAAACTGGACTCATATGCTGGTGCCTTCATTTATGTTTTTTCTCTGCAAAGACAGCCAGATCAATGTCCTAATTTATGTCTCTCTGCAGGCACCAGGGTTTGGCTTCGGGATAGCCATCTCAGGAGGTCGGGATAACCCTCATTTTCAGAGCGGCGAGACCTCCATTGTTATCTCGGATGTGCTGAAAGGAGGCCCTGCTGAAGGCCTACTGCAGTATGAGTTTACTCTATTATTAGGATTTTTTTAGGATTGCTAGTTGTTAGTATTTCATCACCTTGTCTGCTCCATATAGACTCCAGTTTGTCTGTTCTGTGTCTCTCTCCAGGGAAAATGACAGAGTGGTTATGGTCAATGCTGTTTCCATGGACAATGTGGAGCATGCATACGCAGTCCAGCAGCTTCGTAAAAGTGGAAAAAATGCCAAAATTGTGAGTGTCATCAATCCCCCACAATGCATTCTTTTTAAAATTTTGCCATTGTCTGATCTTTTCAGTTAGCAACTACTGTCCTTCGATCACAGGGTCAAAGCTAGTCAGAAGCTGGGATTTAATGGCAAGATGTTGACATTTGAAGTTAAAGCTCCACAAGAGAGATCACATTTCAAACACGCCACAGCTGGCACATAGGACATATGCACTTGATTAGAGTAATGTGACTGAGTCATCTGAAATGACATGATTTGCTGTCAGGCTGATCTCATATGTCGTTTCCCCTGGCCAGACAATCAGACGGAAGAGGAAGGTGCATGTCCCTATGGGCCGCCTAGGGGAGAGGGAGACTATGTCAGAGCACGATGAGGAAGAGGACAGCTACGACGAGGAGATCTATGAGACGCGGAGCGCACGCAGCGGCGCCTACAGCGGGGTAGGTGGGGCCATGGGCAGGCGCAGTGGCCGGAGCAGTGGCCGAAGGGACAGGGAACGTGAGCGCAGTGGCTCACGGGAGAGGAGTCTCTCACCACGCTCGGACCGCCGCTCGCACAACCTGCCTCCACGCCCTGCCAAAGTCACCCTCGTCAAGTCCCGCAAAAATGAAGGTGAGGCTCACAAAGTCGGGGATAAATGCAGCAGGACAGGAAAAACGGGCTGGTAAATTCCCCAAATCATCTGCCACTTTCATTATTTACCAGCTTATTACCATACAGCAAGATTTTTAGTGGAGAATAAGACCTCTAAATCATGGTTGGTTAACTTTCAGAGTAAAGAGCCACACATAAATCCAAGTTAACTCAAGTAAATCAAAGTAGAAGAGCAATTAATCTTCTTTAATCAGGAACCTTAAGGTTTAAATCCCAGTGGGAGCAGCAGCTGATTGCTAAGCGTGGTTGTCACATGAACTCCATACTAACATCATCTTTGTTGCTGTCGTTCACTTTGTAAGCAGAATATGGCCTGCGCCTGGCCAGCCACATCTTTGTCAAGGACATTTCCCCTGAGAGCCTGGCAGCCAGGGATGGCAACATCCAGGAAGGGGATGTTGTGCTGAAGGTGAGCAGAGGGAAGAGGGCCAGGGCACAAAGACATATGGAGAGAGTGAGGAGTGGTAGAGGAAAAGAGAGAAATAGAAGGAGGCACGGGTGAAGATGTGATAAGGGATGACTTTAATCAGCATAAAACAAATTAAAACATATTAAAACGAGGATGTAAGAGCAGTCATTTTCCATGTGTTTTTATTTTGGTCTTGAGAAAAAGCAAGAAAGGAATTGGTGTTGTGTTGGAATGAGCTGGTATTCACTGAACTGTTGCATGAGACCCTTTGTTTATTACCACCTATATACTGTTGGTTTTTACCCAACTATGTACCCAGCATTACATAATAGCGTTTACTGTTCCATTTAGATCTGCATGATGTAGCTCAGCACCTCCTCACACAGTGGAGAACATGTAAAGTAGGTCTTTGTGCTCAGCAGGTTCAGGTAATTAGTTTCTCCCCAGGCTGTTTCAGAACCGTAACCGTTCTGATTCACTTGTGTCTCACCTTCAGCCTCCCCGCACACATCATTTCACTTTGTTTTACTGCTGTGCATGGTCCTTAAAATTTTAAGGGAAATCTTAATGGCTAAATTAATGACTATTAGGCTGAATTTTCAAAATACCTTAGAGGTTATCAAAGCCCACAGTGTATGTACTGTAAATCTTGCATGCATATAATCCAGGCTGTTTCTTACAGCTCTTTAAATTGATTTCAGGCCTTTGATCATGTTGATGTGCATGATTGTTTAGTCTTATTTTATTTTATTTTTTATTTTTTGTATATAAGCACACAATCCATTCTAGTCCTGTCCTCAATCCACTAATGGAACTTAAACAGGTTTAGGTGACTGTTTCTCTTATGATTATTATATGATTAAATGAGGAAATTTCTGGTGTTAATTTATTTAATTACTTGTATCTTTTTAATTCCAATACTAGCATTGTGGAAAAACATTTTTTTGTTCTACAAACAACTGGCTAACAATGCTTTTTCCAATTCTCTCAGATCAATGGCACAGTGACAGAGAACCTCTCATTGATAGACGCCAAGAAGCTGATAGAAAGGTCAAAGGGCAAGCTAAAAATGGTGGTCCAGAGGGACGAGAGGGCAACACTGCTGAACATCCCTGACCTCGATGACAGCATTCCTTCAGCCAACGCGTCCGACAGAGATGGTGAGAGAGGTGTTAGGCTTTGGATTCAGCTGAAATGGGACGTGGCTGGAAAGCTAAAGTTGCCAACATGTATTTCACACTGGGGTTGTTGACAGTCAGTATTGTTTGGTCAGACATTTCAGATATCCATTCTCTGGCATCCGACCATTCCAATCGATCTCATGACCGACACCGCAGCAGCCGTTCCCGCTCTCCAGACAGACGGTCTGAACCCTCGGACCACTCCAGACACTCGCCCCCGCAAATCAGCAACGGCAGGTAGGGTCAAACTCTGTTCTGCTTACTGTGAAATTTAAAGTGCTTAGGTCCAAATGAAATGAAAAATGACTTCCAACTTGCCCATGCCAGAATATTCACATTTTAACAATAAATTTCTACTTCTTTCCACCTCTAATTCTACTTCCTGGAAAACAGTCAATCTAAAAGGTACTCAGTGTAGTTTGTGACCACTAGTGGCACCGTAGTGCACAAAGACCCACAAGCTGGGCCCCTGTTTTGTTTGTATTTCAGTACGCCATGAGCTCTTGGGCACACATGTTGATGTAATAATGCAGCTTTAAAAATATTCCAAAACAAAGCATTGCAAATGTCTTTTGATATAGAAAATGCATTCAGCATTTTTATTAGCCTCAAGGACACATGGACAATGTGCTATGTAAATAAAAACAAGTGTGTTTACAAGGAAAACTACATTGGGTACCTTAAAATGGTGACTTCGTGCTAAATCAGTAGGTGAGAAGAAAAAAATTAAACCAATAAAAAAAATCACATCTTCAAACAGTCATGCTCCTCCCATCAAATAAGAGCGCCTTTCTCTCCCTAACCAATCTGCCATTTGGTTTACACTTTAGAATGATGCCTCTCTGTGTTGTGTCTTGCACCAACATCCTGTTCCAACAGGAAATACATAGATACAAATCTAGGAAGCAATACAAATAATACAAATGTAGGAAGCGAAAAGCTGTTTCACTGCTACTTAAACTTTGCTTCATGTCTGGAATTTGAATACATCTGCCATATTGAACACAGTATTTAAACGAATCTGCTTTTAATATGTGACTTTATGAAGTAGCAGCCTGGAAGAGATTACTTTGTACAAGGCTTGGTGTTAATTGACTTGGGAGTTTTAATAGTGTTTAATAATGGTGTTTTTATTTCCTTTATACACTGACAGCTGGAGAATACCGTAAGTTCGGCAACTTGGGCCTTGTAGAAATAGCTAATAGTGGTAGTAATAAAGTCTCAGTAGATTCAAAGTAGATTAATAGATGAGTGGATATCCTTTTAGATTTCAGGAATTTGACAAGTGCTGTCACGTTAACGCCATGATTTCAATAAAGAGCTGATCTCACCACCGTTTAGAATAGATGTGTGTGGGTGTTTGGGACAGTCGATGTGATTATGAATTCTATCAATTTTTGATGAGCTCTATGCTTTTGATGTGCTGCTTCCAGAGTTCGCATCAGGGAAGTCTGTGTTGTGGTTGACGGCAAAAGGTTTACCTGATGAAATATTGCTGAAGTGTTGGTCTCTGACATCAATTATTAAGTGACGGGTTTGTTTTGACTTCACTGTCACACAGAACAGAGGCTGTGAAAGTGTCACATGATCTCAGTGTCTGTTTAAAGTTGTTTCAGGTGTGTAAACCGCACGTTTGGCACAAGGACAATATGCTTCCTAACAATTGGCCAACAATAGGCCGTCCCCAAACATCAGTGTCATCAGTCTCTGCTGTTTGGTCTGGCGGGATTGCAATGACTTTGTCTCTCATATTGGTGTCTGTCTGACTTGCTTTTCCCTGATTTGACAGATTTGTCTGTTTGAGGCTGTATTCTCAGTTCTGCACTTGTCAAATTAAGATGCACAAAAGAAAACTGATTCAATCTCATTTCTGGTCATGTGCTGCGGAAGCACCCAGGCCACTTGAGCACATTAATCATTTGATGGCGTCATCAACGAGAATGTATTTGTTGACAGGAAAGAGAGGTTAGAGGAGGTTATTGTTTTTCTGAGCCTGACCTGTGACCTTTTCTCCAAGTTCTAGGAAGTTGGCATTAAAAGTAGGGCTTCCTCCAGGATAGGTTTAATAAACATTTTCTTTCCTTTGCGATCCTTCACGATGATGTTGATATTTAGTCCACACTAGTCAACACTAATTGGGAGAACTCTGAAAACACTGTTTCCATATCACTAGCATTTTCACATACTTTTCAAAAACGCCAAAAGAGCTTTAATTTCTTCAATTGACATACACAGAACAACTCCTTTATCACTTTGCCCACCATGGCAACTATCCATCCATTTTCACTGGCTACACTGCAACAGAAAAGCTTTTTCAAATGTATCCACTCGGGAGAGAGCTTTTAAAAAGCGATGGAAATAAGGGCAAAATGGAGATGTAAAGACATATTTTCAGATTTCTCCGTATTAGTGTGGACTTGGACTCAGCCTCTTTGTGTGAAAACGGCAAGGCTTTGCTGCTGTTAGAGTTGTCTACACATTCCCTAACCTGAGAGCGGAGCCACACCACGGGCAACCTGCTTTGCTCAGCCCCACATTGAAATTCTGTTTTCATTTCTGATTATCTTACACATTATTGCGCTGGCACAG
Source organism: Myripristis murdjan (assembly GCF_902150065.1). NCBI lineage: Eukaryota > Metazoa > Chordata > Actinopteri > Holocentriformes > Holocentridae > Myripristis > Myripristis murdjan. The sequence goes on along the minus strand of NC_043985.1, from coordinate 17,125,250 downwards.
CTTGGGTCACTATGTAGCCATTGACATGACCTCAGTGTTTTAAAATTGGCATTCTAAGTCCAACCTTCACTGGTCTTAAGCCAGGGCCACACACTGAAATTCACCTGGAGGACAGAATCCACTCTGCCACCTTAGATAAGCTGCTCTAAAAATAGAGCACAAAGGAGAGACAGAGCAGTGACCTTCAAGACTGTGATGCTGCCTCAGACTCGAGCTGTTCTTTTCACCTGTGTGTTTTTTGTTGGCGTTGTTGGCGTTGTTGTTTTGTTTTGTTTTTTTCTCCATGGCTGGTGCATGTCTGCTGCAGTCAGGAGAGGTTTGAGAAGTTCATATGGGGTTGGTTATATATTGAACTATGCACTGTCTTTTTATCATTGACATTTGTCTGGATGCTGTACCCTCTGAGTGCCTTTGCAACCTTCAAGCTCTACATCTCCAGAATGTATTTATATTCTCACCACTTCCTTCTCTAAAGATAACCCCCACAAAAACATCTATTTTCATCTGCAGTCACAGAAGTCGTGATGATGAACGCATGTCTAAGCCGGCTTCAACACCAGCGAAGCTAGCAGAGGAGGTTCCTTTGCCCAAGCCCATGGAGTCAGCTGTCGCCAGAGAGGAGAAACAGCTCCCACCACTCCCAGGTCAGGGCTGCAGCCATCAACCATTAAATTCAGTGTTAGTGTGTGCACTGTATGTGTGTTTGTGTGTCTGAGTGATCGTGTGAATGCATTAACACGTCTCATTTGTGTCCTACTTCCATACATGTGAGACCTTCCCTCGATGCTATCCTCAGATATCCCGGAAACAAATCCAGCACGCTCTATTTCCTTGCCTATCAGCAACAGTGGAAAATTAAAAGGTTTTGTAATGGTGAAATAGAACCTTGTTTGAACCAGTCATTTTTGCCCTTTTTAAAGGCAAAACTACCAAAAAAGTTAAATCCAGCAGCCTGCTGAGCTCGGCTGAGTTTGCCTGGAGCCAAGTGAAAATAAACGGGATGAGTTGATCGACTCTGACGTTCCTCCCCACCCCGCAGCACCCTACTGCCTGTCAGTTTGACCTCTCTGCTCAGGACGCTGTGTGCCCAAGTGCGCGTGTGTGCGAGTGCATGCAAACGTGCATGCGTGTTTGTGTGACAGTACTTCGCCTGGACATTTTTGAACAGGATGCTTGCATCAGTGCACTTGTTCTCAGTTTAGTGGATGTATCTACAGTGTTGGTTCTTACAATATTCATTTTCTTTAAGCAAAGGCAGTTTTACCTGTTCATCAGCTGTGTGTAACGTCGATCCCGGTGTGTGCTTGTTCAGAGCCCAAGCCGGTGTATGCCCAGCCCGGACAGCCAGATGTAGACCTGCCAGTCAGTCCCTCTGATGCCCCTGTGCCCAGCGCTGCCCACGATGACAGCATTCTCCGGTAATCCCTTCTCCAAAGCCTAATACCTCCTATTGTTAACCTTTCTACCAATTTTCTTATCATCTAAAAAGCAAAAATATAATAATACTGCAACCTGTGTTAGTGCCCATCTCAATCAGCTCACAGTGGATTTCACCAGATGGGAAGGCAACCATAAGGGGAAAATTTAACCTGCAGTTGACACAGTGACAGCACGTCTCCGAACAGCAACTGACAGGTTTTGAAATGGTCCCTTGCTGCACATACTGCCTTCAGTCGTCTGTATAAAGCAGGGGACAGCTGAGCTTGGCATACGGCTTCAAATTAAGCACCTTTGTTCGATATGTGCATTTCATAGCACCTATGAGTTTGCTGGTGAGCTGAACAAGCAATGACGTATATGACAGGGTGCTGTGTTATCAAAGCTTGTGAGTCAGACAGACATTTTGTGGTGTTATTTCAGTCTGTAGTTACAATATTCAAATGTATTAATGTAGCCTAGGGCTAGGCAGCAGAATATTGCATTTTCAGCTTTACTCATTTGAATCCTTAAAAAAAAGGTCAGTATCATCACTGATGATATTGACTTGTTTTATTGTTCCGGGATGATATTTCTTTTTCTGCTGATCAATTTCACAGGCTAGCTGTTTTTTAAGCACAGTGTAGAGCAAACAAAGGAGAAACCTGGCTGGTACTGGCAGTCATCCAAGAGTCATTTGCTGTTCATAGTGTCATTTGTATTGCAAAAAGCAACTATTGTCCAATACTGTCACATATCCAAAATCGTGAGGAAACAGTAGTTGGTATATTTTTGTCACATAGCAAAGTCCTAAATGTATAGATGTGAAAATATACCCATCTATTCCTCCCTTTTCCTCAGGCCAAGCATGAAACTGGTGAAGTTCAAGAAGGGGGAGAGTGTGGGGCTTCGGCTGGCAGGGGGGAATGACGTGGGCATCTTCGTGGCTGGAGTGCTGGAGGATAGCCCCGCTGCTAAGGAAGGCCTGGAGGAGGGTGACCAAATTCTCAGGGTGAGATATGTTTAACAAAATGACAAGACCGACTCCAAATGAAAAGAACAGGCACTGAAATAGTTCTTGCACAAATTACACACAAAAACTTATAAGAAGATGACAATTTCCAGAAATCCAGTGGTTGGTTGTGAATGACTTTAAAAGTAGTGAGTAGGAAAAATGACATTGCATTCACTGGAGTAGCTATTATGTTAGTTCAAAACTTGAGACTTTAAAACAATCCGTGGACTCACTATTATATCAGCAGTATGCTCCAAGGGATAATTTCACATTGCCTATTCTTTTATTTTAACAATTGAAAGCTGATGGTGTCTGTAACAGCAGCAGTGTTTTATGGGGTATGCATCCCCAAGCTTTCCCTTTTATTCATGCTTTTACACACTGGCTGCTCAAGGATTCCTGCACCTCCAGGCCGGTCTCCTAGCAATGGCCCTTGGGGAGCACACAAAAAAAACTGTCTGTGTGTTTCCTCTTGTTGTGTTTGTCCCATTTCCTCACAGCCATATATCTCCCTGTTTGTGCCTTGTCCTTTCTCTAAGTATAATGAGGAATCGCTTGAGTCCTCACAGTGCAATAAAACCTGAGGTTTGTAGTTGCCCAGGCAGTGCCGAGAACAGGAAGAGCTATGTAAACATTTATCCGAGTTGAGATTCACACTTTTTGTCATACACTTAAGGTACAATGAGTCCTGTTTGAAAGTACATAATTTTGCCTGGAAAACTTTACATTGCTGAACAGGCAACCCACAATTGCAAAAGCAGTAATCTGTCTGATGTCTCTAATTTCAGGTAAATAATGTAGATTTTGCAAACATAATTCGAGAGGAGGCAGTGCTGTTCCTCCTGGACCTTCCTAAAGGTGAAGAAGTCACTATTCTGGCCCAGAAGAAGAAAGATGGTAAGAGAGGAAAATTAAGAGACAGGGTGAGAAACTCATTTTTATTGGTCTTGTGTCTGCTGGATCTGACTTTTCTCCGTCCTGTTCAGTGTATCGGCGAATCGTGGAGTCAGATGTTGGAGACTCCTTCTACATCCGGACACACTTTGAGTATGAGAAGGAATCTCCATATGGGTTGAGCTTTAACAAGGGCGAGGTATTCCGTGTGGTCGACACGCTCTACAATGGCAAGCTGGGGTCCTGGCTGGCTATCCGCATTGGCAAGAACCACCAGGAAGTGGAGAGGGGCATTATCCCCAACAAAAACAGGTGACATTCTCACAGCTGCTCAGGAATATTTTGTCTTTTGTCAGTTAGCCATGGTTTGAGTTGGCTCTTGTCTTAGATAATAATTTGCTGGATAAACTCTTGTCAAAACAGTTGACTGTCATATAATTTCTCTGCTTTGCACCAGATTGGTTATGTTATCATAGCCATTTAACAGCCTCAGGTGTTGGCAGTAGTCAGGTTTGCAGTGCCAGCTATGTAACACACATCCAGTAAGTTTGTTTTTGAGCTGTGTATTTTTCTCTCTTGCTGTCTGCCTGCCGTTTGTCTACAGGGCGGAGCAGCTCTCCAGCGTGCAGTACACCCTCCCCAAGACAGCAGGCGGCGATCGGGCTGACTTTTGGAGGTTCCGTGGCCTGCGCAGCTCCAAGAGGAACCTGAGGAAGAGCAGAGAGGACCTGTCTGCACAGCCAGTCCAGACGAAGTTCCCAGCATACGAAAGGGTGGTACTAAGAGAGGGTAAGATATCTGTCTTCTAGCATGATTAATGCTGCACTCTGAGTCTGTCTGTGTGTTAATATGTTTTGTTTTATTTGGCGCAGCTGGTTTCCTGAGGCCCGTTGTAATATTTGGGCCCATTGCTGATGTGGCTCGAGAAAAACTCTCCAGAGAAGAGACAGATCTTTTTGAGCTTGCAAGTATGTTTGTATGCATTGCAGTGCCAAAACAATAAAAGCTGCTGCTAAACCTGTGGTACTCCAATAATTTCCATTTGTTCATAAATCCTTTTTTCATTTGTTACCAGAAAGTGAACCTAGAGATGCAGGAACAGACCAGCGTAGTTCAGGAATCATTCGTCTTCACACCATCAAGCAGATTATTGACAGAGTGAGTGTGCCTGATTTTTTTATTTTGTTTTGTTTGTTGTTCTGTTTTTTTGTTTACAGCACTTGTTTGCTTCTACATTTAATTAGTCATTTTAAAACTAATTAGTAATTATCGTCACCATTCCTATTTCTTCATTCTTCCCCTCGTCTCTCTTTGATCTAATAAAGGACAAACATGCCGTGCTGGACATTACACCCAACGCTGTGGACAGGCTGAACTATGCTCAGTGGTACCCGATTGTGGTCTTCCTCAACCCTGACAACAAACAGGGTGTGAAGAACATGAGGACCCGGCTGTGTCCAGAGTCCAGGAAGAGCGCCAGGAAACTCTATGAGCGAGCCATCAAACTGAGAAAGAATAATCACCACCTGTTCACCAGTGAGTGGGCACAGAATGTAAAAAAAAAAAAAAAAAAAAAAAAAAAAGATAAAACATTCTGTCAAATTTAACCTGCCACTAAGACAAAGTCTGTATTCTTCTTGATGAATTAAGTGATTGTGACTGTGAAATCCTTTCCTAGCCACCATCAACATGAATAACATGAATGACGGCTGGTATGGAGCTCTGAAAGAGACCATCCAGCAGCAGCAGAACCAGCTGGTTTGGGTGTCAGAGGGCAAGGTGAGAAACGCACCCAGTTAGATTTTATTCATCCCATAGCACTGAGGGGTATTTTATATGTCCTGTTTGACGGGGAGAGATATGAGATGATGACTTCTCTGCTCTTCTCCTCAGGCGGATGGAGCTCCAGAGGACGATTTGGATATCCATGATGACCGTCTGTCCTACCTGTCTGCGCCAGGTAGTGAGTACTCCATGTATAGCACAGATAGCCGCCACACCTCTGACTACGAGGACACAGACACAGAGGGTGGAGCCTACACCGACCAGGAACTGGACGAGACGCTGAACGACGAGGTGGGTCTGCCCACGGAGCCCGCCATCACCCGCTCCTCTGAGCCCGTGCGAGAAGACCCACCTGTAATTCAGGATGCACCTGGTTACCCTGGATACCAGCACCCTGTGCAGCCAGACCCAGCCAATCGCATAGACCCTGCTGGGTTCAAGATGGCCGCTCCACAGCAGGTAAAGTCCAGATCCAGCATTCGACAGGCAGGCCGCTAGAGGCTGAGATGGTTGCATGGCAGAAACTTAAGACTGCAGGAAAGAGAAATAGCTTCTCCACGTTCAGTGTCATGTCCTTGCCCTTGTTGACATCCTTATCTAAGTAATAAACCTGTTGTCGAAGCTACTGGTATGTTATATGTTCTGTCCACATTTTTTCAAGAGCATTGTCTGGCTGGTATAAAAATGATTCAGTGTAAGGAAGAAATCATGGTGATGGGGTGAGTTGTATTTTGTGTGCCCTTGGCAGCCTGTGTTATAAATGTCTCTAACAATACTTCACAGCAAGATGAGGCTGCTCTGTCCATGCCCTCGCTGCCCCCGACGGTGGTAGTGCCCCCTGCTGTTGAGCAGCCTGTACAGCTAGAGGGTATGCACCTAGAGGAGCCGCCTGCTGCAGCCGCAGCTCCTCAGGCTGATTCACTTAGCAGCCCCAGCCCTGCCCCTGAGCTAATTCAGCCCCCACCACCACACGAACCCCACCCGTCTGGGCCGCCAGGTCCAGAACCAAAGGTACCCGCTGCTGTTTCACCAGCCACTTGGACCGGGCCTGGGCCCCAGCCTGCTGTTTTAACTGCCTGTCTTCTCGCACACGCTTTCCACTTGCTCTCTGCATGACCTGCCCACGCTGTGTGACTCACTGAGCCCACTGTGTGCCTCTGGCACCCAGAGAGAATGTGCGACAGCCTAGTCCACATGCACCACAGTGGGCTGGGAGACCAGACGGACTGGTGCATCTGAGTCTTTGACCAGGATGAAGACATTCACAACCAGCCCTAACTATTGCCTCTTACTACCTTTGCATGGCTCCTAATGTTTTTTGGGTTCCTTTCAGCTTTAACTCTCTTCTGTAGATGAACGATAGTAGCACTTGCAGTGGCATTGTAGTGGTAGATGTACCGTCTGTTGTAGTGCAGTAGTTGACGTTGTTGCATTAGATGCAAACTGAATGTTGGTTGCATGATGAACGCTAACCTGCAGACAGTATTCTTGGTAATGATTTCTGTCAAGCAATTCTCCCTATGGAAAAACAAACTTGCATAAGCACTGCATTATGTCTTCTGTTACTTAGTATTGTCCTGTATAGATGTCAACAAATACGCCTTCTGTAACTATATTTGCTGTCTACAGGCTACACATCATAAGTTTGAAATGAGGCCTTTCAGAAATGTACAAATTGCTTGTTAGAGTACCAATCAGAAAACATGACAGTGTGTAAAGATTTACTACAGCAGTTTTAACATACGGATTTTTCTCATCATTCTTGAAAGGCATCTTGTCAAACAGGCATTCAGAACTGTTTTTGAATAATGAACAAAGGTCTGCTTGTGTAATTGCACTCTTAACTTGATGTTTGTTTAATTCATTGGTAGTGGGATTTTCAGTCTATTGATTTGGTTGCTTTATGTTTATGTATATTTGGTTCCCTAAGGTTTTAATTCATTTTCTAATATAGACCTTTATCTCAAATTTATTCTGTGTGGTTGTTGGGAAAATACTTTTTTCCTGACCATTTTCTGTCCCTCAACATGATGGTTGTTTAAAAGCTTAAAGTGATATTTGGATGAAAATGTGATGTATTCATTTGCCATTCTTTCCCTGCAGATGTACAAGAAAGATCTGTACAGTATGGAGGAACCTGTGCGAGTGAACCATGGCCTGAAGCCGTCAATGAGCTACAGTCACCAGCCGCCGTACCAGGACAAACAGCCATACCGCGAATATGACCACCCGCCTTACGGATACGATGGAGGCGGCTACACAGAACCAAAGCCTCACAACATTGACTCTCACCTGCACTACGACAACCGTGTGCCTCATTACAACGAACAATGGCCCCCATATGACCAGCAGACCTCGTCTCAGCCCGCAGGCTACCAGCCGGGCCACCAGCAACCCATGGGCTACAACCCCCGCCCTCCTTATGAGGACGGGCCAGGGAGGGACTACAGCCCCCCTCAGCCGCGCTACGATGAGGCCCCCCCAGTGGGCTACGATGGCAGGCCGCGCCATAGTAAACCTGGGCCCATGCGGTACGATGAGCCCCCGCCGCCGCCACCCCCGGCAGTTTATGACGCCCGCTCCCCTTATGAGGCAGAACCTCATGGCTTCCCTATAAATTCACCCAGATCACCGGACCCCCCAAAGCAGTATTATGGTGACTCTGGTCTGAGGCCCACGTACAATCCCGGACCTCCCAATCGGGTGTACAAGCAAGGCATGCATGAGCCGGCGATGAACTCTGAACCCTCCATGCCCCCTCCTAAACCAGAGCCCCTGGCCTCCCCGGGCGAGCCGGGCCTTCCTGCAGGTTCGAAGCCCCTCCCCCCTCCACCCCGGGAAGACCCAGACGAGGACCCAGCCATGAAGCCCCAGTCAGTGCTCAACAGAGTCAAGATGTTTGAGAATAAGCGTTCTGTTTCTGTGGACAGGGCTAAGGATGGAGGGGAACCGTCAGCACTCAGGGCAAGTGTTTACGCTCGTCTAGAATACAAGGTCATTTAGTTTGACGTAATTCAGTCCTTAATGCCTCTTCAGCAGCACGTCATTGGGCTTGGTGGCTGATTAGCAGACAGGCAAGAAATACCTGTCTCAAGCTGAAATGGTGTATGAATTTAAAATTAATGAGAGACCAACTTTAAGATTATATTTGAAAGATTTTCGGTGTGATGCAGCAGATATTATATGTATGTGGCCTATTCATGTGAGCAGAAATCCAGATCAGACGTAGTAAGTGCTAATGATGCGCTTTTGTCATCACTTTACAGCCTGCAGATGTTCCTAAACCTGTGGTTGCACCTGGCCCTGTCCTCAAAGCCAACTCCCTCAGCAACCTGGAGCAGGAAAAGTCCACCTATAGGTATGTAGTCATCATCATAGCACACTATACTGCAGAATAGCTGGGTGAAGGACAATTTCAAGACATTTCCTTGCGGAGATTCTTCAAGTTTATTCATTGTCGCTTGAGCTCCACCTAGTGGACAACAGCCAAAATAAATCCATGCAGTGAGCCAAGCTATAGTTCAGTATGATGAGACACCAAAAGGCAAGCATTCCCTGTTGCTGTTTCTGCCTCTGCTGTTGAATCCCTGCAGTTTTTTTACTGTTTTCTTTGGCTTTCACTACAGGGCTCCTGAGCCCCAGAAGCCCCAGTCTAAACCCCTGGATGATGTGGTGCGTTCCAACCACTATGACCCAGATGAGGATGAGGAGTATTACAGGAAGCAGTTGTCCTACTTTGACCGCCGTAGCTTTGACAGCAAGGCGATGGGCCAGCCCAGTCCTGGCATCAACCGCTTCCATGATATGCCCAAACCAGCTCAACTGTCCTACCCTTACAACAGGTACAGCGCCACACTTCATGCCAGCAGTAGTGTTGGCTGTCAAAATGCCATGTTGCCGGTTTAAGAGGAAGCCAGAAGATTTCTATTCTCACTAGTCACTGAAAGGCATGTACCTTTGCTGAACCTGTATTGTTTTTGGTTATCTGCTGTAGGGTCGAGTCTGTGGAGAAGGTGAGTCCGGTGGAGAAAAGGTATGAACCCCTGCCCCAGATCAGCCCCTCCTCTCAGTATGGGCCACCCGCCTCTGCCATCCCACCCAACACGCTGCCCAAACTCAGCCCCAGTGAGGGTAAGCACACTTCCAAACATTTTTTCCTGACGGGGTGTCATACTTAATGAAGCATTTAGCTGTTGTATATGAATAGTGCTTTTGTTTTGCTTGTAATGTTGACAATCTAGGAATGTAAGCTTATTCTATTATTGCACTTAGTGAAGGGTAGTTTGGATAAGTTCACTGGCTAAATGGTTCAAGTGCCAGAACATAAATTTTTGACCAATGCTGTATTTAAGTGTTTGTATCTTCCTATATATGTTTACAGCAAATTCCATACCCGACCCATTGAACTCTCCTAACCCTAAACCTGAGCTGCCCGCTCTGAGGCCTGCCAGTAGGGACGACACCACACAAGGGGGCTACCTGCCCCCAAGGGGTCTCCCCGATAAGTCTCCTGTTAACGGCACTGATGCGCCCTCCAAAACACTGGCTGCTCCTGCTCCAGCTTGCTATAACCGCTACGTCCCCAAGCCTTACACCAGCTCCGCCCGGCCCTTTGAGCGCAAATTTGAGAGCCCCAAGTTCAACCACAACCTGCTGCCCAACGATACGCAGGTGAAGACGGACCTCATCAGCAAGCCCAGTGTGGTGAGCAACAACAGTGCTGGCAAGCCTCAGCTCTCACCACAGCCCCTGGATCACGACAGCGGCCTGGACACCTTCACACGTACTATGGACAACAGGCCCAAGTACCAGCACAATAACATCAACGCCATCCCCAAGGCCATCCCTGTAAGGTAAGATGCTCTTAAATTGGTATCTGCTGGTTTCAAGTCCAGTAGCAGGAGTACAAACTTCAAGGAGTAATTACAGAGCACCTGAAAGACAGCAGACAGCAGAGACTTGGCTGCTCACTGGGGCTTTGCTCCCGTGTCCTCTGCAGCACATTTTTCTCTGCCTACACTATTTTGACTGATGATACTGACTTTTTGCTTCTGTCCCTCAGCCCCAGTGCGCTGGAGGATGACGACGAGGATGAAGGGCACACGGTGGTGGCCACGGCTCGGGGGATCTTCAACTGTAACGGCGGCGTCCTAAGCTCCATCGAGACAGGCGTCAGCATCATCATCCCCCAGGGTGCCATCCCTGAGAGTGTGGAGCAGGAGATTTACTTCAAGGTGTGCCGGGACAACAGTATCCTGCCCCCCCTCGACAAGGAGAAAGGTCAGTCGCTTGCTCTTGTTCTTAATCTTCAAGTTGGCCAACAGTCGCAGAAGACAGATTTACAGCACCCCTTGCTATCATAAATCAACCGCAGAGCTCAAAGTACTGAGGATAGTAATAAAAATATCCATGGCAACCAAGGGAATGCTGCATTTTATTGTATTTTTTTCTAAGGCAACAACTGCAATTGTCTATTTTATGGAATGGCTGTATCAGCAGAGCCTTTATCAGAAAAGTGTCAACATGATACCAAGCCAACATATGATGAACATGACAGCTTTGCGGGTTAGGGGTGTACCAAATCCATCATGTCCTGTGTGTTTTGGGCCACTGTGACAGCTGTGTTGGATATAAACCATGCAGACAGAAGCAAGAAAATCACAACGATCCAGTACACTTGTCCTGAGCAATGTGAATCAAAAATCAAACATCATAAGATAAGATGAGATAAGATAAGATAAGGTAAGCCTCAGTGCACATGAGTGGACTGTATAAAATAAGAATAAAAAATATAAAAGGATATATAAGATTACATATATACAAGTATACATTTATTAGGTTACAGTGTACCTATACAAAAAAGGCAGTGTGAATAGGCAGTGCAAATACAGGAATCATGATATCTTTGACCGAATACCTCGATCAATATTGTGACTGTGTTGTACGGAGAGCTACTGGTGCTTTCATGACACGCTATATTTGTATATTCATGTTTTTTTTGTTTTTTGTTTTTTTTTTTTGTTTTTTTTGCCAATTTGAAAAGAGTATTGGCACATTTCTTTTAAATATTCTAAGTCTTGGTTTGTGTCCATGCAGGAGAAACGCTGCTGAGCCCCTTGGTGATGTGCGGCCCCCATGGACTCAAGTTCCTGAAGCCGGTGGAGCTGCGCTTACCTCACTGTGCGTCTATGACCCCTGATGGTTGGTCTTTTGCTCTAAAATCCTCCGACTCCTCGTCGGGTACGCTGTCCTCTCTGTCCTTTTGGGGTCTGTGGGCTGACTGGGTGTGATTAACGGTTTAATGCCATGAGGGTCAGGAGGGGAGTTTCTTGTTTTCTCCATCATAATTACCTCATCTCCTGTTTTCCATATATTCATTATTTCCTCATCACGCACTTGCTGTTTGGAGGTTTCTGTTAATATGGTGCTTTATGTTTTTTTCCAACGCATAATCTGCACGGCTGAGTCTCGTTTATTCAAATCTTGGGCTCCCAACAACCATAATGAGAAATAACAAGGCAATGCAACCCTGCAATCTCCTTGTTCCTGTTTATACATGTTAATGAAAGTGTTTGAACTGCAAATTAACATTATACAGAGTGTTTTAGAAGACATGCATTTTATTTTCTGAATTTGGAATTTCAATTTGTTTCAGTTTTGGGAATAGCATCTCGGAAATAATCTCTGTTCAAAGGTTTGGATTAACAAGGCTCTGCCACATTCATATTCACTGTTTTTTATGTTGCCTGTATCATTTTTACTTAAGTCTTTCATGTATTTAATTAAAACAGAAGATCAGTAAAAGGTACAAAAATAGTAATTTCATGAAGCCTAAATAAAAACTGATTCAATATTAATCATTCTTGTATATCATGTTATTATCAATACCTATAATATTGATGATACATGTGTCATGGAAGTATCCATTTTGTTTTGTTTGTGTTTTTTTCTGCAGCACAGCCTGTTGAAGAGCAGAGGACGTTCCGACAACTGACATGTTTTTACTTTTTGCAGGTGATCCTAAAACGTGGCAGAACAAATCTCTCCCTGGAGACCCCAACTACCTGGTGGGCGCAAACTGTGTGTCTGTGCTCATTGACCACTTCTGAAGAGGGCAACAGCTGGCCTGTTACTGAATGTGAAGAACAGGGGACGTTGGTCGCCCCTGCTGCGCTCCGTCCGCTGAGGCGGGGTGCGCACCGCTTGATGAAGTATGAACTCAATACTCTCATGTTGTTTACTGTGCCCAAAAATTTAAAAAAAAGAAAAAGAGAAACACAAGGAGTGGGAGGAGTCCAGCATACCCGAGGCTGTACTCGTATTCTTTTCTTTCATTTTTTTCGGTGCTTTCAAGGCTTGCAAAAAATAAAGATTTAAAAACAAGTTATATAAAAAAATGGAACTGATGTTGAAATGCATGACCAGTGCCACAGACTGAATAATCTCATTTTGACATTTTTAGCTAATTTTGTAGGTCAGAGCAGTGCAAGAAAAGGAGAATTTTGGAAATTCGTTTAGTATTGCAATGGGATTTTTGCGTACTGTAATGCACTCACAAGCAGAAAAATTCATATATATATATGTAGAAATATATATATATATATATATAAATACATATATATTATGTATTTTGTTTGTGAGGCCTGTGGTCATGCGTTTCGCTCATGAAGGGTCTCTGAGGACTTGAGAAATGCTGAGCCTGACTCAAGGGCGATGAAGGAACACTTAGTATCATGAAGATTATTTAAAAAAAAAAAAAAATAATAAACCTAATTATATGAAGAATGAAGGCTAAGTATTAGTATCAGATTCCTGTTTGTTCGAACTGGGCTCTCTAGGTTTAAAACTGATCTTTTGTAGCTATGTTTTACCGTAGATAAATATACTGACTTGATTTTACAAACTCCTGCTGTCTAGAGATCTATGCATGTGCTATGACTCAGGTCCAGAAGCCTGCTACTACTAAGTTCAACACATGAAAATCCCATCTTACACTGCAAGCAGTGATGCCTTATCTGCATATTAACTTTTCAGTAAACTTTAAAAACATTGGATCCTTCAGTTATAGCGGTCGGTTATGAAAGGAAAAGTTGTCTCTGCATTTTCTCATTATCAGTGAACTTGGATTTAGCACACAAGAATAACTGAGGCTGATGAAAAGGTATGCTTTCTTTTACTGCTATGCATATGAAGTCTGAGGAAATACAAAAACACTAGAAAATGTTTAAATTGTGGCTGTACATATTGCTAGCATATGGCCTTGGTTCTCTGTAAATGAACTTTTGTACATCTTTGTTATTTTGTATAAAAGAGAAAATGTTTCTTAAAAAAGAGAAAGCGGTTACATTGGTTATGTTTGTATTCTGGTTATACCCCTGAGCCTTGGAACTGACATAAGCAGTAATAAGTCCAACTTTTCTACCAACATATACACACAGACACACACTACTTAAGGCATTTTTAACAGTCAGAAAACTTTTTATTCTTATTTACAAAATAGAAAAGTGCTTGGTTTAAATGATTTTAAAAGATATGTATTTGAGGGGTCTGCTTTGAAGAGTGATCCCTTCCTTTATTTGTGATACTGGATGCTGTATTGTGTGCCCTGAAATGTATTTTTGTACTAATAGACAATTTATTATGGCACATCAGTACTATTTTCTTTTGATATAATAACACTGCTTCAATCCGACACTAGTTTCTTTTCCTGTGTGGCTGACATTCTTTTTATTTATTTTTTTCTTTTGTTCAATTTTTTTTTCCTTTGCGACACATTTCTAAGTATACCACTGTATTAATAAATAAATTCATTTTTAAAGTAACTGCTCGCTGGTTGTCTGTCGGTGAAAAGGGGCTTTTAGAGTTGTGTTTTATTCCAAACTGTGCACACCCAAGACATTTTCCTGCCAAACTTTTCGGAAGTTTCCTGCGTGGGTGATGAAATCGGTGATCTTATTGACAGCATCCAGTCCTTCAGAGAACCAGATGTGCTGTAACTTGAGTGAGCCGAGCTTTTTTTAGGCGAATTACACTGAAGATGTTCTCCTCATGTGTTGCTGTTACTGCACAGTCAAAGGTTTGTGGCACAAAGGGCAGTTTTATTTTTATTTTTTCTAGCACTGATCTATGACATTCCTAAAGCTATCAGTCGAAATCTGCAGGTTTTCAGGAAATAATCTCAATTTAAAGCTTTAAAAAGATAAGACTGCAATTTATTGATCCTCCAGGGTAGAGGTTTTCAAAGCTGATCTGTCTCTTGAGGGCTTTCCCGGAGAGCCTCAGCAAAATGAGACATTGTTTACTGTTGCCACAATTTAATTCGCTACAAAATGTTACCAATAAAGTATGAATGAGAGAGTCATCTGCTCTCAAGACTCAAAAGGATAGGATGCTGTTTTTTTCACATTTTGCTACATGGCTGAACACAAAAAGACGAGAAAAGTTTTACTGCTACACCATCTTCAGTGTTGCATCTATTAAGAGGGTGAGGGCCTCATTCTTAAGTTTCTCAGTGATTATTTTAACAGTTTCAATACTTTCACTGCTTTACATCTATCTGCCAGTGTTCACATTTTAATAAACGTTTTAATACTGAACACAAAAACTTTTCACATCAGGGCCACTAAGGCAAAAATCGGAGGTTCACAGCTTAGTGATAGTCCACTTGGGGGTTTGGATCATGTAAAAAGTTTGAAAATCCCTGCACTGAGAATTTGGTAATGAGTATCAAAATGTCTTGTGTACATTTGAGGCTCCGAGTTTCCAAGTCCTGCTCGCCCCCCCAGACTGATGCCGAGCAGGCTCAGTGACACAAAGTGCATCTTATCTGATTTACTCGACATAACTGGACCTCCATGTCCCTTATCAGTACATTTCCTGGTGTCTAAACTGTATAGAAACTGCCCATTTATAGCTCAAAATTAATGTTCTGCTCCAAAAAGATGATCTTCCAGCTTCATTAATGTTGTTTTTGGTCTTAATAAAGTAAATTCCAGGTAACACTGAAAAGGGTACTTTTTTTTTTTTTTTGTAATGCTTCTTGAAATAAATGAACTAACTCTTGGCTACACTTGGTTCTCTGAAACCTGCAGATACCCTGATGTCTACTGCATTGCACAAGTTGGTATGTTTCTATTTGCTGTACACAAGAGTTACACATCGCCCAGTGTCAGAAAGTCGCTTTGACCTTAAAACGTGGTTAATGTTTAAAATCCCATTCTGGATTCGAGCTGACTTTATTTTATTCTTTCTTTATTGGGATGGGATTGTAAAAAAGACACACCGCTTAAGTGGTGTGAAATAGAGCAGGTTGATTTACAGGCCGCTGAGGGACACGGGGAACTTACTTGTGATGCTGCAAACTTATCTGCTTTGAAACAAATGTAGAAAATAAGAGGAAAAAATGACACTTGATAAAGTTTAATTAATTATTACAACACTGGCAATGAGAAGTACCTGTACATTAGACACTGTTGGCATGGTAAATATGTACAATGACTGGAGGACAGTGCAGTAGCTCTGTTAAAAAAAAAAAAAAAAAAAAAAGTCTCATAAAATGTGATTTTAGTCTGTCAAAGGCAGTTTATCCCTGAGATTAGTTGCTGTTACGAGGTCCATGAGTTAGGCTGTTACACACTTGTTGGCTGTCTACATGATATACAAACCACATGTCAACATTTTGTTAAGCATCACATTATTTCCAAGTTATTTCATTTTGCATTAGAGTTTTATTTCCCTTGAGGCTATTGCTGCGTAAATCTCCTCAGTGAGGGGAACGTACGCCTTTTTCTCAGGATCTAGGAAGTACAAAGGATCTTTGATGTCGGCCGGGTTGAATCCCTCCTCCACCAGCCTCACCTTCTTCATCTTGAACGTCCCCGTCATCTCCAGGCACGGCTACAAAACGAACAGCACATGTTTTTCTGAGTAAAGTTTGACTTCAGAGGAAAAAAAGAGAAAAGATCTGAACGCACAAATGGACGAGTACCTGAACTCTGATAAAGCGGGGTCGGGCGTACGCTGGGAGATAGTTGGCCACTTGCTTGAAGGTGTCGGAGCAGTCGAACGTCTCCCTTTCTTTCAGAGTGACGGCCGCCATGCCGATCCTCCCCTCGTGACCTGCAGAGAGCGGGGAACAGCAGGTGAATAAAGGAGACGTTCAAGTTATTTATGCCGGCATTCCCTCAGTGCTGCTGATTCCATGACGGCTGTGATTACCTTCGACTTTGACACCATACACGTTTGCCTCCAAGATGCAGTGAACCATGGTGAGGATGTCTGCGACCTCCGAGGTGGCCACGTTTTCACCTTTCCACCTGCAGCAAAAGAAGCAGGCGATAATGAACAAACTGAAGTCACCATATCGTCCATCTGCTCCGAACATCCTGTTTGAAAACATCCAATTTAGGAAGAAAGACACTCCCACTATACCCGCAGTGTCCCGGTGCCCACACCTGTGGTCTTGAGTGCGCGTTCATGTGCTGCTCAACACCATCCGTGTGTGGACAACACCCAAATGCAGACGTATTTAAATTGAATCCACACATAATGAACCCTTATCCAAATACTGCTACAAAGCGGTATCAAGGTCTGCATGTATGCCACAAATCAACAGGAGTTTGTTTGCAAAAAAAAAAAAAAAAAAAACACATAAGAAAAAGCAGCAATTAAAATGGGAGGCAAGAAAACATTCCATGTAAATAAAAGCTGCATCCGGTTATTGTGGTTTTATTACTGGCCATCAGGCCCAGGACAAACTAAGCAGGTGATCGAATTATTTGCTTATTTATTCATTTACTTATTTCATGATTTAGACGGCCCTGGTGTTTTTATGTTTGTACTGCTAACTGGGCCTTTAATTCACAGTTTAGCCTGTTTTTATCATTCTTGGCTCAGACACACTGGTGCAGATTTTGATAAAACCTCTGAACACTTGTGTTCTTCACACCTTCTTACACACTCTGCCCAGATCCTGGACATACGCAGCTCAGGTGGCCACTTGGCCAAAGACCCAAGGTTATTTATGTTAACAAAACATAATGAAATAACGAAAACTAGATGTGACTAAAAAAAAAAAAAATTGAAATGAAAAAAGAAAAAAAAAAAACACCACAAACTGAAACGGGACTGAAACTGTGCATTTAAACTAAATTTATTAAATTTATAGACAAATTGTCCAGTTTTTTGTCTTTGTTGGTTTATTCGGTTGTTTAGCTGAATAAATATATATTTTTAAATGTAATGATGATGTGTTGTTTTATTACAGAATACTTTGTCTGACAAAAAATAAAAACTAAACCAGCAAACCTGCCTTAAAAACTACTTAAAACTAAACTGAAATTGAAAACAAAAAAACTAAATAAAAATAAAAACTAATGAAAAATGCAAACCTATAATAACCTTGAAAAGACCATAAATGAGGGTGCTGGGAGCGAGTCATAACTGATTGGTCCACGGCTTGGACCAATCAGCAACAAGAGGCATCCAACTTCGACCACACAGGACCGGCGGTGCTGCAGCTGCAGATGTGGCTGTTTCCTGTCGGCTCAACTCGCAGCTTAAAGAGTCACGGACTTCCAAATGTAATGACAGCTCCCTCATCAGCTTATCAAAAATCAAGTCAGACAAATCGGTCTCAACTTGCCTGAAAGTGTCACCGACTCGATCCTGAAAGTAAACAAAGCTGTCGCGGTCGATCAGGAGCAAGTCGCCGGTGTTGAAGTACAGATCGCCTTTTTTCAAGACGTCGCGAAGCCTCTTCTTCTCTGTCTGCTGTTGGTTGCCGGCGTATCCACTAAACGGAGAGATTTTAGTGATCTTTCCCACCAGAAGTCCCGTCTCACCTGAGAAAACACACAAGCACAAAACCAAACATTATAACACTATGCTCACAGTTTTCCTTTAACCTGGATCAAAGTGCTGCTGCTCATCAAGAACAGTGACGGGAAACCATCAAATGTGCGTTTTCCCTCCCCAGCTCACCTCTCGCTGCCTCAACGCACAGACCCTGGGCGTTCCTGACTGGCTCCTCTTTCTCTATGTCAAACTTGATCAAAGTGTAGGGAAGAATTTTCTGGGAACAAGCATGAAAAAGTCAGTCATTGAAGAGATGTAATGTTGTAATGAACACTTTGTTAATGGCCTGCCACCATGCTCGCTCTGCAGTTTTGCTGCACATGGATCAACATTTCCTCTGCCTACCTTATGGAGAAAATTGGCTCGGCCGACCACGCCAACCTTGGAGGTGTAATTTATGAAGCCTATGTTTCCCTCTGTGGCTGCGTACAGCTCCCTGACTTTAATGTCGCCAAATCGATTCAGAAATTCCGTCCACACGTCCGTCCGGACCCCATTGCCAATGGCGATTCTCACGCTGTGGTTCTTTTCGTTGTCTTTCTGAAAAGAGCGAGATCAAAATCTGGGTCAGCGAGCACAGTGGCGCTTCCAAACCGAGAAATGCAAAATAAAAGAAACACACATGCTGTCTTCAGCCATCTCGGACAAATAAAGCATTGTGTAAATAGTGATGTTCAGTGTGAGGCGTTTGTGCTGACTTTCTAGCAAACTGTCATCGCTGCACACTGGTCTGCGTTCAGTTTACCCTGGGTGTGTTGCAGAGGTAGCGCATTGTTTCTCCGATGTACTGCATCACGGTTACATTGTGCTTCCTGCAGTCGTCCCAGAACTGAGAAGCAGAGAACTTCCTCCTCAGAATGATGGTGATACCTACGGATGGAAGGATATGTTCTGTTTTTATACCAATATCTAATATGTGCCCACCCATAATGGCCAAAATGAAGAATTTTTGTAATACAAATGTGCTATATAAAAAAGCTTCAGCTCTTCAGATAGGGCTGTTTTAAGATAAGTAAGTGCTCTGCAAACAAAACTCCATGCAGGTTTAATTCTGTATTAATTGTCATACATTGAGGAAAACAGCTCAAGGCCACATTTCACAATCAGCCCAAAAGACTGATATAGATGTTGCTTTTTAAAGATGGTATCAGTTGATACTGCAGATACCACAGATAGATAGTCCATTGCTAATGAACTCTGGAATAAAACACCTTGAGGAATGACAGATACAGTTTGCTGGTGTTCTTCGTCAGGAAATAGTCCCCAGTGAAACTCTGTGCCCCTGATGGCTGATGATTATTTTGGGTATCTGTGTCTGTATTCATTTTAGAAAGAGCTGCTGCTGTTGAGTTTTTTTTGCAAGTAATTATTTACAGCTTTAGCTCCCCAAACAACTAACCATCCAGCCCCGCTGTGGTGACTATCTGAGACTATCTGAATGGATCCACTGCACTTGAGCTAAATATCTATTTTTTGAGGGGTAAAGTGTTCCTTTAAGAATCAGATCTTACTAAACTCTCATCTGAAGAAGCTCATTACCCCTCTCAATGGCTCCTGTCATCCCGATGAGGAAGCCGGCGCTGTGGTAGAGAGGGAGGTTGATGTAGAAGACGTCCTCTGATGTGACGCCTGACACCGACTGGAGGAAGGAGGCAGCCCACAGTCTCTCATGAGTGATGACGGCAGCTTTAGGTAAACCTTCAGAGACAAAAGAGGAGACGTTTTTTTCAGGCACCAGAGTTCCCAATAAATCAGGGTAAAGGTATATAAAATAGAGAGCAGCCAGTTAAAATACCTGGACTAACTAACATATGGACAGAGCTCACAATTCTCAGTAAACTACAGAGGGCTGAGCCATTTGAAAAGCAGTGTGTACCCTTCCATTGTACAGGAGGGGTGGCTCACCCTGCCAGCACACACAAAAGAATTTCATTTATATGGGTTTCAATGGCGTTTTCTACATTGCAGCGGTGTAAGCTGTGCCGAGACACTTTTCTTGAGGTACCTGTGGTGCCTGAGGTGTAGATGTAAAGGGCAGTGGTCTTGATATTGACATTGGCCCTGAGGTCCCGGGACAGAGGCTGGTCTGAGGCTTGGGAGATCTTGTCAGACAAAGGGTTGATGCCCTGGATGTTGCACGTCTCTGACAGGAGGTAGACCGAAATGTCCTGTGCTTGCAATGTTGGCAAAACCTCTTCCACAGCGTCCTTCAGCTCTGCAGAGACAGATGTGCTTTCAGCTCTATATGTCAGTGTCCTCTATTGTGCAATGCTGCACATGGTGGCCTGTATCATGTTACCCCAGATCCCTCAGGACAAGGGGCACATGGTGCAGACAATTCAGGGCAAACTATGCATGAGTGTACACTGCTGTAATGAAACTATGACTAGATTAAAACAATCTCTTATGGTGAAAACCAGGTTTAACAAAATAAACGCATACCATTATGTGTTCCATATTTATGCATATATAAAATATCTATAAATAATGGATGTTTATTTTGCAGCACCAAACCATGGACAAACACAAAGTCTTCCTCAGACATGTGGCGTGTGTTCACTGGAGGTTTTCATGCATGCAAGCCAGAAATAATTTCATTTCAATTTCTTATCAGTTCTTTTTATACCTGGAATATGGAAAAGTAATCTGAGAATATTGCATGTTACGCTTCTTTCTGTAAACCACTTTTTAAACTGGTTTTGGAATGGTGTTATATAAATAAAGTTTATTAATATTAATCAGAATACATCATAGACTTTGGATTATGTTACTAATTACAGATTCAATGAGGTTACAAGTAACAACCATAGAAAGGGGAACAGGGATATTACTCTCTGGACCCAAACTGAGGAACGTCAGGATTAAACTACTTTTATGGTCTTACAAGTGCATTTAATTTATTTCATATTTTTATCACTGGTAAAATACACTGGTTTTTAGACCAACTGAGACAAGCAAGAATACATTTTGGATCAAATGTTCATGTGCAGAATAAAACAAATCTGTCCTCCATGGATAGATTTTGAACAGGGCATAACTGGGGAATGTTTGGTTATGACAGACAGTTTTTGCTTCCAGGCAAAGATTCAAATAAATCACTGTCATCACTCAGGGATGTGTGATGTCACGTCAGTATATTAATTAAGGTGTGGAGGAGTGTTTGAGGTACAGATGTTGCTTTCTTATGTGAGTGTGATTGAGTCACTCAGTAAAGAGAGTTCGGTTTTCACCGAATGAGTGAGTGAGTGAGTGAGTGAGTGAGTGAGTGAGTGAGTGAGTGAGTGATTTGTGCAGCCCAAGACTTCAAACAAGTGCCAAAGTGTTGTCTGTTTTTGATTTTTGTTTTTTTTCCCTATGGGCCTAGATTAGTACATCAATTAACTCAATAGTTGATACAGTTGCACAAATACAGTTTAGATTCACACAACAATGACACAGTGACAGTCTCCAGTTTCTAATGATTCATTCATGAGTCGCACATCACTAGAAAGTACCAAGGGGTCCAGGATCCCCTCCTGAGCAGAGAGCCCCCTGGCCCAGCAGCTTGTAGCTTCGCCCCTGGAGGAGTTACTGTTAAAAAGACGAGTACCTCTGTTGGTTACCTGCAGAAGTGATGAGCACTTTGGCCCCGCAGCAGGAGAAACAGTGCAGCAGAGATTTAGATCTGATGTTGAAGTTGAGCAGGGCGGCCGGGCAGCCTATTTTGGCCAGACCGAGCCAGAGCCACACATAACAGGGCTCATTCCCCAGAAACAGAGCGACGGTATCCCCCTCCTTCAGACCCGCTGTAGCCTGCAGGGCTCTGGCCACCTGGTTGCTCTGTTTATCAACCTCCTCGTAAGAATAAGCCCTGCCTTCAAAATGCAGGAAGGTCTTTCTAGGATTCCTCCGCACCGCATCCAAGAAGCAGTCCACGATGCTGTAGAAAGGCTTGATCTTCTTGTATTTGGTCAGCCTGAGGCCAAGCCGAAGACTTCGCAGCATGTACACACAGTCTTCGCCCAAGTATGGGAAAAGTGATTTCAGTGTTTTCAGGAGAAAAAGGGGCAAAATAGCCAGTCCGGCTAAAAGCGTGAACCAGACGTACATTTTGCAGAGCGCGGTATGGCGGCATGTGTCACTGGGGGTTAAATGATGAAAAAAAATCTTGATCAATGAAATCTGTGACAAAGTTCAACCCCTCGACCTAAGGCAACAACCCAAAAGGCATTGCTCAGGATTGCTCCGACGTCCCTCCTCCTTTCCAGAAAGTCTTGTGGTTGCCAGATCCGGCGTTTCCAAATCCAGCCTCATTTTCCCTGCACTTTCACCCATTCCCAGCCGCATTAAAGCGGCTCGGCGCGTGTTCTTCTTCACAGGCTGCAACAACAGGACACGACCTCAAACAGTGAGAGAACTGAGGAGACACACGGACAGAGAGGACCAGTGAAACCACTGAATACACATTAATGCATGAGTTATTACATAAGAGCCAAACATGGCAACCCCGTGCTGAAAACAACATAGGCGTGCATTGCACACATAACTCTATCAGTCTAGAGATTTTACGACGGAGCCAAGAGTCATTCAAGTGGGATGTTATACTATCAGGACCAGGGGCGTTGCTCCAAGAAATAATAGTTTGATGCAGAGGAGGTGACTTGCCCCCCTACTTTCTTTTGTAAACACACCACTCCCACATAACCAATCCCAATTCATACAAATGCCATACCTGTAATTAAGAATGATGTTTTTCGGCCACTAAAGACTTTAATACTTTCTTACGCAATGCTGCAAATCTGTTGCATGACGCTGCGCCTCTCTTGCAGAATCAGGTCAGTTTTTATTCCTGCCTGCTCCAGTTTCTCCCATGTAAACAACACATCTGGTGGAAAACCTGTAGCCTATTTGCAGGGTTTCAAATTTCATGCTTTTCAAAACTAGTGTAGTGTGAAATTTAAGTATAAAACATTTAGAAATACATACCTGAGGACCACAAAAAGCAGCTTAGACCAAACACTTGAGGAGTTGTTATTGCCCTTCCATTCAAATACCATCCATCAGGATGTTTTCGTCCTGTCAGGAGAACATGCTTTCTTGACAGTAGCTAAATCACTCCACAGGTTATATCCACAGCCCCACCTTGGCCCCGGCCCTGGTCCCAGCCCTGGCCCCAGCCCCAGCTCCTCTGTTCCCCGGTTTGAACATGAGAGAGTGGGTGGTGCTCCTGTCCTCATGCTCCCCATTCGATTCCTGGTGAATTAGTGAGAAATCTGTTTTGTATTAGTATAGTTTTTCTGATGCTGCTGTTAACATCAAGAGACTTAGTATATAATGTGACTGCTTCCCTAACAAGAGGGGCTCAGGTTTCAAACCCACCAGGTCTCTACATGCTGGGGTATTCCTGTGCAAGGCGGTGATTCTCAGAGGTGCTGCAACCAGCATGGTCATGCAAAAAGAGAATTTCTGGCTTTGGGAATGAATACAGTGAAAAAAAGAAGCACGCACAGCAGATCCTCAAGACAGAAAAAAAACCTTTTAAGGGATGTAGATGAATACATGAAGAATACATTTTATACATTTTCCTGTTTCTGCACCACCACTGCCAGATAGTACAACAATCACATTTAATCAATAAATCAGTCAGAAAAATCAACATTTAAGTCACCAAAAGTCAAGCATGTTTATTTAATGATTTGTCATTTTCATATCACCTTCTGACAGTGTGCTGCATGATTGTCTACTAGCTTAGTCGCCCAAAGCATAAATCAACATTTTTCATGGAATTTCACAAGGCAATTTATGCTCTCATTTTCATAATTTGTACAGTACAAAAAGCACAGCAGCTCTGTTTCCACCTCATGTTAACAGCAGCATGAACCCAACTGGTCTTTCCTGGTTTCAACTGCCAGTTGTGAGTCAGAGTTTCTGAGTTTCTTTATTTTATGTATGTAGGGTCAAAAGATGGATAGATAGATAGATAGATAGATACTTTATTCATCCCGAAGGAAATTCCCAAATGTCAGATGTGATGCTTAAAAGGAAAATTCACCCTAAAATACTCCTGAGATTGTTTAAAAAAAAAAAAAAAAAAAAAAAAAAAAAAAAGAGTGTAGAGTATAGACTGTTTGATATGGCTGTCCAAGCACAGAGCTATTTGGCTGGAATGAAAACCTTCACATCCTCGGTCGGCCCTCCACTGCACACTGTTGCTCATCCCTGGGCAGCACATAAACCAACAACTGAACAGAACAAGTTCAGTGGCATTATTTGGTGGCTGCTGAAACACATTCTGTGGAAAAATAGGAAGCAGAACCACGTTGCACTCATTTCAACTCAGAGCTCGCTGAACACTAGCTCCGACTTGACGGAATGGTTTCCACCTTGAAATTACAAGTTGGAAATGCGGGTACTGTTTCAGAGCTCTGCTTTCTCAGATGTCGGCTCAAATGACACCAGAACACGCAAAAATGGGGAAAAAACAGTCGCCTTTTGTTGTTTGTGGTAAGAATTGAATCAGTATGAGTATTTCCTAACCATGCAGTAAAAAAAATGCCCTGAGGGTATCCATTTTTCCTGACTTGATCCTGTGAACCGTTTTCATGCTTGTGCTTGCCAAGCTGAATGCTCATGTAAAAATAAGCTAATCACTTTTCAGTGCAGATTTCCTTTTATTCATTTTTTTTTTTTTTGATTGACACCATGAACGCCATTTTGTTGCAGGTTGGAAATTTGCGAGTCAGAAATTCCAAGCTCAAAGTTGACCTAAACGCAGCATTACTCGAGGGAAAGCAGGGATTACAAAGTAACTCCTAGAATGCATTGAAAATCACAGACAGATGTTGCACCACAGTTGAGAAACCCTCTTTAAAGTTTCATCTTCCCTGTTATGACAGAACTAAATATTTCCTGGGTAAGTGGAATGTACTTCCCTTCTCTTTCATCTAGAAAATACAACGGATCTGTTATTTTATTTGGGTCGAATCCCTCTTCCACCAGCTTCACCTTCATGTATTTGAATGTGCCTGTAATCTCCAGGGAATTCTGTAATCAGTCACATGACACAAAAAAAACAACATTGTAAGGGTAAAGAAATGTGTTAAATTTCAGGACCAACTAACGCTTGAAGGCTGAAACGTTTCTTTGCTATGTAAAAAAAGTGGATCGACTGGTCGGGAGTATATTTAC
Organism: Myripristis murdjan; assembly: GCF_902150065.1. Taxonomy (NCBI): domain Eukaryota; kingdom Metazoa; phylum Chordata; class Actinopteri; order Holocentriformes; family Holocentridae; genus Myripristis; species Myripristis murdjan. The sequence goes on along the minus strand of NC_043985.1, from coordinate 17,100,118 downwards.
CTGAATCCTTATGAAACGTGGCCTTGCATACGCTGGCAGGAACTTCTCCAAATGCTTGAAAACACCAATGCAGTCAAACTTTTCTCCATCTTTTAACAAAACAGCGGCCATTCCTGCTTTCCCCTCATGGCCTTAAAAGGGTTTAAAAAGAGAAACAGTTGCAAGAGGATGTTTTTTTCTGTCTTTTGAATCAAGAACCTTCATTTTAAACCATTAAAAAAAAAAAGGTAACATCTCGTCACTGATCTAATTCAACTTGATCTTAAATCCTCTAATTCATTTCAGGGACAGAATTATTGTAGCATATGTTCATTCTCCACTTATTCAGCGTCACTGTGCAGTATGGTGGCAATATGGTGTTCTAGTCTCAGTGGGAAAATAATACAAAGACAATCATTTGCAGCCCTTACATAAATGTGGTGAGAGCTTAACGAATTAAATTCCTGAATTCCTAACAGATATTATGACAGATTACCCATTAGATTAACCCTGAAAGGAAACAAACCTTCCTTTGCTGCTGAGGGAATACAAGGTGAAATTACCTGGCACATGAACTCCGTACACATTGGCTTCTTTGATGCCATCAGCCACGTTGATTACATCAGACACCTCATTTGTGGCCACATTCTCCCCTTTCCATCTGTTAATAAAGACGTGTTGGTTAGTGGTATAATACACTACTGTCTGCTAACTGGTGGGATTACTTTCTGTATCACTACACGACCTCACCTACCAGGGGTGAAAGCAAACATATGCAGCACTGAGGGGAGCTGCTGATACAGAGACAAAGTAGTTCCACCACTTAGCAAACTAGAGGGCTAGAAAAGAATGAATCTTAACTAAAAGTATTGTCGTGCATCCTTCAAAACTTTTTTCAGCTTTGGGTTGCCACCAGGTACAGCTCATCCATTTTGGAGAGGATCATTTGCTGACAGGTCAAACTTGGAGGATCTATTACACTCACATGGAGAAGGAAATGCCTCTATATGTTTAAGAACCCAAACTGTGACATAGTCGAGCTGCACGTCAACCACTTCCAGGTGTTTTGGTGACTGAGACGTACAATGACATCACCTGAAAGTGTCTCCAATGCGATCGTGAAAGTAGATGAAATTGTCTTTGCTGATACAGAGCATGTCGCCGGTGTTGAAGTACACGTCTCCTTTCTTGAAGACATCATGCAGCTTCTTCTTCTCAGTCTGCTTCAGGTCTCTTGCATAGCCAATAAACGGAGCCCTCTGTGTTATCTGAATCACCATCAGGCCAGGTTCACCTGAGGGAAACATAATGTTTAGCTTGATGTTGCTTCAAGTCTGATAGCGTGTGTGTGTGTGTGTGTGTGTGTGTGTGTGTGTGTTTGTGTGTGTGTGAAAATACAAATTACACAAGTGCTAAACACAACTGATGCCAAGTCCTACAAAAAGAGGTAATGCAGGGACAGCATAAATGAGTTAAAAATAAACCAGCTGCCATACTTCAGAAGAAGCTGTTTCAGTACAAGCTGTAACACCAGAAGCACTGCCTGGTGACTTTTGGACAGACGTAAGTAAACATGGAAGAATCAGATAGACAAGATACAAAAGAATTACAAACATGATGATTCCTCCAATTACTCCCAGTAACGTGAAAGGATGGAAGATAACATTCATCAAACCATTACAATTTATTAGGTTTGTTGAATTATAACTGATTCAAGTGCACCTTTTTGAAAACAGTGAAAATAAATTCTGTCGAAATAATAATTCACCTACACATGACGTGGTTCTCTTGGTTATTGTACACCTTTGTCACAGGAGTCATTTTGACACGAATAGCAGGTAATAAATGCGGGTGTTTCTACTGAGATTAATGAAGCTTCTGTTCCATTGAGGTCTAACAGAGCCGGGGTCCTGGTGTTGTTCATGCTGGTTCACTGGAAAGGCTCCGGTCCACATAAATGGAACAGAACCTTAATTACTAATGTCACCTTTGTTTACCTGCTATTTCAGCTCACACTGGCTGCTGCAAAGGTTAATAACCCTGTTGTTATTGTCTGACGTTCCTGTCCAAAGTTCACATGCATGGCAAACCTAGTGGATATTTTCTTATTTATTTTAATTAAGCGTGTATTTATCAAACAATGTGCTGAGACATGGTAACACACCTTTAGCAGCCTCTATGCAGAAACCGGACGAATCCCTCAGTGGCTCATCTTTTGCATGGTCATACTTGATCACAGCGTAAGGGAAGGCTTTCTGCAGGATGAAAAACAATGACCAAAAAACAAAATCACTGTTTAATGATCACAAAAGAAAGCTTTACTCCAATGTTTTGGGTAAAGTACTCTTTTTCCAACTTACCCAAAGTACAACAAGATATCAAGAATCATTTTAGGAGAGGTTATATGATGGAACTATAGCCACTTAACACCTTTATCCACTGAAGGTATAGGAAGATCTGACACAAGTTAATTTCTCCTAAAACAACTCTCGTTCAAATGCAAATGATACATTGTGTAAATAAACAGCTTTGGAGTTGCTATAAGGTTTATTTTTTCACTTTGACGGTGCTAGGCTAACGACTCCCACAGATTTCAAGTCTTTATGCTAAGCTAACAGGAAATGGACCACTGGACCCGAACCACTGGATGTACAGAAGTGAATAATGGCAATGAACATCTTGCCTCAGTCTGGGTCAGAAAAGGTGGATTTTTCCCTAAATCTTCCTATAATTCATAAGATGGGGCTAAAAATGGACACTTACCTTGTGAAGAAAGTTCACTCGCCCAACAGCACCGATCTTGCAGACATAATTGTGTATGGCTAGATTCCCTTCTGTCGCGCCGTAGAACTCTTTGATTTGGATGTTTCCGAACCTGTTTAAGAATTCCCTCCAAACTTCTGCTCTGATGCCATTACCCATGGCAAGTCTCACTTTGTGGCATCGATCACTGTCTTTCTGTCAAGAGAAAAATGTCAAGAAGCATTGTAAGCCTACAGGAAGCAAACCCCTTTTGTATGCATTTACCTTGCAGGGTAATGGTGCCATAGATGCAAGTAGTGTAGACGTACCTTTGGTGTGTTGCAGAGGTAACGCATAATCTCACCTATGTACTGTATGACAGTTACATTGAACTTTCTGCAGTCCTCCCAGAAGTTAGATGCAGAGAACTTGTTTCTTAGAACAAAGGTCATACCTAGAGACAGTAACAAGACAGTAATAACATCACAATCCTCCCAGGACTGTCATCCTTGATGCATACGCCTACAAAAACATGCATGGGCCTACCCCTTTCAATGGTTGCAGTAAATCCCATGAAGCCAGCAGCGTGGTAAAGCGGGAGGGTGGTATAGATTACATCACTGGATGTAATTCCCATTAGCGCCAGACCAGTAGTCATGGACATGATCCTGAGGTGGGTCATCACCGCTGCCTTTGGTAGCCCTGTGAGACACAAGCCAAAACAACGGGCAACCTGCAGCTGCTGCCTCCTTTCACTGAGGGATCTTGACACACTGGTGGCTGAAACAGCTTACCTGTTGTCCCTGAGGTGTATATGTAAACTGCTGGACTCAACAGGGTAAAATGTGACCTCACTCCACTTGGTAGAGGCTCAGTGGAGGCTTGGTTGACCTTGTCTCTGAAGCTCTCCATCCCAGATGTTTGACATTGGTCAGCCAGGATGAAAACTCTGACACTCTGCTCCAAAACATGTGGCAGGATCTCCTCAACAGTATCCTTATACTCTGGGAAACAAAGACAGGTTCATGTTTTATTGTTATATCTATATCTATATCTATATCTGTCTATCTATATACAGTACAGGCCAAAAGTTTGGACACACCTTCTCATTCAATGTGTTTTCTTTATTTTCATGACTATTTACATTGTAGATTCTCACTGAAGGAATCAAAACTTGAATGAACACATGTGGAGTTATGTACTTAACAAAAAAAGGTGAAATAACTGAAAACATGTTTTATATTCTAGTTTCTTCAAAATAGCCACCCTTTGCTCTGATTACTGCTTTGCACACTCTTGGCATTCTCTCGATGAGCTTCAAGAGGTAGTCACCTGAAATGGTTTTCCAACAGTCTTGAAGGAGTTCCCAGAGGTGTTTAGCACTTGTTGGCCCCTTTGCCTTCACTCTGCAGTCCAGCTCACCCCAAACCATCTCGATTGGGTTCAGGTCCGGTGACTGTGGAGGCCAGGTCATCTGCCGCAGCACTCCATCACTCTCCTTCTTGGTCAAATAGCCCTTACACAGCCTGGAGGTGTGTTTGGGGTCATTGTCCTGTTGAAAAATAAATGATCGTCCAACTAAACGCAAACCAGATGGGATGGCATGTCGCTGCAGGATGCTGTGGTAGCCATGCTGGTTCAGTCTGCCTTCAATTTTGAATAAATCCCCAACAGTGTCACCAGCAAAACACCCCCACACCATCACACCTCCTCCTCCATGCTTCACAGTGGGAACCAGGCATGTGGAATCCATCCGTTCACCTTTTCTGCGTCTCACAAAGACACGGCGGTTGGAACCAAAGATTTGGTTCAAATTTGGACTCATCAGACCAAAGCACAGATTTCCACTGGTCTAATGTCCATTCCTTGTGTTTCTTGGCCCAAACAAATCTCTTCTGCTTGTTGCCTCTCCTTAGCAGTGGTTTCCTAGCAGCTACACTATATTGCCAAAAGTATTCGCTCATCTATCCAAATCATTGAATTCAGGTGTTCCAATCACTTCCATGACCACAGGTGTATAAAATCAAGCACCTAGGCATGCAGACTACTTCTACAAACATTTGTGAAAGAATGGGTCGCTCTCAGGAGCTCAGTAAATTCCAGCATGGTGCTGTAATAGTAATGTAATAGGATGCCACCTGTGCAGTAAGTCCAGTTGTGAAACTTCCTCGCTACTAAATATTCCACAATCAACTGTTAGTGGTACTATAACAAAGTAGAAGCGATTGGGAACGACAGCAACTCAGCCACGGAGTGGTAGGCCACATAAAATCACAGAGCGGGGTCAGCGGATGCTGAGACGCATAGTGCGCAGAGGACGCCAACTTTCTGCAGAGTCAATAGCTACAGACCTCCAAACTTCATGTGATCTTCAGATTAGCTCAAGAGCAGTGCGTAGAGAGCTTCATGGAATGGGTTTCCATGGCCGAGCAGCTGCATCCAAGCCTTACATCACCAAGCACAATGCAAAGCATCGGATGCAGCGGTGTAAAGCACACCGCCACTGGACTCTAGAGCAGTGGACACGTGTTCTCTGCAGTGACGAGTCACGCTTCTCCGTCTGGCAATCTGGTGGACGAGTCTGGGTTTGGTGGTTGCCAAGAGAACGGTACTTGTCTGACTGCATTGTGCCAAGTGTAAAGTTTGGTGGAGGGGGGATTATGGTGTGGGCTTGTTTTTCGGACGTTGGGCTCGGCACCTTAGTTCCAGTGAAAGTAACTCTTAATGCTTCAGCATACGAAGACATTTTGGACAATTTCATGCTCCCAACTTTGTGGGAACAGTTTGGAGATGGCCCTTCCTGTTCCAACACGACTGCGCACCAGTGCACAAAGCAAGGTCCATAAAGACATGGATGAGCGAGTTTGGTGTGGAAGAACTTGACTGGCCTGCACAGAGTCCTGACCTCAACCCGAGAGAACACCTTTGGGATGAATTAGAGCGGAGACTGCGAGCCAGGCCTTCTTGTCCAACATCAGTGTTTGACCTCACAAATGCACTTCTGGAAGAATGGTCAAAAATTCCCATAAACACTCTCCTAAACCTTGTGGAAAGCCTTCCTAGAAGAGTTGAAGCTGTTATAGCTGCAAAGGGTGGGCCCACATCATATTAAATCCTATGGTTTAAGAATGGGATGTCACTCATGTTCATATGTGTGTGAAGGCAGCTGAGCGAATACTTTTGGCAATATAGTGTATTTGACCATGAAGGCCTGATTGGCGCAGTCTCCTCTTAACAGTTGTTCTAGAGATGGGTCTGCTGCTAGAACTCTGTGGCATTTATCTGGTCTCTGATCTGAGCTGCTATTAACTTGCGATTTCTGAGGCTGGTGACTCGGATGAACTTGTCCTCAGAAGCAGAGGTGACTCTTGGTCTTCCTTTCCTGGGTCGGTCCTCATGTGTGCCAGTTTCGTTGTAGCGCTTGATGGTTTTTGCGACTCCACTTGGGGACACATTTAAAGTTTTTGCAATTTTCCGGACTGACTGACCTTCATTTCTTAAAGTAATGATGGCCACTCATTTTTCTTTAGTTAGCTGATTGGTTCTTGCCATAATATGAATTTTAACAGCTGTCGGCTGTGTAGTAACCTGACTTCTGCACAACACAACTGATGGTCCCAACCCCATTGATAAAGCAAGAAATTCCACTAATTAACCCTGATAAGGCACACCTGTGAAGTGAAAACCATTTCAGGTGACTACCTCTTGAAGCTCATCGAGAGAATGCCAAGAGTGTGCAAAGCAGTTATCAGAGCAAAGGGTGGCTATTTTGAAGAAACTAGAATATAAAACATGTTTTCAGTTATTTCACCTTTTTTTGTTAAGTACATAACTCCACATGTGTTCATTCATAGTTTTGATTCCTTCAGTGAGAATCTACCATGTAAATAGTCATGAAGATAAAGAAAACACATTGAATGAGAAGGTGTGTCCAAACTTTTGGCCTGTACTGTATATAAAAAAAAAAATTCAGCTAAATTATGTGAGGCATAGGTTTATCCAGAATTTGATGATATATTTGCTGTAGTTTTTTGTCTGTGGCTTAAAATTCATCACTCCACTGTAATGGACATCACGCTTCAACAGCTATATTTTGCCTATTTTTTTTTTTAATGTATTGAGCCAGTGGTGTATTATCTATGTAATAAATGTGGTTAGTGATTGAATTTTCACTTGAATATGTTAATTAATAGCCTTTTCCACCCATCAAAACATCAACTGTTCAGGTTTGACTTAGCTTAACTTAGCTTGAGTTTTCATTTGGAATAAAAACTTATGTAATATAACTAACTGCACCCACTTAGTTATACCTACGAATGTATACCTGTATATGATGCACAATTATGCATAATTAGGTACGCCAGCTACCATTATATTTACACAGGGGATGCGGATACAATGTCTTTTTGAGTCATTTTGCAATTTAATAGGGTCCACAAAATCTTGAGCAGCCACCAAGGCAGAAACGAGGGACTGATTGAAGAACAAAACAGGATGAACTGCTAGTTAAAAATTAACAGTAGCTCCAGACTGACTTTGGTGATAAGTTACATACGAAAAGACTGTTAAAACATATTACCAAACTGCGTTAACTTTGGCACAAAATCCTAACTCTGTCTCTTTACATTCTTAGTTATACCTAAACTTACCCCTAAACTTTTTAAGATGAGCTGAACATCATCCTACCCAGCACTGATAAGGGCACACAAGTGTTACAGAAAAGAAAACATTGCATTAGTGAGAATTATTTGCACTCATTATTTGGGTACAGGGTGGTGCTTATCTTTAACTTCAGTGAATAAAAAATGTTAACTTAAGGCTAATAAAGAATGGGACGTATGAATATATCAGTGAATACAGGGCATACCCTCAGCTGCAATCAGTGCCTTTGCCCCACTGCAGTGGAAACAATGCAGCAAGGACTGAGACTTCATGTTGTAGTTGAGAAACGCGACGGGGCATCCTAACTTCAACAAGCCCAGCCACAGCCAGAGGAAGACGGGCTCGTTTCCCACGAGGAGAGCGGCTGTATCGCCCTCCGTAACCGCGCCGCTGTCCAGCAGCGCTCTGGCGACTTTGTTACTGAGTTTGTCGGCGTCTTGGTAGGAGTACGTTTCATCTTTGAACAGGACGAACGGCTTATGAGGCTGCGTCTTCACAACGTCTAGAAAGCGGTCTAAGATTGAGTAATTTCTCTCCCTGTATCTGGAGACACGGAGCCTCACTCTGAACAACGTGATCAAGAAGTGGACATCTTGGAAAAAGTAAGGATTGCGAATTAAAAGTCCAATGAAAACCGCCGCGCATATTATCCAGATGAGCATATTTAGTCAAAATAACGTTACATGCGCTAGAGTGGCTGCAAGTCCAAATGTTTTGACGTTCTTATACAATCTGAAGTGGGCGTGCCTCAAAGCGGGGAGTACACTTCTTTTAATTGTCAACATGTGTTGACTTTTTTCCTGCAACCTTGCATCTGCTGCAGTTCTTTGGAAATGCTATAAGCACTTCGGGTGAATTTTGTACTTTTTGTACCTTTGCCATGGATAAAGATGGAAAACAGCACTAAGGGAAATGCTCCAGGACTGATCACAAGACACCACCAGCCCGCTGCCCTTCGCTTATCAAGACTTGGGGACATTGTAAGCACTCCTTAGCACAGACAATTAAACGGCCAGGGACCATTGTGGCTACAGCCTACCACCATATCTCGCATTAGTTTTATCACTTTATTTGCCACTATAAACCAACTACATGTCCTGCAGACATGAAACTCCCTCCCATCTGGTTTATCTTCACAGAACCACACTTAATCTGTAAGTTCTCCATATAGTGTACTAATAAACACTCCTGCAAAGATTTTCAAGTGGATTGCAAGTACTTTTCTCAACACCACAAGTATCTTTAAGATTAGGGAAGTGAATTGAGAGGGAAGAGAGGAGGGAAAGTTTCAGTTTTTCACTCCTGCCTTAATCAGCTGATATCCCTAAAGAGTTAATCTGATTACGTATTTAAGTGTGTTATTTGTTTATTTATTAATCAATAGACATTATGTATTAGTTCAGATTAGTCTCAAACATTGTCATGTCAGTATGTGCCTTGTTTTAAATTTAGCCCTACAGACTTTTCTGGTGAGGTTTACCTCAAAACAGAGGAATTACCACTGATCCAACATTTGCATCTTTAGTCAGACCGTCAGGAATCATTGGATTTAACAAAAGCAAAAATACAAGCCATGAGTAAAAAAGGTTTATTTATCCACTATGCACAGCATAAGTCATGAACTTCATATATATACTAAAATAATTTAAATTTAAATTTAAATAAGCAGATAACTCAATAGAATCTATTGATAGCCATTGCAAAAGACAAAAAAAGTGCAGAGTATAACTGAGTATCACTGCAATGCAAATGAGTGGAATACACACACCGGGTGCTGTTGGTGCAGCAGATGTCTACCCTCTTGAGCAGAAGTTGAGGCATGCATGAACAAAACTGAGGGATGTTCACTTAAATGCAACATAATCAAAGAATTTGAGTTTTAACATTCATGCCAGCACAGTGCATCCACTCTGTCTTGAACATTTAACTCCAATTCTTTCAGTGAAACAGTCTTGGGTTTTGTGACTTTGAAAGAATGTTTTATGTCCTCAAGTCTAAAATGTGAGTTCTGTTGTAGGGTAGACTATTTTTTTTAATGTCATGGTATATCTATCAATATGCTGTAAAATGAAAAGATATTCACTGAGGACTGTAATTATTTGGACATTATTTTGTTTTGGCTCTGTTCCAATTTTGGATGCAAATGACAGCCTGACACCTGGACTTAAGGGCAGCCCGCCAGTTTCATTTTGAGGGCATTTGTAGAGAGCTCTGTCACAAATGCAGGTTTATTCAAAGCTATTTTGACAGCTAAGAGCTTTGTTTACTCTAACGCAGATCATGGTACCTGCGGCAAGTGTGATTAAGACCTGCTTGGAGTCATAGCGAAACTTGTGCATACACTGTCAAATGAGGTTCTTTTTCTTTAGAGATTCAGGCAATATGAGTGCAAGTCCTCTCAGCTGCAAATGCAAGCCCCCTCAAATGCAGTGTTACTGTGATGTAAAACATTCAAAAGTAATACTGAGGACAATGAGCCAAAATAAATAAACATGTTTATGCCCAAATAGTTAAAAGACTCCCTGTAAATGTTTTTTGTGTGTGTGTGTATGTGTGTCAAATATAAATGAATGTCATGACTAAGAGGAGAAACCACATCATCTAGCCCAGAACAGGCATTATATGTGGCCAGTGTTTTGTTTACACCGAAAGACAGACTATATATAACCACATTTAAACATTTAAACACATTTAAACACTGCAAGCAACTATGGAAGAAATGGTTCTACTGCATGTGAACTGAATACATCTTGTTAAAGGCAATTTAAGGCACCATATGGCGTACAAAACCGTTAAGTCAATACTTCATTCACCATCTTATTTTTGTTGGTAGAAAGGACTGTCAAAGCCACTGTCCTGCTGGTGCTGCCTCAGTTCGGAGAACAGAGCCTTTGAACAAACTCCCTGCTGATTCTCGCCTTCAGCGCCGGGAGTGGGCTCTCTGTGTGTGCTCATCTTTGTGCAGGGAAAGTTCAAGGCTGTGTTGTGATGTGGCATCTTGGTGATTTCATTGTAAACCGTTATGTCAGTGAAGTCTGTGGTGAAGCTGCCAAACTCTCCTGGGTCAGTGGGTGATGGAGCGTGCAGAGAAAACGGCTTCACCGGTTCAACTTTCCTTCCTGAGTAGGAAAGTGTTGGGATTTGGAAGCCTGCATTTGAGTCATCACTTATGATGCTCCAGTTGCTTTGTCTCTCATCTCTGACAGGAGTGTCCTGAATGAGGAGGGGTTTACTCTGTCGCTCTGAATCAAAGTGATCGCCTGCTTTAACAGTGTTTCCTCCCTGAAGGTACAGATCCCTACTCTTACTCCTTAGAGATGAACTGGCAAAACCCACCTGGGACGTAGACATCACCTGCCGAGAAGGTTTGTAAGAGGGGAGATGTGCTTGGCCTTTCAACCCTGCTTCCTTTGACGTCTGGTCCTTCCCAGACAGAGCAGTGTCCAGGGGGGCAGCTTTACTCAAAGGTTTAGTCCTCACTTGTAAGGGTGCTTGAATGTCTGAGTCAACGTCAGTCTGATTCCTGTGGGTTCTCTCCTCTGGTTGGATCTCAGAAACCTGAATAACTGCAGATGGCTTCCTGCTGACACTTGCTTTTCTGCCTGGAGTGTTGCCAGTGGTGGACCCAGCTGCCGATGAACCTGTCAGTAGAGAACACCAATCCACCAAACTTGAGGAAAAGACTTGACAGATCAGATTTTCCATATTTTATCAGTTCTGTACAAAAAGACTCACCTGGTAAGCTGTGGTTCTTTACAGATTTCCTTTTGAGAGGTGTCTCTAGCACTTTGGCCATGGCTGCAAGCTTCCCGGCAGCATTCATTATTTTTTTTTCAGCCCTGCGAAGACAGGGAAGTCAATGCCTTCAAACTTGAAAACTATGATGAAACAAGAAAACAAGTTAAGAATAATGATAGCTTCTTACCCTGTAGCCTGTCCTCCGTCCTCCAGTAACTCCTGCAGACAGGTCAGATAGTAGTGCCGCATCTTCCTGGCAGTGTCTTGCCTCTCCCTCTGCACCTCTGAGCGGATCATCTCTGCTGCTCGCTCCTTACTCTCCTGCAGGTACCGCAGCATGTCTCCTGATGCAGACATGTCAGTCAGCTCACACAGACAGGAATCCAGCAGCAATTATTCACATAATGTAACACCAGTTTAAGAGAGGTAAAGCAGCTTTAAGAAGCTAACAGGTTGGCTGACCAATTTAGCAATAACCATTGTTGATTGAACTGCTGGATCGAATTCTTTTAGATTACATTAATTATTAACCAGAATCAATGTCACTTGTGGTACGCTGGACGAGCACTTGTATGAATTAAATCAAATCAAATCAAATAAATAAATGAATGAATAAGTCTCAAATTGTAGTGGAAGAATGGTGATGTTTTGCTGAATTAGGTCCCAAGCTCATCCACAAGGCTCAACAGTAATTTCTGGCATCCTAAACATATTGTATGTAATCTGCAAAGGTAGAACATCATCGCTACTGACCTCTGATCTTTTCTACAGTCATCAAGTATTGTTGTTTCATCTCCTCAAGGGCTAGCTGAAGGTTTTGCTGGTTTTCAGAACCCCTGTAAGGAAGGTGAATGAATCTGTTGGCATCTGTTTATTACAATGCAGTACATATTCTGCTGTGTAGGACAATAGATACTTATTGTACAACATAAAAAAAACCCACATTAATCTTATGGCTTAAAAGGGGAAAATCTACCCAAACACAACAAGATAACACAACTAGATAACTTCACTGTTGGCTGATTCAGAGAATATTGCAAGAACATTCAAACTGTATCAACCTTTACTGAGGCTGTTAAAAATATAACTTCACCTATGAAACGAACATTGCTATGGCCTAAATTTCCTACAGACTACTGTATCTACTCTATTTTATAGTGCATTCATTCCAGGGGGCACACTACATTGTGATCTATTTCCTTCAGTGCCTGTAAAGACATTTTTTGGTTCTGAATACAAAATCAAAAGTGTAAATCAGAAACTGCAGTTCTAACACCTAAAGCCTAAGCACTGATTGGGTTCAATTTGTCCCTTTAAAGTACTAATTCCACTACAAGGACAAACCAAAAAATTTTAAAGCATTCAAATACATTTAAAACATTTGTACATTTAACTGTCTTATAGGATCTCAACTGATTAACGAGAGGAAAAATGCCCTCAATCAAATAAATTGAAAAGGATAAAAAAGGGAATAAAGAAAAAGGAAAAGGAGAGAAAAATAATCACAAAGCTAAACAAAGTCAGCAGTGGGGCAACAGTCTTTTAAGGGTGGCCTGTATTGGGGAATTACTGATGAAAAAACAAACACACACCCTGAGGATTCTTTGGATCTTCTCACTTCCTCTAGTTGGAGCAGATGGTCCTCCTTCACCTGTCGTAAACTGCCTTCATGCTCAGCTTCAACAAACAAGAGAGGTGTATCCCATCAACATGAATCCACAGAGAAAGCAGGTCAAATAACAGTTTAAATACCAGTTTAAGAAACATTCATTTGTATGTGTAATATACCTGTAAGCTGCTGCATGGCAGCCTTGTGCTGTCGGACTGTCTGCTGCAGTTGGCGGCAGGCTTTCTCCAAGTGTCTTTGCAGGTCCTGGTTCTTCTTCTGCAGCTTGCCTAAAGCCTCTGCACACTGCTTTCCACAGCGAGCCTGCTCCGTCGTCCTGGACACACAGCCTGAAAAATGGGATGATAAAAATACATTAATTGGTAGCAGGCACTGTACCACATTTTAAATCAAATATGGTAATCCTACATGTCATATACAATGATTAGACAAGAGACCATAGGAGAGACAGGTGAAATCCATGATATTACTTTGTATTTTGTCGATTTCTCTCTCATGGTGTTCCTGGGTTTCTTTCAACACACGACTCAGCTTCTCCTCACTTATCTATGGAGTCAAAACCCCCAAAGGGGAGAGCAAGTCACAAATATTACACACACAGAAAAAACATAAATATGGCATATTCAGACAAATCAGTTACACCCTGACACATTTTAGTATAGCACTTTAAGGTCCAATCTGAATGTTCACCCTAAGACATGAGCCCAAACAGACTTTCAGTAACATCACTTGTGGCTTGTGAATGGCTGAGTGTGAGAATTTAAGGGATTAAAGGGGCATAAATGAGGAACGTGGGACAACACACCATGACATCACAATACCTTAACAATGATACCACTTTTGCCACTCTGCTTCCTAATATAACCATTACAATTTTTTTTATCCTTGAAACTTATTCCCTTTAACATAATTATGTTCAAAGTGTAGGTCAAGTATCAAATCCTTGGTAAAGTCTCAATAAACCTGAATATCTTGTTTTCAATGCAAAACAATTATAGAACCTTTTAAATGTACTGAAATTTTATGTTCTGAAGATATTTTGCATGGGTGATTAAATATCTATTTTAATATAATAACTGTGTTACCAGTAGGATAGCATGGCATACAAATAGTATGACCAGAACCAGAAAAGTAACACTTGTTTGAGGGAATTAGATAGTTTTGCAGGAATTTTACTGGCATCAAAATTATGGGAGAATGAATTCTATGACGCCTCTCTTCTCAAAAACAAATTTCAGCTGAAACAGCACAATATTTTGAATCCATTTAACTCTACAAGATTTCCGCAAATGAGGAAGAAGTGCTTATCTGTGAATCAGGCCCACGATGATGACGATGTAGACTCAACCAACAAATTTGATGCTTATTCTTATCTTGCTTTCATGTTTGTTTGGTTTTTTTTTTTTTTTTTTTTTTTTTTTGCTTTTTTGGCAGTTGAGTCTAAAGGGTCCTCATTTCAATGCAACGCTGCAGCATACTTTTAATTAAAATTCTGAATTTGGCATTCAGGTGACTAACGGCGCAGAACCAGACCTGCTCATAAGGACAGTGATTGGTACCAAGACCAGTCTCAGCTTTAGAGAATAGTTACTCCAACAACAACTCACTTTCTTCCACTCCTTTTTGGCTTGGGATACCACTTTGGTTATTATATCTTTGCAGGATGACTGAATGATGTGTGTTAAAGTGCCCTCTGAGGTAGCCCCACTGGCCCTCTTTGATTCTTCAGTATTCTGCTGTCCTGTGTTTGGCTCCCTGAGAAGTTGTGCCTGCAGCTCTACCAGTCCGTTCTGAAGCTCTGTTAGAAAATCCTCCCTGATCTGCCTTCTGTATGCCTGCTCCTTCTCCACCTGCTGGCCTCTCCACTCCTCCTCTCTGGCCTGCAGAGCCTTCTGCAGCTCAGCCTCCATCTGCAGCAGCAGCTCATTCTTCTGGAGGCTGGCCTCCTCTCTGGCTTGTTGTAAAGCCTCATCTAGTTTTCTTTGTTGCTCTTGCAGCTTGGTGTTGTATGCCTGCTCACTGCGAACCTGGATGATGGAGATCTCCTGCTGTTTGTCTCGGGTCCAAGAGGCTCTAGCTCCAGCCAGCTCAGCTTTCAGCAGGGCAGCCTGCTCTGCTCTCACTTGCTCCAGCTGGCTCTGGAGAGCTGCCACCTGTTCTTGGAGCTCTTCTATCCTCTGGGCTCCAGACTGCTGCTCCTCCAGTTGGCTGCTGTGCCTCTCCTGCCACTGCTCCTCTGCCACCCTCAGGGCCTGAGACACCTGACACAGTCAACATTGGGGAAAAACAGATGATCAGAAGATTAATACTGATTAAAAGGTGGTCACACTAACTTTGAGTAAACTTGAAAAAGATAAAAGGTTGTGTTACCTGTTGTTCTAAAAGTTTCTCATGAAGCTCTTCCCATTTCTCCCTCTCTTTTTGGAGAGTGGCTTTGTACTCTGGTAGTGAGGTCAAATCCTCAAGCCAGCGGCTGTAGGCTCTGGTTACAGCACCTTCAACCTGTTATAATCCCATGTTTAAGTACACTACTGCCCATGACCATTTGAAATACCATAAATATAGATGAAATTATACAATTAACAGGAAAAAAACACAAGATGAGCAACAAAAAAATATTAAAATACATGTACTCATGGTACCATAAAATACTTTGCATAATATACATTTTAAAAAGCCCACTGACCTGTTTGGCCATGTCCTCAAGGTGTTTGTCGTGAAGCTCTCTCTGGGTTTGTTTCCTGGCCTCCTCCACAGCTTTGCGTTTGACTTTGTCAGCTTCCAGCTGCAGCCGTTGTTTCTGGGCACTGAGCCTGGAGTCCAGCTCCTCAACAGTAATTATCACGCTGCCGGCCTTGCTCTCATCTGTCTGACAGGTTTCCTCAGCAGTCTCTGTGTGTTTAGCTCTCTTCGCCTCCTCCAGCCTCCTGACCCAGGTACTCTCCATCTGCACAAAAGCAAGAACGCATTTCAAATGTGACAGGAGAAATCACCATGAGGAAGCTGAAGGAAGTTGACACAGAGGGTGGGATGTCCTACCTTTTGCAACTCCTCCTGCCAAGCAGCTTTGGCTGAGGCTACCTGCTGTTGGATCTCTGTCTCCTTCTCTCTGGACCAGAGAGCTTTGAGCTTGATTACTGAGGCCTGATGCTGTGCCTCCAGTTCAGTCCTCAGCTTTTCCACAGCCACACTGCTCTCCTCTCTCATCTTTTGCTGTGAGGGACAGCCAGTCAATAGTCTTTGTTAAACAGATGCAACTTCAACTCTATGAAAACTAGTTTCTTGAGAATGCAGCATGCCATAGAAAACACAATCACTAAGTGCATCCATGCAAGACAGACAATGCTTTAAATCCCATTTAAGTATATACATAAAAATAAATTACAACGCTAACTACTAGAATACAGGAAAAGGCTGACTACATATTCTGTAGATTGCAGAATTTACGCAAGAAATAAGCCCACCCTGTAGAAAAAATGCTCATTCACTGAGAAAGTTCGCCATTAAAATTTGAATATCATGAACTTGCCACTAGATGTCACTGACTAGTTTGACAAGTGGCGTGTATGATGGAGCGTTTGCTGGGGTCTGTCAGATTATGTCCAAATAAGGAAACATCCCTGCAGCTGAAAGGCCATCATCATGTTAATAAGACAACCAACACTGGCTCTAAAGATGCAGATTAAATTAATAAAAATATTATTTCAACATGGCATAAATAGTTGTTGGGGCTCTTATTTAAAGGTGAACAATTTTTGTTATGGTTGTTATTTCTTTTTATAGCTATATACACTGTAAGATAAAGGCAATTTTCTAAGAAGCATATCTACAAAATTTACTATTTGACAAGCTCTTGTTTGATTATACATTATAATACAGAATGTGTGCACTTTATCAATACTTTTGTAGATACTTTCACTTGATTGATGAATAAATGTTGTCTCATGTCTGCAGAATATTAATTTAAATTTTATAGAGAATTTCAACAGAATATATACTTTAATACTCACTGTACATAAAGTGGAATTTGCTATAAGTTTTCTCATGCTCATTAAGGCCAAGGGTAAATATCCATCAAAAACAATCTATTCTGTATAATACAATCATCTTCACCCTGTGATAAAGGCTACTGAAAATAATGCTCACTTTTTCTTTTTATATGTAAAAAATACCCCTGAATAGCTGGATACCACAGACATTATGTGCACAATGCTAATAGTCAGTTTTTGTCAGTTTTGTATACATTTGGACCTGAAGGTGGTGTGTATCATACCTCGTTTTCTCTCATTAAAGCTTCCTCCCTCTCCCTGCGGTGTTGGCTTTCTTCAAGCAGGTCCTTCTCCTTGCAGACTGATATGTAACATTCTTGCACAGCCACCATCTTGTCATTGGCCTCAGACAGCTGGGTTCTGTGTAGAAAGTAGCAAGCATTGTAAATGACTGCAAAGACTCCCAGATAATTAAGATTCTCCTTGGCAAGTAGTGAGGGCTTACTGTAGCTGTTGGATCTGCTGCTGGTGCTGTGCAGTGAGCTGATCGATCTGAGCTTCATGCTGCAGTATGAGCTCTGTTCTGACCCGGTTCACCACGTCGTCCCTGTACTGCTGCTGAATACGCTCCGACCTTAACAGAGAGAGAAAATTTAAAGGAGGGGGTGCATAACAGTGACTGAGAAAAAGAATATAATGAATGTACCCTTTTCTCTTCATGCCCTACCTCTCAGCAGCCTCCTGCTTCTCCTGGTCCAACTCTTGGATCATCTCCCTCATCTTGGTACACAGCTCCAAGTTGGCAGCCCTAACCTTCTCCTCACTCTGCTTCAGCTCCTTGTTCTTCTTTTCGAGGGACTGGAGTTGGGACAGAAAGGCACGAACATGAATGAAGAAACATAAAGAAACACAAGACAAGACAATCCTTCATGATTTATTTAAAAAAAAAAAAAAAAGCAATGCACCATAAGAATGTCATTATAAAATGTAGATTCATCTGATTTGATGAGAAACTTAAACGAACCTGCACTTTCTCCTGTAAATGTTGTTTGTCTTGCTGCACTTGTATCAAGTCTTTCTGAGATGCTCCATTCACGTCCAGATGCTTGAACTGGCTAGTCCCTCTTACCTGTGGAACATAGGCATCCTACACTTATATTATCATTGTCTGCATCAGGTTATCATTTTATCTCTTACCTGCTGTTTGTGGACACTGATCCATTTGTATAAGTACAAGTTATTTTTATGTAATTTGGTTTCTGCAGCACAATTTCATTTTTCTATTTTTTCTGTCACTTTTATTTGTATACCTTTTTAGGTTATAAGGACCATACGAGTGATTTTGCATGTTTAGCCTAATCTTCAAAATGTACACATTTCTGCTAATCTTTTCCCAGAGCAAGCAGTCATACTATCTAACTCCGTTATGACTTTTCCAACATTTACCCAATCATTGTTTTCCATTCATTCCGCTACAATACAAAAATTAACTTTCAGCCATAATAACACCGTTCACATTAGTTTTCCTAAAAGAAGCAGTACCATTTTGTTTTAATAACTTGAAATTGGGTGGAATGTAATGGTCTCTCTGCTGGAAAATAGTCCCTAGGGAAATATTTGCTTTACACAGTAAATTATCAGTTCCGTGGTTTATGAATCGCAACAACTTTGTTTGCCGCAGAAGTAGAACATAATATGGTGAGTGTTTTAACCAAAAATTCTAAATGTAGGGATGTTGATTATATGCTGTGAAATCTTTGGTACCCCTGTATGATTTACAAATTGGTTTCTTGTGATATAGAATGTGGGTAAATTGTAGTAAATAGGCCAAACATTAAAAATCACTGGTATGGTCCTGTAAGATACTTTCATAAAAGTTTCATTGTCTGACCTGTACGATGTGCATTTCTTTTGTCTCAGTGTTTTAAACATTTAAATAAAGAAATCCAATGGACCAAACTGCTCCAGCCTGAACAACTGAATAAAATGTATATGCTTTTTCACATCTTTTTCAGCAATGCAAAATTAAACTGGAGCCTGGTGATGTAGGCTGCAGTCCTCACCGAAGAGCTAAGCTGGGCTTCATCCAGCTGGGTCTGCAGCTCATCCACACGGGCCTCAGAGTGCTGCAGCTCCTCCTGAAGGTGGCTGATCTTCTGCCTCTTCCCCTTCAGACTGGCCAGGCAGCGCTGCATCTCAGCCTTCAGCTCCTGTAGCACCTCGTCCTTGGACAACTTAGGGTCCGAAAGGTCAGCCAGCGCAGTACTGAAGTTGGGGCATTGCAAAGTAGAATGAATGAGGTACTATTTATATGCATATTTGTACAAAGAAAGGAGGTCACACACTGTACAAAGAGACATGCAAGATGTATGATGGACTATCTTATGAGACATTCTGTATATAAATTCAGTATACATGAATACAACTTCCTTTAAATTTGGATGTTGTGCACTTATAATTCCCTTGACTGTCATATTGCAGCAATGACAGTACCACTGTGTACCTGTGAAGCTGGCCATTTTTCCAGTTCGCTCTCTTCAATCCTAAATCCATACAGGATTCAGACAGCTGGTTCTCCCAGTCACCATTCAGTTCTAACGCAATAACACCATGCTTCACTGCAGATTCATAGATTGTGATCTGCTCCTTCAATTCTGACAGATCCTCCTAAAAATAAAATGTAAAACAAAACATAAAAAACGATGATCTGATTTTAGGAAGCACTTTTTTTAACAAATTGCATTTTTAGGGTAGCCCCATCCTGGGATGAAAAAAAAATGCAAACCTGTAAAACTTTGGTCATATTTTCACTCAAGGCTTTGGCAGACTGAGCTTGCTGTAGTTTGATTTGCATCTGACTCATCTCCTGCACTGAACCTGTAGAGAAGAGCAACAGATAAGAAAGAGGTCATTTTGAATTGAGCAAAATGAAAAGTAAGGATGTGTGCTTATGTGTTGCTCATTCATGCTCTGTATCAAGTGATATCTGGTCAAAAAGGCAATATGTAGGAAAATTATGTGGTGGCATTTCACAAACAGACCCCATCACCCACCTGTTTGCAGCAGCTTGGCACACTGTTGTTGACTCTCCTCCAGACGCTGAGTGAGGGTGTTGATGACTCCAGCTCTCTCCAGTTGGTCTTCCTCTCTCTGGCGCTCAAGCTGCTTCAACTGCTCCCGTAACCTCTGGCTAATGTCAGTCTGGAAACGACAAAAACAACAGACACCTTGTTAACAGTTTACCATCCACAGTTGGACAGTGCAACATATTTGTGTCCTTGAATTCATAATATACTGGAATGTAGCACTGGGCATGAGGTAGAAGTGTTGTCTTCTCCTGGTTTTAAAGGCAATATTACAGTAATGCAATTTTCTGAACCTATTAGACTGTTCTAGCTATTCTATTATCTGCCTCTATGTGCTTGATCATCATGTCTTCATTACCAACAATTTACTAACAATCAAAAATTTCTTGTATAATAACTAATGTAATAATAATTATCTATCTGCAATGTTGTCATAATATTTTGATATTTGATTGTCCATTTCACCCAGCCCAAGTAGACACCTTAATCTCATTTCCAATAAGTTTGTCACATGCCAGTAACATGACTGACCTGTTCCTTCAGTGCCTGAGAGCTTGAGTCAAGCTTCTGCTTTTCTGCCAGTAGTACAGCCTCGTGCTGTTCCCTCATAACTGCAAGGTCTCGGTCATGCTGCTCCCGCACTCTGGACAGGGTGTCAGAGCGACACAGCTCCAACATCTGCTGCTTCATGCTGTCTACTGCAGCCTCCGCCACCCTCTGCTTCTTCATGTTCTGCAAGCAGGACAAAACTATGTCTCCACTAAAAACAGAAACCTCTAAGAATGCCTTCATTATATGGGACTTCTCTCCCACTTAAACTCTAACTTCGAGCTGAAGGACTCTGAAAAAGTGATGCAACTTGTCCCAAATTCACTTTAAACAACTTCAGGACAAAGTAGCAGTGTCACTAAATGCAAAACTTACCTCATGGTCCCTCTCATTCAGTGCCTGCACCTGCTGCTCCAGTGACATCACTTTGCTTTGCATTTGAACCTCTCTCTCCTTGGCCTCTTCAATCAATCGACTGGACTCCTTAAGACTTACTGCTAAGCCATCCTTTTCATCTATCAATAAAAACATATCCTTGAAGGCTGCAGCACATGCAGTAAAAAACAACAATATAATGGAACTGTCATGGAGTTTCCAAAGAGGTCTAGGGAAAACAAAATATATTTGGAATGGTTTTACAAATGTCAACCCGGAAATTATAGGCTGCATAAAGATGCTGATGTTTGATGTTTTTTACTTAATTTTTTTCTGTCCCAGAACTTTGCATTTCAGCTTTTAACTGCAGGACAAGACAAAAGAGTAACCAGTTGTGATTGGTAGTCATATTAAATTGCAATCCAAAATCCCCATGCTATTAAAAAACAGTTGTATCACATTATTCTTTTATCATATCATATATCATAATAAACTATATAACAATTCCTAGCACAAATTTTGCAAGTAAAAATTTTGAAACACATACCTTTGACTATTGCAAACTGATGCTCAAGGTATCTCATATTGCGCCTTGAATCCTCTAGCTTTCGCTCCAACTCTTCTATTTGTCTCTGCTGAGCCTTGTTTAAAATCTGCAGCTGGGCAAGCTGCTCCCTCTCAGCAGTATCTGAAACACAGCAGAAGATATATTCTGTAAATATACCAAGCTGTATAGAGACAGTGATTTATAGCTATAACCGCAGGCAGTCAAGGAGGGGAGAAGGGTTAGGAAGTTACACTAATACCAAAGGACACTTTGATAGTAGTTGTTGAGAGAGAGGAAAGTCCATTTTTGTTCAATTTACCCACTTGAGCAGGTTTGCCCAGCCAGGTCAAGGACTGACTTTCAAATCACAAGCTCACTTTTCCAGCTATTATGTGATTTTCTTGTCACTGTATTCATTGTGCTATTAATCCAGCAACAAAATCAATATTGTAGGACTCACTCTGTGCCGAGTCGAGGAATTCTCTCTGCAGATGGTCAAAGTGACATTCTTGGTGAGCATCCTGCGAGTTAAACATTGGAGGCTGGCAGGCAGGTTGGTGAGGGTTATAGCTGGCCTTGTACTGATCCACCCTCCTGTCCCCTGATCCAGGACAGTCAAAATTCTGAGGGTCAAAACAAGACAGGAAACTGAATATTTCAAAGAGAAATACAATTGTGTATAGGCTGTACCTACAGAACAACAGATCCAATAAAAGTCTCTTAACCAAGGTGAAATATAACTACAATGCATTTACATTGTCAGGTAACAACATATGGAATTACAGATTTACTGTCAGACATGAGTAACATTCAAAATTATGAGCCACCCAGTACTTAAAATGCACATTCTTAAAGTAACAATCTTGGATAGGTGTGTTTTTGGTCTCAAATGACAATAGCTTGAACCTAACATTCCAATCATTTGAAAATGCCTCCTGGTCTTGTCCTGGTCCCTGCACATTTGCCCCTGCGTCTTATCTCTCTGTCATACTGCACAATGTTCCAAGCACCTTGAGGGTATGATTTAGATGGATACTTGTCTGTGATGAAATCACTAACCTCTGTAGATTTTTCTGTGCCCATGCTGGAGTATTTATAGTCTCCTTGGTTGAACTGACAAGCCTCAGACTGCTGGTTCCAGGTATGAGGCAGAGGTTGACTTTGTGGGTGACCAGCTCCATTCCCATAGGCATACTCATGATCAGCGCCATGCTCATAGTCAACGTGATAGTTCTTCAGACATTGACAGAAAACACAATTAATTTTCAAAAAGCAGAAAGGAATTCTACCAGTAAAAGCAAAACCAACAAATACCTCAGCATGAGGGGCAGGTCTTGTTTGAGCTGACCATTCACAATGCCGATTCCATGTGGACTGTGGGCTGAGTGGACAGTGCAAAATTAAATAAAATAAATAAAGCATACTATTACAGACAGATTTTGGTACCTATGACTTGTTTTAATTGCATCAAAAAATTACATCCATTAAAATGTGAATGACTCTGCAACAAAATATGTATGTTACCTATTGTCAATGTTTTTATTGTTGCAGGGAGAGTATTCCGGTTCTGGGGAGGAGGAGTCCCTGCTGTCTTCCAGCATGTCATCAGGCAGGTCTGTGAGCAGCTTGTGCAACTGCAGAAAAGCAGCACATGGAAATGACTCACCAAGGTTGCTCCGCAACCGGGTTAAATAGTAACTCAGATTTAAAAAAAAAAAAAAAAAAAGCAATCAACCACAGCCTGGCAAACAGTGTCTTAGGAGGCAGGTTACATTTGTAGGGTTTCATTCTATCCGTTGCAACATATCTATGGTGAGAAATATTTTATGTGAAATTCATCCTCATTATCTTAAAAGTACAGGTTATACCCCCCTAAAAATACCTTCATTCTCACCAATATGTTTTTGATTAGTTTTACTTTCATGTTAGCAAATCATTCTGCAAGAGAAGCTGTCACTCTTAAAACTCTATTTGATAGTTCTTTCCATAAACACCATCCAATAAATACATGGAAACAACAACAAAAAAAAAAATACTGACAGACAACCATGTCTTGTTTTGCAAGATAGCTTAGCTCTTCATGACACAAACACTGAAAGCAACTCTACTCAATGTCAGCAGCAGACTGAACCGGCTAACATCTAGCTGTGAGTGATGGAACAAGCAGATCCAGACTAGTTGGACTTACTTCCCACAAGCATTGTTGAATATTCCTCACATCCTCCACTGTGTCGATGACCGAGGGACCCATATTCCACTCAGAGATTTAAGATTCAAGAAACACCTCTGCTTCAACTGCCAAGCCACATGATAACCCTCCAGCCTAATCTTGTACACAGAAGACCTTCTGTGTGAAAAATCCAAAACGTGCCTGGCATGTCGTCCCTGTGGTATTGCTGTGTTTTACTCCCAAAGAACTCCATTGTTTAGACAAAACATATAGGAAGGTTAACTGGAGCAGAAACATTCTAATTACTAGCGACAAATATTTTCCACTTGACCAACTTTTGAGAGCCTACTCTAAATAATTTCCCATGTCAGCATTAATATTTTGCAAAATTACAGTCCACTGAAAACATAGTCGATGACAGTATATCTACATGCTAGATTACTCAAGTACAACTGGGTTCTAGCTTGGAAATCAGGTAACCTAAATAAGAGAAAGTAGCGAAAACACGGGGCAGAGCTAGTTTCAGTGCGACACACCTGGAGGGAGGCCCTCTCCCTGAGCCAATAATAGCTCAGGTTCATGGTACAACAAATTATTGAGGCATGAGTAACACAGCATGCTTGTGTAGCACTGGAACAAGCACTGCGCTTGAAATACAAGCACAACTATATAATGCTTCCCCAGTCAGACAAGGAGCAATGCAATATCATTTCATATATTCAACGTGAAGAACTGAAAAAGACACAACAATGGCAAATGAAAACACCAACATAAACTATAAGATGACATATGTATAACATTGATGCAATAAGATGTCGTCCTCTTAACACTGAGGCAAACAGGTAATGCCACTGCAAACAAACTACCAAAATATCAGCCCTAATTCATTGAACCAGCTAGTAAAAGAAGTAACATTATGATGCACTGTGTCATCATCTATCACAGAAACTAAATGGGAATTAATTGGTAATTCCCATGGTCATTCAATTTCTATGTCATGGACTTGGACTATGTCATGGAGCAGTGGTATTTAGTTAAATGCATGAATGGACAAAGCAGCAGAGCTCTGTCAACTCCAGCACCAACAACACAGCCTGACAGTAGAACCGAACAAGTGATAACACATAGGGTTACATTAAATCACTTTGGATAAATGTTGCTGCACCTCTTGCTCTCTTGCATAATCCTCCTGGTCGTATTCTTCCTCGTCATGTTGGGTTTGAAGAGCTGCACTGTCAAAATCTATTGACATGGTGCAGAGCCTGATGATGCGACGTGTGCTGAGAAAAGACGTGTAAAGCAAACTTATTTAATGGACAAAGCACGACAATTAATAACTTTGACGGTTAAATTCAACGTAATGATTTACTGAATAACGTTAGCTCATTTTGCTGTCGTCGTTTTAATATCAAACAATCCCCATAACAAAACAGACACATTTCCTTAACTTTACCTGCTGGTTTTAATCAAGCAAAACTTTCCTCGGGTGAAATTAAATCCCTTATTCGAGGTACAGTATCGCTGGTTCTGCTTGCTAACTGTTAGCTAGGTTAACTGTTACTGTTTTAGCTACAAAACAGTAAGGTTAGCTAACATGGCTAGCTAACTCCTTAGCAACAATAAAGAGCCAGACAACCATTTCAGACACCGTCTTCCGCGCTTCACAGATAAGGTGCGTCAAACGGATCTGCTCGAAAATGTATAAGCGTTTGGCAAATTGCGTTAAAAGCATTTAGCGGTATCTTCTGTGCAAGCTGGCTCGGTCTTAGATACTTTTCTAAGCTGAAAGCTAGCCGGCTAGCCAGGTTTGACTTTCTCTTTAAGAACAGCAGGCTCGCCCCCTTTGAAAAGTCGCGCGCACTAGCCGCGCCAAGACACCCTGGTGCCCATTGGCCGTGCTGCGCCTGCGCTCCTCACGCCAGGGTGATGATGATGATCTTCCTCTCATGTCCATATCATGACATGAGAAGAACATGAAGAGTAAATATGTTGTTAGCTGGAAGCTTGCCCACTAATCTTCTTCCTACTACTTCTTTCTTTCTTTCTTTATTATTCCGTACGTTTTTTTGGCACGTAACTACTTCCACATACTTAGTGCTAAAAATTTCATTCAAACTTTAAAAATTCAGTTTCTTTGTGTGATGTTTGCTTGTATTCAACTTTTTGAAAACTTTAAAACTTTTTTAATTATTTAGCTTTATTTACACTTTTTTCCTCATAAAAAAGAATGGGACAGCTGCTCCAAAATTCAGCAATATTCAACGATTTGTTACTCTGTCATACTTTGAGCTAGCTACTTCATTCAAATTTTAAACTGTTCACCTTGTGGCTTAGAATTTTTCAACTTTTCAACCTTCTCAGAGCTTTTACAACTTGTTTTTTATTGATAATTGTTTTCACTATTATTTTTATAATGGGACGTGACTTCAAACCCACCCATTTTCAGTCTGCTTTCATAGTTTAGGTTACAGATGTCATTCATTTTCAGCGTCTTTCAGCTTGCCCACGCAGTTTCCCCAGAAACTGCATTTTTCTAGTTCTTATTATTGTTCTTATCTTATATATACAGATACATACATACATACATATATGTATGAATCTGTATGTATGTGAAATGTATGTATCTGTATACATAAACTCTATTCAAGGCAAGGGATTTACAAATCCAGAATGGATAACAGTGTTGTGGCAGACCAGCCAAGCTCTCATAACATGTCATTTAGGCTATTAGTCCCTTTCATTGCATGTAAAATCTGCAGGAAACACTGCATAAGCATGTGTGTGTTCTCTTATGAAAAGGGCATTCATACTGTAACTGTGGTTCCAGAAAAAGTGAATAAGAATGAATGAATAAGGTTACTTTGCCGTACCAAGGTTGGCATAGCAGCGTCTGGGCCATTTTATCTTACTTAATCCACTTTAATAGTGGTAAGGCAACGCAATGACCACCTCAAGGCATCCACACTGGGTGCATTAACACATCATATTTCACTTTCAGATGAAGTGGCATCTTTTGTTTCCACCACCTTTTGTTTCCACCTTGTGGTCAAACATTGACATAGCAGTTATGGGCTCCTTGGATATAGAATTGGACAATAAGCAAGCCCAAACAACACGAACGTATTTTCAACACCTATTCACCCACACTTTTAAAATTATAAAATTAAGTGGAAAATAATTCTTTAAACAGCACATATTAAATAGAAAGGTCTAACTGAAATCTAAACTAGATACCATGCAAAATTATTTATTATAACGATCTTATTAGTAGGCTTTGCGATCATTATTATAAAGCTGTTTAAGCCGTCGTACCATAAAAGCAATAATAAAAAACAAAAATTGTTGTAAATACCGTCTTGTTGACACGGCTGACGTCAACTCCGTCCTGCGCGGCGCGGCGCACGTTGACTCTGCTGAGTCCTCCTGATGCAGCCATGGAGCTGCTGCTTCCGCTTTTATTCACGCTGCACTCTCAGCTGCTCCAGGATCAGAGACTTTGTTGGTGCAGGGAGCGGGTCAATGTCTACTCATGTGTTAGAACTGACTCCGATTCAGCTCTTACAGTATCCAGGATCCTCTTGTGACACTCAGCTGACAGTGAGCAGGATATGCAGAAGCCTTGAGTTTACCTGCACGACAACAAGAAGTGCATTCGTGGTCATTTAAAACCTGCAGGAATGGCAGAAAACCCACCCAAGCTAAAGACTGCACTTATTGCTAATGAAAGGTGAGTAGCATTACGATCTTTGGAAGACATAAAGATGGAGAGGGGAAAAAAATCTTAATCTCAGTGATGATCATTACTTCTGTTGCTTTTGTGTGTACTTTTCCACAGGCTGCAAAACTTGAAAAATACATTTGAAACAAAGTATGGAGAATCTCCTCTCTTCTATGCTTGTGCTCCTGGAAGGGTAAATCTAATAGGTAATTTCACTGTACATAGTTTTTGTTATTAGTCATTCTGCTTTAAAGTGGATATTGTGTTGTGTCAACCCATTTAAAACAACTTGTTGTTTCAGTCAGAAGTTTAAATGTGTCATGGTTTCAGTGCTGTTTCAGGGGCTTTCCCGCCCTGCCAAGAATACAGCACTTGGAGTAACACTGAACCCTTGTGATTTTTTTTGGCTTGGATATAGTAAATGTTAAAGAAAATCAACATAAAACATTACCAGCTTCAGTTCAGGGTTATAGGTACTGTTATTGGCCTTCCAACCCCAATTAGTTGAATTCTAATTTTGAGGAAATAAATTAATTTCATCCATAGTAGGCATGGCACCTTACCTTTGTCATCATGTCTTTGCCAGGTGAACATATTGATTACTGTGGCTATTCTGTTCTCCCAATGGCTATCGAGCAGAATATCCTCGCAGCCGTTTCAGTCAGTGATTCAGGGACGATCCAGTTGGCCAACACAAATCCTCAGTACAAGTAAGGCTTGTTCATGTCTTAATGTTCTCAATCTTCACGGTTAATGTTGAATTTACACATTTGCTTGTGAGGTCGGGCTGGGTACCGAACGTACATACTTTTATGGCTCTGACCACATTACTTCAATACTATCGAGTATCGAAAATGCCATGATACCGAAATTTGGTACCGAATGACTGTCGGTAACAAATTTTAAAACCTAAAGTTGGAGTAAATCTCATCAGTGTCAGTAAGCCAATAAGCATGCAGCATACTCATACCAAGATCTAATAATGGTGGTGATTGGCTGTCTAGCATCACACATCGTAGAGATATGCAGGAAAAATACTACTTTACACCAAGAGATTTTATAATGAGATTTTGTAAAATTGGTATCGAAAAAATGTATCATTCAGGACCCGGTGTGGAAGTCAAGGTATGGATACTGGTACCAATATAGAAAATTTTTGAACAATACCCAGTCGTATTCACAGGCCTATAAAGCATGGTAGAAATTTTCCAAAATGCCGCCTTGAGCTGTGATTCCTGTGTGTCAATTTGCAGGGATTTCACTGTGCCTTGTAAAGAGGACATTGCCATTGACCGAGACAATCCACAGTGGCATTATTACTTTCTCTGTGGGGTTAAAGGCATTCAGGTAAATACATGTTTTGTTTTTTGTTTGTTTGTTTGTTTGTTTGCTTGTTTGTTTGTTTTTGCTGAACTGATTTATTCATTTGTGACAAGAGTGGAATAAGTATCCAGGTGTCAGTAGTGTATACAAAATAATAAAATGATACTTTATCCAATATTTCACAATATTTTTACACCCAGGAGAAATTTGGGATCACTCATTTGGCTGGGATGTCCTGCGTTGTTGATGGATCCGTTCCCCCGAGCTCCGGCCTGTCCAGTTCCAGCGCTTTAGTTTGTTGTGCTGGGCTCGTAACAATGGAGGCAAACCACAAGTCCCTCTCCAAGGTAGTATGCTCTGTTATTGTTAAAGTCTGAAGTAAGTGTATGTTGCAACATCAGCACTCTCTGGTCTTCCCTCCATAATGCTTTTTATTCCTCCAGGTGGCACTTGCGGAGATATGCGCCAAATGCGAGCGCTACATTGGCACAGAGGGAGGTGGCATGGACCAGTCTATCTCGTTTCTGGCAGAGAGAGGAACTGTATGTACTGGAATGGCATCTTTTTGGCACATTAAGTCAAATAAACCTTGCATGCTGATCATCTTAATTTCCAAGTCAAAAAAGTCCTTTCCATATAGGTCTAGATTCTTGAAAAGTCCTTGTTTTGTGCTGACCTAAAGGCTTGTTTGTTGGATACACTTTGATGCTGATGCTGGCTATAATTTTTTATTTATCTACAACCTTTTGAATTGTCTTCCTTGTGTCAGGCAAAGCTGATAGAGTTCCAGCCTCTGCGGGCCACTGATGTCAAGCTCCCAGACGGGGTAGTGTTTGTGATCTCAAACTGCTGCGTGGAGATGAACAAAGCTGCCTCTTCTCACTTCAACATCCGTGTGGTTGAGTGTCGAATTGCCACAAAGGTACAGTCATCCAGGGGGCTAAGGGCTCTTGAAATCCTAAAAATTGACTACGATATTGATATTGTCAAATAGGAAAAAACAGGAGAATGAGAACCAGGAGGTGTGTTAGTAATGAGTATGATATTAGATCAAACTGGATGCTAGTCAAGTGCAGTGAGATGTCATGGCTTTTATGACTTCAGATGCTGGCAAAGGCCCGGGGTGTGGAGTGGAGCAGGCTGTCTAAGCTGGCCCAGGTTCAGACAGAGCTCAAGGCCTCCCTGGAGGAGATGCAAGCTCTAGTGGACGAGGTGTTGCATCCTGAGCCGTACAGCCAAGAGGAAATCTGCAAGGCCCTGGGCATCACCTCAGAGCAGTTCTGCTCAGAGCTGCTGAGTGCCAACACCCAGCATGGTGTGTATTTTTCATTTTCAAACTGAATTATATAAACATCATCATCACTGTGGAACAACCAAGCAAAATGCTGCAGGGGAACATTTTCTCCCTGCAAATGAATAAAGGATTTAGATTTGACATGTGGCACACTTCTCTCTTTGTCAGTGAAGCAGTTCAAGCTGCACCAACGTGCCAAGCATGTCTACAGTGAAGCTGCACGGGTGCTTCAGTTTAAGACTCTTTGTGATTCCCGAGTTGCTGAGTCCATGCAACTGCTAGGAGACTTGATGAACCAGAGCCACGCAAGTTGCAGAGATCTGTATGAGTGCAGCTGCTCTGAACTCGACCAACTGGTGGACATTTGTCTGTGAGTACAGCAAAGTCTCACCTCACTTGCTTTTTATGATTAGCTTACATTTAGGGGAGAATGGGATAAAATTAGAATGTGAATGTGTATTCATTTCAGATGTATATTTATTGTGCCATACCCACATGGATGTTGGGCATTGTCTAGCTATAATAGGTTTAGAAATATGACCCATTAAAAAAGTTGTACTTTGTACAATCTATCCCAGGGTGGGGTTAGTGGATTGGCATAATGATATCTGCTCTATAATCTTAGAAAACACCACTTGAGCACATATATACTGGTTTAACTTAAATAACATGTGCATGAGAGTAAATTACAGTAGGGCTGTGCCCAATGCAGAACTTCCTTTGTCAGATCAGTATGACAATTCAAATATTCCATGTTTTTGTTTTTGTTTTTAAAATTTTTAACTAACTGACTTTTTGGCAACCTGATAATACAATGGCACAAGTTTCAATGTTGATAGACCTTGTAGACCATAATCAAAGCAGTCATAATCAATCAAATGCAACTTATACAAACATATTTATGAGCAGTTGACATTTATAAAATTCAATAAGACCATTACATAAAGATTTTCATTTCCAGCCAATTTGAAATATCAGACAGATCTGTTGAAATAATGAGATAGCAAAGAGATGTGTGTTTTTTAGTTAAATTGTGCTCTTGGAGATAAATTCCTCATTTTTCGAACATTAGAAAATGTAAGTGATGAAGTTATTAAGTTACAGAGATACTATAGGAACACTGTAGGTGGCGATGTGTTTGTATGTTTCTCTTGCTCTGTCCTCAAACAGACATTACTTATCAACTTGATCATGAAAGTGCATCTTAGTGGATGAAAAAAAAGACTGCATGACTCAAAGAATCTTAGTCAGCTGAGAGGCTCAGAGACTGATGATTTGAAACTTCAGCCTTCAGGTGGCAGCTCTGAATTTCAGTAAACTAACCATTTGGCTTAACAAGCCACAACAAGGACTTGTGCCACAGTTTACTCCACAGCCACTGCTTGGACACAACTACTTCACACAGCAGTGCAGGCCAATGCTTATACTAAGTTTATGACCTCAAAAGCTACAATATATAGCAGTTAACTGAGATAAAATCAAGCCTCAAGCACATCTACTTCTGTTTACATTCAAGAATCATGATGTCTTTTCCCTGTTGAAATCACTTTATATGATACAAATTATATTTTTTGACCTGGCTATCTTGCAACTTCCTCCTCTGTCACATAATCAGGGAAATAATTGACTTTTCCTAAATCTATGACCATATGATTTATTTTGTGCTTAGCTGCCAAGAAACAAGGAGCTATACTGTACATTTTGCAGTCACTGGGCATTTGACACACTGTATTTATATAGGAAAACACAGCCCACACCTGTACTATTTGTTGTTTCCCTGGGTTACAGGAAGTCGGGGGCTGTGGGCTCCCGGCTGACAGGAGCAGGCTGGGGAGGCTGTGCCGTTTCCATGGTTCCCAACGAGAGGGTGGAGTCTTTCTTACAGGCTGTGAGGGAGGCTTACTACAACCCTGATCCACGCCGAGCAGCAATGGAAAAACAAAGTTTGTTTGTGTCAGGGCCAGGTGGAGGAGCTGCAATTTTCCTTGAAGGGTGAAAGCGGTGTATTTTGGTAGCACTATAACTACATTTTCAAATCCCTAGTTGGAATTGACACTAAGGATTATACTGTAAAATGAGGGCCAAACAGCGACAACAGTGTCACATTGTTTCTTATAATGGCAATTTGTTCGTTTTTGTAAACTTTTTCTAAATCATGGAAGGTGTCTGTAATTGTTTTGTTAACCTTAATTTTGTCAGTGTCCACCTTGAATTATTTTCTTGTTAAATTTTTTTTATGACAAATAAAACAATCACATGTTCATTTGGTGCATTACAAAACCCATTCCTTATTGAAATATTATATATCAACATCACAAGAGGAAAAAATAATAGATAAATATGGTAAAATAATAATTAACAAAGATACATGATAAAAGAAGTCATCATTTGAACCGCATGAGTTTCTTAGTGAAAACAGAGCAGAGCTTTGTTACATTCTGTCAGGCTTGTGCCTTATTAGACTGTGATCAGACTGTGAGAGTGTGATCCACTGGGAAATCAGTGTGTAAAATCCTGACAGTAGGAACCCACACCGGACTTGAGCGCCTGCACAGGATCAGTTTTCTCCTCATTAGACAAGGTGTGATCAGCAGAAGTTTCTCCCTGTGCCAGTTGCAGATGCAACTAAATCACATCTTATTATTAGCAGTTGTTCCTGTATAATCTGGTTTAATGCTTTAAAAGCTGTTAAAGACAATTCCCTTCGTTCTTTAATGATATTTTTTTCCATTCTGTAGAGAATCCTAAATGGAGCTGAAAATATATATGTAAAATTGTTGAAAATCATCGTGCTTTGATTACTATTTAAAACAAAGTGTTTCTGATTATTTAAATTTTAGATAGGGGATTTCACTTATTGCTCCAAACGATGTATTAGCGTTGAGTGAAGTCAGGCCAAAGAACCACAGAAAAAAGAGGAATTATCTTTAACAGGAAACATACAAGGCACAGCATAAGGAAAACAGACCTCATTCATGTAGAAGACACTATAGGAATCACTTTAAGCATTACAAACCTCATTCTTTTGATCTTTTCTTCTTTTGATGCATCACATATATACTGCCAAAATATGCAATTGATACAATGTTAAAGAAAAGAACAGAATAAGAAAGAAAGTTTGCAGTCAATAATTGATTTGTGCTTTTCATCATATGTAGCAGCATATTCAGCAATTCAAGTAACTACAGTATTTACATACATACCTATATGTCAGCACTTTGGATGCAGGATCAGACTAGTTTCAGAGCATAAGCTTTCCAGAGTGAGGTCTTCCAATGACACTTTGAAGTGGCACTTATTTCAGTTTCTCCATTGCATTGTTATTTATGGATGACACAGAAATGTGTGACTGTGACAGCTGGAGGATGCATCATAGGGACTGAAATGGACCAACAACCAAAGCAGGACATCCCATTTAAATATCAAATAAATGCATCAACCTCTTAGGGGTGAAGGTTAAATTATTTATGTGAGGGCAGCTTTTTAATTTTGCTTCAATGTATGGAACGCATATATATTAATAATTACTTAATAATTACTTACTTTGTAATTAATCAGTTTTACAGATGCAATCAAACCTCCAATCTAGAGTTGAAATTCAGCTTTGTAGGCCTAATGAGAGAGAGTTAACACTGAATTGGTTGAAAAAAGATGGCAATCTGGTGAAAATCGACATAAACCATAATCAAACCTGTTCATTAGCTATTTGTTTTCAAGGGAGGAGGCTGGCTTTTTGGAAATGGGATCTCCAAAATAACTACATTCCAGATGGCCTCATATGCACCTAAACATCATGAGTCAGGGCCAAAGCTCAGATAAATGCTCCAAGGAACTGATAAATATGCAGTACTTTTTTGAAATTGTCCAGAATCAACAGCTGGTAATAAAAATCCATCTCCTGACGCTTTACGCCACAGACTGTAAAGCTCAGAAAAAATGAGGTATGCCTGTGTTGAGTTTCCCTGTGTTAGGTCTTTGGGATCCATGGGTGTAATACCCAGTGTAGTTCGTCTCAGTTTGTGTGCTTTTACTCTGGAGTCTGTATCGTTTTGCTGCTACTTTCTGAAGCTCCCGTGCTGTCATCAGAGATGCAGGCCACTTCGCTCTTCCTCTTCAACATATTGTCTATCCAGGAGGACCTCTGTGTGACCCCCTCAGGGGAGGGAGCAGAGGTGACCGTGGTGATCCTCATGTTTTTGCCTGAGGTGATGAGCTCTCCATAGCCCTGCTGGTGGGAGAAGGCGTAGGCAGAGCGGCGGGAGCTGGTCCTTCTCACTCGCCTCAGATTCTGCTCCTGAGGTCCTTCTCTCTTTCTGGCCTGTTGTAGATAGCGAACCTGTGGAAACGCAGCCATGGGAAGAATGTTAATGAAGCGTTCAACATTTTAATCCATATTTAATCAAAAAGAGACTTTAATCTCAAGGGACTTCCTGGTTCAATAAAAGTTAAATTAATTAAAAATAAATAAAAACAAATTTGGGTCAGTCCAGTTCCTACCTTGTCTGTTAGAGTTGGGAAGAGTTCTGCTCTGAGGAAGCAGACTGCCAGGCCTGGCATTACACACACCACTGTGGTGAGCAGAATGACCAGCCACACACTCTTCTCTGCTAGACAGTTACGGGCTGTGCCTGAAGAAACACAAAAGCATTTTTTAAAATTGTTATTATTTATACATATTTAGTTGTTCTACATCAAAACCATTTCCTCATGTTCATCAGCCAAACTTACCAATGAAAGGGAAATTACTTGGAAAGATGCCAAATATTCCGTCACTTTGCATTGCAAATAATATGGCAAAGTACACCGCCAGGCTCCCCCATATGAAGAAGTGATTAACAACTGTCCAGTAATGTGTGTCAAGTCCAATCTAGACAGGAAGACATGAGTCACAAAAAAGAAAATGTATTGATAGTGTTAATGATAGAAAAATCTAGCCTTTATTCAGGGGTATTTTTAGTTTTTTTCTTACCCAAAGTCTTTTAATGTTACCTGAACGCTTACAACAATGACCAAGGATGTTGCTATGGTGACGGCAAAAGCTTGCTGGTCAGAAAGGTGGGAACCGTCTTCTTTCACAATGACGGAGAAGGCTCCGTAGGGAATAAAGTAGAGCAGAAACGAGGTGCCCACACCTTGCAGTGCACACAGGAAAAACTGACGCTTGTTGAAGAGAAGGTTCTGCTGGCCGAGTTTGTAGAGGCTGGGGTAGCGCAAACTGTTCTGGTCACTGACATCCTTTAGACAACAGAGACGTGAGTGTTACGTGAAATGTAAGTATTGAGATGGGGGAGGCGGTAGTATTTGATGGCATAATGGTAATTGAACAATATACAATACTGCACACTGATATGGATCCATTGGATTATGGATCTTGTTGCACATGAAAACAGGTAAATTCAGTACCTAATTTTAGTAGGTGTTAGGTACCTGGTAGGAATTTATTTTATGATAACACAGCAAATATCTGCAGTAATAAGATATTCACCTATATGACTTGACCGAATCTTGAAAAGAAAAACAAATAGGAAAGTATAAGATGGCTTGGGAGGTTGCCATTGGAGACTGCTGAAAAAATAAATGGACTTTAGTCCAATGTAAAAATGAAAACTATCTTAAAATAATGACTTACATAAAATAAAATGCTATTGATATTGATATTGACTATATAAGTCAGTACTGTAATATTAAACATTACTATTCAACATTACTATATTATTAAACAGTGTCAGTCTTGCCTGATCAAAAAGACCCATTGCCAGGACTGGTAAGGATGTATAGACTATGTTGAAGAGGGTAATGAACCACTGGTCATAAACAGTCTGGGGAAGAAAACAGATTACAGTGTTAGTTCAACATTCAGGCCTCTATGTGTTTTGGTGGTAAAACATATACCATATTCTCACCTGAGCTGAGAAACCGCAGAAGAAACCAAACCAAAAGTGAACCAAGGTGAAGGCAAAGTTCTTGTAGAAGAAATAGCACAAGAAGTTGCACATGCGGAAGTACGACCAGCGTCCGTGCACCAGCAGGAGCCGCTGCAGGTAACGAAACTGAGCAAAGGAGTAGTCTGATGCCAATACAGCCTGCATCCCCTCCTGACCGCTGATGCCAACACCGATGTGTGCACCTAAGGAAGAAAAACACGGTGGATCTCAGAGTTTTGAGATGAATAGCCCTGACCGCGGAATACATTTTAACAGTTCAAAAGTATTACATCAAATGGTGTTTGGATTAACTGTCAAATTAGAAACTGTCAGTTGGTGTTGAATTATTTACCATAACAATTTGTTACTTTATTAATCTCTCTAGGGAGATTGTGTTATTGCTTAGCCGGTTCAGCTACAGAGGAGCACTGCTGGAGCTGGCAGGGATTTACTAAATTAGTGACAAAAGAGCAAACACAGAGCAAGGTGCTGACCACTGCGGAATACTGATTTCAAATAAAAAAAGACAGTGCCACACTCTTTACGGTGTGATGTTTATTGATCACCAAGGATTCAGCACAGGGCTCTCATCAAGGATTCAGTGTGTTGCTCAAGGACACTTCAGCATGGCCTCTGCTTGTACGAGGCTTGAACCTGGTCCTCCAGATATAGGAAAGTCACCTTACTCACTTCACCCAACCATTTTCAGGATGTAAAATATCCACCAGGGGAATATGCAATCGCCCTTGTCCATCCGTCTGTCCCTCCGTTGGCAGAAAGTGACTCAGAAAATACTGAGCAGATTTGCATTTAATTTGGTGGGAAGGTCAAACATGGGCCAGCAAAGAAGAGAGAGAAGAGAACTTTTTTGGCTAATCATCCTCAAGGGGATGTAGCTATGGACAGGGCTTAACATAAACAGGACTGTTGATTCCAAACGAATCCATGTAACGTCAAGAAACATGTCGGGATGGTTGGTCGTGGCTCAGCGCCAACAGGGCTGTAACTTCCAGCTTCAACCATGGCAGAGGTCTGCACTCTCATAAGTGCTATCTTGTTCCAGTCTGGCATGTTTCTTGGCTGTTCTGTGAATGTGATCAATAGTGATCAATCCAGTGGCTTACTCTTGATCGCTATTGATCATGCTGACGTCAGCATGATCAATAGCGATCAATCCCACGACTTACTCTTGATCATGCTGACGTCATTGGCTCCATCTCCTATAGCCAGGGTGATGGCTCTCTTGTGCCTCTTCACCAGCTCCACCACCTGGGCCTTCTGCATAGGGGTGACACGGCAGCAGATGACTGTTTTGCACAAGCAAGCCAAATCCAGCAGCATGTGCTCCAGCTGTGGCTCCAGAGCGTGAGCCTGAAGGGACAACACACATATTACACCTTTTCACTTCATCATTACTATCCTATAGTGCCAGCCCCCTGCAGTGGCGACACCTTGCAGAGCTCACTGTTACATGTCTACCAAACAGCTCTCCTGTGAGGAAGAGGATGTTAATGAAAGTCTCTAATAGAACAGGGGGTTCCCAGCGGCACAGCAGCTTTCTGCTCATTACAGCCTTGGCGGAGTCAGCAGCAGATGCAGAGATGGCAGACTCTGCACATTGAAGCCTGCAGACAACAACACCATTTAACAAGGTAAAACCTGCAGACAACACTGCAGGGATAAATACAAGCATCACAGAGTATCAAGCGACTATTCTCCAGTGTACATTTCAACAAAGGACTTCTCTATGTAATGTGACGCAGTGGAGCACCTTACCAGACTGTGTCCATTGATGACCAAGGCGTACTCTGCAATAATGGCTTCTTCAAACA
Source organism: Myripristis murdjan (assembly GCF_902150065.1). NCBI lineage: Eukaryota > Metazoa > Chordata > Actinopteri > Holocentriformes > Holocentridae > Myripristis > Myripristis murdjan. Next base: position 17,062,563 of record NC_043985.1, on the reverse strand, counting down.
CAAAGTCATCTGCAAATGTATCTGTCTTCTCTGCACTGCTGACACGACTCAGGCCCAGTATGTGCTCCTTTGCGCTTCTGAGGACAGAGGTAAGCAGAAAACAAAGTGACGATGTCAAAATTATCCTGCTCATGTTGAGAGAATTCTCGCCCACAAAAGATAAACTTCTGTTAATTGGCACTGAATTGTTGGGGACAGCATGCATTTCTATGAATCACCACAGTGGCCAGTTAACACAGTAACAGGGTGCATTTCCTCCAGGGCCTTCTAGTTGTTTTGTAAGGAGAGATGAAAGCAGAGGCCATTCACAACTGAGAGGGTATATTGTGTTAGGTTAGTTCAAAACTGTTGTCCCCCCACCTTAAGAGACAAGCGGCAAGACCTGAGTCTATTCACTCAAAAGGAAGAAGGCATACTGAGTACAGATTATGACTGATTTTTATGTCCCAAAGTCACTGATGTAAATATTAGACCCATGACATTAAAGTAGTATAAACCAGTATAAACCATTTCAATACAGTTTGCAGAGCTTGTAACATGTCGTCTTCATTTATTAGAGCATCTTTGGTAGAAGGGAAAGACAGGAATAGATAATGAATGTACTCACCTGAGCTGCTGCTGCACCTCCGACAGTGTGTTGGCAGAAATTATGAACACCTCATTCATGTCATCTCGCAGCATGTTGCAGGAGTAGCCAATGTTCATTGCTGTCTCTGCAGGTACATACACACCTCAGCTAACAACTCAGACACAACTCAGTAGCTTTTGATATAGATAGAAGTGGCAGATAGATAGAAGTATTCAAGTGGCACTGGGTTTGTTCAGTAGGATAATTTAGGTAGTTACCTAGTTTGTCCCCTGTGAGGACCCAGATCTTGATGTCAGCTAGACTTAAAGAGGCGATAGTCTCAGGGACGCCTTCCTGGAGTTTGTCCTCTATTGCTGTGGCACCAAGAAGCTTGAAGCAGGACAAAAGTCTGTCAGTAGAGGCTAATGAGTTTGATCCCCTCAGAGGAGTAAACATGTGGCTGATCATACCTTCAAGCCCTGCTCTATCTCCTCATAGAGAATGTCCAGCTCGCTCTCGCGGTTCTCAGTTACAGTGCTGGCGAACAGAAACTTCTTCATCCATATGTCAAAATAATCAGCATCAAGATCTTTGTAGGCCAGAGCTAATGTTCGAAGCCCTTCTCCGGCAAATTCCTTCAGGAAAAATGATGATTACTAATTAATTTGTGCTGTGTAGCAAACCAAGGTATTGCAACTGTTGTCGCAAGTGTGATGATCCAACCACCAATTATCTGTCAGTCTGAATAATGGTATTTAGACACATTCCAGGAATATGAACGTGTTTTCTATCAAAGCCTATCAATGTGACACAAGACATGACATTCACTGTCTGAATAGTATTTGTTTGTTTTTACTTGAGGCATCATCCCAATCTAAGTCCAGTGATTTCTGCCTTCTCAGTAGATCTCTCAACACGATATCTGCGGCAGCTGATTCCCTCAGCACAGTGGAGAATCATCAGAATCATCAGTATAATGTAAGAATATTATTATGAGTAAAACTGCAGCAAAATGACATACAAAACACACAGTAGCACATGGTGCATTTGTTGAAAATACTAACTGATGCATCTGAAAAGGAAATTTCGCTTCATCGTGTAATGTTATCCCATCCAGTGAGACTTACACTGAGATGCTCTGAGGTAGTACACATGAGGTCTTCACTGGATGGGTCCAGGCGGTCAAAGATGATGGTGTCAGCTCCTTTGGAGTACAATTTAGTCTGGCCCTGTGGATCTCTAACTATGAAACAAAACACAGTAAGGGAATACAATTACTTTTAATAGACTTTAAAAATGCTAAGGTTTCTGGTCATAGCCACTGGGTCAAACACAAATGGTCAAAAGTGAATATTATCGATGCAGGCCAACAAACACAGTGGATTATGTCACTGATGGCAGACAGTACTGTGCATGGTGACTCTTCACATGGTTATTCTCAAAAATAAAAAGCAAAGTATAACTAATTATTGCAAATATCATTAATGCCTCTACATAGGAAATCATATTAACAATGACTATATTGTGCAAGAGGATATCCAGTGAATATCGTACATGCTAGTCACTTTAATTGTCATTATATGCATGGGATGTGGTGTTGAGCCACTTGTGAATTTAAGGGAGCATTGCTTTTATAAGTGAAGACCTAACCAATGACACTCATTCTCTTGCGCACGTTGTTGAAGTCCAGTATGGCCAGGAGCTGGTAGGTGACTGCTCGTCCCATCTCATACACCGTGATTGTCTCTGGGGTTCGGGCCCGGAAGACAAACCCAAAGTTACGCGCTGCAGTGACCAGGGCGCCTTCATCAGGTGACTGGGCCTGATAAAGCAGGTTTCCTTTATCATGAAAAGAGACAAGCATCAGAATCCCCTTATCTCCCAGAGACAAAAATAAGCAGGTATTTTTTTCTGGTCAACATGTTGACAGTTTGTTGCTGTATGTAATCAGCCAGTAATCAGCCAGGAATACACCCAGGAAGCTCTGAGTGACCCTAGTCTTCATCAGTGTTAATTTGCCCTGTTTGACACAAAGGCATTACAGTGGTTAGTCTTCACAAACCTAACCCACAGAGGTCAAAGGTCAGCATCAGCAACAGAACAGGCCTTGAGAACAGCTTGAAGGCATTCAGTGTTTTGCTCAAGGACACTTCAGCAGGATGGGTGCTTGTCACTCTACTGTTGTAAAATGCTTTTTTGTTTTTCAGTCTATTCACAACTTACTACCGGTCTGTTTTCAAAACTTATTTCACTTCAGTTCCCAAATCCATCATTATAATACAAGGTCAACCATAACATAATCATCATATTATATTATTAACATAATCTCCATCCTGCTTTCTTCAGGACAACCTCCTCCAAATTTTCTATTAGATCCCGAGAACCTCTCTGTTGGAACCTCTTACCAGATCACATCAGAAATTCCACCAGTCTAAATACTGTTAAATAAATACTATACTTCTCTTTTTGGACCAATTAAGTAATGAAACATCATAACCACTCTCAGTGTCTTAATATATTCACTGCACTTGTACTACAGTCACCTTTCCTGGACACTTGTTTGTATTAGCTTTTATGTTGTATGTCTCATTTTAAGAGGAAAGAGATTTTTTCTGGCTTCTCCTACACATTTCTTTAGTTAAGTTATTGTTTTGTCCTCCCAGTCTCTATGTGCTGCATGTATTATGTATACGTTTGTATGTGTTTTTTGTGCAATAATAAATAAAGAAATGAAAAAATTAAAACTACACACACAGCAGTGAGTTATCAGCATGGTTTACCTTCACTCTTCTCCTCTGGCATGACTGTGTGGCACAAGGCCAGCAGTCTGAAGAACTCCTGCACCGAGGGATCCTCCAGTTTAACGGCGTCCACCAGGCTGCTGTCGTAAAACTTGAACCTTCTGTCATGCAGCAGGTTGAAGGAAAAATCCACGCAGGCTGTTCTCTGAGAGCACATGGGCCAGTAATATGGTTATTACATCAAAACTAGTACTGCACAAGGGTGGGAAACTTAGATCCAAGTTAGGTTTGTTATTCAGTTACCTCAGTAATTTCCACTTTCTGCTCAAATTCATCATAAACATCACCTAGGAGAAGAAAAAGTAAGTAAGCAATGTGTTATTTCTCTTGTAGCAGTCAGTTACAAAGATCTGGCTCTTTCAATGCACTTCATTGTTAATTTACTGATATGGATTTTTAAATTTAAATTAGATGTTCTTCCTAGATTTTTATTCTTGGCAGGATGGAAAAGCATCCCAGATAATATTTAGATTCCAGGACAGTAAAGAGACTGAAAGCAACCACTTAAAATGCAACAGCCTGTACAACTCTGCCCTGGACTGATTCTCCCCAAATACATTGATTTTATTCCACTAGGGTCATAAAACACCTTATTTGTCTCCTAACTACTTACTTGTGCCATTGTCAGTGCAGAAATTATTTTTTTTAATAGTAATTATCTGCACTAGTTGTACTATTTGTAAATATATATATATATATATATATATATATATATACACTACTCACAAAAAGTTAGGGATATTTGGCTTTCGGGTGAAATTTACGGAAAATGTAAAAAGTTCACGCTACAGTGATATTATATCATGAAAGTAGGGCATTTAAGTAGAAGCATGCACTGGTGATTTCCTCATCTCAAACAATCTCATGCTGTTCACAAGTCGACTTATTGTCTGCTGAGGCATGGCATCCCACTCTTCTTGAAGGGCGGCCCTCAGGACATTGAGGTTCTGGGGTACAGAGCTCCGAGCCTCTACACGGCGACTCAGCTGATCCCATAGGTTTTCTATGGGATGCAGGTCTGGACAAAGTGCAGGCCACTCCATTTGAGGTACCCCAGTCTCCAGCAGCCGTTCCCTAATGATACGACCTCGATGAGCTGGAGCATTGTCGTCCATGAAGATGAAATTAGGCCTGTGTTGTTCATGCAGGGGCACAATGACTGGATTAATGATGTTATTCAGGTAGTATGGGCTTGTCACTGTACCATTCACAAAGTGTAGGGCAGGTCTGTACTGACTAGACACACCTGCCCACACAGTAACACCACCACCACCAAAGGCTTGTCTGGTGACAACAGTGGCTGATGCATAGTGCTCTCCTTGACGTCTCCAACATCGTTGGCGGCCATCATTTCTGCTCAACATGAATCGGCTTTCATCAGAGAACAGCACTGAGGCCCACTGGTCCCTCGTCCAGCGTAAATGCTCCCTGGCCCATGCAAGACGATGACACCTGTGCCTGGTGGTGTGGTCAGGTACCCTTGCAGGTCGTCTAGCACGCAGACCATGCTGATGTAAACGGTTTCGAATGGTCTGACGTGACACTTGGGTGCGTCTCACCTCCCTTAAATGTGCCTGGAGTTGAGTGGCATTCATCATCCGGTTCCACAGGGCACTGTTCACAATGAAGCAGTCATCAGTGTGGGATGTGGCCAAAGGACGTCCACTTCTATGCCTTTCTGTGACTCTTCCAGTCTCTCTGTATCTCTGTTGCAACCTGCTGATGACACTCTGTGACACTCTAAGCTCAGTGGCCACTTCCGTCTGAGAACATCCTGTTTGAAGCCTCGCAATGGCGTGGTGCTGCTGATCAATTGTTAGGTGTCGTCTTGGTCTCATGATGTCAAAATGTGAACAGCATAATGAGGAGGACTGTTTAAATACCAATTCTAATTGAACCAGGAAATTTATTGGTCGATTCATGGATCAAACACCTGTTGTGAATTTTGCCGTTAAACTCCTTGTTAGAGAACAGCAACTTGTGCAAAAAGTACTGAAACATTGAACAGTTGGACATGTGCATTCAAAAGTTTACAGAAGGTCACATTAAGTTCACCTGTAAAGGTTATAATGCATTTTAGGTTCATCCTGAAATTTCACCCGAAAGCCAAATATCCCTAACTTTTTGTGAGTAGTGTATATATATATATATATATATATATATATATATATATATATATATATATATATGTTACTGAAAAACTGAACAAAGTAGTGAAATGATCAGGGAGGAACCTCCACTGTTTCTTCCCTGATCAGTGATGCACTACATTGGCTGACTGATATCCAATATTTAATGAAAAGACAATAATGTATCAACCTAACTGTGTGTAACACCATTTCTCAGAGAAGATTTGGAAAAAGCGTCTCCTCCATACCATAAGTCTTGCCATTAATGGAGCACTTGTTGAAGACCATGATGTTCTGGGTGAGGGTGCCTGTTTTGTCCGAGAAGATGAACTCCACCTGGCCCAGCTCCTCGTTCAGGGTGGTGGTGCGAGCCTCGGCAGCAACATCCTTCTGACTGTAGTACATCCTCCTGTCCCAGTTAATGAAGTAACTGTGGCCGAGCCGGAGCACCTCAACACTGAAGAAAGATTCACTTCTAAGTGGAAACAATCTAATGGAGACCATCCCTTATACTACTTGGTATAGCTTGTGATGTCCTTTAGGAAGGGAATCAACTGTGTATTTGAGGGATGAAATGTCCAACATTTGAAAAAACTCTCACTCAGCCAAACTTTCTTGAGAACTATTCTGGTACCTTTTGAAAGATAGGCAATTTTAGTCATTAGCAGACGAAATCCTTTACATTTAAAAGATATTGCATGTTGAATTATGAATATTTCCCCCCCACAATGGATACAAGACAGGCAGCCTTACCTAACATAAAGGGAGATGGGCACAACAGTGTTAAGGATGATGATGTAGGACCAGAAGGTGAGGAAACCTGAGAACACAGCATTGCTCTGAATCTTGTCCCAAGGCAAATACACCTGGAAGTTTCCGCCAATCCAACTCTCCCAGATGATGTTTCCAACAGACAAAACAATCCCCATGCAAATAAGAAAGGCAAAGATCTGCAAGACAAAGACAAAAGATTTGTTTTTGAAAGATGTGTCAGTGATTGGACAAGAACTTCATCAGCACTACAGTGGTTCATCTTTGTTGGAATAAAAGGAATGTAGTTGCAGGAGTCTTTCCACATAAAAATATGAATCAGCTTACCCACAAAACCAAAGTGTTCATGAGTTTGTCTATACTGGTTCTTTTAAATTTCGTCCTTCCACAGTTCTGCATCAGTTTGGTTTGCAGCCCTTGGTGAAGAGGGCAAACCACTATCAGTGTTAGGAGAAAGCCAACACTGGGAAACGTTTATACACAAGCTGGCCAGAGAAAAAGATTTTAAAACTCTGGCCAGAAAATGTAACTTTTGTTACAATAAATCAGTAAAGTAATCCATCCTACCGGCAAAGATGACCATTCCAAAGCACCACTCGGTGTTTCTCAGCACACAACCTCGCAGCAGCATTTTTTCATTATCCAGAGAGTATTTGTTGTCTCTCCAGAACAGAGTTCCTGTAAATTTATCCAGCTTGTTGTTTGGTGGCTCACAAATCACTTCTCCTGAGGACCAGAGAGGACACACATTCACACAGGATGTCACTACAGCAGAAGAGCATTGCAAGGAAGAAAATAAATTTTTAAAAATAGAACTGAGACATAAAACATGCAATTACTTTGATATTGATTGCCTCTGACTGTACAGTGTGTAATAAGAATTTACTCTCAGTATCTAATCACGCAATGGGGCCACATACAGCAAACTGGAGAAGAAGAGTCAGTAAATGTTCTGATAAACCAAAGTTTCAAACACAAAATGCATCAAGCATTGCTCACCATCGAAATCAGTCAGTTTTGAAATATCTCCCAGATCTGAGGTCACTGTCAGAGCCTGACGAACCTTCAGATTTGTCTCTCTGGACAAGGAAATGAGGAAACATTACATTTATATGGCTTTAGCCTCTGTGATGAGATAAAGGTGGAAAAATGTAAATGTCTTCTCCAGTTTATTCCAAGAAAATGCACACTTTCAAAAATAGTCAAGTAAAGGAATAAATCTCCTCTTTCCTCCAGTTGGTAATGTTACAGTTTACTCCCGTATACAAATGACAGTGTTCCTTACGGTCTACTGGAGGTTGGATTTCCCTCAGTATTACTTTATATAACCAATGCAGCTGAAGAGGTCTTACCCATCAAGCTCTGCAGTCTCAATATAGCACAGACCATAGGGCTCACTACTGGAGAGAAGAAGGATATCTGCCTGCGGGACCAATATGGAAGACTTAGTGGTGAGTAAAGACAATAAATCTATCTCTGCACCACCAACCCTGCAAAAGAACCAAAATGCCTCTGAATCTCGCCCAAGAATTCCCTAACTGTTAAGCTCTCTGTAACAATTTTTTTCTCTCTTAATTCTGGCAATATGCAGTGAATATTATCTAATAAAAGCAACATTCAGAGGCATTCTCCTTTAACATTTTAACAGCACCAAAGCATGACAGGTTCACAGAGGTATGCAGAATAAACAGTTTCATCACGGTTTACTCACAGCAACAAGCTGATTATTCTCCAGTTTGATGATATCCCCCACACGGATGTTCATCCATTTCTCATCCTGCAAACTTGGAAAAACAAAGCAGGATCTCAGAATTAATTCAGCTAACAGGACATGGTCACTTATAGTGGTAGCCATTTGTATATATATATAAAAAAAGAAAAATTCCTTACTGTCCTCTGATAAGAACCTGAGACTGCCGATTGTTGACCTGCTGGTCGCTCTTATGACGGAACTGAAATTACAAAAAGTGTGAAATAAAATGAAATAAAATAATAAGCTTTGAAAGTACACTGAAGCAGAGCATTCAAAAGAGTTAGGATGACAGACTAGGATGCTTTCTGGATTTCTATATTATCTCCTGGGCCCTGTATTTTATTTTATTTTATTTTATTTTATTTTATTTTATTTTATTTTTAATAGGTGAACTCACATAGTCATCGGTGGCATCCTTGACAGCCGTGATGACCAGCACAAACACCAAAGGCACAATGGTTGTGAACCAGGACAGAGAGGAGATTGCTGGAATTAACTAGATGTAAAAACAAGAGCAAAAAAAGTCTTAGCCAGCTCCATTTCATCGGCTTCCCCCTGAATATTTTGTTCATGAAAACGATGCATGACATTATTTACGCCCCCATACCTGCAGTATCAGCAGCACTATGAAGTAAGCATTGGCAACCCTCTGGAGCTGCTCGAACAAATTGATGGGCAGGAAGGTGAAGATGTTGTACTTTGAGGTTTTGATGTAATTGTCCTGGGGAATGGTACATTCACAAATAGCACTAATGCCAAAAAGCAAAAAATATTACCATTAATACATTCGCCCTGGTATTAGTTGATGTTAGTAGTGCATTCAGTATTAATAAATTAATACCAAAAAGCAGAACCTTTTAGCCAGTGTAAATCTGATATAATTCTGAGGTCTACTTACAGCATAAGAGAACTTGTCATTGTAGTCCCGAGCGTTGGCTTTCACATGGCGTTCTTCTTCTACACACACAGTGGGCCCAATCAAAGGAAAAGATGACATGCAACAGATGACAAGATTATACTTCTTAAATTTGTCAAATTAAATAACATAATCCTCCAGGTTTTAGTGATTCCACAGATGATTTGTTTATCTTCAACAGAAACACTGTTGAAGTACATCACATTAAATCTTAGCATTTATCTAATGTGTCTGATCTACACACAACTTTCATATCACAGCCAGCTCTGACATGTTCTTCCACAATTTAACCACACACTGTCCTGCTTCCCCATTAAAGTCATATTAAAAGCAATTCCCTTTTTTGCTTTCTTTCTCACTTCTATGCTTGTATTATTCTATTAACATCTACAATCATTTCTCTGCCCTTACTTTTTGTTTCTTTCATACAGCAGCATTCATCCTAATAAATGTCATAGATATGGGATGGTGGGGGACATTTGGTTTTTGGCCTATGCAAAGATAAAACTCCCAATAGCAGGTTTATAGTCTGCTCCAGGAACTTTTACAGGTTAGCAAAACCTCAGCCAGGGAGGAAGAAGTTTTTTTTTTTTATTGAAAATCAGCTGCTGTGGTTAGAATGAAAATCTGTAGCCTCTCTGCCCTCCATGGCACCTGCTCTAAGGGGAAATACAAGCTCTTGGTAGATGAGTCCATCTCTGATGTTTGGAAATAATGATATTCACAGGAGTTTTTGTATTTGCTGTCTGCTCTTGTCCAGCCATCATCTGTAATAATAGCTTGGCAATTCACTTCATGGCATCAAGGTGATAAATTAAGGTTCATCATTCAGCACTGTTATTGTGCTCAGTGGTCCTTTAAAACTCTCTCAATGTGAATTATAGACAAACACAAACTAACACAATGAACAGCTGTCCTCTACCAAATGATGAAATCATTGGTCAAACAAGTTGGACTGTCTACACAGAACAAAAACTGAAACACACAACTAGATACACTGCTCTCAAAGGAGGTTAAATCATTCTTTAATTATTCACCTGAAAGATAGCACACACACATGCACACACATACACAAGCATACACAAGCACACACGTGCACACACACACAGAGCATTGCAAAAGGACAGACCTCACACACCCAGCTGGCCTCCTCACGCTATCAGTTACTGTGAAAATAAATTATTGAACAAGCCTTTTGTTGCTCAATACCTTTGGTCTTGTTTACACACTTAATTAGAAGATGTCGTGTTTAAATGTGATATTATTTTTTGCAAAGCCGCACAGTGTTATCCTCATTTTTCATTGACTAACACCTGGAAAATCATTGTTTAGTTTACAGCTTCAGCAGACTGTGAGCAGCTTGTGTGATGCACTGTTCATTACAGTGCAACGACTAAGAAATGCTTCACAAAATCCTCAAAGACACCGCGCCACTAAGTCTAACCTCAGCACATCAGAAGACATTCATCCTCTTAGAAAGATGGAGACATAGTGTGTGTACTACCTGCAGGCTCCACCTTCATTCCCTCACTTTAAAGTCCTCTTGAGGAAAGTTCAAGAAAGTTCCAGAGCACTTCAAACCCACATGCAAAACAAATGAAAATGTAATATTCTCTTTCAGCCGTGATCAAGTAGTCACTCGAAGATACATGCAAGCGGAGAAGGTCACCTCAATTTGTGTCTGAGGCAAACAAATCGCTACTGTAAACAAACACATCCACCACACACACACAGGCCAGCAAAAAACACAGTCTAAAGAGAGAGAGAGAGAGAGAGAGAGAGAGAGAGAGAGAGAGAGAGAGACTATACTGTTACATTCTCTCTCTCTGATCCAGTGCACTGCACCATGCAGGACAAAACAGGGAGTCCCATCTGACTGAGAAAGGAAGATGTCTAAATAAGATCTGTCTCCTGCTTTCTGAAAGGCAAATGAAAGATAAGCCCATTCATACAGCAATTCAATTTTAGCTGTTTTCCCACAAATAAACAGCATAAACAAGGTTTCAAACACAACACTGTAACCAGTTATCCTACAAACCAAACCACTGCACTTCTTTCCTGTAATTTTTCTCTATGGTCTTAGATGAAAATGTATCTTACCTACCTGTGCAAATGAATATACTTAAAATGCATATGTGATTATGTTAGTGAATAGATGTAGTTGTGTTATGCAGTGTCAACACAATATTTCAGCTACTTAATGTTGTTTTGTAATGTCTCATTAATGAAAGCAAATGGGGAAAAGGTGTGTGTGTGGGGTGGGGTGGGGGTGGGTGGTGGGGGGCATAAAAAAAAAAGTTTCTTACCAATGGATGTTTTTCTCTTCCAGAATGCCATCATTTCAGGGGACCACCGCTACTTTGCAGGGGTTTCCCTAATAGACGGTGAAGAAATCACCATTAGATAGCTTTGGTGTTGCAGTGGGACAGTATGGCAGTGAAAAGTATTGGAGTGTGCAGTTAATTTACTGAGATCTTCACTTTGAGAGGCAATACACAAAGCAGGTCGGTGTCTTGTTAATTTTGCTCAAAGCTGTTGTGCAGACAAGCACCTTTAATTAAACTATTGGCATACTGTAAACACCAGCCAGGTCCCTCCTGAACCATCAACCAAGCCTCCTTAGCAGAGGTCCCAGGTGGGTAAAGCTAGCTTAGCCCCAAGATAAATAAAATAAAATAAAATAAAATAAAATAAAATAAAATAAAATAAAATAAAAAAGCCTACAGCAGAGCCTAGTTTCCTTCATGTGTGATAACAGGCCTTACTGTGGTTTTGCTCTGGGTTTCTCTCCACATTTTTCACTGTCCTTACCTTGCACAACTTCTAAAACGGCGCAAGCTTGTGTGTTTCTCCATGTATTCACTCAGTGTAGCACAATTAAGAGGCATATGGCAGCATTTAGTTTCACATCTTTTCCATAGACGCCTCTACAGTGAATGTGATCCCCTCCCTATATGTATATATAAATATAAAAAAGCCAGATCATATCAGCGAAAGTGACTGAATGGCAATGCCAGCAGTGAATGTGATTCACTGCAGAGCTCGCACAGTATCCGGCTATACGAAAACGGTTCATGTAAGATAATCAGTAACGTTGATCCGACAAAATGTGTGAATGTGAGCAGTAATCTGTAAAATAAAGATCAACATACCGATCATCACTCACTGACAGCATCTTTCAAGTCATTCATGCAGCTGGTGCTCTCCCATCGGATGGAGATGGTGTGTCTTCTGCACTGAGCAACCTCTCTCTCTCTCTCTCTCTCTCTCTCTCTCTCTCTCTCTCTCTCTCTCTCTCTCTTTCTGTCTCTCTCTCATTCATTCAGAAATCTGCAAATTAACAGAAGCGCGACATTTTTCAAGTTTGCTTTGTTCGTGGAAATTCTCGCCACAATCCTGCAGCACGTTTCCTTTCTGGCGCAAGCAAACAGGACTAAATACATTGGGAAACCAACTACATTTAGTCAACTTACAAATGATTTTGACAAAATAACGTTTTTGGAAATGCTACAAGAGTGAATGCACCTTTTTTCTTTCAAACGAGACACAAAACTAAATAACATTGCTGTAGCCAAATCCCTGAAAATATCCAATTAATGTCCAGTCAGTGAGAAGATGCTTTCCAAGGATGAGCAAAATTGACCAGTGACCACAATAAAAGCCACTAAGGTATTTTTACCTTTTATTATAGCACCCTCTTCAGGCTAATCAATGAACTTTCCTTTTTAAACACCGGAGCGCAGTGCGAATGCATTCTTTGTTTTCAGGTGCATTAATTACGGTGTTTGTACTAGTGCACGTTTTGGAGCTGCCATCTGCAATGAGATGTTGAGGTCCCAGCTGTAGGACGAGATCAGACACTGGCATGGGAGTGTTTAGTGATTTTCTTTTTACATCCTGTGTGTCTACAGAACTCATCAAATTCCTCCTAGTGCTTGTACTGAAGAGGATTAGGCAGTCACTGTCACAATTTGGCTTAACATTGAGTGGTGCTGCGTTTTCCTTGGACAATATGATGCATAACCTAGACAAAGGGTTAGACTCACTGTTATGGCCAAGGCTTTGTTTACTCGTCATACAAGCCTTTCCCTTGCATTACCATAGCTAATCTTATTTGTAGCTTGGGGGTAATTTGAATACACTCTATAAATGCAGATCTGGTGTAGTGCTGAAGAGATGTGAAATACTCTGAAAGACACAATACTTTAAGTATTTCACATCCAACAACACCATGACCATGTTGTCACTGGTTTAGTCAGTTTTACATCATTTGCATCTTAAAGGTAGTGGTTATTACACACTGCCACTTGGTGCTGCTGTCTGTAAAAAATACATCTGTCACACAACTTTTTAGACAGCACAAAGAGCTAATTCTGTCAAACTAAAATTAATAGGCCTACCCCCATGCAGATTACTGGATTTTGGATTATGTACTGAGTAGCATCAATTTAGATGCCCTTTTATAAAACATGAATTACATAATTGCTACCAGAGCCAGCTGCTGCACTAAGTATTTGTCATTTGTAAGTATGCTATATATCCTTAAGAGGTCTAAATACTTTATTTAGTCGAACTTAAATCAGTTCATCTCTAAATAACTTATTATGGATAGACTTTGTTAACATCAGTAATAAACAGACATATCTTTCTCTGTACAGATATCATATCACTATTTGATAATAGCTCTTGGTTTACAGTTCCATAATGAGAAGATAATGTGCTGATCAGCGATGTGTGCATGTGCAAACACATGAAATCCACAATTCCTAAAACTCTGCTAAATTGTCTAACAATACCATATGGGATAGATGATCTACTCAGAAATGTACACTGGTACAGTCCAATGTATCATATCATTACATACATTTTTGTTTTAGTAACTTTGAAGCAGTGCAACATGTGTTTTTGCCTTTGGTTGTGTTTGAATTTGTACATGCAGTCTTTTGTTGATGTTTGCAGGTTAATCCCTAATCTGTTGCAGTGCCCCATAGCTAAGACAGGAAGAGGGACAAAGGCCAAAATAGTGCACGGCACATCAAAACCCATTTGGAGTCTAGAGAGGCGCTGATTCATTGTGTGAAGCATTAAAGAGCAGTGACCTACAGTAACCATCCTCAAGCACAACCACATTAAATTCCAGCCAGAAAAGAGGAAGGCAAAATCTGAGAATCAGTGTCTTGAAACAGATATCACAACCTTATGTGAGGCACCAAAAATCACAAAATCCTGGGGAATCCTGACCTTATTGACTGGTTTTCACAATCTTTTTTTAATGACATTTTTCACATGTTGGACTATGCTGACTGACTGTGGGACTCCTTCTACCGTTTGACTAAAAAGTATCCAAATGTTTGGTAATCAAGGTTGTGCTTTATGTTTGATTATTTTGTTTGTCTTTGGTTTTCATTTCCAGGGACTTCACATTTGCACGCTCAGTCATAACTGTATCCCTGACAGTCTTCAGTTAATTCTCTGCAACAGGCTTAACTGACAAATCCAACTTGACCAGCCGCCTTGCCGTATGCTGTCTTGACCAGGATTCCCTGGAAGAAGAGATCTTGTATCTCAGTGGGACTCTCCTGGCTAAATAAAGGATAAATAAAATAAATAAAAGCTTCCAATCCCTGAACGGATGTAAAATCACCTGGTATCAGCCTTTGGTTTGATTTGTCTGTGTGATGTGTGCTTAATTTATTAGTTTATTAATGTTATTATCATATTAATTTAGTTTAACAAATAAATATTGACCGACAATAGTGCTATTTGACTCTCTATTAATCAAATCTAAATTAAGTGAGATACTTAAATGCATTTAACACTTATATGGTCAAAATGAGCCTGACATGTGGCTGAGATCTTATGCTGATTATCAAATATATAGTGGGCTGTCTCTGAAGTCAAATCATCAGCTGGCCTGTGGCTTTGTTAAAGCCCATATGTGGCCCAGACATGTGCTGCCATAAGAAAGTGGTGAGTCTGGGCTGGAACCGGACCAGAGGAGGCTTGCTGTCTGGGTTTTAGTGTTTGTTCACCGTGTAATGCGGAAACAGATCAGCCTCCAGGGGGTCAGACTAAGCTTCATCTACAAGGAATAAAAAAAAGCACCTGATCCTTTGTTTATTAGAGGGATCATACAGCTCCAACAGACAATGGCAGGTGATTTGTGTTCATTAAAACAGAAAAGTTGATTTAAAAGCTGCAATACAAAGGTACAGTGTCTTTGCTTATTCTTTCTATTCAGTTAGAGAAACATACTTTTCCATACTGCTTTATGCCATTTACCTATATGTATCCTAATAAAGCCCCAAGTGTCAGCGCTATAATTGACTCCACCACTGCTGCAGCTGTATTGCCAAAAGGTTTCGGGTGCAATAATTCACATGATTTGCTTTAACGCCACATATCCAGAGGCTCATTGAAATCATACTGTGAAAAAGGAAAGAACAAACAAATCTTATATTATTCTCGGGGTGTGAACTGTTCCCTGGAATGATTTCACATCACACTTAAGTGCAACAGAGCCACACTTCAGTGGGCCTGCATACACAACACCAGGGCACCAGCTCTGTTAACACCTACAAGGAACTGCACGTTACGTAACAGCAGTGTTTACCTAACTGTCTCGTGTCCAAATGGCTCATTGGGGGGAAAAAATCAGGTAGGGACATGCAGCTTTGCAACAACTGGAAGCAGACCAGGTGCCTCGTTCATTTCAGAAGCACCCTGGCTGTGAAACAAAGTCCGCCCCTGCAATCACAACCGCACAGAATATGACTGAAGCTCTTTAACAAATGCACCTTTTTACTGCTGGTGAATTGATACGCTGTGTTTTGTTTTATGAGTATTGTCCGCATAAACTAAAGGCAGCAAAGGCTGGCTGTGGGGGAAAAAAAAGGCTGGCAACGTTTGATTGGCTGAACGCTGGGAGATGTCAACGCGTGTTGGCAAGTCCGCTAATTTTGAGCAACTCCGGGCATGTTTTTCTGTAAGGTCGCTTATAAATATTGGTGGTCGCACGTAGCTGCTAACTTGGGCTTGCACCCTATATGTATAATGTTAAATATAGTTTGACTGAGCTCCTTTTAGGTTGCCAAACGTCACAGCCTGCTTCAGTCAGAGCCATGCATGCACTCTGACCGACATTTAAATCCTTTTTTTTTTTTTTTTTTTTTTTTTTTTAAATTTATTTAATACTAATTTACTTGATAGTTTGTCCTGTTGCAAGTTCTGTACAGGGCAGAACTGCATAAATGAAAACGTAAACAAGCTATCTTTGTTTTGCACTCATTGCTGTAATTACTTTGCTAGTTTTTTATCTGCAACTTAACTCATTTTTATTCATTCCTTTATTCTTTCATTTATTTATTCTTCAGTTGCATAGTTGGTTGTGTTCATCTTATTTAGAGTTAAGAGGTTGCTTGTTTTTCTCGCGAGATCTGGCGGCACTTTTATTTCGTGATAGTAGAAATTCACTTGCGGTTTTCCCAGCTCCTCTTATCGACCGGGGACAAGTCTTCGCCGGGTCATTTGAGGTTTCACCGCTGACGCAGACAGTCGCCTAAGGTAGGAAACACAGTTCTGTCTATTAACCCGTTATACTGAGGGCTACTAAAGAAGCAAATCTAAAATGCATGTAGCCCTGCGCAGTCCTGCTGGAGGACGGCGACGCTGTGCTTGTTGATTTACTACTGCGTGGTAGATGGTGCAGTGGTTAACCTTCTGGTTCAGAGCAGGCTTATCGAAAAAATGAGCCTGAGAAATGACGGAAAGTAAAGTGTATTCGATAGTTGCCAAAATTATAATTAAGATCAGAAGAGTCGCTGATTTATATCAAGCTCAGGATTAGACTTATTGGGAGTCATAGTTAGAGTCATTTAAGTTGTACCAGTATTTACACTGAAACTACGGTAAGTCAAACTATAGTAAAGGTGTCTGTATCAATTTTAATAAAATAACAGAATATTCATCAAAAAAATATTCAAGTGCTTATATGAGAAATAACTACAGCCCTTATGGATTGGTTATCTAAATACTTTGACTGGTTCAGACCAGTCTAAAGTTTTTAGGATGGCTTCCTGTTACCTCATATAGCTGGTTGTTTGTTGGAAATGGTAAGGTGTGACGAAATTCAAGATATTATTGTTCTAAGTCGTTTTATGTCCATGAATACTTCTGTTCAAGTTGTAGTGGAACACAACACAGGCTTTAAAAAAGTTGTCTAATCATATTCATGCTTGTTAGATCTGACATGCTTCATCCTGTTGAAAGTTAACAAAATGGTTTGTGTTTAGTGTTTGGACAGAATGGCTGCACTGCAACATTTGAAGCACTGCTACTCCACATGCATTGGTACGTCTCGTCTCCACACAAGCAGCCATGCCTGTGCCAATAAGGAGCATTTCAAAATGCTTGTGCTTGGAGGAGGGAGTGGGGGAATAGCAATGAGTGCACGGATGAAGAGGAAGATAGGAGCTGAGAATGTGGCCGTGGTGGAGCCTAGTGAGGCAAGGATCCTGTCTTCATAGCTTTATTATCTGCAATAATGACAAAGCACTTATTTACCCTACATGACAAAGCATTTTCAGTACCTACACAAACACACAGCACTTATCCATGTTTGACTTCTCATACAACACTGCTGTTACATAACTTTTTCAGACTCACTACTATCAGCCCATGTGGACGCTGGTAGGAGCTGGTGCAAAAAGTTTGGCCTCATCTGGTCGTCCCACTGCAAGTGTCATGCCATCTGGAGTGAAGTGGGTGAAATCCAGGGTTCAGGAAATAAACCCAGACACTAACACTGTCCGCACAGACAATGGTATTGAAGTATGTGTATTTTATTGTTTTTAACTGTGTATCATTGACTGTGTGTTTACTGGAGTTATAAAATTGTTAAGGGCTTGGTCTAAGGCTCGGCCCGGGGTCACTGCTATAGTTTGGCATGGCACTAAATGTTAAAAAAATAAAAAATGGATTTTGTAAAATATGATGATCAATGTTCATCTTGCCCTATTTCAACAGATCTCCTATGAGTATTTGATTGTGGCTTTGGGTTTACAACTCCATTATGAAAAGGTGAGGCAATGTTTTATTTGTACAACTCTACCTTACTATCATTATAATGCACCATTGCTTAGAAATTCAGTTATTACATTTTAGTAAACTTTTTTTTTTCATATATATGTACCCTGTAGATAAAAGGCCTGCCGGAGGGATTTGAACATCCAAAGATCGGATCAAATTACTCCGTTGAAACTGTTGAGAAAACATGGAAGGCACTGCAGAACTTCAAAGAGGGCAACGCTGTGTTCTCCTTCCCAAATACTCCTGTGAAATGTGCAGGAGCACCACAGAAAATAATGTACCTAACAGATGCTTTTCTCAGGAAGGTACTTGTCACTATTCACTGAAGAAGGATTCTTACTGGTACTAATTGAGTAAATTTGAAAAAGCAAGGTCTAATCTGTAAATTTAATTAAGATTTTGTTCTGTGTGTTCTTATGCAAGACAGGAAAAAGGACCAAGGCCAACATAATATATAATACGTCGCTCCCTGTAATCTTTGGGGTTAAGAAATATGCTGATTCATTGTGGGAAATTGTTCAGAGACGAGACATTCAAGTGAACCTCAGGCAGAACCTCATAGAAGTGCGGGCAGACAAGCAAGAAGCTGTGTTTGAAAATCTGGACAATCCAGACGAAACCAGAGTGTTTGAGGTATCTCTCCTGAACATTGCTTGCATTGATCCAGACAGCCTTTTACTAAACAGAATCCATTATCAACCTGTTGGCATGTTGTATTGAACTGCTCAGCTTTTAAATATTAATGAAGCAATCATCTGTGTTTGCAATATTTGCACGACTTTACACTTACAGTACATTGATTTTTTTTTTCTCTCTGTCATCTCTTCTAAATTAAGTGACTCCGGTGAATAACACTTAAATATTTGGATGTTCTTCATTAGTATGACTTGCTTCATGTCACGCCACCAATGGGGCCGAATTCAGTGATTAAAGGCAGCTCATTGGCTGATGAGGCCGGCTGGTTGGATGTCAACAAAGAGACCCTCCAACATGTGAAGTATCCTAATGTGTTTGGGATTGGAGACTGTACCAACGTGCCCACATCTAAAACGGCTGCCGCTGTGGGTAAGTTGTCATTGTCATCTAATTAAATGTTGCAGCAAAGGAGAATTTCAGCTCTTGTTTAACTCTTGTGATACTTGTGAAACTGTGGAGAGTCATCAACCACAGTGTTGTGCAATAGCGTGTAGCATTGCACAGGTCAAAATTTCCCGTCAGAGACAATAAAGTATATCTTATATCTTATCTTTTACTTCTGTACACAAGAGTGCAGGTACTGTGACAGCGAGTGACACCACACCCTATTAAACCTGTAATGCAGAGGCTCTTTGCAGGAGTGTGTGACAGATTATATTGTTACCCACCACAAAGAAATTTGTTTTGTACTCAATCAAACAAATTGTGAGGGTCTTAAACCTCAGATGCATGCTATGTGAACTTTGCCCAAATTGACTACATTTCCTGTCTGTTAACTGTAGAGAAAATGATGGGTGGTGCCCAACGAAAACAGGTCTTGTCACTTCAGGCGTGACTACATCACAATCTGACTGCAGGAAAAAAAAACAGGAGCTTTATCACTGGCCATCACTTTTATATTCCCTGTTTGCATGCCAGGGGTGTCATGCTGAGTCACTTAGCAGTGACTGTTAATGTTTTTTTTTTTTTTAATTTAGTATGGAGTATGTTTGTGCATTTTAAAACTGTCTTTTAAAAATGATTGATACATATATTTTTTTTTTAAATGTAACATTTTGTGTTGTTTTCAGCTGCACAGTCTGCTATTCTAAACAGAACAATTACCAAAGTACTGAAAAATGAGAAACCTGATAAAAAGGTGAGTGGCACATAAACATAAGTTATCAATTTTTGATTAAAACTGTGATTTTTAAGAATGTTTTGCCTGAGGAAGCTCTTTATAGAGGTTGAAATGTTGCAATAAACATATCCTCTAAGGGTGCTTTAAAACTACTCAGTGTGTAGATAACTTTTCTTTCACATTTCAAGAAATGTAACTGCATCTCTATCGACAATGCAGTTCAGATAATACCATGACATTATTATTGCAAGTACGTAACTGGTATTCTCACTGTTTGCAGTATGATGGCTACACCTCTTGTCCTTTGGTAACAAGCTACAACACAGTCGTGTTGGCGGAGTTTGATTTTAATGGGCAGCCACTGGAGACATTCCCCATTGACCAAAGCAAGGAGAGAAGAATCATGTACCACATGAAAGCTGACCTGATGCCTCACATTTACTGGCATGGGCTTCTCAAGTACGTACATCATCAGTCCAAGACATGCTAATGGCAGTAATTAATCTCTCCACACTAGATCTGATTTACTTCTCCATTTCTCTCTACTTTTGTGACATTAGGGGCCTGTGGGGCGGACCAGGACCGTACCGGAAAATCATGCATCTTGGAATGAAATAAAAACTCATGATTAGTTTCCACATAAAATTACACATCATGTCCAAAACTTTTAGGGGTAATAAAAATATCATTCAATATCTCTAAAGCAGGGTATCTGCAGGTCCTGAAAAAGTCTTAAATTCAATTGATATATATTAGGCTTTAAAAATCATTAGTCTTAAATGTTAATTTTATGAGACCTTAAATTCCACATAAATATTTTATCAAATTTGACTTGTCCAGCTTTTAATATTTGACTAGAATTAATCAAGCTCTACTGCACCAAAGTCAACATTTCTGATGTTACAAAACTCTAAACCTGGCTCTGAACCCGATACTTTCTATAAACTTACTCTCATACACAACATTTACGTGCACACAGGAAACCAGATTATTCACTTAAGCGTCTGTATCCTTGGCCTTTCCTGAGTTCTGTGGAAAAACGTCCTGGTCCGATTTATTCCAGCAGCTGCTGCTATCTAAGCTAAAGGAGTCTGCCAGGATCATGTAGTCAATAACTGGCTGTATTCTGACCTACAGCTGATGTCAGCACACGAACAAATATACAGTACTCACCTTTACACGAAGCTGCAATGCTTGTTTAAATAACAGAAATCAGTCTTAAATTGTGTTAAAACTAATCTTGAAAAGGCCTTGAAAAACCACTGAATTTTACTCTGATACCTGGAGACACCCTGTGAAGGATGGAGAATTCAGTTTTTGTAAAAAAAAAATTCTCAGGCTTATATTAATGAAATGAATGAATAAAAACACTCATTGTCCTTAGAGGAATTTGCTTCATGCATTGAACATACAAGAATGTAAAAAACATCAACAACAATATGATAGCACTATATATAATGTAAAGCACAGACATTGTAAAACATCATAAAAAAAAGAAGAATTAATGGAAATTGATGAAATACATCTTCACCCTGAAGGTCAATATTTAGGTTGAAGCTACAGTTTGGACACCTTCTCATTCAATTATTTTTCTTTATTTTTATTATTAAAACATGTTATGGTTTGTTTAACAGTTTTTTGTTTTCTACATGATCCCATATGTGTTCTTTCATAGTTTTGATGTCTTTAGTATTGATCTGCAGTACAATGTAGAAAATAATAAAACTAAACAAAAATAAATAAATAAATAAATATTGAATGAGAAGGTGTGTCCAAACTTTTGACTGGTACTGTAAATTCATGGTGTACTGGTCTGTCATGAATGTAATACAGCACATGGATGCCCAGTTATCTTGCCACCCAGTTGAGCAACCCTGTCCAGTTTATTTGTGTTTTGTACAGTTTGCTATTTTTCCCAGCTGCTTGTAGCCCTGTACACTTTCAGTTGTTGTATTGTTCATAATTACAGGGAACAGTGGGGAGTTTCTACTGAAATTAATGATAATTTCTTTAGTTTTTTTTTTTTTTTTTTTTTGTATTTAAAATCCAAGAGTTACCTGCATCATCTGCAGATTATATCATTGTACAATTATCTAATGACTAATATACAATGTGAAGAGCAAAGGTGAGAGGACACAACCTAGTGGCACCTGAGTCTGTCAGCCTGTCCTCCATGGACGTGGACATACTTAGGATGGCTTATGATTTATGCCCATGCTACTCAGCTGTACTCTCAGTAGAAAAGCCTAGATCATATTAAAGGCAGATTAGAATTCAACCAACAGGATGTACCTAAATATACCACTGAAATTCCTACTGAAAACTGATCACACACTTTTTCCCCCCACACTATGTCTCTTATTTTAGTCCTCACATAAGATATAGGCTACACATATAATAACATATCACCTCAAGAGTGAAGTGACATTGTAATATTTAATGGCACTTTACGTTAATGTTATCACTAAAATATGACGTGTGATATTATGTACGGTAGTGTTCTGGCTTTTGTTTTGATGTTTAAAACGACTGCATTGAATGTAATAAAACAGCAGCTATAATTTTTTTTTTTTTTATTATTATTATTAAAAACAACCTGTTAAATATACATGGCTGTTTGCATGTTTTGTCCGCATGCCCTGGAGAAATAAGCAGAGAAAACACAGGAAATGAGCAGTCTGTCAGTCCAGGACTACTTCACGGCCATTTTCCTGTTGAGTCCACTCTCCGCCACGTTCCTCTACGTGAGTGTCGCATTCTCTTGCGCGAACTAACGTTATGTTTGTGATGAGGCGGGAAATGGCGTCTACAGATATGGTTGATTTGTGACTAGCTAGCGAGCGAGCGACCAACACAGCTGGCAGCGGTACCCACGGCCCGACCTCCATCGGTCGCCGCCCCGGTCGCGGCTGAAAGCTGTCAGCGCTGCAACAAGTTTGAGTTTCCTTGATCAACGGTAAGTAATCAACAACGTCAATATGTAAACAAAAAGGGTGGTCCCGTGATAGGAGTCTGCTGCTAGCTACAGCGTTACCATGTATCGGCTAACGTTAGCTAACGAAGGGGGCGTAGTCTAATGGCTGAAATAGTTTGGAAGTGAACAAAATGACGCGTTGGCCAGCTAACGTTAGCTTGTAGTAATGTCCCCCCGACGAATATGCGAACTATTCAATTGGCACGTCTAATGTATATATGCTTACTAACAGGAGCAAGTGTATGAGTGACTGTCGAAGCAGAAGTGACTCATACCACGGCCTTGCTTTCGCTGCCATTGACATTTTTCTGAAAGCTAACGGTAGCACCGACGGTAGCTAACAGCCCACGGAGTCTTAGATTGACAACATCTGGTTCATTGCACATAACATTTGCGCTAAATAGCCAAAATTACAAAGGGAGCGAACTGCAGCTGTGGTCAATCAAACTGTCAGTGTTTTGACACCAAATGCGAGACATAAGTGTCAAGCTACAGGGTGTATGTGCTGTGCTTTTAATAAGATATCAACAGCTGGGCTAACGTTAGCGATAGCTGACGTCGATGGTGTTAATACAATCTGTCTGCTGTTACATAACGGCAGTAAGCGCTCCTCGCATGCTAGCATTAAACCTATGCTAGGGTTAGCAGTCGTGAGCGAATAAAGCTGCAACAGCTTTGACAAAAACATCGTGGTTTGTGTTCATGTTAACGCCGTGTCTGTGTTAAACAAAAGGATTCATTGCACAGAGTGTCAGGTCTGTTTATCATGTTCGAAAGACACCGCCCACTCAACTGACTGCTCTGACTGACAGTATATGTAGCGCTACAGTCCGGCTACAACATTTAATTCATTGTATTTACATGTAGCCTAACATGTTGTTACTATGTGACAAGCAAAGGTGAAACATGAGGGCAATTTAACCAACATGCTATTTCGCGGATTCAGGTTATACTCCTTTGTTTACTAATCTAACAGAATTGCTCCCCACTAAGCAGTGTTAAGCCTCCCGTATTCAAACGGTGACCCTTGTCATTAACATGTAATTGTCCATGCAGTTCATTAATCTTGTCTGTGCATAGTACGCGTGTATAGAACTTTAAAGGGACATTACGCTTGATTCAAAAATCCATACATTACTCACGTGGGCACACCAGTGAGTATTTCTTGAACATGAACATAACTGTTCTTATGCCAAAATTATACACAACTGAAGTTGTAGACCGTGAATGTGAGGACTTACTCCTGATTGAAGGCACTTATACTAAATTTAATTCAACTTTATAGCTGTGCTATCAGTGCACAGCTAGAATATGACTCCTCTATATCTGGAAAATGATGCTAGAAAATATCTGATGTCCACCTTTTTCTGTCATTTTCTGTGACACTCTGCATCAGTAAGCAATCATAGATTATGAGACTTGAGATTTCTTCATGTCTCTGGAATTTAGAGACATAGGATGAATGTTGACAAACTAGAAAGTGACATGAGTAGCAGGAATACTGAAATTCAGTGGCATTCTTTCTTGGCTATGTTACACAATATTTTTTACATTCTTTTTTTTGATTTTGTTCTGCTGACATACATTGGGACACAGGCATTTTTATCACAAAGGTCAGTAGGCAGGAGTGCAGGGATTTAAGTGCCTTACCCAAATGCATTTTAGGCCTTATATTGTTCATCATAAAGGCATACCTTTTACTCTTTGGTTAAAACTCATAGCTTTAGTTACTAGCATGCTTAGCTACATTTATCAAAGTGTGCTGAAACCAAAACTGAAGTCTAGCCCACCTTTTTGGCCTGTAGTGTTAACAGGTTGTTGTTTGAGATTTGATGTCTAGTGGGCCATGCAACTGTCAGAGGCAACATAGACCCTGTTGGATAAAGTCGTGTAAAATTAATGTTTTGACAACTTGCTATCAATTTTACCAGAGTTAGTGTAGCGTTATTGTTGTGACAAGTAGTAGAGTATCATGTAAATGTAACAGTTCCAGAAGAAATGAGCTGAAGTCATGCCATCTGGATTTGCTGACATTATTGCGCCCACAGCTGTACTGTACAGCTATAAAAACCCAGTCTTGCCTAGCTAACAAGATGAGTCACTGGACAGTAAAGCAGAAAATATTTCATAACTGCAAAGGGCTGGGAAAATAATTACTCTTTCTTAGATTAAAATAGTTGACAAAATCTGTTGTTGTTACATTGACTGATATAGTAGAAATAGGAAATACTAATATTAATTCTAAGCATTGATAAAGAACTGACGTCATGTTATCAGTTTAGAAACGTTTAGAAACTTTAATTCTTAAGTACCTTAGCTTTGATATATTCATCTACTGCTGTAATGACTTAATTTCATCTGCTGGTACAGCCTCTCTACAGTGAAGAGTGTCATCTTTTACTGCATGTCAATGCTTAATTCCACCCACCCCCCAACCCCCCACTTCTTCTCTAACTTGACAGTTTTTTTCTATGTGACGGTGGAGCATGATGAGGCTGAGAGTGCGTAAAGCCCCTCAGCAGCCAACCCCAGGCCGTCGAAGCCTCCTGTCCCAGGCCAAGCGGAAACACTGTGAAGTGGAGCCTTCTCCAGTGAGAAGCCGAGGCAAAATGCAGAAGAATGAAACAGGCCTGTTCTCCACTATAAAAAAATTTATCCGTGGAAATGCTGTCAAGGTGAGCTTAGACTACAGCTGCATTTTTTCATATTTAATATGTGAGCTGCTTCATGTTAAAAAAAATCACTGTAGTAAGAATGTAAGACTGTACTTTCATTACAGAGCTCTTCAGTTACTTGCAATTTTTGATAGCTACCGACTTGTTCTACTGCTACATCCTCCATTTTCACGCTGGTTAAACAGCCATCTGCTTCTGTATCATAAACCCCACCTGCTTATGGTTGTGTGTAGTTGGCTCACGAAGAAACAGGCCATGTCACAAGCACTCCTCTGAAAAGTTGAACTTTTCCAAGCTTCAGAAAGTGCTCTGATCTGCCTAAAAAGACACCAGGCACCATGCTGTTGCCCAGCAGCTGCTTTCGATCAGGCTTGCAGCCGCTGTCAGTTGGTTTTAATGTAAAGAGGTGAGGGTAGTTTAAAAATAGCAGAATAGTGTGAACACACTCCAACCCTGTATTCCCTAGGATTTTGCATGCATTTCCTGCTAATTTAGTTCACTGGCTTGAATGCAGCTCAGTGGCTGTGACAGTCACGGTCATCACAATCACCCTTTCTGCTGACCAAAATGGTAGTGTTGTGCTGACAGGGTACTATAAACTGGATATGATTAATACTGAATTATTGAGTAAGCCTGTGCCTATATATAAGTTTCATTGTATGATAGTCTTGGCCAAAATGATTTTGATTTAAAACATTGTCTCTCTCTGTTGAAAAGATGAAAATCTTTTGACAGGGAAGGGGATGGTGATTTATCACTCACAGCCAGATTGTCCCCGTCCTGATCGTGACTGTTTATGTGTTTACCATGGGCACTTCCTCTGTTGTGCTGTTCCCTTCTCACCTAGTGCAGAGGGTCAGAGGGCTCCCCCTACTGGGGAAAATCAACAGCAACAATGACAGATGAGGGAGATCTCAGGCTGTGATGTAGGGCTGTAAACAAATATTCTAAATTTGAATTTAAGTTCAAATTAAATAAAAAAACAGACACTCAAATGTGAAAATAAATATTTGATTGTGAGGAGAAAAAAACTAGACTACTAAGGCTGTTTGCGTCACAGGTTCTCACGTGGCCCTGGGCGGCTGCTTGACGGACAAGAGGAGTCACACACCGAGCGAATGCGGGAGTGATGACAGAATGTTCACAGACAGAGGCAGAGAGTGATTTGCACTCTCTAAGCAATCTAAAACGCACCGTTTTGAGTTACTCTGGCTGGATTTTTTCTTGGTAGACAGCAAAATTGTGGAACAAATAACATCAAGTTGTATTCAAGTAATGTGAGCTACAGTTAGCCTATCATGCCACCACTAGCGGCCTGATTATTATTCTGATTATTATTTCCCGTTTCATGTCAAGGAAAAGAGTTTTTGTTCCATGTTTATTTTAGTCAGACAAATGCATTTAGTCTTACAGACTAGTCTCTGTTTCTGCTTTTTCTCAGGTGGACCAGGACATCCCTGCCAAGAGGAGTCGTATTGATTGTAATTCAGATGGCAACCTGATAACTTCAACACCACAGACTGGGGGCCTTCCCAACAAACCGATCTCCAGAGTTTGCCGGAAAACCCCGAATAAAGGTATCGCTGAATCAAGATGACACATGTTTTGTAAATGAATTGTGGCATCTTTACTGCAGCACACTGTGGGCATGACATCTTCTACAAGGTTTTTCCCTTTTCTTTTTCTTTTTTCAATTTTAGTTTGTTTTTAATTTATTTTAGGATCAACACGTGGAAAAAAGAGAGCTTATGTTTATTTTTCTGGTGAGAAGAATGCACAGATGTGAAGTGTTTCTGAATTGGCTAAAGAAGATTTATCTTTTCTGAAACTTAAAAACTGTACCTTAGTGCTGACATCATTGCCTAAATTCTACTAAACGCTCAGGGAAATGTGTGTTTTTGTGCCTGTACAAGTGCAAGGACAAGTTTTCTCATTTTTGGTGGATAATCATAAAATGTGTTGTGCACCATTTTATGCCCAGAAATCACTAGGCTTGATCTGCAAGAATGAATGGTGATCTTGATGATATAGGATATTAGATGTGTTCATCTATGTGTCAGCATGCTTTTGAAATTGGACATCAGTTTCTTTAACAACACCCACGTCATTTTAGGCGTCCAAATTGAATTTATGTTTTAAATCAATGCACAAAAAATAGGCTGAATTGTAAAATTTCCATTTTGACTAAATATATTATACTGTTATTGTTACTGTGAAACAAACTCCAAGTCACTCATCTGCACAGAAGCTGCATGCCCAGAAATCACTAGTCACCTGATCATGCCCTCAGTAGTCGTACTAGTAGTAGTAGTAGTAGTGAAAAACAAGAACAAAACATAGTTAAAATTGTGAATTATGAGAAGTTTGGAATTTTTTTTTTTTGCCATATCGCCCATTTCTACCATCCACATATAAACAAATAAAATGATTCACTGTTTTGAGATGTTTTAACAGATGCAGTTTCATGTAAACCCAAGACTGCATTCAACAGCCAAAAAAAAAGAAAAAAAAAAAAAAAAAGAAAACAGACATAGAGACTGTTGCTTTTAATATTCTTATGAAAAATGGTGGGGCTTTAAAACATGGGAGTAGTAATGCCAGTTAATCACTGCTTGCAAACTGTTCTCTTCTTGCATACAAATATTTGACAGTAGTTTTGTCTCTAAGGCTTGTTGTCTATCCTGCAGACGTGATGACTTGCAACAGTAAACCCATGAAACCAAACGGCAAGCTCGAGACCCCTGTTGAGGCAACGAGCAGCCCACCCCGCACCACCCTGCTGGGAACCATCTTTTCTCCAGTTTTCAACTTTTTCTCACCAGCAACTAAGACAGGTAAAATCATCATCATCATCGTCATTATCACCCTCCTCATTATCAACTCTATCTCAAGATACAAAGAAATAATATATATGTTAAAGCCTATGTATCTTCTCTGTGACTTAACTCTACCCAGTATGGAGCTGGTTTTCATAAGCAAAAAGGAATCCGCTTCATTAGGGATTTTGCAATTGATGAGGTGGTAATTAGACTATCATTGGTAGAAAAATTAGATTTCTTATTAACTTCTGCTCACCATAGAATCTAGTTTTATGGTTTGGGTAATGTGAGATATTTGCATAATCTGCTTGCCACCCAGCAGTGTGCTGCATTTTTTCCATTTCACATAATTGAAAAATGTCACACTCGATACGTTACATTATTGCAGTGTGTCATTACATCTGAAGTGGGTGGTCTTTGTTCGCTGGTCTTTTGCTTAAATAACTGGATCTAAAATGGGTGATTTTGGAGTTGACTTAACAATCTTCTCTTCCTTATGAGTATCTCAAACCTGAGCAATATCAGGACCAGATACCAGATATCAGGCAGATTTTTGTCTGCTTGTTTTTGAAGGCAGCCTTGTGAAATGTGCCTTGAAGAGTGTGTTAACTCCTGTTGCTTGGCACTTTCTGTGCTCTTTGTTGCTTTCTGTTGCTTTCTGTGTTTATGTCTGCATACAGGTGCTGTGTCGTACAACCAATTTCAGTACCACTGACAATAAAGTTGTATTGTATCGTATCGTATATCATTTGTAATCCCTCTTTCCAGCCACTCCTGGTTCAGACTCTCCTGGCCAAGCAATGGAGGCAGAGGAAATCATGAAACAGCTGGATATAGAGCAAGCAGAAGAGATTCCAAGCAGCACTCTCACATCCACAGAAGGCATCACCATGTGCCATGCTGCCCCAGTATTACCACAGAGGCCTCAGATAACCCCAGACGCCACCATAGAAGAAGGGGAAATCGTCACTGAGACTGATATGCCCCCACTAACAGGTAAGGCCAATGTCAAATTAGGCCTCATGTTCATTTCACCCTTTGCCTAAGAACACATTTCATTTTTTGTTCCTCTTTTCTATCTCTCTGTCCTGATTAGCTCCTGGATGCACGCCAGACAGTGGTTACTCACACGCACCGCCCTCAGCTCCGGCAGAGGCCTCGTATGATGAAGACTGGGAGGTTTTTGATCCGTAAGTAGATCGTAATTTATGTATTTTAAAAACTGTTATAATCAGACCATGTCAGTTGTCACCAAGACATAAAGAATGGTAGTGATTTGCCTCTAGGGGGTGCTGTATGTACAACCTTAGGCACTGATCAGCAATAGAGATGTGACACTTGGTATAGATGGGCATCAGGAGATGCAGAACATGTTTGCCTCTTGGAAACATAGAGTCTGTTTCAGTTTGAATTAAAAAAAAAAAAATTAAATCTCTTTACAAACTGCAGGTCTGAATGACACAAAGTTCAGCAGATATATTACTTGGCCCTGTGTTTAGTTAGTTTGTGATAAGCTTAGGAATCCAAAAATGGCTAAATCATTTCACTTTCAATTTTTGTAAAAATGGATAAGTTCAGCTGACTCTAAAATCATGAGAAATATTTCATATTTTGCATTTTTTTGACCATATAACTCATTTGGTTTTACATGAAAATATTTGTTTTATTTCTAGTTGGATTTTCATGCCAGTGATGTGCATTTATGAGTAAAAACATGTATGACTGTAGATTTCTCTTCAAAAAAAATTATCTGTCATCTTGTTATTTTTTATTCCATGTGATGAAACTGTTAGTCATTTAAATAGGATTCAGGGTGGCCTTTCAGATACAATATGCCAGGGAAAAAGGAATGATGCAGTGCGCTCTTTTAATGTCATTTTCCATTCTAATCAGTTTGGTTTAAGACATCCTAGTTTTTTATAGAGACATTTGTGGGGAGGAAGGTTTCACATGAAATTAATTTTGGATTTTACTTTATTTTAATTAATTCATTTATATATTTATGCATTTCTTTGTTTCTTGACGAATGTGTAGATTCAGTTTGGATAAGACGTTTTCAGTACAATAAACAATGAAAAGGATGATAATAGCGTGAAAATTATATGTTTATATAATTCACATTCAGCCTGGGACCAGCAAATAACTTTGTTTATTTGAATGTCTTGCTCTTTGTTGCAAGGATCTGACTCTGTTATGTTGAAGTTAGCGTATTTTTATGGCTTTTCTGATTCCAGGTATTTCTTCATCAAGAATGTGCCTCCGCTGACGGAAGAGCAGTTGACGCGCAAACCAGCGCTACCCTTGAAAACACGCAGCACGCCAGAGTTTTCTCTAGTATTAGACCTGGTAAGCAAATAAAAGCTCTTCTGCTGCCTGGTGTTCAGTGCAAACAGACTTTAAAGAGCTTTCCTCCTGTCTTTCTGTTGCTAGGATGAAACGCTGGTGCACTGCAGTTTGAACGAGCTAGAGGACGCTGCCCTGACTTTTCCTGTGCTCTTTCAAGATGTAATATACCAGGTACTGCTGATGCCTGCTCTTTTCTAACTACAAGGCCTCCATGTCTTGTTTCCATGATTAAATTGTCCTTTGTTTACCATTTTTATTTTTAAGGTATATGTTCGGTTGAGGCCCTTTTTTCGTGAGTTTCTTGAGCGTATGTCACAAATGTATGAGGTGAGATTTCTCTTCATGTCCAAATTATTCCAGGCAGGTTTTATTTGTACTTGTTTGTAATTTAATCCTTTTTACAATTTCACAGATTATTCTCTTCACGGCTTCAAAGAAAGTGTACGCTGATAAGTTGCTCAACATCCTGGATCCGAAGAAACAGTTGGTCAGGTCAGTGAAAGCACGATACAGCTACAGGCAGCTCTGTCACAAACACACACACATATCACAGTGAAGTTAGAGTGTAGAGCAGAGTTTTACTAGATAATTGTGGATGGGCGAAGAAAATAATTCTGGCCTTCCTGTGGGAGGTCTGGAGGAAAATTTGCTTTGTGTTTAATATTTGCCAGACATTCACAGACCAACGTTCGCAAAACGTTCAGCAGATGCGTCAAACTTCCTTAAATCAGTCAGGTTTACTGTACATCATGAAA
The DNA here is from genome assembly GCF_902150065.1 of Myripristis murdjan. Lineage (NCBI taxonomy): Eukaryota > Metazoa > Chordata > Actinopteri > Holocentriformes > Holocentridae > Myripristis > Myripristis murdjan. The sequence continues at coordinate 17,031,153 of NC_043985.1, read as the reverse complement.
CAGTTACTTTACCTCATTTCTATACATTTGTTTGGTGAAATGTTATGGCAAGGCTTCTGGATGATTCAGTTATAAAAATTATATAGTGTCTGGGGGAAGCGTTCCTTCCAGTCTTTGTACACTTGTTAATTGTGTTGGTGCTGTAATCGTTTTCATGCATAGAGTGGAAATTTTCCAGAATACCAGAGACTTTTTTTTCTTTCAATTCCATGGTTCAGTTACTTCAGTTACTATTGTAGAAATTATAAAGCATACAACGTGCCAGTTTGTGACTGTTCTCTGCAGCATTCTTCATGCTCCTGATGCTTGATGGCCAAAAGATGTGCAGTTTGAATTGAATTAACCGTGGAATACCAACATATGACAGCTCTTTAACTATGTTTTGTTTGTTTTTTTCCTCCAGACATAGGCTATTTCGTGAGCATTGTGTGTGTGTACAAGGAAATTATATCAAAGACTTGAACATTCTTGGACGGGATCTTTCAAAGACGATAATAATTGACAATTCACCCCAAGCCTTTGCATATCAGGTAAAAACATGATGCCCCTTTACATTTTTGTCAGTGTTAACGTTTCACAGTCGTTGTAGTTGTGGTTGCTTTATTTCAACACCTAAACCATCGTTGTTTCCTCCTCAGCTCTCCAATGGAATCCCGATTGAGAGCTGGTTTGTGGATAGAAATGACAATGAGCTTCTAAAGCTTGTTCCTTTCCTGGAGAAGCTTGTGGAGCTGGTACGTATTTTGTCGTAAACACAGTCTGTACTGTCACTCTTTGCTATCAAAAGTCTGTTGTCCTCTGAATGTCGGACTGTTGTGGTTTTCACAGAATGAAGATGTCAGACCACACATCCGAGACAGGTTTCGTTTGCATGACCTCCTTCCCCCAGACTGATGACTCTCATGAAAGACAGTTATCTTACAGTGCAAGATCGTGTCAACATGGATACAACTGACTCAGAGAAGGATATTTAACGGATTTCTCCTTGCAAACACAACATTGCAGTTATTTTATTTTTTTTAATTGTTCAAACAAAAAAAAGTAAAACTGTGTTTGAGTTAAAAGCACTGTATGTTTCTATACATACAAACAAACTCAAACTAGACTCTAAACATAAACCAAACTGTTTAATACAACAGTTTTTTACACTTTGCTGTCTTCTTTCTGGTATGACCTAGAAGATGACATCCTGGAAGATATTTCATCTTTAATTATCATTTCGGATTGACAAAACTGAATGTCACGCAGTGTTGGAGTATAAGGACCTTGTTGGCTCAAGCCCGATCTTGAATGGCCAGTCAAACATGTATAATATTCACACTCCATTTCTTGTAAATATATGTATATATATTTTTTTTCTTAAAGGTTTTTAAGTCCTTTTATTTTCACTTCAAATGTTAGTATGTATTCCTTTTATTTGGTTGCTTTTATAAACCAATTGTTAGTGGGTTTTTTTGCTCTTCTGAAGTTGATGCTACACAGCTGCTTTTCTGTTGTATGCCTGCATTATTCCTGTGATGCTTTACTCCATTAAATGCAGTTGTCTGTAATAAGGTGCAGTTTTAAAATGTATCTTTGGGAGGAAATGTTTCTGAAATTAATAATATTTTAAAGATATGTAATGTAAGCTGGAATAGGGTCTCAACTGAATACAAAGCCATAATGGCCGACTAATAATTTTGGAGATTTGTCCACTTCAGATGTAGACACCTTGATCAGCCTCCTTGATGAGGGACAGGGAGGGAGGGGTTCAGGCATCCTGCACTTTGACATCCAGCCCTTTGTAAGTTAATGTAAAATCTTGTCACTTTTCTACACGGCTGTATCACCTCAATTTGTTATTGGGGGGGCGGGGGGCCTCGATGAAATTGTAGCACCAGCAAATTGCCAACATGTTTGCTCTCAAATGTTTTCCAAGACGTCTTGTATGTGGGATCTTTACTATGTAGGAGTCACCAGTTTTATTGACTATTGAATGATCACTCCTGTTGTATTCAGTGTTACTCAATGGTTTCCTTGAAAATAAATACATTTTTATACGACTTTGAGCGTACTGCTTTTTAATACTCACAAAACTACTTTTAAGTTATTACTCTGCTCACTATCTTTCAAGGTCAGACACTCGCCTGAGCACATTATTTTACTGATTACCTCATTTAATACTCATTTAATACACCTCTATATGGGCACCATTAGTTGCACGAAGCACATCAAGACGGTACTCGATTTCTTGCCATGTTCACTGTAGCATGGCCTCATCCATGGTGGCAATGGCATCAGTGATCTTTTGCTTCAGGTTGCTGATGTCCAATGTGATTAAAAACTTTGATAACCACTGAGTACATAGAACAAACCTGATTAACATATCTCATTCAATTGCTTTTGTAATAGATTTTTTAAATTGTAAAGAGACTTTGTGGACACCCTGTATTTTCTCAAATCCTGCTTCTGTGGTTTAAACTGAGAAACACCCCAGTCTGGCACACGTAATGTCACTGCCTCATGTTGTAAGACGGTGTGTGGTGCATTCAGTAAGTCACCTCTGCTGGGGTTTCAAAGGTCAGGGATTCAAATCCCCAGGGGGCCCAGGCCTACCTGTCAAGGCTGTGGTAGTTAATGTATGTTTCATGTTTTCAAAATTCTTCTGAAGGTCATATTGAATCTAAGGCTGCCGCTTTCCCCTGCATACACCAGACTACAAAACAAGTCACTAAGAAGCTATGAGATCACCTCTTTTCCGTGTATGGTGTCCACTCCAATCAGGAGGCTAACTTTGAAAGTGAGCTCATAGCAGAGCTCCTCCAAATCACACACTACAGCATACCATCCCATGGAAAGTAGGGGAATTCAGTCAAACATTGGGAAACATGCTCCGGTCTCTTCCCCTCAAAGAGAAACACAAGTGGCCTCGACAGATACAAACTCATTTGCATATAACGCATGATGTGACCAGTGTAGGATTTCACGTGCAGAATGCTTATGTGTTTGAAGGTGGCAAGCAGTTTGCATGGTGTAAAAGAAATCATCTCGATCTAGGACAGACTAAGGATTGATCGCCATAATGGCTTCTCTGAACCTATACAGTAGGTAGCTTACACAGCTGATGGTAAAGCTTAGACTTTTCAGTGGGCCCCAACCAAGTTTTCACCTTTTGCGTTGGTTGTCCTCATGTCTCAAGAGGTTTCCTCAGAGGTATCGCCTGGATTTTGGTGAAATCCAGCAGGGGTGGATGTAACTGATGTATTAATGTTATAGGTTTATGTTTCACCAACATTTCACCAACCCCATTTCTGTTCAGGTTTTGCAGTTTTTCCATGTATATACCTGTTTATATCTATCTATCTATCTATCTATCTATCTATCTATCTATCTATCTCTATCTATCTATCTCTATATCTATATAGATATAGATATAGAGATAGATAGAGATATCTCTATCTATCTATCTCTATATCTATATAGATATAGAGATAGATAGAGATATCTCTATCTATCTATCTCTATATCTATATAGATATAGAGATAGATAGAGATAAATAGATAGATAGATAGGGGAGCTTTTACTTTGCTAACTGTATTTTTGTTGTGTGACCTTTGACATTGCTGCTCTTCTCCTCAGTCAGCAGTAGGCCACATTTTTACATTTTTAAAGTTAATAATATATCCTAAAAATACAAAAATTACTGCTGGTGGGTGGGGGAAATAACTTTAAAGAGACACTGTAATCGTAACTATATGATCAGAATAAGATGTATTTTAATTTATTGATTTAATGGAAGACTAAATGTGGTGGCACACTGTGAGCCAGTGGTGGGCCATGCTGAGGAGAGGTGTGCACAGAAGAAATTGGTTGTGTGAAGTTACTGTACGGATATTATTGTGTTTTACACAGCCTCTGAGAGAAGAAATCCCCCCTCATTCATCATCACCATCCACAAACCACCACCCACAACGAGAATGAGGCCAGACAGGCTACATATACATGACTATTATTATATTGTTTATGTTTTTTATTATTATATTGAAATACTATATACTATATACTACTACTACTACTACTACTACTACTACTACTAATAATAATAAATAAACAACAACAACAACAACAACAACAACAATAATAACAATAATAATAATAATAATAATAATAACAAAATCAGCGAACTATTTCCATATGCATTACTTCTTGTAAAATCGAGCCGGAACCCCTTAGCTGTCTACAAACTTGTCTTGTACACACACGGATCATTTTTCTGTTAGAACCAATGCAAAAATGGCGGAGGCAGACTCTTGGGGTGAGTATTCGCCTCCTGTCATGAGTAAGTTTACTTTTTATTTTCTAAAACTGAAGCCTGTTAAGTAAAGACCTTGTTTTCTAGACGCCGAGTCGTTCGAGCCGGACGAGCCGACGGTGAAGCCGGTCGTGTTGGACAGGTGGGAGGGGGAAGACGACGATGAAGACGTGAAGGTAGTTGACGTTAGCTGCGCTAGCTACAAGTGTAGCGAGACAACTTCACGTGCCTTTCGGTTAACCAATTGAAAAAATGATTCGAAAACACGTGAGCAAGGTGAGGCTGGTAATGTAGCAGCATAGCCTGGTTTTCAAAAGTGATGATTCACATCGTATCATGGTCATTTAATTCACCTTTAGCCAAACCCCGAGATGGTTGTCATGGAAACGAGCATCTTCAGTGGTGTGGACTGTGCATGACATCCAGAAGTGAAGCGGTGCACCCTGGGTGTACTTGTTGTTTCTGTCTGAGTGTGTGTGATGTGCAGTGTCTGACTCACTGCTGCTTGAGGCTTGGGGACTGTTTGGCCGGCTGGTGGCGCTGTGGTGGACCACGTACTTTACCTACTCAAATTTGACACAGAAGTGTCTGAGGTATTGAACATGAAGCTTGGTGACCAATCAGGTTTTTATTCAAAATGCTGTCAAAATCCATAATTTCCTTAAGTTTAATCCAAAACAGGCAGCGGAGGCTCAGAAATTACATGTGACAGACAGACAGGAAGAAGACAGATTAGAATATCGTCCCTTTAAGGGCCGGGCAATAAAACAATCATAATAATCACTGCACTATATTTTTCATCATTTTTTGGCCGTTGCATTTTTGAAGTTTTCCCAATCTTCCTGCCTCTTCACAGGACAACTGGGATGATGAGGAAGAAGAATTGGAAGAAGAGAAGAACACAGGTCAGTAGATAAATATGGAAAACCGGAGATTTTTGTGTGTTTGGTTTTGTACGTGGGATCATTCATATGTAGGCCTCCCATGAATACAATGGTAATATCTTTAGAGTTTAAAAAATCACATTAATACCATTATTTATAGAGATTTATCTTATTAAGAATTCAACTTTGACTTGCTTTTAACTATTGAAATTGTCCATAAACAATTGGTCAATCAGAATGTCAGAATGTCAGTTCTGTGTAAACTTTGCCTCCAGTTAACCATAAGATATGGAGTATTTTAGTCATGGCCAGGAGTGCATCTCTGGTCAGCATAGGTAAACTGAACTTCTGCCCAGTGAGTTATGCTTGAAATGGTCAGACTTAATTGCGTAATACGGCTGTCCACTGCTTTTTACAGAAACAAAACCGTCAGAGAAGAGCAAAGTTAATGAAAAAACAGAAGAAAAGCAACCGTCTGAAAGAAAAAAACAGGAGCAGCTGAGAAAAAGGGTGAGTACTTGTGTCCATGTCCAGGGGCCATTTTCACATTCTGATTATTCTGAGACATCTTAAGTAACAACAACAACAACAACAACAACAACAATAATAATAATAATAATAATGATAATAATAATCCTAACAGTATTAAAAACATCCTTAATGTTTTCTGTCCAGTTAGAGGAAACCCAGGGAAGCACAGATGTCACACGAGAGGAGGATTTAGCTGAGAAACCACAGAAGGATGCCGATCTGAGAAGAACAAATGAAGCTTTGGGTATGAACAGTCTCTTTTTTTGTTTGTTTGTTTGCTTTAGGCTGGTTTCACAGACGTATAGGTTGAGTTATAAAAACTAGATCTTAATCTGAAATATCTGAGTCTGTCTGGAACAATTTTTAGGTCATTATCATTCATTATCATTCCTCATCATCATTCCTTTTTACATGCACACTCATATGCTTGTTTTATTGTAATACTGTATCTTGTAAAACTGTAGTGTTGTGCACTGTCTGCAGGATTAAAATGAGCGAAACTGGCCATTGGCAAAAAATCTAAATCATGATCCTGTGCATGGAAGGTGTAAAGTTATGGTGTTTGTAAAATAATTGTTTTGATATCTATTTATCAAATCATTGCTCTACTCTACATTTAGATTTTTGACATCTTTTTAGTCATCTCTGGAATTGGTCTGCCAATCACAAATAGTATAAATGAAACCATAAAACACTCTCTGTCTCTGAAACTGGATGTCCTCTAACCAGGATTTCTTTGTTGCAGGTGTCTCGAACAACATAACAGGGATAGATGCCATAAGTCCGACCTCGAGAGACGACTTCACGGAGTTTGAGAAGCTGCTGAAGGACAAGATCTCTCCCTATGAGAAGTCTATACATTATTCCGGTTTCCTAGAGTCTTTGTTTCGAGACCTCTGCCTCTCATGTGAGTAATGAGGCTGAAAATGAAAGCTTGAACAGACCCCATTCACTTAAGTGCAAAAAAACTTTAATGGTGATGGTGATGTTTGTGCTGTCTGTAATGTCATGCTTTATATTCTTGCTTAGAGCTTTGTTGTGTGTGAGGGTTGCAGATTTAATTTCTATTTATTCCAGCTGTGATGCACACATGTAAAGTTAAGCACAGTGGGGCCCAAACATCACCAAGAAATATAACATTTTGATAATGGACTCAGACTTTTGGACCGCACTGTATGTGAAGTTTAAACAAGTTTAATTTAAAACTGAAAGTAATTTAGGAATAATTTGTCAGTGCTGTGTGCTGAGAGCTGTTTCCCTTTGCAGTGGAGGTGGAGGATTTGAAGAAGATCAACACTTCAATCACAGTTCTACTCAGTGAGAAACAGAAACAAGAGAAGGTTTGTGTTTCATGTGGCACGATGGCATATTTCTCAATTCTCTTTCAAATTCTGCAATAGTGTTCTAATCCTGAATATCTGGGGGTAAACTCCTTAATAATGGATAATATTTTATAGAAACATTATTCTTAAAACAGCTCTGCATTTATCAGTGCATTAAAAAAAAGTACTAGAGTTTTGTGCCATTTTAAACACCACTGTGATAAATTTTCTCGCTGCTCATAAAAGCAATATCACAGGGATTATTAGATAAGTTACATCCAATGTAGCTACTGCATCAGCATTAATGTCTCTCGGAGGTTATGGCAACATTGATTGTAATGGAGATCAAATATGCAAGAACCACTTACTGTATGATGCACACGTCCAAGTCAGGTTCAACCACAGGCTGCAGCTTTCTGTAACCAAGTGACTCTTATTTCTTTATATTTATGTTTTCTTTTATTACAGCAGCAAAATAAAGGAAAGAAGAAGAAGAAAGGAACTGCTTCTGGAGGACTAAAGGCCAAGATGAAAGACGATCTTGCAGACTACGGGGAGTTTGATGGAGGATATGCACAGGACTATGAGGACTTCATGTAATAACTGGTATCATATCATTCACTGTGCTGCTGCTCAAAGCCATCCATCCGAACCCCTACATTCAAACTACATGTGTTGAATATTATTATAAACAACATCCTGGTATGGTTATTTCTTGTAGGAAATAATCAGTATTCATCGGTCATTCTCCCAAAAGAGATAGCAAAAATTTTGCATATCAAAAAGATGGAAAACAGTTCTCCATGTTGGAAAATGACCAACATATTCATCACAGTGGTCAACTGAAGAAAAAACAAACCTACCTTGTTAAGAGGAGCTTCATTTGACACTCTATGCAAATTCTGTGTAAAAATGTGTTATGTTTTTATCTGATGGTGTTGTTTGACATTTCTGAAATGTAACTGGGGAATACGTGACATTTTTAGATGTAAATTCCTCCAAAACGTGTGTAGGCCTGCAATTAGAGCATTAAATTTGGTTGAAAGAAAGGTTGGGTAACACGGTGCCTGCAATGTCTGAGGTGTTACTGCGTCACTCACCGGCAGACAGAGACCTGGCTCTGGTGTTCGCCTGACAGTTTTACTGTAGTGTATATATTTGGGGATTTTAGAAGTTGTAGCTTCTACGGAATAAGTAAGAGTGAAGCAACACACATCCACATTAACCTCCATTTGATTCTGTGTTTTCATGTTAAAGTCTTAGCATCGTATCGCCTTTACTGCACATTCTCGTATAATTTTTTTTTCTTTATGCCAAAATTTGCACTGAAATCTGTCCACACTGCTGCAGCAAATCACTGCACAGCTTTGCTGGTGCTGGAGTTGAAAATCCTGTCCAACAAGGCAGTTAGAGGACTGCAGCATAGCTAATGTTGGTGTTTCTTGTCCCACAAGCTCAGTAAGCATTTAAGTTTCTGTCTCCTGGCTTTAGGTTGCAGTGGTATGTTAGTGGATGGAAAAAACAAATGTGACACATACACACAGAAAATCTCTGTGATTTCGAAGATGTCAAAATTCTAACCTTCTGTTCAAGAATATATTTGTTAGGCTGGCTTTACATGGTGCAGCTGGAGTGCAGCTTCAGTTCCTTGCAGGCTTTATTGTGTTGGATGACCATCCAGTGGAAATCATACATTGGGTTTGTATTTGCACTGTGAAGCAAAGTTTCATTTGAAACCTGTAAACAAATTGCACAAGTAGTTTCCACATAGCTGGTAAAAACCCATGGCAGAGGTGTGAGGACTGAACTGAATGTTCATTTTTGGGAAGTGTTTGGACAGAAGTATGGACCAAATGTGTTTTATCAGAATGAGTTATACGTATTTATTTTCACCCTTGCACTTTAGTGTTATTAAACATTTCCTGAACTGGTTGTTTAAATGACAGTGTTGTGTTTTTATTATTGGAACCCTAATTTGATTTATGAAAAAAAAAAAAAAGATATTGAAAATGTGTGTGCAATGCATTGGTTGGTCTCTGAGTGTAATAAGGTCAACTTGGGTCATGTATTTGTTTTAGTTGCATTAGTAATGAAATATAATTAAACTGACATTTAAAAATGATAAGTTTATTTAAAATTATAGATTTAAATGAATTAAACTGACCTGTTTGTAATCTTGAAATGCTGGGCAATGACACCAACAATGACTTGTACCAGAATGAGTTTGCATTTTACATCTTATGGTTGCATTCCACATCTGTTGTTTTCTGCCTTAGGCCTCACTGTCCAATCAAAAAAAAAAAAAAAGGATCCCTTTGTTATTTCCGTCATTTCTGAAAGCACCTGCACAACCCTGATATCAATTGACTTAATTTGAGGCTTTCCTTTTATTGCAAGATTTCTCATTCAGAGCTTGCAGGTTTATGTGATGTCTTGGTCGCTGTTGAGATAACCCGCTGATGTCTTAATCCTGTCCTTTTGTTCTTTGAAGAAATAGGTCATTACCTGATTATAGTCGTGTACTGAATTGCCCCTCTCAGTGGTCATGTGACTCCAAATACAAAGGGGGCCAGTCTTTCCACCTTCATCAAAGTTACCTAACCGTGTTCAGAAGGAAGAATTATTTGAAAACAAAAAACACAGCATTGATACTGTAAAGATAAGGCATGGGGATAATTAACAGCATTTAGACTAAATCCACCCAGTGAAATACCCCCTGCCCTCACCCATTGGCTGTCAGCAGGGGTGGAGGTTGTGGCTCATAAAGTATGAGGTCGTGCTGGTGGTGTTATCCCGAGGGCCGACATCTATAAAAGGTGGTGGCAGGTCCTCTCACCCCAGGATTTACTACTCAATTGATCAAAAAACAATGTGGATGTTCTTGGTGCTGAGTGTGGCCCTGGGGGCGATGGGCTCAGAGGATGCACCCACCGGGTCAGCTCAGCTCCTCCAGGCCCTTCACTGCCCACCCTGTGAGCGGATCCACTGCTCTTCCCGGCGGGCGCTCAAACTCCAGTGTAAGGGTGGCATCACCACGGGCGTCTGCGGCTGCTGCCCTGCATGTGCCCGGGTGGCGGGGGAGACCTGTGGAGGGACGTGGGATTACGTGGGAAAGTGTGACGAGGGACTAGTGTGTGCGTACCAGGATGACCCCACTGACAAACCAGAGGCCGAGCACAAAGGGATCTGCAAAGCAGGTGAGCTTATGTTTTTATTTCTTATGTACTAAAAGTGAAAATGACAAACGTTTCTCAGTGATGCACCGACACACACTGATAGAAATAAGCAGCAATGACTAAAAGCTGAACTCTGCGTGACAAAATAAATAATATGCACCCAAAATACGTTTTGCGAGCCCTGATGTGACATGATCAAGAGAACGGCACCTGTGTGGTAAATTCTGTTTATGATCTGTGAAGAGCGATAGCGTGGTCAAGGCTTCCTTTGATTCAAAGGTTTCTCTTAACAGTTAAGCCATAATTACATTCCTTATCTATACATGGTGAAAAGAGTTATCATTCCTATAGATGTGGTACCAGTAGTTGTATGGGATTGAATTAGAGACATTTATGTTTCTTTACTGCTTGGAATAAGACATGAATGTTAGACCTGAAATGCCCAGTGAATATGAATTGCATGTTGTGTTTCCTTTGGGCTCTTATTTGGCATTACATTTTTTTTTTTTTTTTTTTTTTTTGTGCAGTGCTTGAAGCCCTGGATGTGGAGAACTGTCGCCCAGAGTGTAGCAGAGAATACTGCCAGGCAAACCCCACTGAAATCTGCTCTGCCAAGTCAGTCAATCAAGTCAATTCCCTTGCTCCCCTTTAAAAAAACTCACTTTTCTTCTAGTGTCTTTCACACTGTGAATGCCCTATCATTTTCAATGATTCACTCTGTAGGTTTGTGTCAGTGGAGGAGCAAGCCTGCCAGGGCTCCTGCCAGCACACCTCCTGTTCAAGCTGTCTGCTCCTGAAACCCCCATCGTGCCCTCAGACCTGCGCCCCCTCCGATTCTTCCTGTCTCCACCGTTTTGGGAAGTGTGTGCACAATCACCTGTCGATGACTCATCATCCTGTCTGCCACCAGAACCTGCAGGTATGTGGGATCTCAGCGAGCTACATCAACAATAAATGGAGCACATTAAGTTTTTTTTTTTAGATGTATTTCCCTGCCTGAAATATTTTTTTATTGTCTCATTCTTCCGTTATAGAGCAATCCTGCAGGGCATTTTGTGTGCTTCGTCCCATCGTGTCCTGATGCGCTGAACTGATCGTGCTCGAGGAGAAAAAAACCCACAGGAAACTTCCACTGGCAAATGTAGCAACTGAAAAATGGCAGCTATCTCCAAACTTTCCATGAAAGTTGATAATAATTTATCCACAATCACATTTTGTATTTTGGATGATGAGAATTATACTCTCTCTGCCTGCTTTGAAAACTTTTATTTACCTTAGCATAATGACAGAATGACATTAACTTTGCTGTTTAGCATGAGGATTAATAGTAAAAATTGAATTTAAAGGGTCATGCTCTGTTTGTAATTAAGCTGTATCACAGTCTAATCAAACATGTAGAATGATGTCAGATAGCAAAAATAACCTGAAGGTAGAGCATTGTGGTAGAATAGAGGATAGAAAAATACAGGCTTATCAGGATAGTAAATTAAACTGACGCTGACTGTCTGTTTTTCTCACCTTGGGAGGGTTTGTTGGCTCATGGAGACGTGATGTTGTCGAGTCCCCCCCACCAGCACCGTCCCCCTGACAGGTGATGGTTATTGAATAACAGACAGTTTATGAGGCAGCAATAATGAGGCTTGTACAGAGCAGGAATAAAGTGTGGACCAACAATGGGCAGTTTGTTCTCTGTCCTTCAAATGTAAGTCGTTTCTGAAGAAGAAACCGTTTATCAAGGTAAAACACCTTTCACAAGACTTAAGTAAGCTCTCGTCTGGCTTATCCAAAGCAACGTCACCCAATACATAAGTACTGCGATATCTAAATAATAATAGGGTTTGATCAGAAAAGTGAAAAATGTGCAGCTCCACTTCAGTGTCAATAAAGGAATAGGATCAACTTCCAAATTGAGGGGAAAAAATCACTAAGAACAAATAATTGTGATGTCAGAATTTTGCCTGAATACAATAAAATATTTCACCCCTATTACTGAAAAATGTTCTCTAATTATTTATTGCAATTAATAAAAATTCCAAAGCTTTCTACAAGATTCGAATATACGGGTCATAGTCCAATAATACACTTTTATTTCCATTTATTTGTCTTCTGTGTTTGATAGTGTTGTTTGGCCTGCAAAAGTTATCAAAATTTCATCCTGTTTTTACATCTCTCGTGTTTTCTACTGCGGATACACATCACCGTATCAGGTGTGTATCGGGACGACGGGATCTGTCACCAAAGCAGGCCGCCTCTGTTATCAATCCCATATATCTGTCTCCCTTTTTAACTGATAATAATAAAGGATAACAAAGCACCGTCAGGGTGCCAGCTGTAATAAAGGTGCTCCTGTTGGAGGTGGCACATGTTAAAGTTTGAATACATGTGGCTCAGCAACAAAAAAGCCCAAGAACAATAGAAAAGTACAGGAGATTACTGTGAAGGAGTGACCTTCAAACAGACATTGATTTTGATGTAGCAATGGGAAGCAGCTTTGGCAGCACTCCAGGCATTTCTAAATGTTTATTCTCAGCATTTCTGCAGTACTGTATGTAATGTTAAAGGAGATCATCTACAAACAATTACACAAGAATCTTGCATACTGGAAACTGAAAGACTCAACCTGATTCAAACCCCTAAAAACAAATCAAAGTATAGTTTTTATTCATATGTGAGAAACGGTAACAAATCTAAAAGAACCTGTGGCATTCATGAGTACAAACTCATCACATTTGTAGATATCATAAACAAGGGTGTCACTGGCCTTCCTAAGACATATTAATTATCTCATTAATGTAAGAACAAACATAATATCCCCTCGCATCATTTTCACGCCACCTTTTCTTCCTATTGATTTATAATGATATATAAAAAGTTGCTCGGTAAATGACAAAATACAGAGCATTACAAAGTCAAAGCATTAAAAAAAGTAAAACACAGAAAGATTTGTCATCACTGTCTAATGAGCAGACTGAGCATCAGGCCCCAGGGACTTCAGCCAGACACAGAAAGTAAATGTAAATGCCAAAAACAGAAGTCTCAAAGCTTGTCTCAAGTACTCAAACTGTTCACTTATTAAGACAAGATGTATTTTGTGTGTGTGTGTGTTTTATGGCTGGCACCTTTTGCCTCCTGGGTAGAACAGCATCTTATAAAACAAACAAACAAACAAACAAACAAACAAAACAGGCTACCCAGCAAAACATGATGTTTACCAAACCATACAAATTTTCGCTGAAACATTGCATAACATTCTGAAAATGCTTTTGGCCCACAACAGACCAATAACACATTTTTTTTTTAAATTTAAGACAACAGGATTCCTAAAGCTATTTGTAAATACATGTTATCCTGGAAGGGTGGTAATGATAAGTATTTGTACAAACAGAAAAGTGATAGTAGAGAGCAAAACTCTATTAAGGTGCATAAAATTGCATCTTTGCTAAAGTTTTCCGGTCAGTCTCTGATCAGGAAGGCACTGTGGATAAACATCCGAGCCATCTATCCTGTCACCGGAACAGTCTTTTCCAAAAGGATAAGAAGGTGGTGGAGTTGAAGGCACCGATGCATATGAGCAGCAGCAGGTAGAGACTCATCATGATGGCAAAATGGTGTCTGACAAGCCAGGAGGTGCCGCGCGAATGTCTGAAGCAACAAGAGGCAGCTTTGTTACTACAGCTATAGGCTTGTGGGATGCAGACATCAGATCAGTACGGTTTACTATGAAAGGTGACTCCCTAGACCTCTAACCTGCACTGTGATTGCTAATCTGTATGTAGTGGAGAAGGTAACAGTGTGGGGAAGGCCCTCCCCTTCCACGCCATGCCACTGTGAGCCATCATAGCCTGTTAACTGATAAAACATTTGTAGGTCTGATGTAGCATTTACGCACGTTATTCTTATTTTAAATACTGCATAATTTAGGTGAGGCTATGTAAACGTGTAATCTCACTAGAAAAAAGCAGCTTGTTAAAAAAAAAAAAAGGATGATAATCACACACATAAACCTATAAATATCATCCTGAAACTATTGAGACCTAATAGGTGACTACTTATTTAAGGAAGGTACAAAGAGTAATGAAGGGATTGAGCTCTAAATAATTTATCTCTGGAATTCCCTCTCTGACATTAGCCTTCTCTTCGCTAATTAACTTGATCACATTCAGATCAGGTGAGTCATAACCATCTTTGTGCACATGGTGTGAAGACTAGAGATGCATCTACTCTCACAGGACGTTGTTTTTTTGTAGTTTTATAAATGTTAAGCTGCTACGCTACACAAGGCTTGTGGTAAATCCTAAATATCTAAGGCTTAGTGAGCCCGTAACGCAGCGCCACCAGGCCACAGTTCACGCTACCTGTAACATAACATAACTTTTAGAAACTTTGTGTTCCTTTACCTGGACAGGTGCCTTCTCTGAGAGTACACAAGAAGGTACTTGACTCGCACCAGCTGATTGTTGGTGACTATGAAGTACTTCTGCGGTACTTCCCCTCCTTCACTGTTCTTTGCCCTCGAGCGCTGACGGTCAACGAGTTCAGAGTCTGGAAGAGGTTTAGGAAATGCGGTGTCAACAAGGAGCCAATTACATCAGTGTTACGGGATTGTGCGGGTGCCAACTGCGTTACAGGGAACGTACCTTTTTTCTTCATCTGGCACTTGACATCGGGGTGATCAATGACTTCACACAAGGCAACGCAGCTTAACAGTGGACCCAGGAGACTTTCCCGCCAACCGCTGCTATGGGGACTGTAAAGAACCGCCATGCTGAGGTCACTGGTGAGGTAGGTCCCCTCTCCAAACACGGAGGTCTGCAAAAGAGAAGTCACGTTGACTAGATATCACTTCCTGTGTTTGTATATTTCACTAAAGCCCTATTACAGAGTCCTGAATCATAGTTTGTTAGTAATCTCCACAGATGTAGGAACAATTTGATAAGGCTACTTCCTAGAAATTCTCATGAAGCACTTAAACAATAAATGCCAGTATGAGATTTAAGGGAGTGCCTTAAATAATTCAGGTCTATGATTAACAATTTAAATGCATGAAAAATACGGCTCAACAATTTATTGAAATATACAGATGAAGAATGAACAGAACAGATGAAGCTGGGATGCCTGCACTGACCTTGTTGAGGTGACAGTGTAGCCCGTTGTGAATGATAGAGTGAAAGTTCTCCAGGCGGCTCCCGTGGAATGCATAAAAGAGGTCTCTGTCTGCCCTCATCTTCTCGAACCTCGCATTCATCTGGTCACAGTATTCCAGCTCAAACAGGAAGTCTGGCACAGGTGTAGAAATCCCTTCATTTTCTGTCAGGTTGCAAAGTTTGGCATACTGGTGGAGAGCAGACAAACGGGTGTAAACAAAACAGTAAGCTGTAAAAAGAGGGCGTAATCTGTGGAGTAATAAATCCCCGTTATAGCCATCTACCTCATCTTTCTGTAGTGTTTTCACAGCAAAGCTTTTCGAAGAAAGAACCCAGTGGACAAGGGCGAGATGATGGTCCCCCTCCCCGGGTCTCAGTCTCACCAGCTCTCTCACACTAGGCAAGGAGCTCACGTCTGTCAACTGGAGGACAAAACACAGTATGTTTTCATCACAAGGTAAAGGCAAGGCAACTTCTTCCACAGTATGTCTTACACTGACCCTCTGCACTGTATGCAAGGCCCTGTCATCCTGAACGTCACTCAGGAACTAAGTCATTATTCTCTCCAGTGCCATCATGACAAACGCTTGGTGATTCATGACTCTAGCTGCTGACCGTGCCCACAGAAACCAAGATGCAAAGCTATATCTAATACAACATCTCACCAGCTCCTCAAACTCCTTATTTCCCCCGCTTATATATCTAGGGGGGAAGGGTCTGAGCAGAGAATCCCTCTTGTAGCTCTGTGCAGCTGCCACAAACAGGCTGCAGCGCAGGTCTGCTGCTACAGGATCCCTGTGAAGACAGGAGCACACCAGCTCTCTGACGGCCTCAGCTGGAAGAGGTGGCTGCATTCCCAGATCTGCAAACAAAGGTGATAAGATAACACTTTGGTGAGCACAGCCAAAACCTACTTATTTACAGAACCAGTGTCTCCTCTGTGTTCATGCGCCGCCGCAGCAAAGAAATTACCATCACTGCCAGAGAAAATTTGAAATGAAAATTATTATAATTTAGCCTCTGTATTACCTAAATGTAAACTAAAGCTACATGTACACAGCAACTGATTTTTTTTCTTACATTCAGCTTGATATGTGTCCCATATCCGATGTCAGTGTGAACAGATCTATACCATATTTACAACAAGCATGCTGCTGTACAATAAAAAATGTCCCTGGCATGACAGTCCATCATCAAAATGAATAAAAGAGTGATGTGCTAGACTGAAGCATTTTCCATCATATCTGTTCATATCCCTGGTGTTGTTGCTGCTGTCCTCCATGTTTTGTTTTGTCCATCACTGCTGACAGTAAATGAATGATGACTCTCTGACAGTGATGTGATCATGCTCAGTGGAAAACACAAATTCGCACAGTGTCTCAAATCAGAACTGAAAATTCTGTGTGCATGTGTGTGTTTTTTTCCTGCAGTTCACACTGTCATAAGAAAATCAGATTTGTGTCACATTTGATGAATAAATATGATCTAGGCCACCTGCCACTGGCTGTCTGAACATAACCTATAAGTGTGCATGCTGTAGCAGTATTAACTATAATAACAAAAACATTCTTTAACACTACAACCTCAACTTTAAACACAACACAGACCCTCACAGCGACAGATATGGGACAAAACTAGAAATATTAACCCATAGCACCACAGCTGTATTCAATTTACAGCTGTGTACACAACACCAGGTGTCACGTGACAAGACATAAGAGCTAACCTACGCGGAATGGATTCACAAAGTGCCATGCTATAACCTTAGCAACGTGTTGTGTAGTGATTTAAACCTGTTCCAACGAGACGATAGCACATCTGCCTGTTTAGCTAATAGTTACACCCGTTTAAACAAGTTCTTCCCCATGTTTAACCCCATGTTTAACTTCAAAAACAAAAGTGGCAGTCACCTTCAAAAAGTCCCACAGCAAAGCCTGTTCCTGTAGCGTTATGGGACCCGCATTCAGTTTTTGAACAGGCTCCTGCAAAACACTGGCAGGTGACTGGCGAGCTAAGTTTTACCTCAGTCTACTTTAGCTAACGTTAGCTAGCTGAGCTACAACAAGTGAAGTAAACCTGCTAACACTAAGTTAGCATTAAGTTAGCAGCGGCACTGACCCCGAAGTAGCTGGCAGTACAACCCCTGTGATAGCCAAACTAATTTCACAGTCACATTTTACATATTTGACGTTACCTTAGCTCTTTGCTTCAGTCATAGCATTAGAGGAAGAGCGACATTGGCTCTGGATAGTGCTGCCTTCACAACCTGTCTGAAATTGCACTACCTTCTTATTCGGTTGCCCTTGCGGCGGCCTGAATACCAGTGGTGCATTGCTGCCCCCCACAGTTAGACCTTTGAACTACACGGTGTATGACTTCTGCAGACCTCTCATCCTTTGATGCAAGCCTGTGAATACATTTCAGCCACTTCATAATGACACTCATCAGTTTCCGATAATTATTTTTTGTTGGCTGTCCGTTGCAGAGCACTTGAATGCACTTGAATGCACAGAGGGTCCAGCCGAGTACTTGAATGCAGAATTTGTCACCCTGGGCTCATAATGGTATTATTATTACCATTTCCTCTCCAGTTACCTCAGATGTCTACAATAGCCCCATAATTTGTGACTTATAATGCTGATGTATTATGCTACAATACAATATAATGTGGTGAGTATCAGCTAATAAGTGGTTTGATCATGTCATTAGACATTTATATTAATGAAAAAAAAATATTCCTACTGGATATAGTATCAAATGAGTTTTGTGTTTGACCGAGCTATGACCTTGGACTGATTGTATGACCAAAACAATAGATCATATTCATGTTTATGGACATATAGTGAGAGATGTTCTGAGTGGTCTGAGGGACATTCTGGTTACAGCCACTGCAGATCTCGTTGAGATCAGACAGTCAGGCTAATGACACTGTAATTAAATACAGTAGGTCTATGAGTATGTATACAGCCACCTGCTATTGTAATATATTATGCATTGTGGAGAATGTATGGATATTAGGAATGGTGTGTCATGTTTTTACCTGCAATGTGCTATAAAGTGTGTCCTGAAACTGAACAGGACTACTCATGACATATTCCTCTGATGTAATTATGGTTAATCATTTTAAGATAACAAACAAGAAGACAAATATTTTGGCATGGCACTTGACTGCAAAATAGCTTGAATGCAACTGAAAGCTACATGATTTCTATATTCCTACCACAGGCTATTTTTCTTTTGTATGTCTAATGAATGGCCAGTGAAATATAGGCCTAGATAATCTTCTTCTTCTTCCTCCTCTTCTTCTTCTTGCTCTTCTTCATTTACTCAGGACTGTGATCACATGGGAGCTATGTGACTCAGAGTCTTGCATGTTGATTTAAGGCTGCAAGTTGAAATGCAGGCAGGTAGAAGTTCAGAAATATATGCTGGACGCTGGAGCCAGGCCATTCAGTACTTTAAAAGTAATAAAACAAAACAAAACAAAACAAAACAAAAAAACAAAAAACAAAAAAACAAATCTTAAAGTGAAATGTTGACTACCAGTGTGAGAGGAAATAGAATGTGTGTACATATAAAACTTTTTCACATAAAATATATCAATATTAAATACCCATATATGAAACATATTTGAATTTGACACAATTTATGTAGCATCCCTGTAAAAAAGTCTATTAGAGCAGCCAATCAGGAGACTCGACTGCATCACGTGATTAAGAGAATTCCCGATTCGCGGGACTTTAAGCAGAGCCCGTCTACGACGAGCCTCGCCACTCTCCATTAACCCCGTTGTATCGAACTTGGTTGCAGTTCCACCGTAATTCCACTAGGGGTGATCGCGGGCGAGTGCAGAATGAATGGGGCTCTATGGAGCTAAACGGCTAAATCTGTCTCTTACTCCTGTTTATGGTTGAAAAATCGCAAATACTGTTGTAGTTTCTGAAAGTTCAATATGGATTATAGGTTAAAAGTGAAATTAGCGAGAACTTATATCCTTTCAGTTTCCTACAGTTTGGGCTGTTGTTGGCCATAACACGCTAGCATTTGCTAATGAATGCTGGTTGGTCAGTGACGGACTTGCGGCTGTTTACGACCAGGGATCCCACTTGATGGCACCCGAAGACCAAGAGAAACGAGAAACACCACTCTTAAGGAGGACTTTTCCATCAAAGTTGATATTTGTGTGTACAGAGAATGTCTAATATAGCACAGGCGGGCTCTCTCGAGTGTCTCCGTCTGCTCTCCGGAGACGGGCTCTGGAAATCGCCGTAAAGCAGCACCTCTCAATGTGTGACGTCATCACACTTTTTGAACGGCTTTTTACAACAGATAGGTGAACTTAAAAAATCCAATATTCAGCTGAGTGTATTTTTTTAGCCCCCCCTTTTGAAAACAGTATTCAAATTCCTTGACAAAAAATTATTTCCAGAGAAAAGTGGATTTTTAGGGGTGTAGCCCCATAGAGTCCCATTCATTCTGCACTCGCCCGCGAGCGCCCTCACATGGACAGAGGCGTGTTTCCGAGACCCGGAAGTTAGACGAGAGTGGCACTTCTCCCCATATTAGAGATTCTCTGCTTTAAGTTTCACTTTCCTGCCGTCCAGAGAATGGTGTGGTCATTCTGATATCCTTGGTTGTGTAAAACTTATGTTTGTGCGTCCATGAAAATAGGTAAGTCACCTAAGCCGCCATATTTACTTTATTTACCCTTAAAGTTAAATGGATGGGCTCTGTATATAGTTTAAACCAGTTTAAAGTTATTTATTGTGGTAAGGTCACCATTGCCAATTAGCTACATGCTGTTAGCTTTAGGTCACTGAATGTTATGCCCACTGCTAGCGCCGTGGCACCTTCAGCCCACTAGGGGGCAGTGGAAGATTGTGCTATAGCAGGAATTTACTGTTAAGCTGTATGGACATACAGGATAAACATATTTTGAGTGTGTGTGTGTGTGTGTGTGTGTCAATTCGCTCCATGCACAATATGGCGACCGTTGACCTTTGAACTTGAGCAGGACAGTACTTCCGGACAGTACTTCCGGTGATCTGACAGCGAGAGACAGCAGCGACCGAAAACCAGAGAGATTACCAGAGAGATCGTTTTTCACAATGAGTGTTTTTAGGATTAAAGAGAGGCGATGTGCATTTCAGAGGGTGAGAACCTCAGCACTTCATTGTTGTGTGCCGTTATGTACCGTTTCGTCAACTTACAACTTCATGCCTTCCCCGTTGACGCTGCGATACGGGCTGAGTGGATGCAGAAGATCCGGAGGGATGACTTCAACCCGACCAAAAACACCCGGGTCTGTAGTCGGCATTTTAAGCAGACTGATTTTATTGCGACTGCGGGGGGGCTGAGGAGGCTGAAGAAGGGAACCATACCAGTTTACTTTTTGTGGAATGGGTACGAACTACCTGCGCCCAGACCAAGCGTCTGGGAACGGCGTCCGTGGGCCGAGTTTTCCGCCCCAGAGTCAGAGTTGGACTCTGGATGGAGACCGAAATGGCTCCAGATCATGACTACTGTGTATTCCCTCAGGAACAGGAGCGAGGGCAAGTAATTTGGCCGTTGCCAGATTAGGGAGCTACAACAGAAGTTGGAAGTCCTCAAATTTCGCCAGCGTTTTGGGATAGAGCGCCTATCTGCATCAGATGAGGACGTGCACTTTTATATCACGTTTGCGTCCTACAGGAGTTTCATGGCATTTTGGAGATTAATTGAACCTGCCGTGATCCACAAGATGGTGTGCATAACCAGCGCCAAGACAGCCCCTACCAGCATCAGCACAGTCCATCACCCAACAACGGTAGGTAACAAATGTGGTAACATGACGTGCATAGAGTTGTAGGCCTAATGTAACACTGAAATTGGATACAAACTGTTTTATTTCATAATTTCCCGTTGGTTTGTGGGGTTAACTACATCTAACTGAAAAGTAAAAGCCAACTAGCTGATATTGGTATTATTTTCTGATTTATACTTGACAATGTGTTTCAGAGCCCTTTTAACATGATGAATGTGTTTGAACTCATTTAAACTTTGTAATAACAATGTCAGTGTCAAGGTAACTAAACAGAGGCTTTTGTTTTTATATCTCAACAGAAACTGAGACCCATTTACGAGTTTCTGCTGTTCCTGATGTACATGTCAGTGGGTTTTCCTCTCAGGGACCTTGCAGAGAGGTTCAGCATTCATCGCACTACTGCAAGTCGGATCATCTCCACATGGACTCATTTCCTGTACTGCCTGCTGGGAAGCCAGTGTCTCTGGATTCCTCCAGAGCTAGTCAGAGCTCACCTGCCACCTGAGTTTGCAGCTTTTTCTGATACACAGGTGGTCCTTGATTGTACAGAGATATTCTGTCAGACGCCATCCTCTCTGCTCCTTCAGAGTGAGGTTTTCTCTAACTACAAATCGCACACTTCATTCAAGGCCATGATTGGCATAGCGCCCCACGGTGCTGGCACCTTTCTGTCTGGACTGTACGCAAGGCTCTATGAGTGATCGCAAGATCTTCAAGCTCTCCGGGATTGTAAAGCTGCTGAAGCCAGGTATGGCGATCATGGTGGACAAAGGGTTTGTTGTGGACAACCTTGCTCCTTGTAAGGTGTACCGGCCTGCCTTTCTCAGCAAACAACAAATGAGTCGAGAGGATGTCAGACAGACACAGGAGATTGCACGTCTGAGGGTTCATGTGGAGAAGTGTATAAGGAGAGTGAAGGAGAACAAACTGTTCGACAAGGACATACCACTGTCTATACGCGGAAACATCGATCAGTTGTTCAGTGTGGCAAGCTTACTGGTCAATTATCAGAATGGGCCGTTAGTGAAGGCATTGGCAACTCAGCAATGAATTAAAGATCTATCTTGCTTCTTAAAAAACATTATTTGTGTCATTGTCATCATTACATCAGCTTTGGGTTTTTACAGACTTGAAATGAAAATGAAAACGCACCAGAGATGACATTAGAACATGTAGAATTTAATAAAGAAATATTGAACAACACTTATTCAGTGATCCAATATCAACAATACACATAGTTTTATATACTTGGGCTCACCTTTCAATCAGTACAAAAGTTATGGTCTCTGGACAATTGTAGGCCTGCATTAGTGACATTAGCTCTGGCTTTGTAGAGGTTTGTTAAACTGAACAATGAAATCTCAACACTGATTGAACAATTATCACTTCAGGTTTTGTATAGATTTGTAAAGATGAACACCACCACAACCAAATCAGACTGTGCTTGTATGGTTGTGTAAATCTGAACAAAAAAAACACAATATACAAACTTACTTATTGAGCCTAACGTTAGTCCAGGTTTTGTATAGATTTGTAAAGATGAACAATAAAACCTAATATTAGTTCAAGCTTTGTATAGATTTGTAAAGATGAATAATAAAACCAGAACAAGAACATTTATCAACTGATTGAAATAGAACTGATTGAATGAACCACTGATTTTTAAAAGATCAGATCAAGTAATGATAGAAAAAGAAATAATCCCCCTTCTCCCTTATAACCCTAGCGACCTCCGCATCCTTATAAATTCTTTGTACAAGAAGGTCCTCTTCTGCAAAAACCACAAAATCGCACTGCTGCATTCCAGTGATAAGCAGCTAGCCTTGCACCTGCTAATAGTAGCTGTGGCCTGGCTTCAGGCTCAAGGCGCCACTATGCATGTGCAGGTACCCACAGTCCACATAGCTCTTCACATTGGGGCACTTCACTTCCACCAACCTGAATGGTGGTGCCTCTGTCGGATCAAAAACAACACCATCTGGAGAGGATCCAAGCCAGGGAGCGTTTGGATGGATGACAAATCCGGATGGCCAGTAGTTGACGTTTTTAATTTGGGCATATTCCTGAATAGCTACTGGCTCCAGTGACAGCCCCCTCTTCATCAAGCCTGTCTGAACCCCACCTTTGCAGATGCGTTCTGCAAGATTCTCTGCAGAGCTGTGACCTCGGACATGGCACACCTCCCCGATCTTGGAGGAGGTGAGCCTCATCATCCTCAGGCTGTACCACTCTGCGCTGCCACTCTGTTCCCTCGTGGCCATCTCGATAGATCTTGCCATGTCGAAAGTGATATTAAGCGGCATTACATTTAGGTGTTGTTGGTGAGTGCGCACAAAGGAACTAGGGATGGCGAAAATGGAAAATTTTCTTGGTTGACCACCGGGCCTCATTAATCGGTTTATTTCGATTAACCGAGAATATTATTTGACTGTCTGTAAAGTTTACAGACAGTCAAGAACGCGACCGTGTCCGTTCTGTACCACGGGTGTCCCCTCAGCAGGCCCAAAACCAATTCAGACATAATATGGAACACCATTCATTCCGAAGTCAAATATTGTACATACACTACATGATATCATTATGTAATTTACGCATGTTGCTTACCTTGGTGTAGAAGAAATCTCTCTCTCCTCGTGAAAAATATTGTCTCAAGATTCTTCAATGAGTCTGCTTGGCGGTTTTATGACTCTTGCAGACTTGCATGACATACTTTGTTCAAAACTATATGTGATCACCATAAGCTTGGCTCGTTTCTCCGGTCTGTCTCCGGTCTGTCTACCGAGCTGAGCTCTGTGCGTAATGACGTAATCCAAGCCCGGCAGAGCATCCCGTCGCCATGTTTACCGTATTAGACTGTTCATGAGCAACTTCTTAGCTTTCTGGAACAGTTGGAATTTTTTCGATAGAACAAACTTTACAGAAGTTACGGTATTTACAATATGGCATGCGCATTTGTGTCGGCGACGACACGTTCGGCCAAGATGATTTGGTTAAAGTTCAAACGGTCAACAACCGGTCAAACGGCTACCGGTTAGCATCCCTAAAAGGAACACATGGTTGGGTCCAGCCTGTGACCATCTAACGGCAGGGGTGGTGGAGGGGGTGCGTCTGGGTGGTAGATGATTACCCTACTCACTGGCACTGGGTGCTGGTATGAAATAGGGCTGCCTTCTTGAACGGTCCCAAAGGCTGACGAGGGGGACGTCACAACTTATGGAGAGTGTGGTAATTAGCGGAGCAAGGTCTGCCATGAAGTCCTGGTATGCCTCATCGACCTTCAGGACATCTGGGTCTGGCAAGTCCCCCCGCACTGCTTTGTAGCGCTTGCTCCTCTGAAAACAGTTATGTCATGTCGGTGTTTCTAGCCTTTCGATCATCAAGACGTTCAACAATCCTGAGATCTCTTAAAGTTTCCAGCAAGAAAGTTGTGTCAGCAACAGACCAATTTTGCTTCCCTCCCGCCATGTTTGCTGCTTGCCGAAAAATGACCGGCTGCCGCAAAGGCGGAAACGCGCCACGCTGATGTAGCACACGTTTACATGCGCAAAATTTCTCCAATCCAATCTGATCAAATCCGATCAACCAAGGTTAACCTTGGTTGATCGGAAATTCCAAATCCACCGTTTACATGGACACTAAATAAAATGATCCGATCATGACATGCGTATACATGCACCAAGCGTTTAATCAGAATAAATCATTTGGGCATGTGCGGAGTTGTCTAATTTTCCGGAAATAATAGTAGAAGAAGAAGCTGTACTACCGCCTATGTTGTAAACAAACGCTGCGTTGTCTGCACGTCCTCAGCTCTTTCACTCTTTGTGCCTCTCACATTTTATTTTCCTGCCCACTGCCGCAGTGTCTGTTTATGTAGGTTTTTTTTTTTTTTTTTTTGAATATGGACCTTCATCGTGTGTTTATGCATACTTTTGCTTTTCCTGTTCACGGTAGTTAAGCTACAGGCCCAGCAGTGCATAACGTTACTGCTCCTGCGTTACAGGGGAGAGAGCAGGATGACATGTTCATCACTCGAGGTACATTAAATTTAGTGCCCCCTCCTCCACCAAGGACCAGGATGAAGGTCAGAGACTGGTGGGAGCGTGTAGTTCTTGTGGAGTTCACAGATCACCACTTTTACCGTTTTGACTTTTAGCTTTGTAATAGGAAGCCTTCAAACTTTTCCAGCGTTTTTTGATTTGGTTGATGGTTCGGTGAATTCTGGCTTCCTGCAGCTTTTCATGAACTTGTTTGTACAACTTGGTGTTTCTAGCCTTTTGAACATCAAGACGTTCAACAATCCTGAGATCTCTTAAAGCTTCCAGCAAGAAAGTTGTGTCAGCAACAGACCAGTTTTGCTTCCCTCCCGCCTTGTCTTGCTAACTAGCAAGACAAGTGGACCATGCTTGAATTAACATTAGAACTAGCTAACGTTAGCTGGCTAATTAGTTCGCTATCTTACTAATGGAAATTCCAGCATCATATGGCCCGCTTGTCTTGCTAACTAACGTTAGCCGTTTTGCTCGAAGCATAACGTTATGCAAGGTTTAATTTAAGGTTAGGCAGTTCTTTCAAACTAACGTTAAAACTTTCCTTTGGACTCGGAAGCCAGGCGTCTCTTCCAAACTGCGCAATTCACGTGAATGACCCAATTGACCAAAAAAACGGTGATTGTAGCCGAAAGGTGACAAGTTTGCATGCCTGAGAAGTGCGACTCTAACACTGTGCTGTCTGAGAATAACTCAAGAAAATACATATTAAATACTTTTAGTTAAATTTATTGCACAACTGACAATCAAACCAAGTTTAAAAGTATAAAATATGACAAGCAAGGCCTCCTGGACTGAATCTACTTCGACTACCTCAGCTGCAGCCGCAGCCGCTTCTACATTTGAACCATCCTCCGTTTCCTCAGCGTCTCTTTACCTTCTTGTTGTAGACTGGAGGGGGTGGAGTCACGTGACTACACACGCTGTACGCGTAGTACAGTGTCTTAAAGGGACATGAACATGCCTACCTACACACAGCCAAAAAAGACAAAAACGTTTGTTTTTTTAAAATACCGAACATACCGATTTGAGCAAAGTGACGTCGGTTATCGTCATAAATTTCGGTATTGGTAAATTTTCGGTATATCGCCCAGCCCTATTGTTAACTGTCTTAATTATAGTACATTAATATTGTTATTATACTATTTGTGTCCTTTGTTTTTGCTTAATTTGTGACAGAACCACATACACCTATACATACCTATTGACTTTCATCTACGCCTGTAACCTGGTGCAACCGCTAATTGCTGTGTCTACTGTGCGGTACTAAGTTAATAAATCTTTGAAAGAGGAAACAGGCTTCATAATTGTGTTTTGACCGACACCCAGGGGCGAAGGTTATTCAGACTACATCTACAGTCCTTTGCTAGTCTTCAGCTACAATCCCCTTAGTGAATAATGTTATTGTAAAGTGGTGCACAGTGGTGATATGTTGTTTTATTGTGTTGTCATGTGAGAGCTGGGAAAAGCATTTTCTCTTTGGGGCACAATAAACTATCTATCTATCTATCTATCTGCTTGAAAATATCTCAGTATATTCTCAATATAAGAGATCAGGATTACAATAGAAAATAGGTGGGGCTCAGTAAAATGCACACCAGCTGTTTTCTTTTTGATGGCTTTGACCATGAAAACAAAATCCTCCCAAATTAAAAAAATCTAATGAATCATGCCTCAGTGTCACAGATTATTCATTTCTGAGTGGACTGAGTGGACTGAAACTGAGAGTGAAACAGCCTACTTGATAATTACAGTATTTCACTTACACTTATTTCTCTTTCACTATGACTAGCCATATATAGAATATTCCTACAATATTCAATGGTGAGTTGTAATATTTGTCTCCAGGTATTCTTGTATTCTTAACCCTCATGTTACCTTCACATTGACTGACATTTTTTGATCAACTGGTGTCAATTTGACCCCAGCAATTCGAACCTCCAGAAAAAAACATTTAAAACTAACTTGTGTAAAATACAGCTTGGAGTCAAATTGACCCTAGAGAAACACTGATGCATACCAACTGTGTCCAGGACATTGAAAGCATATCATTTTGTTAATTTACCCACTTCAGCCCATTATAAGTAGGAATTTTAATCCAATATGAAGTTTAAAAAAAAAAAAAAAAAAGTTAATTGTGCATTTAGAGAAGTTAAACATTGCATGGGGTCAAACTGGCCCTAAAGATAGGAGGGTTAAGGGTTTCATGTTATTTGTAGTTATGTATTTCGATTAAAATATCTTTTATTCCTACCAGCAGCATGTGGCCAATCACATGAAGCGCAGGGGGCTTGTGTGATGCTCTCATCCGGCTCGCTCCCATCCCTGAGAGCGGCGGCCGTGCGTCCTCAGCATCACGGAGGAAGGAAAGGGTGGAGTTTACTCTGATGTGTCTGCTCTCTCGTTGGTTGGCGTAGGCCAGCAACAAATCCAGCTCCCTGAACCCGGTCCTACCCGGGCGGGTACGCGAGCCGAGGGTAAAGAAAGAAAAAGCCCTGACGTCACGTGGCCGTCCTACTCCCAGACCCTCGGCGCAGGAGCACAGATTTATGTCAGATGTGCTTGTTTGTATTTATTTAATGGAGATCAGCTCGTAGAATGCAATTGCAACGACCAGAGGGATTCTAGCAGTATTGTCGGACCTTTAAAAAAAAAAAAAAAAAAGCAGGTAAGGCGATTGAATCATTGCGATTTCATTCATTCAAATCCAGCCGAGCGAGGCGATTGATTGCAAAATAGATTGTAGATTGGGGATCAGGAGACGCTTAAAGCGGGTAGCCGGCTTGGTTGCAGTTAGGGACTGTTTATATACATATAATAATAAGAAAAGGTTTGACCTGCTCTGCGTCCAGATGAGAAAAACAGCACCATGTCGTAGGCTGAAGGACGCTTCTCCGCTGACAGCGATCACGATGCACTGTGTCCCATTGCAGCATCACGGCCATCCGCGGCTAGAAAAATACATGTAAAACAGCGTTTGGGTCATAGTATGAAAGAAAACAACAACCACGGTGCCTCTGTCGTGCTGGTGGAGATCTCTCGGTAGCCCCATGTAGCAGCAAAACGACGTCCTTCATAGCTGCTCTCCACCTTTACCATCATGCATCAATTTTTGGTTTACAAACACAGCTAAATGTGTTGAAGATGGTACTACAGCGGGCTAATGAGCTAAAGGCAGAGGCCTATGGAGCGCCACATATGTAATTTTTGAAGGCTATTATAAGGCCTGCATTTTCGCCTTGATCACGATATAAGGCCACCCTGTTTCTTCAAAATGATATGCCAAAACAATTTTTCCCCTTTCATCAACGCTTATTGTCTATGTTAAAGAGGTGCTGATAGTGGGAGCATGGAGAGGCAAGGTCTGGGTACCATACCCATGAATGGAGGGTCTTTTATTTATGCTGATCGATAGGAAGGCCTACAGAGGTTTGTGGCGTGCTGCCCACAAGGAAATCATGTAAAGGAGTGACTGGGGTGGTTTTGCACATTACTGAGATGTTGATGCAAGCTGTGTCCCCTTGCAGTGTCGTCTTCGAGGCAGTTGCGACTGAAGTCTGTGTCTTTGAGTGGAAGAGTACATTGACTGGTCAGCATGGCAGGTAAGGTGTCTGTAGCCTTCAGGTGGCAGTCAAAGTGGTCCTTTTCCATTCGAAGAAATTGCACTGATTAGGCAGCCATAATGTATAGTGGTTGAAGTCTGATCTGTCATTTAGCTCCTGTGTTTTTGTAGGGTTTGACGGTAGTTTAATTTGAGGCATGTGTGTCTTTGTATTATAGAGAACAACTTCCCTCCCCTGCCTCGATTCATCCCCCTGAAGCCATGTTTTTACCAAGACTTCAACGAGATCCCGGACCAACGTCGCACCATGTGCAAGAGGCTTTATTACCTATGGATCTGTGAGTTTGCTGTTAGGTACAAGTCATCGTCTGCAGCGCGGGCTCCATGCTGTGTTGCCTGTTGGCTTGCATTAAAGTGAATTATGTTTTATATCACTGTATGTGTCTTTCATTTTCAGCATTTACATAAATGCCTGCATCATGATGTAAACTGGTAACCCCATCCACTGCCTCTTGTTTTGTCATGCAGCGTCACTTTGTTTTACCCAAAATATTTTGAAAGCTAAACACTACGGAAAATCCGGTATGGCAAGGTTCACAGGTCTCTAATCTTGGCACCAAGCCAGTCAAATATTTGTATTTTTTTCCTATTCTGCACACACTGTGCAATGTTTTCTTCAATTTTGTCTGACAAAGTTGTTATTTGTCCTTTAAATACAGAAATATTAGTCAAAAAAGTAATACAGACTCAGAGTTCAGAGTAATATGTTTATAATGCAATTCATTTTGGGATTTTTGTGTAACCTGTAATTTGAATTCTGATCAAGGCTCTCCTTTCCTTGAGCTGTGTGACAACAATACATGACGGTATTGTTAAATTTCAATACTCACATGAGTATGACATCTTTTTCATTATCACATAGGTTCTGCCCTTTGAAAACATAAATGTAAGTTTTGTCTAAAAAATGAATAATTGATTAGTTTGCCCCTTTGTTTTTTTGTGGGGTTTTTTTGTAACGTAGATAATGTATGTTGTGTGTGCCACATAGATTGTAGCTCAGTTCTACAATGAATTGTTGTAGCTTTAGGCTAGAATTTCTAATTTTTGATTAGTAATTGAGATCAATAGTGATAAGGGTATGTTGAATGATATAGTAATGCTGTAAATTGTCAGCATATGTATTAGTAACAGAGTTAAATTGTCCACTCATACAGTTTTGCTAAACTTGTGTCCCCTCGCTCTCTCTCTGTGATGTTGACAGTGAATAGTGCCACGCTCGCCGTTAATCTAATTGGCTGTCTGGCGTGGATGTGCGGTGGGGGCGGAGCTACCAACTTTGGCATGGCCATCCTGTGGCTCATCCTCTTCACCCCGTGCTCCTATGTGTGCTGGTTCAGGCCCATCTACAAGGCCTTTAAGTGAGTCAGCTACATGCTGAGGATACACTGCACTTTGTCTCTGTAATTCTGCCGATCGAAACCCTGAGTGAACACTGAGTGAGTCTTTCCCCTCTTGCAGGACCGACAGCTCCTTCAACTTTATGGCTTTCTTCTTCGTCTTCATGGCCCAGGTTGTGATCAGTATTATCCAGACTGTTGGCATTCCCGGGTGGGGAGTGTGGTAAGAGCAGTGCAGGCTGGCATTATGAAACACAAATGTGATATGGTTAATATGAAATGCAAATCTCTAACAATGTAAAATTAGACACAGTTATCTTGTGTCGTTTTTTTTTTTTTCTACCACAGTGTGTCATACCCAGCAATGTACAGTAGAGGTATATATTTTTAATGGTCTGCACAGAGCTCACCTCTGTGTAAGCTGTGTGGAGGTGTACTGTCAAGGTCCCTCGACAAGGTCACCGCTGTTCCATTATGAAAGGGTGACAGTAGTGATACCAACATTAAGTTGATGACACACAAAGGGTTCCTTCACTCACTTAGACATTAAATTCAAAGACGTTTCCATGACTTTCAAGGTTATGTTTGGTGAAATGAAAGAAATCAAAATTGGCAATTTCTGCTTTATTTTAAAACTGCAAATCTCCAGCACAGGTTTTCCTGAGAAATGTCGTTCAGCCAGCAGAGAGAGGTCCAGAGATATAAAGCATACTGATGAATTCGGGTGCCATATTTTAATTAAAAATGTAGAACTTTCAAGACCATCCATTCATTTTTAAAAACCCTGAAGGCCTTTTCTCAGATCTCCAGACTTTCAAGGACTTTCAAGGTGAATTGGGACCCACTGTGCAAGTAATTTACACTTAAGCATAGCGTACTATACTTTTAAACAGCCTATAGTACAGCACGGTACTCATGCTTTGGAAAAAAAAAAACTATAGTATCAATGCTGAAACTCCCTAAAAAGATGCAGATGCTGCAATGTACACAGTGTACATTGCAATGGTTACACGTGCGGTGAATCCTCATCTGACCCCAAATCTTTGTTTCTCAGTGGCTGGCTGGCTACCATCACCTTCTTCAGCACCAACATTGGCTCAGCTGTGGTCATGCTAATTCCCACCATCATGTTTACTGCGGTGGCTGTGCTCTCCTTCGTTGCCCTCACAAAGGTGCTGTATACATTTTTACTCCTTCATCACAATAGATCTATGTACTGCATTATATTAAGCCTTTGTCTGGTTTGTGTGGAAGCAGTAAAGGGAGTTTTGTCGATTTGTGGCCAATAAAAAGACTACAATAATGTATAAACATTTAAGAGCCTCACAGTTATCCCCAAGATAAGGATTTCACATTTGAAAATCAAAGTCCAGGGTTAATGTCTACAGAACACTGGGTACACAGTTTTAACTGGACAACAACATTAACAAACATTCAATTCCTGATCCTCTAAGCTCAGTTCACACTGCGTTTTCCAGGATATCCCCAGAGAGTTGGGGATAACCCTGCTCAGGAGTGAGATTTAGTTTGCAGTGGGCTAAGGCTTGGCATGTCCCACATTCAAAGTTGCAAGTGTGAAATGACTGTCAGCTCAGGGCCAAAACAAGAAATAGAAAAAGAAATAAGAAATATATAAATATATAAATATGATTTAATCCTACTTGTGCATTAATCCTATTTGTAAAACGTATGTGCATTATGTATAAATGTGCATTAATCCTGCAAATTATTACAACAGTTAACGGAAATAAGAAACTGAGCACCTTATATAAACAGGTGTTTTGCACTGTTGAATGGGGGACTGAATGTAGTATGAAAAGGGCTAATGATGGTTGAAATGCTTTATGAAACATGGCTGCTGTCTTTTTGACTCGTGCAGGTCCACAACTTCTACCGTGGCAGCGGCGGCAGCCTGGGTAAGGCCCAGGAGGAGTGGACAACCGGTGCCTGGAAGAACCCACACGTGCAGCAGGCGGCCCAGCAGGCGGCCATGGGCGCCGCCCAGGGAGCCATGCAGCAGAACCAGTACTCAGCAGCTCCCACCTACAACTATGACGACCCAATGTAGGACACAGGAGGGGGCGAGCCAGGGAAGTGGGAGAGACAAAAAGGGATCAATTAAGAACACAATTCAGAATTAGGTGCCCTTCATTGTAACACTGTACGAGCCGAATTCTCAAAGAAAAACGTAGAGCAATGTATTGTTTTGGTGGGAAGGTACTTTTACTGGAATTTGCCATATGTAGACGTTCAGACTTTAAGCAAATTAACATGTAAATCAGCAGCCGGATATTAAAAAGCTGTTGAAGCCACCAAAAGTATGCATATTAGTTGGGTTTTTTTTAACCACTCATCCTGCTGAAAAAAAAATCCTGATCCTGGTCAATACAAGTGTGTGTTGCTCTCCAACAAAGACACATAATAGAGCCAAAATCAGTCCCCTATGGTCCATTCATTCATTCAGCTAGGTTGATCTGGGGTCAGCACAGCGCATAAAATTGAATTCTCCGTCTCCGAGGTGTCACATGTAAAAGGCTTTTACTGACCTTGTTTTTTTTTTCATAATTGCCAGTGTCACAGAATGTTTACTAATATGTAGCCTGGAAGGCATAATGACCCTAAAAACACTATCTACCATGATTTGCCCCTCAGTTGATGTTATTACAAATACAATTCACATTTGGCAGACGCTTTTATCCAAAGCGACGTCCATATGATGATGTGCCTGATTTCACATGGTTGCTTATAGACATGATTTCACAGTATTGCCCTTTTGCTAAAAGTCAGACACAGTTCACAGTGGCACAAGTTCATACAAATTTTAGGAAAAATGTATGACAGTTTCACGCTAAGGTCAGGGTCAAGTCACAATCACAACCATGTGTTTTGGAGTTCGTTATCCCTTTAATATTGGCCGAGACCTTGAACTTTTTCGTTCTCTTACCCTGTATGTAAACGTTGTTCCTATTTTTAGTGGTTAGGTGTGCACTGGTCAAAATCCCAAAATTTGAATCAGTGTTTCAAAATAGAACATAGATGCATAGTGTAGATTTATTAAAAAAATATGTTAAGTGGCATAAACAATTTGCTGACATCAGTATCCAGCTCTGTGTTGTCAGACAGGCATTTGGCATATTGAGCACAGATGAATTTCAAGGGTTAAAACTTTGAAATCATGAACATAGAGAGCGTGCTGCTTTCTAAACTATCACAGGTGATACTCTGCATACACATACACACACACATTTGTATTGTGAAGTCGCCCTGCGTCAGCAAACCCTTTCAGTTTGGTTCTGCGTTTCTTACTTTCTCAGGAAAGGGTGTGAGAGTCGGTTTTCGATCTTCCCTGTAAAGTCACATCAACCCTCAGCCTGTTTTTTTTTCCCCCCTCGAATTTCAGCGCTGTGGGTTTTTGTCTCCTTTTATCACCATTCTCAGCCATTAGGGGCGTTTGGTTTGTCGCGACTCAGTAGTTCTGAAGTTGAAGAATCATTACACCTTAAAGTGAAGCACATGCAGTATCGAGGATCGCAGTTCATCGGGTAAAACATTCCAAATCGATGTTGTACAGGTTAAAAGGTTCAAGAATAACAAAATACTTGTGTCGGAGAGGTGGTAGGACATTAATACTAGAATTTCAATGTTGTAGGTGCTCATTGTTTGAAGTAATGGATGTTATTCCCCCCTCGGCAAATTCTCCCACTAACCCCTACATGTAAATGCTTAAAAATGACTACTTATTTCTGAAGCTCTGGATTCTGGGCCTCAGTGTGTCATTGTGTGGCTGTTGATGTTATTCCATGAGTAGATGTAATATGGTATTTATATATATAAAGAAGAAAAAAACACTCAATATCAATTCAAGCAAATAATTTCTTTATGAACCGGAACTGGAAGAAGATGCTTGTGTTTCGGCCCGTGCGAGGCCTGATCCGTTCATTTAGAGACGATGTCATTGATTTATTTCAGTGAAAAACGATTTCACCTCGTGTCCCTCGACGTAACGAGTCAGCCTCGAGAAACTCTTCAATCGATAGGTGGTTATTACAGTGATACAGTATTAGACTTGAAACAGATATGACGATATGTATCTGAATGCTAGTTATTTCAAAACCTGTGAGTTGTCTTGTCTGATTGTGATGATGTGATATTCGATAGGCTATTTTGGTTTCTTTTCAGTTGTTTTGTATCGACCTGTTTTTTTTTTGTTTGTTTGTTTTTTGTTTTGTTGATTTTTTTTGTGTGTGTATATTTTTGGATGATGTATGGATGAGTTTTGAAGCACATGTTCTTTGTGTCTTTCCATGGCTATGGGTAACAGATTTTTAAAACTTTTTTTTTTTATCATTATTATTATTATTATTTTGAAAATTTTAAATAACGTTTACACTGAGGAAACGTGTCACACGGTGCACCTCGGTGCCAACCAAATTCACAGTTACATATACTGGAGCAATACAATCGTAAATCTATGGAGGAAAAAGTACCTATGAAACAATTACCGGTACTATCAAGTGGGGTCCTGTTGTGCAGGCAGACGTATTTATGAACATGTAAATGGCAATAACATAAGCTTTTATGTTATGCATTGAGAACGGGCCTGTTTTCAAGCTGGATAGCCTCATGTTACAATCACAAAGCATTTTCACCAGCAGATACACATAGTTATGAAGCATAGCCCTGTCGACCTTCTCCGCTCACACGCTCATCTGTCATTAAATGCACAAAGCGAGGCTGCTCAGCTCCGAACAAGTGTAAAGTTTTGCACAAAGATGAACAAAACCAAGCTACTTTTCCTGTGTGTAAGAAGTTAAACGTAGTCTTAGCAAAAATCCGGATCAGTCCAAATCTTTTTTGCCATGTGTACATACATATAGGGCACGGCAATTGTGGATATTGAAGTGACAATTGTACAGTTACCATGCAGTAGTGTGCAGACTGGGCAGCAGCTGCAGTGCATTGGACAGCCATACCCTGCATCTCATGTTGGTCATGCTGTATCAAAGCTACCCAAAAGCCATTTCTCAACACTGACCAATTTCCCCCCTCATTCCCTCATGTACTGTATGTTGTTTGATATGTATTATCATGTACTATAACATATAAGTAGATATATCATAAGTATATAATTACTTGAGGTGAGGTAAATAAATTGCCATGGATAAACACATTCAATAGGAACATGCTCTAATTAGGTGGATACTATTAAAGGTTTGAGGAGGCTGTGTCTCCATGAGTGAAGTAAATGAGGAATACATTTTTGTGTATTACTTTTGTATTATTTGGTCTTACCCTAATAGATATTAAACAGTTCTTGTTGCATCCTGTTGTCAGTAGTGGTCAATATTTGGTGAGTTTCTCAAGTTGGCAACATCCAGGGCTTCTACACACAGAAGAGTGAACTATTTTTGGAGTATGAACACCATACAGAAATTCGACTAAGCCCTGAAATACGATCAAACCTGTTTGTGCCTAAACTCTCTCAGCCTGGCACCCGAATTTCTGATTTTAATTCTTGCCCATGGTTTAACATCTAATGAATACAAATGTTGGCATTTCTTCTTGAAATGAGATATACAGCATCCAAACAAATCAACTCCTACTCTTGATGATCACTGATGGGGGAAATAAACCAAGGTACAGGTTACTGCTGGAGAGATGAATCATCTGCAGATCTTTTCTTACATAAGACGTTTTTAAGGACTGCATTATCTGTCTTCCAAAAAGGGACGGATGAATTTCAGGTAGCATTTTTTTTTATCCCTCAGAATGGATGAACTGCATTTTGGAATGAAACCTGTCAGGTTTTATTCGTCTGATGTGGGGCCTCAGCAGTTGGCAATCTGTTTTGCCCTGCAGTCCCTGGTATTGAAAACCAGTTTGCAGGAGCATTTGCCATGTTGGCCCAATCTTGTGCCAGGACTACGAGGGATAGACTTGCTGTGATTCACCTCCACTAAATATTATGTGCTGTTATCCGGAAACCTTTGAGATCTCTCTGGTCGAGTTCAACATGTTTCATGAATGGTATATAGATGAAGCTATTTTTAATGTTCAGTGGTCATTCATTACCATCATAAAACAGATCTTCTATGCATGTGCAGTGTAAACCAGTGCACTTCACATGTTATTATTATCTGACTGGACAGCTTTTATGGTGCAGTCAGCTCCCCAGTATACTTGATTTATTTTCCACTCATCACTGATAGGCCATTAAAAAAATAATCCTCATAACATACACTATATTACCAAAAGTATTCGCTCACCCATTCAAATGATCAGAATCAGGTGTCCTAATCACTTGGCCTGGCCACAGGTGTATAAAATCAAGCACTCAGGCATGCAGACTGTGAAACAAGACATTTGTGAAAGAATGGGCCGCTCTCAGGAGCTCAGTGAATTCCAGCGTGGAACTGTCATAGGATGCCACCTGTGCAACAAATCCAGTTGTGAAATTTCCTCGCTCCTAAATATTCCACAGTCAACTGTCAGCTCTATTATAACAAAATAGAAGCGTTTGGGAACAACAGCAACTCAGCCACGAAGTGGTAGGCCACGTAAAGTGACGGAGAGGGGTCAGCGGATGCTGAAGCGCATAGTGCAAAGAGGTCGCCGACTTTCTGCACAGTCAATTGCTACAGAGCTACAAACTTCATGTGACCTTCAGATTAGCCCTAGTACAGTACGCAGAGAGCTTCATGGAATGGGTTTCCATGGCCGAGCAGCTGCAGCCAAGCCACACATCACCAAGTGCAATGCAAAGCGTCGGATGCAATGGTGTAAAGCACGCCGCCACTGGCCTCTAGAGCAGTGGAGACGCGTTCTCTGGAGTGATGAATCACGCTTTTCCATCTGGCAATCTGATGGACGAGTCTGGGTTTGGAGGTTGCCAGGAGAACGGTACATTTCAGACTGCATTGTGCCGACTGTGAAATTTGGTGGTGGAGGAATTATGGTGTGGGGTTGTTTTTCAGGAGCTGGGCTTGGCCCCTTAGTTCCAGTGAAAGGAACTTTGAATGCTTTAGGATACCAAAACATTTTGGACAATTCCATGCTCCCAACCTTGTGGGAACAGTTTGGAGCGGGCCCCTTCCTCTTCCAACATGACTGTGCACCAGTGCACAAAGCAAGGTCCATAAAGACATGGATGACAGAGTCTGGTGTGGATGAACTTGACTGGCCTGCACAGAGTCCTGACCTGAACCCGATAGAACACCTTTGGGATGAATTAGAGCGGAGACTGAGAGCCAGGCCTTCTCGACCAACATCAGTGTGTGACCTCACCAATGCGCTTTTGGAAGAATGGTCAAAAATTCCTATAAACACTCTCCTCAACCTTGTGGACAGTCTTCCCAGAAGAGTTGAAGCTGTAATAGCTGCAAAAGGTGGACCGACATCATATTGAACTCTATGGGTTAGGAATGGGATGGCACTTCAGTTCATAGTATGAGTAAAGGCAGGTGAGCGAATACTTTTGGTAATATAGTGTATCTAGCATATAGCATCAAACACTACTTGAATGCATTAATGAGGCACTATTTGGAGCCAACCTGCCTACTGCAGTAACTACCTTACATAATTAAGAGGTCAAAGGTCATCACTACGGCTGTTGTTTCATGTCAAATTACACCTGGAAGCACTACTAGGTGAGCTACAGGCCATGTTCAGGCCTTCAAAACTTCTGTTGGGACAGGACCAAAACCTGGTTGATATTTTTCATTATGTTTTACATTACGTTTCATTACTTATGCAGTTAACGGCTCCTTAGCTGCAGAAATCAACAACAATCTTTTTTTTTTTTTAATTACTGTAAACCTGCCTTGAAATCAAACTGGCAAGTCATGAGGAACATTAAACAAAGTCAGGAGTCGTTCTTTCAGTATCATGCAGCCACGCATATGCAGACCAGAGTTACATCAATGTATTTTTGAAGGCCAATATTATTATTTTTAGGCCCAAGTTATCAATGGCTAAGTTTCAGTGTCTTTAAATTGGACTGTTTTCAAGCCAGAAATTACAAGACACCACTGAAACCCATAATAAGAATTAAATTATTTTAGGTGGGTTTGCAAGCTCATGTGGCACAACAACCCACTTTGCCCAATTAATGATAAATGAAACTTTGGGATACAATACTCCTGTTTAACAAATTTTTCATATACAAAAACATAAGTGAACTAATCGATAAAATAATGCAGGTTTTACAGAAATTTTAAGTATCTACTATAGTTAATAAAAGACATTGTCAAACCAAGATATCAATATAACCAGAATTTGTACCCATCTGCTTTGTTTTACAACTAAAAACCTCTATGTAGTATCCCCACTGATTCTGAGCCATTCTGCTATCCTCAAAAAATAAAGTTAACTTGGTAAAACAGCAATAATCGTAAAATTCTTTATTCATAAACTTGATGCAAGTTTACAAATTACTGTACATGGTCAAAATTTCTTTAAATGGAAAATTAAAAACAAAAACAAAAAAAAAAAAGCATGCCAACAGTGCCAGACTTGATAATCTGTCAACCATTTGTTGGTGCCAGAAAATGAATTCACAATTGAGATAGATGAACCTTTTCAATATACTGTCCAGTTAAAGAGAAGCGTGCAAATCTATTCACCACGGCATTACTATCAAACTTGAATGATCTCTTAATGTCCCCTCTGACCAGACATTTGGCATTTGCAAGGAGGCAATAACACAGGTGTGTAAGAGGTTTTATGCATAAACCTTAAGGGACGCACAAGTTAACCTTCCATCTTTTCTGTGCCGTACTGGACAATGTAGCCCCTGTGGACGTGAGGATAATTCCTATTTATGATACCCAATAACTATGTCCTGTCTGCACCCTAGATATTTCAAACATGTAAGAACATGATGCAGTGAAACAGATTTATCCTGATTTGAAAATATTTACCTTACAACTTATTCATTACTGTGCGGATATCTACAGCAACAATCTCATCATCTGAGCAAATATGTTCAGAATCAGGACAAACTAAAGACAACCCACACTCTGAAAAACAAACGTACTTCAGTATTAGGGAGAATAAAGACAAAATACTACAGCGGGTACTGATGAGCCATCTCATGGAGCCGCAGTCTTGCTAAATGTGATCTTTCAACAGAAACTGATGGTCTGTAAGTAAACGCCCTCCCTCTCACTGCATGACGTTTGTTAGAAACCTCAGTCAGAATGTAACCCATAACAAGGTAAAGCTCATTAGAGATGTTTTTTGTTTGTTTTTTGACAACAACCAGCTCAGTGAGTGGATAAGTCTAAACTTCAGAGGTACAGAGCATTAATTCATCAATAAAATAAACTATAACTGAACATTTTCATGTACATACTCCCCACTTAAGTATTTGTTTGTTACCTGAGTTGTCATTCAAACGTACTTTTGCAGACAGTGTTCAGATTAAAACTGCAAAAGATCCAATAGGCTGATACAGTGCTCGTCCTGTGGTCTGGGGAAACAATAGTGCTGATCTTGTACTGTATCGCGTGGTCAAACAGTTTAATATGGGCATTCAGATTAGCCTAGTTGTTATTACACACCGACACCTATACACATCCTTGGTATATTATGGTAGCAAACAAAGCCCTGACAAATGATGTCCTTATAGCTCCTAACTGAAAAGGTTCCACACTCCAGGAGACAGCAGAGTAATGCGAGGAGCTACATGGTACGGGATGAACCCATTGCATGTAATGTTATGTGACAAGGTAGTTTCAAATGTAAACTGGGCAGGGTTGAAGCAGTACAATCAATATATATTGAGAAACTATAGTTAAAATTTGCTGCAGGAATGGGTACAATTAAAATCACACATCTTAAACATTTATTTCCTTTTTAAAAGCCCATCCTATCATGGCTCTGTTTAACAGAGTGACTTTGTCATCAAATCTACGCAGTATCCAGAAACAGTGGTCCTCAACAGGCCCTTGTGCAAGCTGTTAACAACTTGGTGCACATCCACGGCCTCATTCTCATCATCAAACTAACCATCCTTCTCTGTAGCTGTAATCAGTAGAAAGACCCATAGCCAAACTGAGCACTTTCTGGGCCTGTGTGTTTATAGAAATAAGGCAAAAGACTTCATCTGCTTTAACGTTTGTCTTCCAGATCCTCCAGACCAGATTCCATACTATGGATGTTTTCCTTTTCCCATGAAAGCTTTTCCATGCCCTCACATTGAGCTATACTGACTGTATTCTGGGACATCCACTGGCCCTTAGTTGACCATTTACCATTAATCTCAGTTCAACACCATTATAACATTTTAATTTTGCTTAGCCCAATAATACTTGCTGTTTTACGTTAAAACTAGGAGCTAGAAGATGCTGAGCTGTAAGCTATCTCACTTTAAAGACACGCTTCCAAGTATGGAACTGGCTCATTTATTGTCTGGGAAGTTCAACAATCCACTAACATATTTTGCTGAATAATATTTTCATTAACAATATCTGCATTGTGTACCTGTAAATTTTCAAAAAGGGGAGGGGGGGGGGGGGGGGGGGGGGGGGGGCACTGCCTATAAAAACAGTTGTGGTGAGGTGCCACTTCAAGAGCTTCAGTATCCATCTTCTTTTAAAATTCCCATTTAAAAGGGAGAACTGATTGTTTATCAAGCCCGCTTTGTCAAAGCAGCTAAAGGGGAATAGAAAAAAAAATTCCCCACATTTAAAGGGAGGAAAAGACAAATGAGCATATTTAAAGAGAAATAGGACTACTGATACCATCACATCATTCTCCTCAGCAAAACACTGAGGGGAGAGGTGATACCAGAGTGAAGTCTTGCCCACGGTGGAGCGAAGGAATACTTGTCTGTCGAGCCAACGAGATGGAAGAATTTTGCCAGCTGGTTTCCACGAGAAAGATGATATATTCCCAACAAGTCAGAGGGGGGGAAATATTCCAAAGAAAACAAGATATTTTGACCCAAAGACATATGTTCCCAGTGCATAGTGGTAGTAGCTCGTTATCCATCCTCTTTTGGAGGTGTGTACCAGCCTGTAACGACAAAAAGAGAGAGACCTCATATGCTAATTTATCTATAACACTGTAGTAGTGCATCGAATGAGCCACAAGTGTTAAGAAATAATTACTTACCATTCTTTTCATGAATCTGCACAAGGGATTTGTATGACTGTTGTGCTCTGGCAAGATTGTACTGGTTCTGACAGGACAAATTATATGTGGTTAGATGTGTTGCTTATTGAGAGAAAAGACCCACACAAAAATTAGGAAAGCATTTCTGACAAAATAAAAATAAAATTTCCAGCGTGATTCAGCTCAGACATTTTTTTCCCTCCCTTCACTCTATTTTTCTACTGTAACATAATGTGTTATATAATGCACGATGACAAATGGTTACCTTATTGGCTCCAAACTGCACCCTGGCTTTTCCTTTGACAAGGGTAGCATTTATCTGCATAATAACAGATTCTATGGAATAGGCACTGCTCCAGCCCTGACAAAACACACATTAAAAAAACAACACCATAACACCGTTTCTTCAGCCATTAGAGTCAAAGAAAAGCAGACTGTCAATGGTATCAAACTCATTTTCATACCTGTTTTGTGAGAAGCTCCATGCACAAGGCCCCTCCTCCTAGAACGTAACTGGAGGAAAAAAGGTCAAATGTTAGGGATGAACACGTCATATTTTAAAGCTTATACGCACATTTGTTCAAGAAAGTATTCACCTGGCTTTTTGCAAATGTGTTGTGCTTCAGTGTGATTTCACAATGTACTTATTTGGTATTTTAATGCTGTAAGCTTTCCATTCTTTCAAAGTGAAAATTATATTCCAGAAAATGTTGTGAATGTAACGTTTGGATGCAACAAGAACAGACAGTGACTTCCAAGTAAATTTGTTTATGCCTTTTTTTTTTCAACATCACAACCCTTGAAAGAATCTCAACAGGATTTAGGTGTAAGATGTCATTTTGGCACAGTATTAAAACACTGTGTGAAACGTGGTTGACAACGGAGCCTAGATGAAGAACATTCACACATCTGATCATAACGTCATAACGCTGTACAGTTGACACTTTTATTTACTTTTCAGGATTCAGGAACGATAATTTCTAGCCAGCCATAAGTTCACCATAGGCCCTGTGCTACACAACAACAACATGAAATGGAGACCACCCTGCATCTAAAAGCCTGTAGAGATTCCTCACTGGATCTGATGTTAACCTAACAGCAAGGCACAGTTTGAAGACACTTTGTATGGAGTCAATGTTGTGACACTGGAGCCAATGCTAGTCCCTTCAGACAATTGATTCTTGCAAAAGCAAGGAGTGAGTAATACAATCTGAAATCTCTCACCTGAAAACCCAAAATGCATCTCAAAATTTGTTTGGCACAACATATATGAACCAAGTTACAGGGAGTGAATACTTTCTTGAGAGGAATGCAAAGGTAAACTGGGCAGGGGAGAATCACTACACACTCACCCTCCGGAGAGCACAGGTGAAACAACCCGTACAAAAGGTGGGTCAAAAGGAAAATTATCCTGTCATATAAAAAAGGGAAATCTTCAGTCTTGAGAAAAACATTTTCCCAAAAATACTCTAAAAATTTGATCACTTTCAAACTCACTTTATAAGAGAAATTGAGCAGAATATAGTCCACCCCTTCCTTTTCCTTTAAGACCTGCAAGTCACTATGTAATGGACTATCTGGGTCTACCCTGCAACAAACAAGGAACCAAATCATGTCAAATCTCACTGTAGGATATCAGGCAAGGATGGAAAATATCAAAACAATTGAATAAAAGTGAGAATAACTTACGTCCTTATTTTGACATGCCATTCATAAAGGCTGTCATTGACTAGTTCCACTGAATAAATACCTGTGAAATGATAAACAAATGGCACTACTTCAGACTGAGATTGTCAACACAAACAGACAGACAAACTGAAAATGCAGCAATAACTCCTGGAGGAAAGTTCTTATATGGACACTCTATTTTAACAAGAGAATCTGTCCTAGCACTCACCTGTCTTGTAACTCTGTGATCTGTAGATCTCCCTGAGTTCCTTCATTAGGCGGTCTGAGGCTTGCACTGAGCCAGACACTGCACCCTACAACACAGATTACACAGACAGGTCAGGAGGACACACACCTAGACACTGTACACATTAGAAGAGTCTTGTTACTGGGGCTGAAGAATATGGTTAAAAAAAACACATACTGCAATTGTTTTGACAGATACTAGGATTGCGATATTATTCACAATTTCAGTGGGAATGCTATTTTTGCATTGCAATTTTCACTTACACTTTTCGAAAACAAAATTGAAATGATGATGATGTGATTTTTGCTGCCGTTTTGTGCCATTTTAGCTTTAACAAAGATTGCAGCTCCTGCAATTTGGCCATATTGATAGAATTTCAATTAATTGTTCAGCCTTGGTTCTAGCAGCCATCCAAAGTCAACAACAAAACAGTGCCTCTGAATGAGCACTTACATTCAAGTGATCCTGTCTCTGGTTTTTGCGGATCTTCTCCAAGATGGCCAGATTTTCTTTTTCTATCCCGTCATCTTCTGATTTTTTCCCATCTGCCGGTTCCTCCTCTTTCATTTCATAATGGTCCAGGTCTTCAATGTCCTGCTGCCACAGCGCATCAAGCATGTTGAGACACACAACACCACATTACATGCTCACTGGAGACAATGAGCTATCAACACTACCAATGCACAAAAATAGTCAAGAATATACATAAGCACCTCTCCCATTTCTTCTTCCTCTTCCTCCTCAGATGTCACCTCATCTGCTGGCCCATGCTGCTGTGTGTGACACATTGTAAGTTGACAAGCCAGATTTTTTTTAATGTTATGAAAAGATGTGGAATGTAATGCTTGTTACAGCACTTACCTTTCGCTCTTGGGTAATTGGCCCAGCAGGAAGAGGCTGGTCGAGCATTTCTACATCTGGATGTTGGGGCAAGTTGTAGAGCCGACAGAGATCACAAATGAGACGCTTTAGCTGCTGAAGAAGCTGTGGATTCAGCGGAAAACAAACGTCAACAATGAAATTCAAACCATGAAGCTTGTTCTGATGTAGCATTAAACTTGTACAACCGCAGGTATTCTAACACAAGCCTCTGA
The DNA here is from genome assembly GCF_902150065.1 of Myripristis murdjan. Lineage (NCBI taxonomy): Eukaryota > Metazoa > Chordata > Actinopteri > Holocentriformes > Holocentridae > Myripristis > Myripristis murdjan. The sequence continues at coordinate 16,986,872 of NC_043985.1, read as the reverse complement.
TAAGCTGAATAACCCACACGGGCCGACTTACCAATGTGCTGCCTTTTCTCACATCGTCTAACCGCTCCAACACTTCAGCCAGACTGGGGTCATCAGAGTCAACAAACCATATTGGGGGTGTTGAGGGGTACGATTCCTGCAACAGAGGGCACAAATGTACATGGAAATTTAGCCAAATCGACTTGCCAAGCAGATGGCTACATGGCATATAGACTACATTAAAATATTTAACAGAGAATACTAGTTCATTAAAGAAATAAAAAATGCTTTTCGTCTAGCCGAGGGCAGATTATTCCATGTGTGAACATGTTAAAGCCTACTACTAAGCCATAAATGATAAAAACAAATCAAACCAAACACCTCTGCTCACTTACAGACTTGCTTAACCAGCTGGAGAATTACAGGTGCTGGTAAACAAGTGGCTGAATGCTCCAATGGACCCACTGATAATCCAGTTCATCACTCTATGCTAGCAACACCGTTCAATATAAAGCAATGTGGCATAGGGGAACACGTGAAAATAATAAAAGGTACTGAAGTCAACATTTTAGCAAACACGCAGGCAGCAGACTGTCGTAACTCTTACCATTTTCAGGCGTTTTAACTAACTGGGCCTTTGATCAGCTGTAAAGGGACAGAGGGACTAAACACAATTTCTACTCCGCAATGTCATCAAATATGTAGAAGAACCTGAGGCTGCTCCAGTGACACAGCAAGAATGATTTTTTGTACTCATAAAATATCTGTTTACATCCATAATTTTACACGCCTCTGTAAAAAATAACAAAACAAAAAAACAAAAACAGCCACATATACAGCTCACCCTGGAAAATAAAGCCATACAACCTTTTCATATTTGCAAGAACACTTTATGAAGTGGGACACCCTCTTATTTCTCATTTTTACTCAGAGAGGACAACTGTGAAATGTTATATATTATGGTTTGTTGGGATTGGAACAAAAATAATTTCCAATTCCAACATAATATAGTACTCACACACTTATAATGGGTCTAGGAAATTATTTTAGCCAATAATTTAACTGTTTTCCTATTAAACTTGATGGAGAGATTAACGTCATGAAGGGAAAATGAAAAATGTGTGCCATGTCGCCGTTTCAACACGAATACTACAACTAATAATAATTATAATGATAACGTAACCAGCATGTCATGACGAGACACATATTCACTTGTTAACGACGCTGCCTGTGCTCCGTGCTGATAAGCGATATCTGGCTAATATTAGCATTTTTCTTTCGCTTTGCGTTTGCAAATTTATCTAAATCTCTGGTCATGTGTGCGCATGAATCCACTCCAAATACATTTAAAACGCCAGGCCCGACTAACGTTATCTAGAGAAAATATTAATGGAAATCATAGTGATGGGTGTCTTACAATGGCTGGTTGACAAACGAGCTAACTTAATCCCAAATCCAAGAGAATCCAGTTTTATTTATATAATAGTTAGCTCGGTTATACTGCTTACAATAGGCTTTGGAGTTGCGATAAAGGGAGCTCCACTACCTAGTGTACCAGCGAGCTTGGTCGGGGATCTGTCTATTTCCTGAAAGAAAAACTACATCAGGGGGATAACATTCCTTTAAACTCTCGCTCTCTAATGTAGAGACGTGAATGGGTTATTTTAACGTTTGTCCAGACAAACGACTTGAACGCGGTCTTTGTTGTATGTTTTAAAAAATGCACTCGGTACAGCCGAAAGTTTCACGGGAAGTCAAACGACATACGAGGAGATGTAGTTTAACTAAGTACCCTAGTGAGAAAGTTAGCTGCCGTAAGCTTGCGTTATAGTGGCACTGCAATGGTAACGCAGATATTTTGGCTAACGAGACAAGCTAGCCTTACTTTCAGGTAACGTTAGCTAGCGAGGGCTAATACTGCTACGTTAAAATGCGACTGCTGACAATATTTCGATGTTTTAGTGTACAGTTTCCGAAGGCGAACTTCACAATGGGGTTATATTGTGATTTAGAATTAGCTTTTGTTACGTGGATGTTAGTGGCAACAGACTAGAGGGAGAAATCTGAACACACTTTATTCAGTTAATTTTGTAAACATGGAACCTTCCGCGTAATGTTTTTGTTTCAGTGAATAGTCTGTGTCTGACGTTAGCTTGTGAGCGAAGCTGGCCTATCCTTACCGTGATGTTGCAGTGAATGATCAGCAGCTTTTCTCCTGTTACATTGAATTGGCAGCTAAGCTCATCGGGTTTCCAGTCTATTATTCTGAATCGTTCGTGGTTTGGGTCAAAAATTGACTCCAAAAACTTCAATTCGGCCTTCAGCCCCGAAACCGACATCTTCCACTCATCTCAAACCAGGCCGCTGGGAGAGGGGAAGTTGGGGCGGAATGCGACCGCGCAGTTGGGTCTATGGATCTCGCACGTTAGCGTGAGAGCAACAACAAAGGGCTGGAGGGTTGGTTTTACTGTGTCTGTAGTATCTAATAATACCATGGTTACCACCACAGCGAACACTAATGCATGCATCCTTATTCTTAGCATTACATGAAAGAGGGCATGAAAACTGGAACAGCAAAAAATGTGGGAAAAAAAAATAAAAATAAATAAACATAAAATTTTCATCACTTTTCTATCTTGTGTGTTCCATCTTTTCATTTCCCTCATTTTTTGCTGTTATTGGTTTTCTGTTTTTTATTATTAAATTTAGGCCCTTTTTTTTTAAACTTGTGATATACAAAGATGTTCATTTTATTTTCAAAATAAAATGGACATTAACATGACCCATACATCCTTCCATGACTTCTCATGAACATCCAGCAGATGGGGGCCTAGTGGCACCTCTCCATGCAAGAGCTGTCTCAACTGTGCTCCAGTCTGTGGTTCACAGCTCATAGTCTACAGCTCAGAACCATAGCTCATAGCTCATAGTCCATACCCCATAGCCCACTATATGTACACACAGGTGTACATGCTATTACATTTGGCCTTCCATACCCTGCATGGAGCCTTATCAACCTGTTTAAAACATCCCCTAGGTGTTGGCTATACTTGCTTCTCAATTAAATAATCCTCCCTGAGCCTCACGTGCACTGTCCAGTGTGCATACATTTCCTCATAAACAGGTGTACAGCAGCAGTGGTGAGCACACCTTATTACACCTCACACCGTAACTACGTATTAACCAACCACGACATGTTAGGACATGCTTCTTTGTCACAGTTCATGGGAACAGTTTTGCCTCTCCTTTGTACACCTGTCTGTCACCAGCAGCGCACAGAATTAATTATCTTGTAGGTGACACTTCAGAGGTGGATTTCTTTACCTGCATATCGATTTGGGTGTCAAGGTTTGATGACACCAAAATATTTAAGTTTTTGCAAAATCTTTGCCTCTGGTGAAAACATCTCACAAGAGCACACTTTTGCATGCAGGTCTCATAATTGTATCATGGTGTGGACATGGGTGGAAGTAACTAAGTAAGACCATACTCCTGCGGCCTACACCACAGCACAAACTCTGACCTTCATACTTGTTGTAACTTGGAATAATTACATAATCAGAGCCTGATGGGATTCAAATTGAGAATCCAATTCAATTTCAATGCTCTGAACCATAGAGGTACATTAGCCGATGAGCTGAATCTGTCCCAGGGCAGTGTGTTTGATGTGACGGGAAAACCCACAACTGTTGCTCAGAGAGGGTGCTTTACCTTGGCAGGAGATGCTCGCTCTTGCTCCATAGTTTGTCAACAGATGGTGAGTTAAACAGCCTAACAAGCACCTCAACAGTATTTAGTTTTAATTTGAATGTTTGATGTAACCTGGCCTTTAATAGGGACTGGCGTATTGTGCCGTGTGCTTGGTAGGTATATTTTCAAGGTCTGTCAGGGGGTTCAGCATGAAGGTGCCTCCATGATCTATGATCACCTTTGCCCTACTGGTGTTCACGCTATCTGGTGCTCTTCCCTCTGGATGGCTCCCATTGGGTAAACCTGAAAATACTTATTGAGGAGTTGCATTTCAAAGGCCATGATATCACTGTTGTTTGGGCACCTGATAGCTGGTACATCGAAGAAGTATCTCCTAGCTACACCTCTGTCACAGTTCCTAGCACAGGTAGATTTGAGGAGGCCTGTGAAACATCCATCCATTTGTCTATTTTCTGCGGCTTATCCGGGACTGGACTGAGCTCTTGACCGTATCCCTCAGGATGTGCCCAGCCATCCAGCGGAGGAAACTAATTTTTGCTGCTTGTATCCACACTCTCATTCATTTGGTCACAAGCCAGAGTTCGTGACCATCATGGGTGAGGGTTGGAACAAAGATCAACTGGTAAATTGAGAACTTTGCCTTCTGGCTCACCTCCCTCTTCACCACAATGGTCCAGTACAACGACTGCATGACTGCAGCCACTGTCCCAATCCGCCTGTCATGAACAAGACCCTGAGATACCTGACCTCCCCCACTTGAGGCAGAAACCTACTCCCAGCTCAAAGGGGGCAAACCACCTTTTTCCATCAGAGAACCATGGCCTTGGACTTGGAGATGCTTAATCTTCATCCTGACCACTTCATACTCAGCTGCAAACTGCCCCAATGCGTGATGCATGCTGGAGGTCACAGGTTGATGAGGCCTACAGAACCTCATCATCTGCAAAAAGCAGAGACACAATTCTGAGGTCACTGTACAGGACACCCTCCACCCCCTGACTGCACATTGAAAAGAAGTCAAGTCAAATCAACTTCATTTGTAAAGACCAATATCACAAATTAGAAGTTTGCCTTAGGGTTTCACAGCAATTCTCTGTCCTTAGACCCTCACATTGAATTGGGAACATGTCCCCCAAAAAACTTCGACCTCTGTGCAGCACTGATTCAAAAAAAAAAAAAAAAAAAAAAAAAGTAAAAAAGTTAAAGGTAATTTTTGTGCCATTTCTGCTTTATTTGATAGTTGCAGTAGAGAGAGACAGGAAAAGCAGGAGGAGACGGCTTTCAGCATGTCAGGGTGGCTCTCATCCAATCCTGGCACCATGCCAGTTTTTTGCCTGTTGATTGTTATGGACATTCCACAGGGACCTCTGAATCGCTCTGTGTCTGGTCCATCACCTGAGACCTCTTTGCCTTGGGTAACCCTACCAGAAGCTACATGCTCCAGACAGCACAACTCCCAGGATCACAGGGGCACACAAACCCCTCCATCACTATAAGGTTGCGATTCCAGGAAGTGTCTTAAGATCTGGAAATGAAAACTCAGAGTAAACATTTTTGGCTTCTTATCCAAATGGAGTAGGAGATCTTGGAACACATATCTCAGTTACACAAGAGAATTACTGAATTCATTGTTCAGCTGCTTGAAGATAAGAACTTAATGCCGTCTCTCCACAATGCTAATTTTGGCTTGGTTCTGACTGACCCTGCTGTGCTGACATGTCGTCTCCAGGTTGTATTTGCTCTCAGTGTCAGATGGACAATTCTAGGTGAGGCTCATTCGGTCATTGCCCCTCACCTCTGTCCTATGTGCCATTTGCTGGAACACTGTTGACAGATAAGATGAGTTTACCTGAAAGGGTTAGAAATGTTATGGCTTACATTTAAAAAATTTTTGCAATATATGCAAAAGCACTGATGGCTGAATGTCATTACAAATGACTAGTTAGGCATTACTTTGGCACTGATGTAGATTGCACAACATTTTTCCAGGAAGCTGATATTTGGCTTATAAGAAGTGATTTCATCTTTGAATTTCCTCATCCTACAATACCAAATATAGCCTACATAACTGAATCTCAGGACCTGGAGGACTTTGTCTAGGGCTCTGGAGAGCATTCGATCATTATAATTATCTTTGGAACTTTAGTGGTGAAGTTTCCTAAGGAACTCTCTCATGAGATTGCTGCAGCTTTTCCTCAGCTGGCTCAGAAAGTTATGTTGGCATACACTGGACAAAGCCAGCCACCCTACACAAGACGCAGTCTTTATTGCCCATGGAGGCACCTCTGAAGTTCACGAGGCAATTTACCATAGGTTCCTATAGCTGGACTTCCCTTAGTTTTTGCTCAAGGGGATAAACCTCTCCAAAATAAGAGCCACTGGAGGAACAACAATAGTGGACATTGCTGATGCTTGATGAACAATAGTATGAAAATATGAACAGGGGCATTATAATTTTTTTGACCATGATTAAGATTACAATTTGATTGCAAATGAGTGATCGATTCAGTGATTGCCGTCTACAAGCACCCTATAACTACTCCTTTGACACATAATAACTTCAATTAGCTGTTAATTGTTAAAGTCAGTGAGCTAATTCTCTCAAGGTGTTGGGAAGGTGTAACATTTTATGGCTTTTGAAGAGCTATAGTCAGAGAATTTGCATTCCACTGAATAAATTAGCTTTACTTTGTGCGAAACCACACACCACACACACACACACACACACACACACACATACACCATGAATTGTCACCATGCTGTGATTTTATGATTTGTGGTTTTTGCCAACACCAAGTGTTGCATACCATGAAATACAAATATAAGTGTAACTCGTAATACTTTGTGTATCAGCAACATCCCTTACGCACAATTACAGCACCATATTTGTGTCATGCAGGATGTGTGGGAAAAGATGTGCTGAGCCTTCACATCTCAACGCGCTCCCTTTCTGCTTCCATGACCACATGACATCTACACTGAACAGACAATGAATAAATCAGCACATTGCATACTTAGTGACAGCAAAAAATCAGAAGAAGCTTGAATATCAGTCCTGATCATAATAGACAGGTATCTTGTGACAGAAAAATAATAATTACAGCATTAATCCGGATCTGAAAATGGAGCCGTGCATTTTTGGCAACAAAAAATGAGATGCATGATACACATGTGCTATATGTATTCCCAAAGCATTCAAGTGACTTCTTGTCAGTTCTGTCTTTTTTTTTTTTTTTTAAATGATTGTTTAAAAAAGCATTACCTCAACCACTCTATGTTTAGAGCCTTTGCTTGAAATCGGACATGTGGTTGTCCAGAGAATGGTTCCTACCTACTTTGTGGTGAAAAGCAGCATAATATGATAAAAAACACACAATCATTTCTATCTTCCCATTTAATGCTTAAATATGGGTATATGTAAAAATGATGACTGACATTTATAGTACAACAACTATGATGTTTTTGTGCAAATATTTGAAAAGACCACAAGGATAAAAATGCATTGTACTTTTCAGTTCTTTAGCTTTGCTTTTTTCCCCCAAACACAGTTGAAAGAACGTTAAACAATTTCAGAACACAAACAAAACAAACAGAACTTTATTTGATTTGATTTGATTTATTTTTTGGCCAAGAAAAACAAATCTTAAGTATGACTGAAAAAGATTTTTAAAGCTTGAACGACCAGTCTCCAAAGAAACTACAGACGACAAAGACAAACAACATCTTTCTCAAAGTAAAATGTCCATTCTCAAGTTCAAGGATAGATGGGATGTCACTAGAGAGACATCTGCCTCTCCATACCTCAGTTCTGACGAATTAGAGATGTAATAAACGTATGCATCCACTCTGAATTTAGTGAGGAGTCAAAGCAGAGGGCCAGCATCTCATGTCATCTCGTAAGTGCTATTGAGTTCCTGGGGTTGCTCTTCCTCTCGGCAGCTCTCTTTGATCACATAAACTATGAGTCCCACACAGATGAATATGAGCAGAGCAATCCCAATGACCTAAACCACGGACCACAGACAAACAACACAATAAAACGTCATCAAAATTGTGATGTCATCAACCAATTTGTATAGGACATTTGTCAAAGACATCAGATTTTTTCCTCACCTGAGACTCAAAAAATAATTCCTGAGAGCGAATCATTAGTTCTTGTAATGAGTCGTGGTTTGTTGGCTCGCACCATTTCTGAGGAGCCGCTTTGTCAACAATGACAAATCTGCCCCACCAGTCTGTCATTGCACAGGCAAAGTACTGGCCATCGAGAAACAGCAGGATCAGCCACACTATTGGAGGGACAAAGCTGGAGATACACATAGTTCTTGGACACCCTCTGTCATACCTGCATCCTTGTATGATCAGCATCAGCCAAAAAGCCATAACGGCAGGAATAACAAAGAATGCAGACGAAAACAGACCATTCCATCTGGGATTGCAAGGACACTCAAACTCCACCTCCATTAACTTCTCCAAGCCCATGAGGATGAATCCAAAAGCCACATTTGACACAAGAGGGCTGTTTCCAAATTCACTCTTCAGCCTTGCGAGCCATTGTTGTCTCCTTTCCATACTAAATTCAACATGAAAAGAGAAAAGTGCGGATGAAAAGTCAGAGAGAAGGTGCACATTTATGAAAATGCAGACTTCATTGAGGCATGAATAATACTTTTTGTGGGAAGGTTTGCCCTGCAGGCAGAGGACCACATTTCTGTTCCCATTGGTTTACATAAAAGGAAGGCGTATCCATTGTGTCGGCACTTACTCAGACAATTGGTTTGCGAGGGATGACAGGCATGGCGTCCACAGAAATCTACCCATCCTGAGAGGTGGCTGAGGGAGGGAGATAAAGTGGAGGGAAAGAAGATCCTAGTATTATACAGTTCGTGTATAATAAGTCACCCTGAGAATACCAGTTTGAGTATTCCCGCAGAAAATAATCATAACTTTTGTTGACTGTTTTCAAAGGATGATCAGTTGGACCTCCTAAAACAATAAGTCATTACAGCTTTCTCTATACTTCCACTATGTCATAGCATTTTTAATGTAATATTTATAGCATCAATGGTGATGGGACAGTATAATTTATATCACAGTGGGAGCACACCCGTGCTTTCCACAGGTCAACTTTCACTGATTTGTCCAGTAGGTGGCAGCAGAGTGCTCTGGCATGGTGCACAAAAATAATGCTGAGACTGAAAATAAACCTTCACAGTTAAAACTTGATTATAAAAATGCATTGAGATTATTGCATTTTTATTTAAATTGCTAGTTGGGCACATTTGCATGTAAAAAACAAAAACAAAAACTAGATTGCTATTTTCATGCACTCTAACTTTCAAATCTAAATTTTTGATTGACCTGAACCATAATGTGGGGCATGTCAAATGAATGACAAATGGCCTTTTTAATAACATTTTTAATATAGTGTCTGCATGTGGGGTGAATGTAAATGTGCATAATTGTGCATTACTGTTAGTGCATTAAAATTCAAATGTATTATTAGATTATTATTGTTTTTATTTTTTCTATTATAGACCCAGCTAATGCATGCCTAAGTGGAAAATGGAAATGCAAATGTGGGGTTGCATTATCATTTGTAATTCAGATTATCAGTTGTATTTTGCTGAATATACACATTCACACTAGTCCCAATCAACACCTTGTTGATTGGGTTAGTTTTATAAATCATATGATCAGAAAATAAACCCTGGATGGATGGAAATTTTAGCAATAAAGAGTCCCTCCCAACATCACTTACATCTGTGATGCAGATTAAGTATGTTTTCTTGTAATCTAATGAGTAAAGATTTTTAAGTATGCTACAAATCAGCCTGCTCACGCTCACAGTAATAAAACTGACTCTCTAAAAATGGAATGTGGCATCAACCAGAACTATTTTTGTAAAGACCGAAAACTAGGTTATGCCAACCTTGAGAGTAAAAACATTAAAAAAATATTGTTCTTGAAGACTTTAGTTTCCTTGAAGGGAATCTTTCTCTCCACTGCTCAACTTTTTCCCCCACAAGATTTTTTTTTTTTTTACCCTACCACCCTGTTGCCCTTATAGTTTCATTTTGATTTGTCTCATCTTCATTCTTTCATATGAGCTACTGAGCAGCTTTCCCTCATGAGGTGTAAACCTTGTCAATTTCCTTACTTACACACCGTGACTCCTGCGGCATCATATTCTTATTTGTATCCTCCACTAAAGCATGGAGCAAAGTTCCCAGCAGAAAAGGTTCCTCTTCACTCTGATTCAACCCAAACCAAGGCATCACTTTGAGGTTGGAAGTTGTTCAAACAGCAGTTGGATGTTAATATTTATATATCTACCCCTCTGATGAGTGACAAGTGATGGCGGGATGCTGACACTGCAGTAGCTTCATCCTGTTTGAGCTTCAGCTCTCCTCCAGTTATTACATTAAAGATGAACAGTAAACAAAGGAGTGAGACGGCATTGTCCCGGGATGATTCAGGCCTCTGAGTCTTAGTAAATGGGTTTTTTTTTGCAAGAAAGCACTTCTAAACAGTCCTTTATGGCATTTAGACACAGCCTATACAATCAATAACTTGCAAGTAATAGCCCCTACCCTCTAATGTCAAAATACAATAACTGCATTGCACTTAACAAAAACCTAGAGATCAGCTGGCACACTGCCATCATTTACAGGCCCATGCAGTGACTCCATATTAGTCACGCTGAAGCACATGCATAGCCTGTGCTGGCCTGAACAGGAATTTCTAGCTCCAGAGCCCTGTATTAAAATAAAAAAAGACTAATGCCACGCTACTCTCTACCAGCTTGTATAACGTGGGATTCATTACTTCCATTTGGTTTAGTGACAAGAGACAACAGTGCTGCAGGTGTGAGACTGCCATTACCCTCTATTAGTTCAAAGTGAAATAGGATTAAAAGTCTGTTTAAAGCCCCAGGGGCTGTTGAGGTCAGGGCTTAGTCTCGTGCCTGCGTTGTTACTTGACCTACAACACACACCGAGGCCCACAGCAGGTTGTGAGGCGTTTAGCACACTTTCTAGTTGAGGAATTTCCATTTGATTACACCACTTCACACGTTGTGCACCACTTTAGGATGGGTCTCGTCTCTGCGCCGCTCTAAGATCTCGCGGGATCTAAGACTGGGTGAAAAAAAAAAGGTGGTTCCTTGCTGCACCGGGCTGACAGCGGAGAGCTGCTGCACAGGTAGCCGACCGGCGGTGCAAGCCTACCAGTCAACCTACCGACGCTGCGTGCGTGACCCGATTGGAGTATCAGCGTCGGCCACATCACATCCCGCTCAGGTCACCTTAGCACTTTCCCACCGGCATCTTCCATCTCCCATCTCCAGAGATGATACCTGGCAAGCGAAGAAGTGCTATAATGTCCTTCTCGGTGGCGATATTTGGAGCACTGATGCTGCAGTCTGTTTCTTCCCAGAACGGTAGGAATGTGCTCCGCTTGTATAAATAACATTGACGCTAAATCTACATCATGGCGAAAATAACGTTTTGGCGAGGGGTATCTCCTGGATTTCGGCCATTGGGGCATTTTTTCCCTGTTTGTTTATTTATACGTCTTATAATTTAATAATTTCGAGCTTGCTCTGTGTTGAGCAGGCTGCCCATCGCGAAAGGCTCCCCAGCACCCAAGCTTAATTAGATGAATATCCAGCACGGCATCTCTTAACGCGACACCAAAACAAATAGACATTATCCGAGTGGGTATTGTTATTATTATTATTTTTCAAAAAGCACTGCATATTTGCAGATAAGGATTAGTAAACAATTAATAGTCAACGATCTGTATTCGTTTGGCTGAATTGGGTTAAATGGAGGCCTATGCAATGTCCCTAAAATGTCCTTTGAAGTGTGAAGCTGGATAGCGACTCCAAACAGGAGCGGTTCACTCAGCACGGACAAGGAAAAGGCGAAGGAAGGGGGAAAAAGGCTTAGAACGAAATTAGGTAAATGGTGAGGTTCAGATTCACTGTATATTCACACACACACACACACACACACACACACACACACACACACACACATCCAACCTGTCATACTTAATAGTCCACTCAGATAAGTAAGGAGTGCAACATGACTCAGGAATTCAGCGCTCCAGCAGCATATTAGGCTACTAACTCCTGTCCTACAGGGCAGGAGAAGTCTCTGCATCATGCCAGTCCCCCCCTTTTTTTCCCTACTGAGCATAACATGTATGCAATTAAATGGAAGACCTTAGATGTGCTGCACTGTAAATAGCACCAAGTCCATTTTGCTGCATGCTTCTATTTTTAGAGCAGAGATGCTGCACTGGGAACCATGGCTTTAATGTCCTCTTGCAAGAGTGAATCTGTTAACTCTTCACTGAGATGCGCTGCACTGCAGAATGTCATTGATTTGTCAGTACAGTTTTACTTGTCCAAATCAACCTCTGCTCATAAATCTGGCTCCTCCCCCCAAGCAGAGTAGAGCTGGACTGTTCATTTCATTCCTGAACTGATCGGCCCTTTCCATCTGTTTACAGTTGGTGTCTGTGCATTTGTGTGTTTGTGTGAGAGTGAGTGAGCATCTATTCATTTTTGCTCTTGAGAACCGACTGTGTGCACGCCACTTACAGATACATCGCCTCTTCGACCAGTGCCCAACTGGATGAGGCTCAAAAAGCACTTTGCCGTTTTGAAACAGGACAGTGACGTCTTTTCTTTTCCTCTCCACTTGTTTCAAGGGTTTTTTCAACTGTGACATCATAGGTACTGTTGCAGCTAGAGCAGAGGCAGAGGCCATCTTCAGCTGTCCTCGTACTTTTCATCACTTTTACGGCTGGTTGATGAAGCGTGGCTGAGAAGTTTAGATATTGCGAGATTATACAGAATGTCATCAATGTGTTTCTCGTGTTGGGACATTCTCCTTCAAATTCCAGGCAGCGCAGTCTCATAATGTAAGATATTGATGCACACAGCAACCACCCACATGGGAGGAGCCATTTTTATCTGTTAATGGCCATCCATATGTGAGTCAATTTCAGCTAAGGTTCCCCAAGGATGTGTGTTTCAGCCAAGATAGAGAGGTTTTACGAAAGGACGGGTGTTTAATTATCATATTCAAACCATATTCAGTTCTCCTTCAGTTCTCACTGAAGAACTGCAAAAAAGGAAAGCCTCAGTGCACAGAGAGGATTTTTTTTGCAGTACTTTAGTGTGCCGAATCCAGCTCCCTCTTCTTTTAGTAGCCAGCAGTCTGGCAGCCTCATTTGCAAATTGAGATCGGATGTCCACCAATACACAAAGCCAGACTGCTGGTTCACAAGAGTTCAGAGGTTAAACTTATATTGGTATTCATTCATAGAGCATATGGCAATGAGAAAAGATGGGAAAATAGGAACATTTTATGTCACAATTATCTTGGCCAAAGTAATTGTTATTCACGACATTACCCCGATAATCATCAAAATATACTTAAAACCTTAAAATGGCACTAAAACATACTGGAATCACTTTACCTTACATTTTTTAAGAAACAAGTATTTTTGTTGTGTCACAGATAGGACTCCATTTTTAAGTGAACATCCTTGATGGTGAAAAACAAGCAAGAACAGATTCAGACTCTTGCCAACACTACAACAATATAGGACTGTATGTTAGTGAGCTAGACTGCTTTTCTCAAGTGACTCATGGGAGGATATTCACGATTGTCCCAATTTAAGTTCACAATCAACTTTTCATGAGTGTTTTTTATAACAACCTGTGATAAAATCCTATATCGTCCCATTCTTAGACCCAAGCTAGCGTAGTATAAAGGCATTTTGTTATTGAAAAATACAAGTTGGAATGCTTCTAGGATGTGGCTGTGACATGCAAAAAGTGCGGCGTTCTTGGGAGGCAGGAAACCAGGGCCCTGTGGCATTTTGAAAAAACTCAACGCGATGTTCAGCCAACCATGTGCATGACATATTGACGCAAGGAAAGAAAATAATCATCAGGATTAACAGTGTAACAGTAATTTGATCAACATGTACAGCAAATAGATTTTTTCTCAGCAGAAGCCTATGTATTTATTTGGATGTTTTGCACATGCTGGACACACATATCAACATACAAAAAAAAAAAAAAAAAATCAGCAACTTGAGGAGAGGTAGCTTTATGTTAACAGCTCAGATACTGAGTTATGTTGTCAATTTCACTTTATTTGCAGAAACATATATAGGTATCTATCTGTTGTTGACTCAGTGGATGTGATAAGCCAGCCCTGTGTTGTGCAGGAGTGTAATGTCAGTTTGACAAGAAAAAAAAAAAAAGTGAATGTCTTTCTTGTAATGATCTGCCTGGTCTGGCTGGTTGGCTGAGGCGTCTGCTTCGTTGCCGTTGAGTGCTTCTATGGAAACGGAGGGGGTCTATCGCCATGCGCCCACACTCTCCCCAGAGACCCAGAGCTGCAGCTTCTATAAATCTCTTCTCAATCTCATGCGCTCTCCACAGTACCTATAGACTGTGCTTATGGCGACTACTCCCCCATCATTTCTCTAGAGCAGCAACTGTTGCACTTTCATCACATTTACTTCTGCATTAGTCATTTTTGGTCCGGCAACATATCAGTAGAATTGAATTTAGTCACTCAGTAATCATAGGCTACTGTATAAATAAGCTTTTGTCTGTGCAGTAATGATATTCCTTTTAGGAGACCTCATGTACTCCTATTAAAATGTCAAGGTCACTTAGAGGACTTTTGGATGTGTGCGCAGTGTAAGTCAGATACAAATTTCTATGATGTCATTAATTAGACAAAACCAAGTGAGCCTTACAGGGACGTCTGTGCAGAATTGAATTAATGGTTCCCAGGAATAGCAGTTAGAATTGCCTGGACAGATCTGAGGTCATCCCTTTCTTACAACAAAAAAATGTTGATGTGACTGATGTTGACAGTTTGCTGTCAATATCACAGCACTGTGTCAGACATCACGCAACCCCAGACAGAGCCATGCTGTCCAAACTGTGAAAAAATCTTGTGAAACAGAAGGTGAAAAAGAGTGTTTTCCCTCTATTATGTTCATTGATGTTTTGTTTTCATTTTAATATAGTTTGTCTGCCGTTGTTTTTTAAATTATTATTATCGTTTTGCCTAATCTTTATTTTCTTCTGTTTCCCTGACTGGTTCCCTTTAAATGTATCCCTGTATTTCCCTGCCTTTCCATCCTGCACCTTTTCCCCTGTTTTTCTTTTTTGGGGCTGGTCTGTTTGTGCATGCTGCCCCTCCACCCACCACCACCACCACCACCACCAGCGGGCTTTGTGAAGTCCCCCCTCTCTGAGACTAAGCTCACAGGGGACACCTTTGAGCTGTACTGTGAAGTGGTGGGCAACCCCACCCCGGAAATCCAGTGGTGGTACGCTGAGATCAACAGAGCTGACTCCTTCAGGCAGCTGTGGGACGGTGCCCGCAAACGACGGGTGTCCATCAACACGGCCTATGGCGCCAATGCAGTGAGCGTGTTGATCGTCACTCGTCTCGCGCTGGACGATGCTGGGACCTATGAATGCAGAGCCAGCAATGACCCGCGACGCAACGACCTGCATCAAAATCCAGTCATCACCTGGATCCGCGCTCAGGCCACTATAACAGTGTTGCAGAGTGAGTGGTCAGTGTAGTGGGAGATCCCCAGGCTAGCAAGCAAATAGCAGTCCCTGTGTGATTCAGCTTCCCTCAAAAATACCCATGAGACCACTAGTTTCCTCCCTAGATGACATCCTTTCTCCCAAACCTAGAAAATTAAGACCATCAACCTGTCATGATCTTCCAAGCAGCTCAGTCGCATTTTGCATCGTACCCACCCCACAGTTCAGTACACCCTTCAGCCTCCACCCCGTGTAGCTCAGTCTCATCTATTTCCCTGCTATCTCATCTGCAGACTGTTCATCATGTTGCTTTTCCCTCACTGACCTGATTATCAACACATTTGTTTTTTTCTCTCCTGATCTTCTCTCTGTGTTACATGAGGTATTATGTGTCACACTATTAAAAATGTAGCCTATTCTTTTATTTCTGCATTTTAAAGTGTAGAAGCATTATGAGGTTGCAGTCTGACTACATGTACATCCACAAGTGAATCCAATAATTGTCCTGACTTGTAATTGTGAGAATAATTCTTCTATTTGCCTTTGCAGCACGTCTCATTACTGACTGCTATTAGTGATAAAATATGTTAATTGTTCACGTGACTATAGTGCAATCAATACAGCATACACCATACATTGTATGAGCAATTATTGTTGCACATGTGTTACTTTCTCACAAATTATTCTCACAAATTCTGCATTTTCAAGATCTGAATCCTGCAAAGGCTTGATGGGAAAAAAATAGGTGTAACAAGTTGGCAAAGTGAATGTGATTTGGGCACATAGTGTTGCAGCTTATAAATAATCTGATTGACAGATTCAGTGCTGTGTACAAGTCCAAACAACACTTCAGCAACACAGATAACGGTATTTAGCAGAATATGAACACTCTAGTTAAGTCCATTTATTCAGGTGAACTAATCCAAAAGAGGATTTTAGACAGTCTGTGTTTTAATCGGATGTGAGTGCATGTAATTGTAGAGTATGTTCATCTCAGCGTTTTTTTTTTTTTTTTTTTATGGGATTCCTGGAGAGCTATCCAAACTCAGCTCTAAATTACAGCCCAGTGAGGAGTTGGATGGACCTTCTTTGGCCCGGCACCAGCTTCAGCACCTCCTCAGTTCACTGCTTTTGTGAATGCAGAATCGGTTTAGATAGACCAAACTATGCAATTAACATTTGAAGATGAGCCGCATTTTTGGGCTGGACTATTTACTCTTGCCGCGAGATTGTGTCAGTAGTAGTATGAATTTGTCTTCTCCGTGATAAAAAAAAAATCAGGTGTACATGTGAGATGTTTCTGTATGCCTCTTCTAGAATGAAATAAAGGTATTTTAGTGGTATCCTAATTTTACACATTTACTGTACTCCTATTGTATAATGTCTACAATATGGTTGGCCATGGTTTCTGTGTGAACCCTTTTTGCTTGTTGTTCGCATCTTCCAACACACCGTCACCCACATCACATCTGTCATAGCTGATCTATTTCTATCTTGCAGAGCCATCAATCAGCTCCTCTGACCACATTACACTTCCTACGGAGTCCCACAGTCCCCCGATCACCCTGCAGTGCAACCTGACTAGCGCCCACACCGTCTACAAGGACAGCTACTGGATGAAGAATGGGGAGGAAATCCCAGAAACACGCAGCTCAAACAGGAACACTGAGTACAAGTAGGAGTCGTGGCAGAACCTGCATGACCCTGCATGTCTGCGAGAACGCTGAAAACAAGGTTTGATGCAGTAGGCCTGGTGTGGGCTGACTCGAGATGTGTTTCTGCTCTGCAGGCTGAACAAACCGAGAGGAGAAGACGCCGGAGTGTACATGTGTGTTTACTCCTTCGATAAGATTCCCTCAGCCAATGCCACCATCGAAGTTAAAGGTATGTTTCAAAGCCACATTAGAGATGCTGCCAATGAGAGTCGCTGCAACTTTTCTTTCTTACAGCCTTTAAAAATAACCCAGGTGGCCTTGAGCAGTAGCAGCCCCGGCATATGAGAACCTGTGATTTTTTTTTTACAATGCTTGTACTGGCTGCTCAGGGGCAGCCAGCGCCCTTGACACCTCCATCTAACCAATGACTAGCTCAGTGGCAGCAGATGGTGTCTTGTCTGTCTGATGGCCAGGGATTATGTCTCCACGGTAAAATCTGGCCGCAGCCTTTTCTGTTGTCTGACATGCATCGCTATGGAGGCAAATTGGATTCTGCTAGTGCTCGCTTTTATTTTATAGGGCACCTCTGACTTATAACCAGACAGATTTACAATTGTTTATGAGTATCACATGTAATATTAATGACAGACAATTAATATTGCACTGCGCCACCTGCTCCTGATGGGTAACAATTTCCGAACTGATGAAATGCTTTTGAATGAAATATTGGATAATGTATAAATCGAAACAACAGCGAATGTCCATTGTGATATTAGTAGTGGGACCGTGGCTGTTTGATGTGCTACCCGCATTAGTGTTTGTTCCACCTCCCTCCCTGCTGTTCTGTTCACAGAGTAGTTAGCCGGGCTCCTGATCGTGCCTAAAAGACTTAGCTGGAATTACCTTCATTTAATGGATTGGTAGGAATACAGAGCATTTATGATCTCACCGCTGTACAGCAGCTGTTCAATTCATGAAAACACTTGATTCACACAGTAGTTGCTCATCAGGCTTTGAGTAATATTAAGAAAAGAGGCTAGACTAATGGCACTGACTACTAGTTTATGGACTACTGCCACATGACAATGACAGAAATTTAAAAGTAAATCAGCGCAGTTTGTTTTCCCTGCAGTTGACAGGACAATTACAGATAAATGCACAGTTGCACACTCAATAAACCTCTAACAGTGTATTTTGTAGATCAGTGGATGTGTTGTTCTTTGTTGTAGCTATTCCTGACATCACAGGCTACAAGCGCAGTGAAAATAAGAATGAGGGCCAGCATGCTGTTCTCTACTGTAAGTCTGTGGGTTATCCTCACCCCATCTGGACCTGGCGCAAGTTGGACAGCGGCATTTCCATGGTATGTCACACCCGCATCTATAGGCAGTGATGTTAGATGAAAACAACTCTCCAGAACACTGGCTATATTTACATGCACTGAGATTTTAACCTGAAAGTTACCTGACTTTGTGTCGACTAATGTAAACAACATATTTGTGTAATCTCATACTACATTTTGATGTCAACAAAAGACCCTGGTGGCAAGCAGTACTAAGTATTGTTATTTGGATCGTCAATTTGCTCCCTTGTGTTAGAAATAATCTACTGCTCAGTCAAAGAGGATGCCTGGCAGTCGCATCTTTTTAATACTTTGTAGCTGGCAGAGCTTTGTAAGACACCACAGGTGGACAGGAATGTTGTGTTAATTGGTTTATTGATGGCAGCAGGGAGTCTCAATTGCAAGCGATCAAAGATGCATGCAACGGACTTCAACCAGAGCATAGCCAATAGCCGGATGAGGCTCTGCATGCAAACATAACCACTGTCATCATACACATTGTCATATTTCTGTGTGACACATCCAGCTTGAGCCTAATTTTATTCTGTGGATTCCTTATGCTTACATAGGATATTGATAACACATCAGGACGCTTCTTCATCAGTAACAAAGACAACTACACTGAGCTCCATATTCTCAACCTGGACATTGGCTCAGACCCTGGGATATACCAGTGCAATGCCACCAACATGATTGGCAGTGACTGGGAGACCTCTGTGCTGAGGGTGCGCAGCCACTTGGCCCCCCTCTGGCCTCTGCTTGGGGTTTTGGCTGAGATCATCATCCTGGTCGTCATCATCGTTATTTACGAGAAGCGCAAGAAGCCGGAAGATATACAAGACGGTGAGTCTGCAGCCGTGATGTTTGTATGGTTCTTTTTTGCTCTCCAATCATTAATGTGCTACTTAACAGAAAGTTGTGATTGGGATTCATGGCTAAAGTTTGCAAAAGCGCTCTTTGCATCTGAGCATGGTGGTGCGCAGCGAGGGCGGATGTGAGGAAAGCGCACTTTTTCGGTGTCTACTTATGTCATTCCTTTGCAGGAGACACTAACTCAGTCACCTGACACTGTGCTGTGCCTGCACTCAATAATTCAGTCTGACGACGTTGACCCAACAGGCAGACACAGTTGCAGTAGGTCACACCTTGTCAGGACAATTTCAGCCATTTAATATTCATGAGAAATATAATGCTGCAGTGTTGAAAGAGGTGGACGATTTTCAATTATTCATGGGTTTCAGGGGACCTTGCCCCGTCCCCAGGCTCTGGAAAGCTTAGCCATGGCGGACTTCAGTACGTATACAATCTGTCGATGCTATCCAGGGATTTTCTAATCATACTAAGTACTTTATTTTCAGCAGTTAAGCTATATCATGAATTATGCATCATCACTGTATTGGTGACCTTTCACTCTCAAACAGAATTTTGATGATGTCACGTGTTTCAGATTACCTTCATTTAAGCCGAGATACAGAGAAATACACAGAGGAAGCAAATCAGATTAGATTCAGTGTGCAGCAGGTGAATGGAAGCTCAGAACTTATAGTGAGTCTCACCTTTAAGATTCTTGTGGTACAACATAAATTATCAATATTCATTTCATATACAGAAGTGGACTGTTACTGAATTGATAGACCTTATAGACAGACCTCTCTGCTTTATTTGACAGAGGTAGTAGAGAGTGACAGGAAAGGCAGGGGGAGAGAGTAGGCGACATTCAGCAAAGGGCTCAAAAATGAACGCAGGCTGCTGCAGTAAAGACTTGACTGTGCACATGACGCACTGATGAGCCACTGGGGCGCCGCAAGAGACTTCAAGAATCCTCATCAGCTTTCAATAGTGCAATGTATTACAAAGTGGTCATATGCCAATTTTTTTACTCAAAATATTTATTTCAATAATGCACATTTCGGTTACATTTCCTGAAATCAGGTTGGCTTTGGGTACTGATTATTTTAATAATTTGCTATAATAACTCCCACCTTCCCCTTTCCCAAATTGCATAACCTAAACCATGTTTGTGGTAAGTGAGAGACTTTGCATGCCTCATGAATTTTAATAAGCATCCAGTCTCATCTCCTTCCAGTTCACAGCATATTAGCCACATGCACAATCCTCTAACTTTTGCAGTGTATGTTTGACATTAGTGTCACATTCCCCCCTCCCACAAATAGTGGCTCCATATAATTGTATCAGTCACAGCATTACTACAGTTCTCAAATGGCATGCATGTTATTTATTGAAGTGAGCATATTATGTTTACCAGCCATTGACACTATTTTCATATTAAGTCACAGACTTTATTATCTGTAAGGCTGATATTGATGGAGCTGTTTATCTTTATTTCCTTTGAGTGGACAGATTTTTATGAGTAGTGCTTGTCTATGCATGACAAAAAGATTTTCCAACCTAACCTTTGCCTGTACATAATTACTTACTTACTTATGCGTTTTAATGTGGTGTTGTGCTGTTTTTTTTTTTGGTTTTTTTTTTTTGGTTTACTGCATTCTGTGTGTTTGTGTGACCTTATGCCAAATTTAAAAGATGTTTTTTATATGGCATATGGCCTGTCCACTCATCCACGTCTCCATCCCATGACCACAACCAGCACTTAGTCATGCTGCTTCACAGAAGCACAGAAACAACTGCAGTAAAAGCAGAATTAAAGGAAAAATTAAAAGCCTCAAAACAAACTGCACCATGCCATTTTTCATGCCCTCTGTAAAAACACTTGTCAATTCATCAACGTGTGCAACTTTCTACCAGTTATATTTTTGGTCTTCATTTCTCCATATTTTCCCTTGTTGCCTCAGATGATGAACCAGCCGGACCTGTGTAAGTACAAATATGTTTCGATCACTACCTTAGCGCCGCTTAGCTTGGTAACCTGTTTTGTTGTAGCTTATAATCATGAATTGTATCAACCGTCGTCAGTCTGTATAGCTCAATGCATAATCCAAATCTGGGTTGCTACTAATCTGTGCCGTGTAAGAGGTGGGGAGGATGAGGGGAGGGGGGGTTGCCACATGGAACAATAGTGATGAATGAGTGAATCACAGGAAAATAATTCAAGAGTCAATTTAGGACACTTTCCTCCTACCTCCTACAATCTGAACTGCCCTGATGAGGTAAACCCACCCATGGTATTCCATGCGGGTCAAAATCAAAGTCAAGAATTACTTAAAAATGCAGCTTAACCCAGGTGTCAAATAATCACCCAGTGTGTTCACGTGATCCTGTGTATAATTTGTGATGGATGTGTATTGAATGTGCGCTGCTTCGATTTAAGACTGCAGGTCTGACTGTGTCTTTTACTTTCTGTTGAAGGAAAACCAACTCAACCAACAACCACAAAGACAAGAACCTCCGCCAAAGGAATACAAACTGAGCAGACCGTCGGCTAAGTAAGTATTTAATCTCTTTCACCAGTAATAGGATGGAGTAATAAACTGTCAGCCATTCAGTATATCCAGGGTAAAGTTGCTGCTAAGTATCTGTAAGCCTTCAGAATATCACTAGCCTGTGGCCACAAATTATAGATAATCTATGAAATATGATATCACCACTGAAAGCTCTTGTCAAACAAAATAAATAAGAGATTACAACACTGTTGACGGTGCTAATAAGCTGATTTGTCTCTTTGTTTTGCAGGTATCGTTGCGTGTATGTATTGACCATATGAAGGTAAACAAGAAGGGAATCCATAACAAATGTTAATAAGATTTATCTGCCATTCAAGTATGGTCGTGGAGGAGCTAAATGGCTGTACTGTATGAGGCATGCCTTATGATTTTATTGTGTGAGGGTGAAGGGGATCAAGAGAGACTCAAACCATTATAGAATTGTTAACATTATAACCATTGTTGCTGCATGCAGTTGTTGACGTTTATGATTTTTCTCCCTCCTATCCAGTAATTTTACATTGTTACTAACTCTGAAGTAATGCATGCAAGATGTTGACCTTCTGTTTGACACAGAAATGGCTTTTCTTTTCTCTGAGAGCGGCTTCATGTAGATAACCTGTATCGTGTGTTCTAGGGGAAAACAAAAACTTGGCAGTGTAAAAGAAAATGCCACCGTAATCTGGTATGACAGTTATGTACAGTTTTATCATTCCGCTGCATACCATTTTATAATCACTATCATTTTATCAGATATTATCTATTACATTTTAAGGGCTTTGCAATGTCCCTCTAAATTTAATTGAGGTTTATTTTATTGTATGTATGTACTGTATGTATTAAATCACTATAACTACTTAAATCACCATTAATATAAAGACTATTCATAATGTATGATGCACTTAAATGTTGAGAATAATGGAAAAATTGTATAAACCTACTTTAGATCTGTACTCAAATCATTCTAACATATTGTTTTTTAAAATTATGTGTACTTTATAGCATGGCTATTATCCTATGCAATTATTACTCATCAATATATTGAAAAACATTGCAGCTTTTGATTTCTCTGTGACAAAGCTTTAAACTAGTAGGATCACCTTAGAGCATTGATGGCATACTACACACGGCTGCATGAATTCTCTATAGCTGACGCTGGAGCCATTGAGAGAAGACCTACAGCACGACTGACACGTGTAAAGCAATTCCAAGATCCCAAGTCATTTTTAAGAATAAATATCTCAAAAAGAGTGTGTTTGTTGAGTTGCTGTCTGAACATAATCTATCACTATTGCAGAAACATGCACACACACAGACACACACACACACACACACACACACACACACACACACACACACACACACACACATCACTGCTCAGATGTGACATCAATCATGCATACAGTCTGTCATGAAGACTAAATGCAGAATATAAAAGCATGGTCATAAAACTTGTATATGGGAAACAGCACCATCTAGTGGCGGGGCGCACAACAGAAAGATTATGGTAAGGTGGTGCTGGGTAGAAGGTTCATAATCAGGCTCATGGATTACCAAACCTTGATGAAATATTTTGACCTGACAGTTACACAAAATGCAAACTGATTAGTCAGCCTTCAATAACATAATTTTCCTAATTCTCAGATGAAAAACAGCTGATCATTTACACTTTGCACAAAGGAAATACATCTTCTAGGGAGGAAGGATCAGCATGACTGTCAAAGACCAGGGTCAAGATCAGTTCAGTTCTAACAAGTTAAAAAGTCATTCTATCGAAGGTTCATAATGTATATAAGGATTTCCTTTGCCCTGCCCACCCAGAGATATTATTTCTAACTCGTATCTGTGATTTACAGCTCCTGTGAGATTAAGGGCCCTATCTTGCGCCAGACTCCCTAAACCCGTTATTTGCGGATTTAGGATTTAGGAAGAGGCGTTCCCCCGTAAAAGTTGCTATCTTGTGCACCTCCCGCTATCCGCAAAACACCTCCGCTACCCGCTATATTATGCATAGGCGTGTTTTGGGCGTTATGCCAGTTAAACCAATCAGTGTGCCAGGTGCCATTGCCTTTAAGGGCAGGCTGCGCTATCCTAAATCCTAAATCCTAAACCCGCGATGGAGAGAGGGAGGTAGATTTTCTCAGGGCTTCTACTGAGGCTAAAGCAAGTTGGCTTTATATACATATGATATATTATATTATAGGCGAGTTAATTCGGGAGGTGGAGCCACATGTGTCCAAGTGGACGTGTCACAAGGTTGTACTGATTGAGTAAAATCCCCGGGCCACACCACACACACACAAGAGGCAGAGGTGGAACTATGTGTAAACTAATTTATTGACAAGGTAGATTGGGCAAATAAAATATTAAAAATAAAAATATAGCATAGCTGTTGGCTTATGATAAAACAATAAAACGTGCTGGCGTAAGTGTCCAATTAAAACAGCCTTTCCTCTAAACAGTCTATATGAGTAATATACTCAGTCCATTCCGGCGGCGTCCCGGTATCAGTCCGACCGTGTGCGTGGTGAGGCTCCGTCGGGGCGCGCATTGAAGCCGCCTGGGCGCGCTCTCGTAACAGCCCAAACTTTAGGGAAAGCGGATAGCGGGTGGTCAGGACCACCCGCTATCCGCTATCCCTAAAGTGTGTGCGCAAGATAGCAACTTTAGGGAAAGCGCATGAAACACGCCCACGAACACACCTCCAGGCGCAAATGACGGAGTCGGCATAAGGATAGCGGGTAGCGGGTGGCGCAAGATACCGTTTAGGGATAGCGGAAGCTCCTAAATCCGCAATTTGCGGGTAGCGGGTAGTGGCAGCGGATAGCGGGTGGCACAAGATAGGGCCCTAAATCTGTAAAGATGGAAAAGGTGTCAGTGAAAGCATCCGGGGTGGTTTTCTGGGGATGCAGCTACATTTTATGCTTCAGAATGATTAGAAATACCCCGATGTAACACACACTGTAGCTGTGATAGATCAAACCATCCATTACATGAATTATATGGACAGTTCTCACTCCTCTGCTGTGGTGCCTCTGTTTGCAGTTACCTGTGTACAAAGTCTGATACAGGAAAACAGGGTCAGGGTGTTGACCTTGTTTCATTAACACCGTCATTTTCAGCCTGCCAAGCAATGAAAATGTTGCTATTGATGGTGTTAACATCGATTTGAATCTTTTTATGATGTTATGTAGATCTTAGATATGAAGAACCCAGTACTGGCAAATATTCTCTTCCTGTGTAATTCTGTCCCAATGAAAGCATGAACAAATGTGGGCAGCACACTTTTTTTTATTTGGCAACTGCATCCAAATAAACTGCAGCAATGCACCAAAGGGGGGCACTATTTACTCAGCCTGGCAGCAGCATTAGGCTGTGAAATGGAATATTAGGATTTGCTACAGAAATGCAGCAAAGCTCTTTCCATAACTGGATTTCAGCAACATTTCCCATGATTTGTCTGTTTTGACTGAATAATTAAAGACTGTATTTTATTTCCGAGCTTTAGAGGAGAATTGAAAGTTCTTTGAAATTGTTGCAAGACCAAAGAGAAAACCACGATTCTTTATTCCCTGGCAGAGATTAATCACTAATCAGCCAAAACTGGCCTTTTCATTGATTAGTTTTTAAGGTTTCATACAGTGCTTGCTTTTGACTTGTTATACACTAGATAATGATGTTCACTAGCAGCTCATTACAACAACCCACACTGCCTCACATGGTGATCAGCTTTTACATATTCAGCAAACACCGGCGTTGCACCATAATGAAGAAAGCTTTTACAGTCTGTGGGAGTAAACATCTGAGACCAGCATCTTATACAGTGATCAACAGGTCTCCTTCTATCAGGTATAGAGTCTTTTATTATGTAATGACTGAAGTTTTCCGATGTAAGTAGTCCATTACAATCATTGTTAAAGGAAAAGAAAATCCACATTTTCCACATACAGTAATGTAGTAATATTTTTTCTTCACCTTTGATATGTGATATTATGATATCACATGGTAGGTATTACAATCACAAGTGAGCTATATGTTTTGGTGTGTAACTCAATAAATTACAAGTCATGTAAGCACATGTGAGGACTTGTTTGCACATCTGTACATGTAACATCAAGGTGGTGTAATCATGTGATGACATTTTAGCACATGAAATCATAGAACTATGTGTGGAAAAAATGACGCTAGATACTTACCAGTGTGAAAATGATTACAGCGACCTTGTGTTTGTAAAAATGTGTATAAATCACCCCATAATTTAAAGTGAAACAGTTATCAGCTCTGTTGCAGTTGGGTTTTGGTCGGCTGCAGTACATACAATATCATGAAATGGCAAACAACATGCACTCTCTCTCTCTCTCTCTCTCTCTCTCTCTCTCTCTCTCTCTCTCATGCACACACACAGACACACAGACACACACACACACACACACACACACACACACACAAGGATATCTCACATTGAACTCAGGCACCGTCATGTGTACAATTCACATTTGACCATGTTAAGTTTTACATGTTGGAATCATCACGAGCTCTATTTTGTTCTATTATTGCATGATATTTTGGATCTTCAAAGTATTTTTTTTCTTGGGAGGGACAGAAAATTAATGTAAAATTGGGCATTAAATAAAATAAATAAATAAATAAAAGCATTCTGTGTGGCATAACAAATCAGTTTTTTCTGAGGTCTTGAATTCTCTGATAAATTTACATTTGGGCTGGATTCTTGCATTGATATGAGTAAATACTCAATATATTACTATTTGTCTGGCAAATTTGTCCACGGCTATCTCAACTCCATCTGAAATTGTGTAGATTAAACCACTTCAGTGATGTTTGCAGCAAATCATAAAAGAGTAACACTGTGACATACTCATGCTCTCACACTGTAGAGTAGGCTTCATAATTACAGGTAACATAGCGGTATGAAAATTAACCAAACTTGACCTTTCACTTATGTCTTGCCCTGTAATAATGCCAGGGAAGTATTTTGTTATTTTTTCCCCATGAGACTGAAAATGTCTCATTTAGAGAAGGAAAAAAAAGACATGAGACACACCTATAATATCATAGAGCGGCCATGATCCAGGACTGCAAAGGCTGTAGTGTGTGAGTGTAAATGTTGTAATTTGTGTATAAGATTCTTGGCTCAATGAAATGGCTGACATCAAGATGAGAGACAACGACGGGATGGTTTCACCGTCTCCTCATTCAAACGGTAGAAATCTTTGACACAAATCAACCATTAACAACAAGGACAGTATCGAGGATTACGTGTCTGTTGTCACTGAGAGTGGTTGGTGGTGTGAGTGGGAAGGATGGCCCAGCATGCACATGTAGACTTTGCAGAGATTTGTACATATATTCTTTTATTGAGACAGGCTGCAAAAAGGAAAAATACAGATCATTTCATTAGGTAAATCACTTACTCACTTAATTAGTGAAAAAAGGAACAAAAAAAAAAACATTGTTTGCTGCACAGCTTTCAAAACCTATTATCCCCTGTCACCTGCTGTCTGTTTGGCACAAAATGGTTGTATTTTCTGATAGAATATGAATTCAATTTACGCTCTCAAAGGGCATAATCTAAAGATATTGTTGGTGATGTTGATAAACAAGCAAACATATTCCTTTCTTTGGAACTGACTCCCACAAAGACATTTTAAAGGGGAAGTGTAGGCTACTCTTTCTTCTTAAAGGGTCAGGCAGGACAGGGAATTAGAAAGACTAAACACAAGTGAACCAGCATCTCTCAAATATCACAAGTGCATGGCTTATCTAAATATTGATCAGATGAGTGAAAGCGAAATGCACATTCCTGTCAGCATACGTCCTAACAGTGACTGGATGAAATGACATCCTGGGGGACAGTTGGATCCAGGACAGTGTCATTGTCATATCTGGATGATGCATGACTCTTAAGAGTTTTCTCTGATGCTTCGGACCAAGGGTTGTGCATAAGATGTTGAACTGCAGTAATGGATTCAATTCCATTTCCTACCAGTTGTGCTATGAAACAACAAACATATTTGCAGTTCACGTCATCAGCAATCACCTGCAAAAGTTAACGTCAGTGAACTTGTCCATTCTATTTTTTCTATGCAGATGATGGGTCAGACATACCATTTGATATCCTTTATCTCCCTATATAAATTGTTAAATGTTATAAATTTGCACTTTTGATTTTTTGTACATTTTGTGCAGAATTTCAGGCCTCAATGTCAAGCCAGCTGCTCAGAGATTCAGCTGAAATTGGCTCACTGCTATTAAACTGTTGCTGTTCATCAGTTTCTCGAAATAGGCTACACATCGCTCTCTTGAATATCATGTTGGCATCATGATCATACATAAAATAGAAATTGGACCTGATGGTGAATTTTCTCAAGATTATGTCTCAACTGGATGTAAGCATCAACTCCATATGGCTGGATCGCATCCTTGAATCATCCTCTCCAGTGTCCTGACTGGGTGGGGTGAGCGCATGTGCCATTCTGGCTCCTATGGCAACCCGATAGATAAGCTCCATTAATATTCACGTTATTAGAAAGCACGGGGTTATGGATCAGTGATGTCAGCGCTCTTTGAATGCTGGTATCGTCTCCGTGAATGTGTGTCATCATTTTCTACTGACAGAGAGCTCAGATTTTTTTGAGTAGGAGGAGATCATGCTTTGTCATTGAGGACCTCACCAGCATTTTCCCACTCAGGCACGTCCGACGCTCAGCATGCTGCATCCTGATGCGCTCTCCTCTACACTGTGTGGGAATACCTGGATTTATATGCGTTTCCCGTTTACTGTTTCTACATGACCGTCGGATTGAAGCGGCCACGTATTGTTGACGCATCTCAATGCTTGAACCGGGGGAGAGAGGCACGTCCGAAGTGTCAAATAAGATACGACTTGTCCTGCGGATGCGCCGTCACTGTTTTGCCTCCAGTGCCACCCTAAGTGTATGAGATTCATGATTCATCTCTCTGTTTTCACGGATTGTCCTTAGAGCGCATCTCTCTCTCTTTGTTTTTGCTTTTCTTCAATATGGAAAGATTTCAGTCTTCCATGCGCAAACGGCTGTACAGCTTGCCGCAAAACATTGGGCAAAAAGCCTCTGTGACTGACGAAGGAGACAGCAGCGACAAGGACACTAAGAGGAAAAGTATTCGCCTAAAACATTTGCCCTCTCCGTCTCCTGCAAGCAGTCGCAAAAGCAATGAGGAGGCCAAGAGCTTAGACTTGGAAAGGGACGTTACTGTGAAGACCAACTTGAACGGAGACTGTCGCTTATTTAAAGGCAGCATCTCTTCCATCACCGGGCGACATCCTCTCGGGTCAGATCCGGCTGAGCAGCGGCGCCTCATCCCGGAGGCAGATGCCGGTGTCAGCGAGAGTTCCCCCGATGAGGATGGCCCTGGGGCCCAGCAAGGGGCCGTGGGCGGCCGGGGTGGCGCAACCGGGCGAGTATCTGTGTATGACCAGTCAACTTTCATCAAGTTAGAGGGCTCTGAGCAAATAATACCTGAAGATGACAGGCTATACCAAGCCGGCTTCATGCACCGGCAGTTTGGAGCGATGCTTCAGCCGGGAGTCAACAAGTTCTCCCTGCGGATGTTGGGGAGTGAGAGGGCCGTGGAGCATGAGAGGGAGCGAGTAAAGTCTGCAGGCTTCTGGATAATCCACCCTTACAGTGATTTTAGGTAATTTGTGTGCAGAGAACATTTTATTCCATGCGCTAGTCTCTTTTGGAAGAAATCCTGTTGTAATCCTGTTTAGAGGACTACAAATATCATGGCAAATCTCGATTCTTTGCATAATATCCTATATAGGGATATGATAATGTCACATAGGAGATAAAGATACCATAAGGCCATTATAAACTTAACATTGAGTTCTACAGACACATATTAAGTCGCTATAATGATATTATAACCCATTGATGTTTCATTAAGGGATAAATACAAGGCAACTGAGCGTATTGTGATCATTTAATGATACCAACTTGATCATGAGTCTGAACTAGTGCAGGATAAGTGTATCAGACAAAAAAGCTGAATGTGTCTGCACCTTGAGTAGATGCCTTTCTATGTTGGAAATAGTTCTTATTTTCTTTTGAAAAAAAAAAAAAAAAAAAAGCACTGTTACAGGCCATTGTTACAGGCTAACATTTAATGGATGGTAAAGGATTTGACTGTGCATGCAGAATCCTCTTACAGGCTCATTGACAGCCAACTTATATCCCTTTCCTTGTTTTGCTCGGCCTGGAAAAGTGTCTATATATGAGTTATGTGATTCATACAAGATGGTAATCGACCCAGCATAAAGCTTTGTAAATGTTCAGTACATCAGCTGCTCGCTGAATTATGGGATTCATTAATTATTATAAATTAAGTTTGTCCATCTAATTAAGCCAACCAGTAATTCCCTAATTTATTAGCCACACTGTGTGTGTGTGTGTGTGTGTGTGTGTGAGAGAGAGAGAGAGGGAGAGAGAGAGAGAGAGAGAGAGAGAGAGAGAGAGAGGATCTTCACATTCTACATTTCATTGCATGATGCGTACAACCCAGTGGTCTGTCATCACTGCTGTAAAGGGATTTTCATAACATTTAACCTTGAGGCTCGCTCTCATCATATTTTCACTGGCCAGTTGTACGCTCATGTGTCACTGCAGGTTTTTTCCACTCATCTGAATGACACTTTTTTATCATTTAGCGAGGGCAATGGATTACAGAGAGTGCATCAGAGGCTTGGAAATGGGGTAATCAAAATAGGGTAACATGACCATTCAAGATATTAGAAGCACACATCAGTGGAGATTATTACAGCACAATTAGTCTAATGGAGCAGGGATGGTGTGGACGGGGAGGGGACATATATATATATACACACACATACACACACACACACAACAGAGAGGGAGAACGAGTGAGATTGAAATGGAAATGATAATGTGAGGAATCAGGACTCCCAGCTGTTAACTCAATGATACGTTTGAGGTGTCATTAGTTTTTGCTTTGTTTGGGCCACGCGTCACAGTGGAGTAGCAGTGGGTATGATATGGGTTGCGTCTGTAGGCGAAAGATTTAACCTACAGATCCCATTTCAAATGATATGTGCCACATGTGAAACTTCTACAGTATTAAAGATTATTTTTGGTCCTTATGAAACACTATTAAATCAAATTAAATGTTGCCACTCTTGTGCATTTAAACACAAGAGTGTCTCCACTTCCTGACATCTGTAACAGTGGTGGACTGGCACATGTTTCTAGCACTATACTGTGTAGTCTGCATTGTACAAAATTGCGCCCTGTGCAACTCAATGTAATTAAATGTTTTCACAGTGTGTAACTGCTACTTTTTTCATCAAAGGTTTGACTGGATAGAGCAGCAGCCAGCAGGCAAACTAAACTGGCACACAGTGTGAATATGGTTAATATGATTGCTGGTCAGTCTGAGCCGCAGTACAGGTGTGTGCTAAGCCACTGAGCTGAATGCAGGCTGTTGTGCTTTGACTGTGCTCTGGCAGCGAGAGATAAGTATCTCTAGTACAAATGTGATCCCTTTTCAGCTGTCCTGATTGATCTAAGCTCCTTTCACCAGTTTAAGCCTTTTTGTGTTCACTTTGGTTGTAACCCCCCTCTCTTTGCGCTCTTATGCTCTTTGACATAGTTGCACTCTGACCCAAATAATGCAAGATTCCTCCCTCTGGACCAATGGAGCTATTACTTTGTACTTTCGACCTGATGACAGTCAGCTTTATTTTGATGGCAGCACCAGATTACATTGGCAAGTTGGATGTCTCCTGCCAGAGTTGGGCAGTGGTGTTTGCGGGCTGAACACTGCATGCACAGTTGGCTGATGTACATACAGGGTGGTCTGTAGGGGACAGCAATAATGCACTGTCCTTTTTTTTGGTCCAGCTGTTGCAGTGGTCTGCGGTGACGTGTGCAGAGCAGTAATGCAAACTGCTCAACATCTGGCTGATGGGTGCTGACTCTTGGAGATGACATGGATTCCTGGGAGATAACGGTGGATTTAGCCAGTGAGGGGAAGTGCAGTTAGGACCACTGTGTCACCGCAGAGACAACAGGCAGATAAGCAGAGGAATGCAAATGCTTTGTTTGGCAGAGAACAACAGAAAGCTGATTAGAACAAATGGCCACCCTGCCTTTGCTAGTTTGCTCTTTTTGTGATGCTCTCCTGTGGCGGCTGGGTATAAGTGATTACAATATGTTATGCTGGATTCAAATCTCTTTTTCTAGGTTATGGTATGGTCATACTTCTACTTTCAGGCACCTGCCTCATCTTTTCAGTGTATATGAACAGAAAATGTTGCAGTATCACAAATGCAGCACAGGTCTCCATGGCTGCATTAGCAAATTTGGCAACCAGTGTTTTTTTAGACTCTGAGCCACAGCCATCAGTGCCACACACCACCTCACACACAGTCAAATGCTCCTCATTTCTCTTGCAGTCACCCAGCATGTTGCTCGCCGGTCACTGAACTAGATAATTACGCTTGGTGAAGATACTGAGGCTTTTTTAGGGATTGAAGATACCTTCCACTGATTAATGGTCTCTGTTGTTGAATGCAACGAGGGTTTGGGTCATACAGCGTAATCATGCTGTGTCATGTACCATAAATAACCTTACCTGGTGTAATGCATGCATGCTCATAGGGCTGTCCCTGCAGGCTGCTGCCTTTTGCTCCATCTGCAGCACATGCGGGCCTGTAGGTGGATCAGGCTCCTGCTTCATTGATCAGCGAGTAATTAGAGCACTGAAATGGACCGGACATGCAATCACACGCATGCATGCTTTCTATCGCACACACAGGATGGTAGTTGGTAAACAAACAGGTATCATGCATCGTCTGGCTTCTGTGTGGCCAGGTTGTGTGTTTCCTTAACAGTTAATTGCTCTTATTTAGACTCTTTTGCAACATTATATTTTTCTCTTCTGTTATTTTTCAGCATTTAGATCGAATTGTCCTTTTGAATGTATGCAAAGTTAAAGGTAAAAAGACTCTGTGTACCACAAAATAGTGCTGTAATATCAAATATTGTAAACAGAGGAGTTGAAATAACTCA
Source organism: Myripristis murdjan (assembly GCF_902150065.1). Lineage (NCBI taxonomy): Eukaryota > Metazoa > Chordata > Actinopteri > Holocentriformes > Holocentridae > Myripristis > Myripristis murdjan. The sequence continues at coordinate 16,954,092 of NC_043985.1, read as the reverse complement.
CGGCGGTGTCCAATGACTTGATTTGGAAACTGTATCACTACAGTGTGTTGTAGCTGGCTGACTTGCAAATTTAGGTGTAGAAATGTGTAGAAAATAATTTGATATGCAACTTGATGACTTTAAAAGACAAGCAAACCTTTTCATAGCTCATAAATTTACAGATGGAACTGAATACACTAGTACTGATACTTGAAGATTCAGCAATTAGCTGTGGCAACTAATGTTTCCTCATGAGCAGTTCCACTGAATCCTAATTAGCGTTTTTTTTTTTTTTCACTCCTCACTACGCCAACAAGCTCAATCAGGAACTGAATTATAGCACCGCCTTTGTTTTCCAGCATCACCCCTTTATTAGCTTTATTAATGTTTATGTTCAAGTACATTGTTTCTGCTAATTTGCACTGACTGGAATTGCACTTTATATTGAGTTACGACGTGAAACTGCAAGTTTTATAGAAATTATTTTCCATTTCAAAACAATTCACAGTTTCTGCAGGAAGAGCAGGAACTGTGAATTGTTTTGAACTTGCTCTGATACCCCCAACACACATACACACACTCTCTCACAGACACACACACAAACACTCAATCAACTCAGTTAACAGACACACACTGTATATGTCTTTATGGTGAACTCACTCATTAATGAAATTGTTGGGTATTTGTAACCTGTTACTTTGTATAAATGTAGATCCACCAATCACAGGGTTCGCCTCTCAGATCAGAACAGACAGTGTTTACTACTGAAATCAATACCCTTTTATTTTATGTAATTTTCCTGTCATTGAAAGCACAGCACGGCACATCTCGCATTCTCCCAGGACTCACAAAGTTGATTCATTCCAAAAAAGCCTCTTGAATTTGTTTGATCCACATAATGTAGTGGTGTCTGCCATGTTGCATTTGTCTGATGTAAAATGTAACCACAAATTATTTTAACAAACAGCGAAACAATGACCCTCCACACTGTTACATATGCTGCAAGCGGAGACGTGTGGCCTGTTTAATTTACTGCTGTTTGGACCAGAATAAAAATGCACATTTGGACATAAATTTTCATTTTCTTTTCTTTCCGTAAAATATTTGAAGGAAATATGTGATGAGCTTATATATTGTCATAAGATCCTTTCCGGGGCCAGAGTGACCTTGGCATGCTGTCAACCACAATGTGAGTTGTGTGTGCCACTCTGTGTTTCAGGTTTTACTGGGATCTGATCATGCTGCTGCTGATGGTGGGCAACCTCATCATCATCCCTGTGGGCATCACCTTCTTCAAGGATGAGCACACGCCGCCGTGGATTGTTTTTAACGTGGTCTCTGACACCTTCTTCCTCATGGACTTGGTCCTCAACTTCCGCACAGGCATCGTCAAGGAGGACAACACGGAGATCATCCTGGACCCTCAGCAAATCAAGATCAAGTACCTGAAGAGCTGGTTCGTGGTGGATTTCATTTCCTCCATACCTGTGGACTACATCTTCCTCATCGTGGAGACACGCATCGACTCAGACTTTTACAAGACGGCCCGTGCCCTGAGGATCGTCCGCTTCACCAAGATCCTCAGCTTGCTGCGGCTGCTGCGCCTCTCCAGACTCATTCGCTACATCCACCAGTGGGAAGAGGTAGATCCTGCGGGGATGAGCTCTGCTGGATCCTCATATCAGACTTCACACTAGCTGATAGCACATGACTATAACTCCCTGGATTATTTCAAAGTGTTTTACAATACTCTCGCATGCTCATCCGGTGGAGGCACATTCCATGCTAGTAACTCAAGTCTCACAGTGCCACATCTTTGTCATAGGAGACGTCACTTGCCCTAGCTTATTGCTGATCCTCTCATAAACCTGTGTGGATTATCACTTTTTTGTTTTCAATAACTATTTGTAGAAAATATACAAAACAGACAATCAGGAAGCTCCTTGAATGCAAAATTTATACATGTTTCATGACTGGTTTGCATTCAAGAAGTTTCTTGATTCTGTATTTTCAAAGTTTCTCGGCTGGTTTTGAAGCCCCTTTCTTCTCTCACTTCTTTGCAATAACAAGTTTAGCCAAAGGAAATCCATATATACAAAGTGTACAAGTCCAGTTAACATGTACACTCCCTTTTGACTGGAGATAGTTAGTAGTATAATATCACCCTTCCCGTGCACACACACACACACACATACAGATGCACAACATACACAGACACTCACAATCGACAATCGATTTTTATATGAATTGGAAATTAGTTTTCTATCTGTATTATATATGGACACTATATTTTTTGTAAGTCTAACAAAGGCTACATCCTCCATGGGCCTTTAATGATGCTTGCAGATGATTACACAACATTAAAATAGTCTCTGGGAGTACAGTGGTCTTTAGAAGATTAATAACAATGTGGTCTTGTGAGGGACTGGTATCACCACTGGCCCACATTGCACCTACTGCACATTTCAAATCCTCTGATTGCATGCGAGCAAATTGAAATATTATATATTTATTTACTGAGGGTTATGTGTTTAGTTGTTTTGTTTCCACTAATGCTGATAATCTCTATGTCACAGGTTTTCCATATGACCTATGACCTGGCCAGCGCCATGGTGCGCATCATGAACCTGATTGGTATGATGCTGCTGCTGTGTCACTGGGATGGCTGTCTGCAGTTCCTCGTTCCCATGCTGCAGGATTTCCCTGCTGATTGCTGGGTCACCAGAAACAAGATGGTTGTAAGTAGATCATTCATGAACCAGACAGCATCCTAATGTGTTTTTCAAACCCACTGCCATAATAATAACCCCTAACTATAAATAGCAGATATAAATGCTGGTTGTATTGACTCAGCAGTTATTAATATGGCTCGTTGTTTATGAAAAATATATTACACATTAAAGCCAGTGGGATTAACAATAAATATGCGAGGCAGTAATTAAAATTAGAAAGAAAGAGAGAAAGAAACTAAGAAATAGGCAAATACAAAAACAAAAAGGAAGTACTGTGAATAAGCATGTGTTTAACAAGATCATCCTTTATTTTTGCTTGTCAGATCTCCTCAGCAGAATTTTCCAAAGCCCTGACAGCAAAGATCTGGTGGATCTCACCTGGAGTGGGGATGTAACAATACCATAACTTGCGTTGTTGATATTAGTACTGGTGAAATTACACAACCCTTGATTCCTAATTCAGTACCATAGCAAAAACAGAAATCCCATTCAGCGTTCATCATTCACACTCATTAATTTAAACTTTGTTTAAAAAGTAACCAGGAACATTATGTGTTTCAATTGTTTGAACATTATGCGACACTGAAGTTAGATCTCTGAGTTACAAGCACAACATTGGTCTGTAGCCTCCAAGAACACAAGAGAGCCGACAAACAAAAAACATGCCAAATTAGAGGAACTGTATGAAATGTCGAGCTGTAATAGCAAATGCAATGATTTGATTTTGTGCTTTTATTTTGGTTTACAATCCTGCAAGCATGACTGCACCCTGACATGTTTCAGAATGTAAACATAAGGCTACATTAGAATAGCAGCACTGTGTTACAGAATGATGGATCAAGTTACATCGATACTACTGATACCAAACTACCAGTGTTGATATTGTTTTTAAAATTTTGGTATTGACTTGATACCTAAGTATCAGTTCTTGTGACATCACTAATCTATGCTGTGCCTCACTCAGACTGGCTGCGATGTTAATATTATGGACAATCACACACTCTCTTTCTCCTCATGTCCCTCCCCTGCCCTTACAGAATGACACATGGGGACAGCAGTACTCTTACGCCCTGTTCAAGGCCATGAGTCACATGCTGTGCATTGGGTATGGCCTGTACCCACCTATAGGCATGGCTGATGTGTGGCTCACCATCCTCAGCATGATTGTGGGTGCCACCTGCTTTGCCATGTTTGTCGGGCATGCAACTGCACTCATTCAATCCCTTGACTCATCCCGGAGGCAGTACCAAGAAAAGGTGTGTATTCATCCCGTGCATGACTCGTATTTAGGATACAAAGACATTCTGCAGCTGTAGGAACATGGAAATACACAGTAAACGTAATCAAAGGTGCTATTATGATCAGTGACATCATGTGTGGCATGTGGTAAAATGGTGTATAAGTCTGGAAAGTACCTCATCCACGATTGTAGTTGAGGAAAACACACTTAATGACATAAATTTATAGTGCACATAATACTAAATAGTATTAAAGTGATGATATGTAAGTGAAAAAAAATGTGTTAGGGTGTTATCCTTATGATCAGAACAGAGTGGAAGTAATAATTTTAACTTTCACTATATCACTGCCCTCTTTGCACTGACGTTGGCAGTCATCAGTCACTGTGCATTGAGTCAGATAGTCAAATGGTTCTTTGAAGGAAACTATTAATAAATCTGAGAGGATAGACCCAAACGTTGAGGTTAATCAGTTTGGGAAAATTGTGGAGCTACTATACAAAGAAATGTGATGGTGGTTTAATGGAGAACTTCAGCTAATTGTGAAAAGTGATTAGTAAGACAGAGACAGGTTGGGTACACTGATCATTCCTGGGTCCTATATATCTGGTGGATTGACAAAGTAGTTAATGTTATTAGCTGCAGCCTGTAAAGAGTAACTGTGTTCATCAGATGGAGCAGAGGCACAATATTTCAGTGTGGGAAGGTTTCACAGATGGCCTGACAGGTGACTGTTAATCTAATGAGCAAAATTCGAGTCAACCTCTTAGCCAACACATCAATAAATTTAATATACTCATTTGGCTTGCAGCACAAGACACTTTGTCTGATGGATGCAGATATTTTATATTATTTTGGGTGAGAATTGCTCACCTCTAAATAACTGGACTAAGCCCTCTTCTTTGTCTGTGCAGTACAAACAGGTCGAGCAGTATATGTCCTTCCACAAGCTGCCCGCCGGCATGCGCCAGAGGATTCACGACTACTATGAACATCGCTATCAGGGAAAGATGTTTGACGAGGAGAGCATCTTGGAGGAGCTGAATGAACCGCTGCGAGAGGTCAGATCTCATGCACCTCAGAAGTCACTGCCTCTGTAATAAGCCACACTGCTGCGTCTGAGCCATCATAGTGTTGGCTACAGTGTCATTGTTCGTTTATTGATTACTTTTTTTTTCTTTTACGATTCCTAATAGATCCAAAACTGTTCAAGGAATTGTTGTGCCTATGCCCAGTCTTATAGAGTGATTGGCAGCAGGTACATAGATATCCAATTAAATACATGAGAAAAAGAAAGGAGTCTGTACACTGCTTAGACACCAAAAAAAGGCAATAAAGTATAAAACGTCTCACATATGTTAGGCTCAACTACCCAAAATGTGCAACATGTGTAAGGGTGCAAAATACTGTCAAACATTTTGACATAACATCCTCATCAGTCTTACTCTGAGAACACCATTAAAAAGGCAAAAGATCATTCACTTATTTAATGGTTCTCAATCATAAATATTAGAATAATGAGTTAAGAGAGGAAGCCATTTTAGTTCTAAATGGTTTATTGATCAAGATCATGTGTAGTTAAATATGGCCTTACCACAGTGCATGTTAATGTGTTTGCACTAATGTAGTCTGATTAGTAATGCCAGGAGACTGCAAAGGCAAGCGTTCCCTCAGGCCCTGAAAAACAGTTCACTCATCTGTCAAACACGCTGCTTTTGTACTGGTTGGAGTGTTCACACGTACCACAACATTGTTCATTCGTGGTATGAAGGCATTTCCTTAGCTAGCATGTAGAACGTGTCTCTGTCTCTCTGCAGGAAATTATCAACTTCAACTGTCGAAAACTGGTAGCTTCCATGCCTCTGTTTGCCAACGCTGACCCCAACTTTGTGACCTCCATGCTGACCAAACTGCGCTTCGAGGTCTTCCAGCCCGGGGATTACATCATCAGGGAGGGTACCATCGGCAAGAAGATGTACTTCATCCAGCATGGGGTGGTCAGCGTCCTGACCAAGAGCAGCAAAGACACCAAGCTTTCTGATGGCTCATATTTTGGAGGTACAGTCGTGGCTGCACACTTTAGGCATATAGGAAGATTGCGCACATCATCTCCTTAAAAAAGCTTGGGATTTCCAGGAATATGGCTTTGGGATCTTTTGTGTTCCATTTTGGGGTTTTCTATTGTTCACGCTAGATTAACACAACTGAACACACACTCATAATTTGAAACTTGTAAATGAGGACAGGAAATATGTGCTTAAATAAACCCAACTCCCATTAGAAATGAGGTATTTAAGAAATATCACACTTGTCATGTTTTCGCAAAAGATTAAATTGCTAAACACGATAAAATGTAGATAAAGAAAGTGTGTGTTTGTGTGTGGATGTGTGTACATGTGTGCTTGTGTCCTTATCCTCAATATGTCTGCCCTGAAAAAAAAAATGTATCTACTTTTAAAATGGAGCATTGTTTTATTTCTCTGATCTGGCTGGACAGATGAGGTTGGAACAAACTGTAAGCTGCAGAAATTGCATTAAGTGCTCCATCTGTGAAGTTCAGAGGCATAGCTCTTTTTGTGTTTTATCGTCTTAGACTAATAAAACAGTGTTTGCTTGTCCTGAATGGGTCTAGAAAGATCTAAATAAGGCAATGTATATTAAAACCATTACAAAGGGAGGAGAAAACACTGCATTCAATATAGCATCTTTCCATAATATATTATGCTGCCCATTTCTTTAATCCTCAGTGTTAATCTCTGACATGTGCAGTATGCTAAAAAAGAAATGGTAATAATAATGGTCTAAAGTAAAGTAAAATACATTTATTATGTACCCTCCCTGCAGAGATTTGCCTGCTGACTCGGGGCAGAAGGACGGCCAGTGTGAGAGCAGATAACTACTGTCGCCTGTACTCTCTGTCGGTGGACAACTTCAACGAGGTGCTGGAGGAGTATCCCATGATGAGGAGGGCCTTTGAGACTGTGGCTCTCGACCGCCTTGACCGTATTGGTGAGCCCTCCGCTAAGAGATAAAACCCCTATTCAGTGTGCCAGCCATATTTGACTGTAGCACATGTAAAATCTGAACCAGTGAAAGATATTGCAATGGATACAGAACACATAGTGGTGTCCATCTGTCATGTCAGCTGCTTTAAACACTCCATTTAACAAAGGCAAGGTTATGTTGATGCCCTGAAGCGTTGTTTTACATATGTGTGGAACAGTGAAGATTATGTGTGTTTGTTTGTGTTTTTTAACAGGGAAGAGGAGTTCTGTTCTTCAACATAAAGTCCAGCATCACCAAAGTTCAGGCACACTTAACCTCCAAGAAAACGAGATCATCCAAAGAATAGTACAGCATGACCGTGACATGGCCCAGTGCACCCAGCTGATCCAGACCAGTGCTGCCCAGAGCCTAAATCCTGCCCCTGCTCCCCCGTCACCCACCCCAGTCATCTGGGCCCCCCTGGTCCAGGCTCCACTCCAGGCTGCTGCTGCCACCACCCCTCTGGCCCTGGCCTTGGCTCACCACTCTCAGCTTCCTCCCATCCTCTTTCACCACCCTCTGGCATCAGGGTCTGGCTCCCTCAAGGACCCATCTGGCCATCCAAAAAGAGTCCATGTTGGAGCCGGCTTGCCCAGTGGCTGTGGTTCAGGACCCGGCTCCCCTGCCAGCTCCACCAAATTCCGCTCCGGGATTGATACTCCTATACTGGCCTCCCTCAGGACGCAGCATCTGTCCACTGCTCCTATGTCGCCCACGCTGCCTTCCCAGCCCACAATCACCAGCAGCTTACAGCCCCTGGCCCCTCTGCCTCAGCCGCCACATCAACCTCAACCTTTTCCGCCCCAGCCCGGCATAGCCTCAATCATCCCCATCAACCCTGCGTCCCTCTCCTCCACCTGCACTGCCCAGCTTCACCCTCAGCCCCACCGTGGTGCTATGGCCACCCCACCCCATATAACAACTTCGCTCCAGCAGGGGGCATCAGGGAGGCTAACAGGCAGATTCCCAGCCCCCTCCACTCCCACAATAAGCCCTCTGATCTCCAGCTCAGTCGGTCCCATACTAAGCCAGCTGCAGCAGACCTCTCACGCCAGCATTCAGCAGATGGGGTCCACTCATGACAGAGTAGGCAGGACAGCCAGTGGTCTGAACCTCCCTCAGTTTTCATTCTTCACCAGCACCCAACCCTCCAGTGGATATGCTCTGGAGCAGCCAGCAGCTGGAGGCAGATTCGGGGCCTCAGCCTCACTGGTACAGCATAGCCTGGCAGGCCTCCAGTCTGTTTTTCTGCCCCAGGTTGTCCCGGAGCACTCTGCCCTCGCCTCCCTGGCCCAGTACGGCTCCGGTGAGGCCTCGCCCTGCTGCACCCCTCCAGTCCCGAGTCCCAGCATACAGAGCCCTGAGAGGGGAAGGACTGGGCATCGCAGTGAGCTCCCCAGCAGTACGAGCTCTCATAGTCCCATAACTCCTCAGACATCATGCCCTGCCAGGGTGGCTTGTACCCTCAAAGAGAAGGCCGAGTCCTCGGTGGATCTCTTTACCCAGGAAATAAAGACTATCTCAGGCTCTCAAAGCTCTATACACCAGGAAAGGCCTTTGGCCATTAGCTGCTCTTCAGAGGCATCAGTAGGAGCACTCAGCCCCTTCTCTGCATCCTTGGCTGTCAGTAAACCCTACAGCCCGATCCCGGGTGAAGGCCCCCCAGTGAGTCGGACACAGTCAGGGCCCGAATCTCAGAACCAGTCTCCCCGCCCAAGATCCCCTGCTAAAATGTTAGAGACAGAACACAAACAGTCCAAACTTCCCTCCAATTTGTGAGGTTAAAACACACCCTCCTTTGATGCCAGAACTATGAGAACATAACTTCCTCTTTGGCATCGTTTTTAACCACTACTTTGATCATTTTTAACTAGGAGGGTGTGTTATTTGAATCATATTGGAGATCAGTGGTTTCTTTTTTACTGAGAGTGAATGGATCATGGGCAGAAAGGGACAGCGCTGGATATTTTTTTCTACAGGACATTGCTACTTTGAATATAGTAATAAAATCCAAAACCTATTGATGAAAATATATATATGACCTCATGAAAATATCAAGCATTGTATGTATTATATTATAACCACACTCTGTGATTTGTTATTTATCGGTATTTGTTTAAAACCTCTTGTCCAGGCATTTTTTGTGTAACCTCTTAGCTACACCCATTTAGTTGGAAAATTATCAGCAACTCTTTCCATTTTTGAATGAAACCAAAAATTGCTTTTCCTTTTTATATCCTGTCTGACAACTGAGTGTGTTGTGTGAATGTAAGGTTACCCTGAAGAGATCTGAGGAGAAACAGACTGTGCACTTTGCTTGTTTTGGAGATCACCTACTGTAAGGGTTAGATGATGGTATGTCTTCCAAGATAGTGTTTCAGCAATATTGCACACCCACATGGGTTTGAAAACACAAATCAGTTCACATTCAAAAACTGAAACTATGAATGTAATGTAATGTCAGTGTGTCATTGGAGCAAGATATTCGCTTTAAAAATGAATCCTTGCATTGGAGGTGAATGTGTTGAACACAGAGTCTGTTTAACAATGGTTATTCTCACCAGACCATTGGGAAGTATAACTAGTTAGGTCTGTAAAAAGACCTGGCAGAGTGGTTGTTGACAGGGAGACAATGCACACATTTCCATCCTGTCCCAACACAACTGCTCTGGCACGTGGAGAGCCGCACAACCGATGCCAACTCATTTCAGTGTGAGAATAATGAAGGAGCAGAATATACACCTGAGCCAAGGTTTGTGTGCCATTAGCACTGTATGCAATAATCTGTGTTTTTTATGGGTATACAAAGGTACTGTCAATTGAAGCATTAGTCCTTTTCAACAGGGAGAGTCAGTGAATGAGATGGTCTTTAGATACATAGAACAGAATATAATTTAAGATAGATATTAATAAAGCAAATGTGGATAATCAAACATCCTAAAGCCAGCGATGCACAAAGATCGATCTGAATGTTTCTTGCACCAATCAAAGGGCTAAAAGCGGTTACTTGGACGCGTCGTTAACGAGAAACCCGGATGGGTCATATTGCTGCATATTTACCTCTTTCATTGTACATTATTTGATTGTAAAATTTGACATCCGTTGTTGAACAACTGCTGCTTGTGATGCTATGCCGAATCAATAATTCTATCACTGATTGCTTTTTAAAAAAAAAAAAAAAAAAGAAAAGAAAAAAAAAGAAGTCAACAAACCAGACCTACAGATATCTTAAATCCCGCTTCTTGTTAATAATTTCATACTGAGGCCCGCTCTGACTCTGACCCTGACCCCATGGGGAAGAGATATACCATCAGTCACTAGCCAGTCACTGCCAATGGACTCGATCAATCCTTCATTACTATTATCCTCCAACCCCCCATCACCACAGCACTGTGGAGACATCAGCTTGGATTGAATATTACATTACTTTGAGTGTATTGTACTTAAAAGTGGTGTGGGCGACAGTGTCTCACAGTGTGGTGGGATTTATTCATCTTTCATATCTATTTATATATTTATTTTTCATTTTGATGCCTTTTAACCAACAAATTAAACAATTTCATCACCTATATATGTTAGTCATATTTTATTTTAGCTATTAAATTCAATGCAATAAAATAACATATGGTCAATGGCTCTCTTTGTAACTGCTGATTTCTTTTAAAGAGCAACACATATTGTTGCGTGAGGGAGGGGAGAATCTGATGAAATGCTGCTGAAGTTGCAGAGTTTAAGCCGGATTATAAATCATTTGTGACTGCATGGTGTTGTTTAGTGACAACATTCAAAATAGTCTGGATTATTATTTCTTTTCTCTCGTCGATACAAAGAAAATTATCTGCCATGTAGATAATGACTGCTGGATTAGTGAGCAAATGAGGCTGTGCAATCCATCACTAATGCAGGTTTAATAAAGAATCTTTCACATGATCTTATGGTTGAAGTAAAGCTGCCAGGCCAGTCCAATATGCATATGCAAAAATATTCCTTTTCATTTGTCATGCCCAGTTACTATAAAGCACCACTAGATGGTGTCATTTGTCCTATGAAGGAAGACCCTATTCCTATATGTTGTCCTCTCATGTATCCAGTAAGAAAATGCACTGATTATCCAGTAGATTATTGAGTTTTGATATTCATAAATGTTTCAATGTACTTTTTAAAGAACCAGTTCAGTATGACACATTTACACTGGCTTTATTTTTTCTTAGAACATTTTTAGGAGCTTCTAGTTTAACCCTAAATTCAAACATGGTAATGCATTATTCATTACATCTATGTAAGGATCACATAAGGGTAATTTTTTGTGAAAGGTTTTGCTTTTATATGTGTTCTTTTAGTTAGAGTGGCTGAGAAAGACACATGGCCTGAATTTATATCGATCCTCCCACTTCTGTTGTTATTTGGAGTTTCCCCACACACTGATGTGGGCAGTATACCATCATAAAGCATACAGTTTATACAGAGATAGATAGCTGCATAGACAGATGGATGGAGAGTGGACAAAATATCAAACACCTATTAATATGTGTATCAACAATTGTTATGAGACATCAGGCTTTAAAGGCATGTGTATTTTCCATTGCTCCCTGATATTAATATGTATTTGTTTAGATGTCATACTTTAAGACTTTAGATGTCATACTTTAAGACTCATACTTTAGATGTCATACTTTAAGACTGACAAATAGATTGAAAGTGGTGAGGTTAAAATATGCAACTAAAATAACCATTCATACATAAGTTCATAAAATCTAATGAGATATAGTGAGATTGAATTAGGCCTCATTTTGCTGAGGAACCCCTAGACCCCTTTCAACTGCAATAGCAAGCAGAGCCATCAGGATGAGCATAGCAAGTTTGTATTCAACCGTAATGCAGTCTCATAAGATGTGGGTCACATGCCGTGTTGTTCTCCTTGAATAATGGGACTGACAAAAAATGAAAAAAGAAATTATGAAACATTTCAGCTTAGAACCTAAATAAAATACTGAATGAAGAGAAAAACTGCTCTTGTTATGGTATAATGTTACAGTGAATAACACAGGGAACAAAAACATAGTTGATCCAAGTGTTCCTTTTAATGGATGGAAACCAAGTCAAGTCAGACCACTTAACAAACCAGATGAGCACTTTGTTCTATGTCACATAAGACAAACCCATTACACTACAGAACTGCACTTCTTCATCCTGGGTAGAAACATTGTAAATGAACAAAACATTAAGGAACTGTCGTAAGGTGTTCTTGGAAAATATTTATGTGACAACCATGTTACTCCTCTTACACTGAATGCACAGGAACGTAAGCCTCCACATTGTTCTCCGTGCAAACACATGGAGGCACATGGCAATGTGACCAAAACGTAAAACGAAACAGTTTCTATTGAAAGGTTTTCAGTCAAGTGCAGCCTCTGGCAAGTGGACTTGGAGTACCCATGTGTGGAAATGGCCACACATGGGTGACAGGAATCATGGAGTTAATGTCTATGAACGACACCATCAAAAGTCCTTTGCAGAAGTGGCCTGGTCTTGTCTTTCTGTTGGTAATGTAGATGGCTTTCGGAAAAGTCTTGCAGGAAGAAGATGACTTCTATAGGGGGAGGGAGGTTAGAGCAGAGGGGAGGGGGAGAGGTGAACAATGTCCTCGGATGGAATTCAAGGCACGAGCACAACACGCATGGTGTTGGTGTAACCAGCGCCTGGACGCCAGCCGGTCACGACAATGACCACATCACCAGTCTTGAAGAACTTGCGGTGCTTGCCTATGGACAACGAAAAGGGAGAACAGAATTAGTGATAGAGCTGTGCATGCATGCTACCAAGTCATATTACTAAGTAAACACAGGTAGTCCTGCTGGTTTGTTGTCTAAATACTGCAGGTGACAAAATTCTTCTACACCTCTCTATCACCCTCTCCACAGTTAAATCTGCTCATTTGAAGATGACTTATGTGAATTCAAACATAAACAATCAGATGACCACTCACCAACTTCCATGGCAAAGTTCACGCGCAGGTCAACATCCTCTGCCCAGACATCATTGGCGGGCTTGGTGTAGAGCACAGGGTAGATACCGCGGTACAGGTGAGCCTGGCGGGCAGTCTGGCCACAGCGGGTCACGGCAATGATGGGAGCACGCGGCCTGTACCTGGAGAGCATGTGTGCAGACCTGCAGGACACAAGTATAAGTAGAGATTACAGGTCTGAGATCAATAAACTTGTAAAATCACTGTCTGAAGTGGATGCCAAAACTAAGTACTGTGGTGCTATCATTTTGAATTGATTTCACGTGGGAGTTCACATTCACGTGCTTATGAGTACAAACTCCCAAGTGTAGAGGAATCAACAGGGAGTTAAAATTAACTTATGAAATGTCAGAGTTCACGTTTCAAAAGGTCACAAGTGGATCACAGATTGTGGGCACGGTGAGAGCTGGCACGCTTGACATGTGCTAAGGACTTATGTCAGAGAGCGAGGAATGCAGAGATATGATGATGCAGCAGTTTCCTTACTCACAGTAAATGCCGTGCTGCAGGATATTGTGACTCAGAGCTTTGATTGAGCACGGGGGACATTTGTGCAAGATGTATTTTCTCCTGGATTTATACCTGCCGGTCTTGGTGAGCACGATGATGGCACTGGCGCAGCACTTGAAGGAAGCCTCGACTGCACCAATGGCGACAGACTCAGTGGGGTCACGGGTCAGGTGAGAGGTGCGGCGCAGCTCCTCAAACATCTGCCTGTGGAACATGGCAGCCTCGGCCTCACGGGAAATCTTATCATGTCGAGAAAATAAATAAATGGGTGAGGGTGGTGTCAGGCTTGAATTATACTGCTGGTTTACACATGCAGGGCTTTGTCTGTATTCTAAAGGACAACCATGATGCATTCTAAATCTAAATTACAGTAAGTGGCAAATGGATACAAGGGTGAGAAGACAGGACAGCGAACCTGTGAACAGAGATCTGCATACCTGGTAGCACACTGAGACCTGATGCTAAGCAACAGCGTCGGCCATGTCCAGGGACTGTTGCTGTGTGGTGCAGATCCTCAGACACATGCTAATTGAGCGATATGAATATCACACAGTTAACAGCAAAACGCAAGACACGTGAATAGAAGCCATGTTTGGTAGCAGATGGACAAAGGGAGGAGCAGGAGAAACAGGGATAAAAAAAAAGCAAGTTTGAAGCAGTTAGTAAAACCCAAGCAAGTAATATGCACAACTTGGAGGCTATTATGCTATTTTTTCACACAACATTATTTAGCTCACACCATACAGCTAGCAACACTAATCTGAGTCGATATATAAAGAATCTTTCATAAAGCGTTTATTGCATCAAGTAGTTCACTCATCAATCCAAAGTTAATTCTATTGATGTCATGTGAGTTATATATTACTCATGCATGTACTTGGAAGATGAACACAAATTAATACTGATAATGGGACCAATTGGAGCAGGGGGAGGGGGGTCTCACCATGTGATGTGTGCGCACACACTCCAGGGGGTAGTCTCCCTTGGCAGTCTCACCGCTCAGCATGATGCAGTCATTGCCGTCCAGCACAGCGTTGGCCACATCACTGGCCTCAGCACGAGTGGGGCGAGGCTTTTTGATCATGCTCTCCAGCATCTGAGGGATAACAGCGGAAGATGCCATGTCATTTACTGCACACACACTGTTATACACCATTATAGCTGGTGCTTCTGTGATTCTTCTCTGTCCTGTTACTGATGATGTCACGGACCTGCGTGGCACAGGTGATGGGCTTGCCGACCCTGTTGCACCGGCCAGTCATCATCTTCTGGGCAAGGAAGACCTTCTCTGTTGGGATCTCAATACCCAGGTCACCACGGGCAACCATGATACCATCGCTGGCCTCCAGGATCTCATCAAATCTGCAAGGCAATGAGATCAAAGGTGAACACTGTGAACTGTGCAAAAAAATATTACAGATTCAAATCTGTAGATGTTTAGATGCTACGATAAAATCTTTCCACTGATCATCCACCGACCTGCGCACACCCTCGTGGTTCTCCAGCTTGCTGATGATCTTGATGTGCTTTCCCTTCTCACCCAGCACTTTCCTGACTGCGTGCACATCAGCAGCCTTACGGATGAAGGAGGCGAAGACCATGTCGACACCCTGCTCCACACCAAACTGCAGGTCCTGAATGTCCTTCTCTGACACAGCAGGGAGGTCCACAGCAGCTCCGGGCAGGTTGACACCCTTCTTGCTGCCCAGCATACCGCCATTCTCAATTTCGCAAATCAGGAAGTTGTTGCCTTTGGACGTGCAAATTGAAGAGAAATTTAATTAACGTTAGGCAGAAAAGTAAAAACAAACAAACAAAAAAAACATCTGCATAAACACACAGACTGAATGGAAGAAGCTGGTCACCAATGCTTACCAATTTCCTTAACCTTAAGGGACATGAGACCATCATCAATGAAGACATGGTTTCCGACCTGCAGGACCTTGGTGATGTTCTGGTAGTCGAGCCACAAGACTTTTTCATCACAGTTGTCTTTGTACTGGTCGTCCAGGGTAAGCTTGATAGTTTCACCCTTCTTCAGCTCAACCTCAGCTGTGCCACTCTAAACATGACCAGAGACAGCTTGTTGACTCTTTGGGAATATCAGTAACAAACACCCATACAGATGTTTGTGCCGAAAATCAACTAACACTGTCTGTGAAAATAAATAACACTGGAAAATGGGTCAATAATGCAGAAATCAGGCCTTGAAGCTTTTCTTATGGTACTCCATCTGGGTAGAACTCACCCCCTTGATAAGACCAGTCCTGATTTCTGGTCCCTTGGTGTCCAGAGCGACAGCCACTGGTCTGTACTCAATAGAGCCAGGCACAAAGCTCTCAGTTGCCTCACGCACATTCTTGATGGTCTCAGCATGATACTGTAAATTATTACACAGCAATAACAGTCAATTATCATTATACGATTAATATCATAATTTAATTAATTTTGTGGACAGTGGATCAGTGGTGGGGTCAGAATATCAAGCACTTATTGTGGAAAATAGAGTTGCCACAGTAGTAGGGGCGACAAACTCGATCTGTAATGTCACAGTGAACAGCAACCGGTTACCTAACGCTAAGTAATAAATTGTACATGGCAGCTGTAGCACATGTTTGGCATATGACATTGTCCACTTTCAGTGTACATAAATAGCTCCACACAGACTATGCGGAGTATTAAATAAACACTTGTCAGTAGGTTTTACACACAGCCTGTACACAAAATTCTGCAAATCAAATTCACTCCACATACTCTTCTCCTCATTTAGTACGGGACCTCCGTTAATTATACAATCTTCAGCCTTTCTGTCTCGCATTATGTGGAAATAACAAAAGAAAAGTCTTGTGTGAACACTGAGTACTGCCTTCATCCAGTAACAAATGCTTTGCTCACGCTGGTCTCACTGAGTATCGCCTGCTCACACTGTTGCTGAGAGGCTAATACCCAAGCACCTATTTATAGCTGCACTGACAACTAACACACCAATGAAACAAAGGTCAAATTTCTTCTGCCCTTCTTCTAACAAATTGTTTCACATTATCATTTTTGTCTTGATTTTTTATTTAAATTCTGTATATGTGTGTGTGTATGAGTATAGAAACTAGTTTAAAATTGTCTCCTCTCTCTGTGTTTGTGTGTGTTTATACTGTTGTCAACTCCGAAGCAGTGTCTGCACATCCCATTTCTAACACACAGGGCAAAGCAAATGCCTGTCCATGAGTCAAGTTACATCAGAAAGAAATGGTAACTGTGGTTAACATTTGATAAAGGGCATGATCCAAATATCAGACCTAGCTCTGGGTGTGTGTACACTAAAGCTGATGACAGGTTTTCAGGCTCCTCCACTCAGGTGACACTGTGAAAAAGGTAAAAAGGCATGACTTTTAAAGGGGAGAGGTCAGTAGTCTAAGGTCGGTCCAGACATTGGCTGTGATGCAGTTGGCTCGATTGATCATGCTACAACATGGAAGGCACTGAAGGGGCAAGTATGAGCTCACAGATCAACTTACAGCCACTGATAGTTACCGGGGTACAAGTGTAATGTCAAGCCGACTGTTGGAGTTTCAAATGAATGAAGCTTAGGAGATGCAACGGGCAAAATCTGACTAGAATAAATAATTTGTTGTAGCTAATTTTAGTCATCCTTCACTGACCTCGTGTGTGCCGTGAGAGAAGTTCATTCTTGCAATGTTCATCCCAGTTTTGATCATTTCCTTGAGCATGTCCACAGAACGGGAGGCAGGTCCTGCATTGAGACATGTGAACAAAGGGACCTTAGAGAAACATACAGGACTCAACATGCAATTTGCAAGACTATATGCAAGATAAAAACCTAGACATAATGTGATGGTAATCTTTGAACTGTAACATTTAGTGTGGTTTAGGAATGTGTCTGACCGATTGTGCAGATAATGCCAGTGTTGCGAGACACTGCAGGCTCAGAATCGATGTCCAACAGGCACATGTGCTCAAGGTGGGTGTCAGCCATGGCAGCATGCATCTGCTGGGTCTGGATGATGGAAGAACCCGTATCCTTAGACTTTGACATGATTGGATCAGAGTCTGTGGGAAAAGACCTGAGGAGACAGAAAGAGAGAACAATTAGGACATATTTGATATAAGGTTAAGAGCCTATCTCTAACTCTGACACTTGGGCTCAAATAGGAAACAATCATTTTTGTATCATGGACAAGATACATTGTAGGCTCTTGGACTTGTTTATCTTGGCAATACAATTATTCTTGCTTCTACTTGATACAAGATGACTTATAATGCCACAGTAACAGCAAATGTTAGCTACTACGGAATACAAAATGAGGAGCAACTCCTTGTTGTTTTCAAAGGAAAAATAAATGTGTAGTAAAGTGACCTTCTCATGGATGGCAGGTGAATTCTAAGCAACTACAAGGCAGTGTGGCAAGTAACCAACCAGCCTGTGCACAGAGCAACAAACACTGTATGAGCCTGTGTGACCACACACACTCCTGTATTGTGCATTCCAGTGAGAGTTTATGAGAAGCAGGAGTGGCTCATCACTTTGAGGGTTACGGTTAGAAAGAGACTAAAGGTGATTCACACACAGAGAACAACTCCAGAACAAAAGAGTGAATTCTGAAAGGCACATGTAGCTCTTTATCTTTGCATTTAGAGAATTGAGAATTTTGAAGATTTAACTGGCAGCAGGCGACCCTAACACACCCACCCACCCACTCACGCCCAAAGAGGTGTGCAACATCCATGACAGATTTATGTTGTCAGACAGGGAAGCTGACGAGTGGAGCAATTTCAATAATTATTATTATTTTATTTTTTTAACTAGCCTAAAAACGAATCAGTATTAAGAGTTGTAGAGTAGTAGTAAGAGAAGCGGTAAAATTCAAAATAATGGACATGATAATAAATGTGTACAGTAGGTGCTAAGGTAACCTGCTATTTGAGTACCGTTAGTTTTATTATTGACTTGAAATAACTTTTTTGAAATCAGCTCAATTCAAAAATACAAATAAATTCAGAGAGTCAGACGCATTGCTACTCACCTACTGGGAGAACTTTGCGGGGACCGAAGCATCCGCGGCTGCGCTCGAGCGACACTTATTCTCTCAACTAACCGGGACTACTTTCGTCTGGTGTCGGTCCGATGGCATGAGGATATAGGGCGCAACTGTAACGCTATCACTAACATCGTCCTTTACTGTTTATCCAGGAAATGAAGCATACATTTTTTCCCCTTCAGTATGGAAGTTGATTACGTTACTCAATTTTATGGGTCATATTTCGATCCGGTTTCCAGGTAAAATACAGCATTATTTAAAAAAAAAAAAAAAAAGGCGGAAGGATAAAGCACAGATGCGAATGTTGTTCGCCCAGCCAATCACAGAGCTTTCCATTGGTACATGAGCTTGAGTCATCAGAATTGATGGGCACTGTGGGTCTTGCAAGGTGTCATGTGTGTAACTTGTAAATAGCATCACCTCCCTCCAAAGACTGCTCCCCCACCCCTCACACACACACACACACACACACACACACACACACACACACACAGGTTTGTACTGCTGCAGTCTACATGTAGACTTCCATTTACTACATTCAACAACTGACCCCTACGCCCAACCTCATCACTCTCCAATGCCAAACCATGATCTTTAACCTACAGAAACCTAACACTGAACGTAACTGTAATTTTACCTCCGATCCCTGAAATAGACGATTAAAAAGGTTTAACTTGCAAAATGTCACTTGTTACTTATTTTCTTGGCTCGAGTGGAAGTTTCATTCACAAAGTTATGCACAATCACAAACATCCCTCAATCTAAAACCACTCAGTTTTCCAAAGGAAGTTACATCCTGGCCCTGATTTGTCCAAAAGCTGGAAGACTGAGATTGAAGCCAGTTTCATTTAATAATGAATTTTATTCAGACACATAGTCCACATGACAATTATAAAAATAAAAATAAAATAAAATAAAATAAAATAATATAAAAATAAAAAAAACAGACATAACAGACGAAAATGTGAAGAAATACATTGTGCAGTGCTTTACCATTAAATTACCATTAAAAATGTATGTCATATGTATATATATATACACACACACACACACACACACACACACACACACACATACATACACATACATACATATACATATACACACATATACACATATACAAGCTACCTATAGATATGAGACAGCGTTTACTTAAGAAAGGGTCAAGCTAACATGCCAGTACATACGAAGCCTGGATGTGAACTGATAGCCCATTATGGGGCTAATTAGGGCCATAATAATGATGTTTTCAGACACATCCAGTCAACACATAAAATTAAACATTAGTTTTCGTAACAGTGCCTGACATGTTGGTATATTAGAGGACACAAACAGCTGACTGGCACTGTGCCACCTAGGAACGCCAAGCAGCATCATTATATGCCACTTGGAGCCTCTGCATACTTTTCACTCTGTAGGAGGACCAGAGGTGAGCTGTATACAGAGGGGTAACATAAGCTTTGAACAGAGCACATTTAACATCTGCAGAGCACATAGAAAATTTTCTCAGCAGCATGTTGGCCTGAGCATATATTTTACAGCACTGTCGACGGATGTCACTGTCGTCCATAAGATCATCTGAAAAAATATGCCCAAGATATTTTAATTCCCTTGTCATGTCTAAGGAGCCCTCTGAAAGGTAAAAGACAGGAAAAATTGGTTTCCTATCCTCCCTAGATGTCACAACCATGATCTTTCTTTTTTTGGTATTATAATTAATGTCATATTCCTTGCCATATTGTGTTGTAACCCAGCAGTATACAATAACTCATTTCCTGGGTTATTACATAGTTATATACCTGAAGCTTGTTTATACTTGGCTTTGGTGGATGGGGTGCACTATCATCTTTCATTTTGATATCAACAATCATTTTTCTGATTGTTTTCTCTCACATGGACAAACTTCAACACACGGATTTCAGGCTGACTTTCAGAACTCAGTAAGGGTGGTACTGTCTGTCCTTTGTAATAACAATAATATGACCAAATGCATGTAGGCTACTCATAGAGGAGATAAGTTGGAGACACTGGAAACTGGTGCAAAGTTAAGCTTGGTATCTATGTAAAGTGTGTGTCGGTGGCCAGTGTGCCCAAGCATCCACTCGAGTACAGTATGTACTGTGCTGTGTGTCTCTTGTGAGCTGTGGATACTGAGCTGAATTACATGCTCTAAATGTGTATCTAAATCCAAAGTAACTTTTAATTCAAGTGCACAGATGCTTGCATTACACAGTCAAGTGTTAATCTATTGTAAAGTGTGTGCAACCTTTGCCTTACACTTATCAGAAAATACAAAAGCCTCCTCCATTACCGCAGTTACAGACACAGCCTGCATCCCGGTTTATATTACATTGTAGTAGTACTGAGCAGACTGCCCATATCATGAAACTGAGGAGTGCTGTTTACATGTAATTAAAAGTTCAACAAACACATTTTACAGCCAGTTCTTGAAATTAAATCACACAGGTAATGCTGAGATTTAACCCCCCTGCACACACACACACCCTGCATGCATGTCATTCCACATTTTATGTACGTTACTAATGTTTCCCCTCTCGTCAACAGCTGCAGAACAAATAAAGCCTGGAAGTGCATATTTACTTTTCTCTGTGACAAAACAATACAATGTGACATTTGCATCCATATGCTACATATGAAATATGATTTATTGCTCACAGTATAAAGAAAAGAAAAAGGAGGAAAATGAGAGTTGGGGAAATGGGTGGTATAAATCTGGGGTATCATGCACATAAATATATCAGTGTTACTATATTAATGTGAAACAGATGTATGAACAAGATGTGTGTGCATGTAGAAAGAAACATAAAAGATGAATATTTGAGCTTCATTAACTGTTAGTTATGGGTGTCAACATTTAAATACAATGTATACAACTTTTTAGCACATTGTGTCTTGTACTTTATGTGTAAAGGGGTAATTACATATATGGTTGCCATTCTCTGATGATATATTTAAAGAGATGAGTCAGTGTTGGAAGGCCTAACAAGACCTCCACAGGACAAGATGACCAACATGTTAGGAACATACTGTGCCACCACATAAGACCCCTCACACTCCACCCAGTGGACAGTGAGATATATATTCATTAGCCACCGATGGGGGACATTCCTGAATTTCCTTCCTATTTATCATATCAATAACAATATCAATAGCACAGGCACCACATGAAAAAACCTGACAGAGTCTTTGTGTGTGTGTGTGTGTGTGTGTGTGTGTGTGCATGTGTCTTCAGTGTATTCTTCTGTGTATGTGTATTCTTATGGTTTTACTTTAACTGATTCCAGTCACTTATTCATGGCAAATTTGAAAATATGTGTTACAATGTGTAAGTACCACAGAAAAGCTCGGGCTTGCTCATTCGCCACAGGTGTTTTTGAGGTTGTTGTGGCAAACTTGAAGTGGTGAGAACAAAGTGTCCTTGCTGTAACTGTCCACACTATGAAGCAGCAAAAATGACTATAAACTCCACAATAAGCCTTGAAAAATGCTCCTCTACTGATATATGTTCTGGGTCACAAGAGTGAAAAATGTAAATAAATAAAATGAAATAATATATATTCTTGATGCCCCAATAGAGCTGCAGGTGAAAATAAAGCTGTGAAACAAAACACTTAAACACTTCTTTATGCTCCTCTAAATGTGGCTTTGAGAGCTGCTCCTTTCACATCCAATAACCAGTTTTAATTGTCCTCCAATATTAACATTTTGCATTTAAATAATAAAACAGAATATAATGCAAAATGAACCAATCGGGTGTTTATTTTGCATGCTGTTTACAAGGACAATAATTTATCTGTTTTTATTCCAGTTCAGATATCACCATTACCATTGCATGAATATGACACTGGTATATTTGTCCCTCCCTTTACACACACACACACACACACACACACACACACACACACACAGAGAGAGAGAGAGAGAGAGAGAGAGAGAGAGAGAGAGAGACAACAGCTCTCTCTTGTGGATGATAGGTTGCAGTTCCTTGTGCATTTTATCACCAAATAGCTGTGCCTGATATATAACTGAGGCATGTTGAATTAATTTTACAGGAACTAGAATTCCAGTTTGTGTTGTTGATTATTAACAATGAATCTGTGATGCCAAAAAAATCCCTTCAGCTACACCAGCAGGTTCTGTGTGTAAGCTGATTGCTGGAGAAAAACTTAGAGAAAAAGTATGAACCCTCTGTTGTCATTTTATCTTATGAGAGAGAAACGACAATGTCCTGGTACTGAGATGCCTTACAGAACCAGTGCCGGATGCTAAATTATTTTGTATTGTATTGTATTCTTTTTATGGGTTTATTTGGGGTTTATGGGTGTATTTATGAGTTTTCAGAATCACTCATGCTGGCAAACTGCAAATACACATAAATAAGCACCCGTTAATAGCAAACATCTACTCGTGTCTAAGGGGATTACGTGGAGAAAAGCACTTGCTGAGAGGAGACACAGACGCACAGATGTATGTAGTCCCACAAGTGTCTAATCTGGCCAGACTGTGGAGCAGCAGGTGACTGCTAACAAGGGTAACTGCTGATTAAGGTCAGGCCGCACCACACCAGACAGACAGGAAGTGCCAAACATCATCCATGTCACCATCTTTCAAATCTGCCCCCCAAGGATCTTTGGATGTGCTCATAAAATTGATTTATCAACCAGGCTAGAGAACAGTGTAATCTGTGGAGAAAAAAAGAAACTCAATAAAGCAAAGAGAGGATTGTTGTTTTGTTTTTATTTGGCTCCTCCTCCACCCCTTTTCATTCAAGAACAATGTAAACAGTGGAGGAATGGCACTCATATCACACAAATAGAACAGAAATAGAAAAAAAAAAACACTGGAGTTACAGTTCAAATCATAAAAATCAATCTTTTGTTGGGATAATCAATCCACAATGTTTGTTCACTCTTTCCATTCATAGCCCCTCTCAGCCTCTCCTGTCTTTGGATCAGGTTCAGCTGTTCAAGGTCTCAGTATCTGCAGGCGATCATGTGACTTTAAGTCTGAGACCAAGCATGTGTGACTTTCTGCTGTTCAAAACCAGAGGGGGAGAGGACAGCAAAGAGTGGCAGCCAAACACAGAGGGCAACCCAAGCGATCAAACGGGAATATCCATTTGTCGCTGCATGACTTGAATGCTGACTTTTGATTTTCTTTCCTTTCTGTTTTTCATATCATCAGTGCCTTAGTTTACTGCAAAGGGACATGTGGAAGCTCAAGAGTCTCTCAGCCAAGAAAGGTAAGAACTGAAATAGCTGTGTGCCACTGACATTACCGTACATGCTCAACAGTAATATGCACATGCAATTTTACAAACTGACTAGTTTCAAAGGCAGCTTGACTAATTAAGTTGTGGGTTTTGATTTCCCCAGCCTATTTTACCATAGCGATCACCGCAGGGGAAATAACAGACAGTTCATTATTGCTGAAGAAGTTCCTGTGACCTGAACAGATGGTGAGTCCATGAGCCTGTTCTTCCCACATTTTATTTATAGTCTTAATAATGGAAAGGCTGGATATTGATGACCATGAACCGGGTGTAGCTAAGGTATTTGTTCTGGCAGGGAGGAAACTTCTCTTTACTACCAACGTCAAATGAGATATGGAAGTCATCAAAAAGCAAAGATTATGTCAGTTAAGCTGATCATATCATACACCGTAGACTTCACAAAGGACTTGCAGATTTGGTTTTGGTTGATAGTCTTTTTAACCAACAGGAAATCGACTCCCAGCCCTGGAATGAAAGTCAATCTGATGAGGACAGCGACCTAGAGGAGTTCCTATATGGAATCCAAGTAAACAGATGTTTTTGTATCTTACTATGACACTTTACAGTGTAGTTTGCATTGCAATTTAGTAGAGCCGGTTCTCCCAAACTTGAGTAGGAATAACTGTCATCAAAATATGACATGGGCACTTGCTGTTGCAGTGACTGCTGATGGTGGATCTCTTTGGTCTGTGTACATTTTGTGGAATTAAGTTTGTGTAGGAGAAAAAAAAAAAGCAGAACAACAAATGGCAGATGCTAAAGTCTGTCTTATCATATAGCCTCTTTAGTTATCCTCAGCTGTTTCTTCTTTATCACAGCACGCAGACCAAAGCCCCATGACACAAATCCATATTTCACATCTTAAATTTGATGCAATAATGTGAACAATGGCCTTCTTAACTGTTGTTTGAGAAATCTGTGTGTAGTGTAATCCTTTAACCCCCTGTGGTGTTGAACTGTTTGGACCGAAGGACACAGGATAAGTCTGTTTGTGTTTGTCTTGCCAGGGGAGCTGTGCGACTGACCTGTACCGCCATCCCCAGCTGGACACAGACATAGAGGCAGTCAGGACTCTTTACTCACATGCTGCAGTCTCTGTTAGGTAAAGCAACTAGAACAACGGCTGTCTGTTGTGGCCTTGTGAGCAAGAGAACTCCACTTTTCCATTTAACAGACTTTTCTCTATGTTTTTCTATCCCCTCTTCTACAGAGAGTATGGGACAATTGATGACGTGGATGTTGACTTGCATATCAATGTCAGCTTCTTGGATGTAAGTTACATGTATGGCACGCTTCCTCTTGCATTCTTTGCCATATTTGGTTGTGTGGCATCTTATTTCACAATGGTGCTGTCTGTGTGCTTGTCCTAAGGAGGAAGTGGCCAAGGCCTGGATGATTAACCCATCAGAGCCCATTGTTATCCGTCTGCACCTTTCTCCCTCCCAGTATCTGGATGGCCCTGGTGAGCAAAAACAACAATGCTTGTCACAAAATTGACTCTATATCATTGTGACTCAAAATTAAGTGATGTTTCTCACCACAGCACCTTCAGTAGAGGTCTTTCAGCCATCCAGAACTGACAGTTTTGGACCTGGGGTACATTTACAGAAGTGAGTGCTAAAAACTACCCTTATGATATTTACAGCACCAGTAAATGTTAATATAGGAGATAATTATGTCAGAACATAATGCAATAGATAAATGAAAACTGTAAGCTTTAATGCCAAGAAATTATGTGATACAACATTAGTAAACTGCACACAACATGCTTTGTCAACCTGTGATGACATTATATCAAAGGATCAAGAGAAGCAAAATATGTGACACTGGTGTGTCCAGTTTTTTCTCCAAAAAGTGCTTGCTCAGTGCTGTTTAGGACACAGTTTGTGTGTTGCTCTTAAATTATGTATTTATTACTTCCTGTTTGTAAAGAACTGTCCATAACAGGCACCATAATGTCATTTCTGTAGATAGGGCAGTCTCAGTCAGGGAAAATGAGATGCTCTTGATTTTTGCAGGCTCACTTTGCTGTTTAGAAAGGAGATTTTTGGTGAGAATCAAACCTAATCTTTTAAATTCAGCAAGCATCACATTATCTTATCACACTTATCACATTAAACAAAATACATTTACCAAGATATAGTGTCATTGTATTGTGTACAATGTACACTTAGGTCTTATACAGTGTGTTAAAAGGATAAAGATTTTTTTTACATGGTCCTAGCAACAACCACAGTCTGTTTAATTCTCTAACAGATGGAAGAATGATTAAACTCTTAACCTTTTTTGTTTTATTCATGGCCCACCTACTGACGGCAGTATGTAAGACTAACCCTTCATCTCTCTTCCCTAGTATTCTCAAAACGTTCATATCTCAGGAGTGGAAAAATCTGACAAATGACAACATCACAGTCCAACAGAAGTCCAAACACACCTGGTTCAGGCCTGGTGGCACGATCAAGAAGTTTCGTGCAAGACTTAGCATCTGGTCACCGATATCAAGGTATGAGGTCACTGAATTAAATTAACCGTGCTTACCTCTTGATTTATCTGTTAGTGGGTTTTCTATTCACTGCTTCCTAATTTATTGTGACCCAGATCCAGTCGGCTTCGAGAACCTCCTGTGAAGGGCAGGGTCGTTTTGCCAGAGGTAAAACTGAACAGTTTAATGAATCACACGACCTCCTACACCATCAAGAATCCTAAAGGAGATCTCTTCACTTACACACCCAATGGAAAGGTGAGATCTCCTGCTTCACCTCATATCATATTTACAAGACTCACAGATATAATTTAGGGCTGCTGCTGCCTATGCACTGTCTCTCATATTCCTAAGTTCTGAAAGTGCATAATACTTTGACCTTTTTGGTGCATCCATTTGTCCTCAGAGGGTGCTGGTGTCTGCAGTCAAGTCCCCGGCACAGCTCAGTACCAAACAGCTGATAGAGCTGCTCTTCTCCTGCCAGGCCATCCGGCACTGTAAGACAGCTCCCACTCTGCAGCATGGCTTCTTGGTACAGGTAATTTGTCAAGAAACTCATAAGATATTGATTATCATTCTTCTTTGAGAAAAATGGAATTTAATCCAGCATTAAGGCGCTCTATCAGGGGTGTCCAATCATGCATCATGGAGGGCCGAGAGGCTGCAGGTTTTCATTCCAACCAAGACCTCCACCAGGTGACTTCATTGATTAGTTTCTCCTTTCTGATACAATTGGACACCCTGCGTTATATCATTGAGCAGTCAATATACTGTTGATCAAGAATGCGAAAAACTAAAGCATATCAATTGAATTACAGACAATTAAAAACACACTCCTTACCAAGGTTATTTAATACGCAACATGTTGCAATAAATGTTATTAAAAATGCTACAGGATTTCAAAATGTTACTTTTGCCCTCATGTTAAAATAATAAATAAATGAATATATATAGTCTATTTGCTTTCTTTTTGTGCATAGATCATGAAGTATGCTGAGCAGAGGATCCCTACTCTCAATGAATACTGCGTGGTCTGTGATGAGCGACATGTGTTTCAGAACGGCCCCATGTTAAAGGTACACTGTTGTTGCACACAGAAAACCAGCGAGGCATTTGGTTTGGTTATAATAAATACAATTTTATGAATTATTGTAATAAATATGACTGTCAAAGTGTGGTCATTTGTTTTGATTTGCATGTTCCTAGCCAGCAGTTTGCACCAGGGAACTCTGTGTCTTTTCCTTCTACACTCTGGGAGTCATGTCAGGGGCCACAGATGAGGTTGCCACTGGTGCAGAGGTTGGTAAAACACACACACACACACACACACACACACACACACACACACACACACACACACACACACACACACACACAC
Source organism: Myripristis murdjan (assembly GCF_902150065.1). Lineage (NCBI taxonomy): Eukaryota > Metazoa > Chordata > Actinopteri > Holocentriformes > Holocentridae > Myripristis > Myripristis murdjan. Next base: position 16,926,356 of record NC_043985.1, on the reverse strand, counting down.
ACGCACACACACATGAAATAATTTGAGGGATTCTGATCATCATGCAGTATTACAGTAAACTGTGTCATACAGGTGGTGGACTTGTTAGTGGCCATGTGCAGAGCGGCTCTTCTGTCTTCACGCAAGAGCCTCATATTTGAACCATACCCTTCGGTTGTTGATCCATGCAACCCCAAGACCCTGGCCTTTAGTCCGAAGGTATTAATTATACAGAGCTAAAGAACTTGACGTGAGTTGAAATGCCATATTCAGTATATGGTTACTTGTTGTGAAGCAGTTGTGTGTCTCTTTCCTGTGACAGAGAAAGAGCTATGAGAGGCTGCAGAGTGCCTTGGACAGTGTCCTGATCGTCAGGAAGATGGCACAGGTAGCTAAGAACACACATTAAAACACATTTTAACTTTTCATTTCATTTTCACAAAATAAACAGTCTGAAGCAAGGTAAATGTCTCACTGACTGATGAATTTCCAGGGTCCATATTCAGAAATGAAGAAACAGATGGACAAGATAGATCCTCTTGCTCACCCTTTACTACAATGGTGAGTCATGCAAAATCAACCTGCATTATCTTTTCAGTTTTAAACCTGTATGACTGTACTGCTTAGATTTATATTGTGCCATTTGTTTGTATGTTTGACAACAGGATCATAACAAGCAATAGATCACACATTGTCAAGCTTCCACTGAACAGGGTATGCAAGAGTAGAATCAGACTCTAGTTTGTACTGCAGCTGCATGTGCAAGATAAATAGTTAGCAAGCAGCTGACTAGTAGTTGCCAAAGCAAGTGTTTTTTCAGTTAATATTAGTTGCACATTTATCTATATCCCATTTCATACTGATATTTGACTTCTGCCATGCGTATTTTTTTTTTGCCTTGTGCCTAACAGCAACTGAAGTTCATGCACACACCTCACCAGTACCTGCTGATCAGCAGCCCTGCATCCAAGGAGGCTCGTTTCCAAACTGCCAGAAAACTCTACGGCAGCACCTTTGCTTTCCAGTGAGTGAGATAAAAAGTCGCAGTATCACTCATATGCATAAACCTGCATATGAACGCTCACACACCCACAATGTTATCTCAGCTTTATATGTTCACACATTCATTTCTCTTCTTTTTTCCTTCCAGTGGCTCCCACATTGAAAACTGGCATTCCATATTACGAAATGGCCTAGTTAATGCCTCCTACACAAAGTTGCAGGTACAGCATGAAAATAACAAAATCATTTGCAAATTAGGTATGCTAATCGCTAAGATCATAAACATGCATTGAATAATAAATTCGATAAAAGTTTTCACACTCTGTATCACTTCTCACACTTTTGGCCTCTGTCCTGTTTAAGCTCCATGGAGCGGCATATGGGAAAGGTATCTATTTGAGCCCTGTCTCAAGCATATCCTTTGGATATTCTGGTAAGAATACTCACTGAAACTTTTTTCTCTCTCTTTTATTGCGATCAAATTTTGCAATTTTTACTACTTCATCAGACTGTAGATTGAACTTAATTTCTGGCCTTTTGCAAACCTTACCTCTTTGCTCAGAGATGGGTAAAGGACAGCACCAAATGCCCACCAAAGAGGAGCTAAAGAATAAGTACAACCGAATAAACAAAATCAAAGAGGTACAGTGTGATTCAAATTTGTCCAGCTTTAAGCCAGGGGCAAGGGTGTTTCTCCCTGTCTCTCTCTCTTTTAATATCTGCTTCCACCTTCTCCTCTTGTAGACTCGCCCATGTCAAGCCAGGTTTCTGCAAAGCCACAACTTAAATTGCATTGCACTCTGCGAGGGTAAATATGAGACACCTCCTAGGACAATACAATGTCACAAAGAGTCTTGATTTAAAAATACACGAATGCTGTCATAACATTGTTTCCTAAAAGGTGTTATAATATGTCTACACAGTCATAACCTCTAAGGACCTTCAAAAACATGGGAACATTTGGGTGTGCCCCATATCCGACCATGTGTGTACACGTTTCTTCTTTGTGTAAGTAAAACATGACGCCACAGAAAAATGCTGCCTGTGAAATATCTGGCCAGTGCCAAACTGCTTGCAGAGCTGTCTAGACTGTTTCACTGGACCGAAATACTCTGCTTTGTTCTTTTGTAGGTATGAGAACGGGCAGGTGGGAGATGTCAGCATCAACACCCAGGATGCCAGGATCCAGAGGGAAATTTTACAAGCAATTGCGAAAAAGCTTGGCTGAGAAAACACACACACACACACACACACACACACACACACACACACACACACCACATACTGCATGCATGCAGACACACACAAATTGAATCAGAGACACATAGATTGTGTGTTCCTTCACAATTTTCAGGCGATAATTCTTAACTGAGCTGTGGTATAAACTTGTCAGACTAAACCTGTTGAGATTAATCAACAGCAAGTTTTATGTCACACTTGGCAATATTGTATTTGATATATATTTGTTGCTGTTGTTGTTGCTGATGTTTATTTGCGATGTTTATTCAGTGCTCTGAGACGCTGTCCATAGCATAGGACTGGGAGGATTGCCATTTGTTTGGTGTTCATTCATGTTTAATCAGGGAAATTCCACTAACAAAAAATATAAAGATCTAAGCGTGTGAAGGCTTGAGAGTTGGAGTAAACGAGGTTGTACTGCAAACCCTTTTTTTTTTTTACTTTTTATTTTTAACACATCAAGTTGAATAAACAAACAAACACAAAGGGCAGAGAATATGAGCTCTTGTTTGGTATGATCAAAGACAGGAAGTCAGGTACAGTTCAGTTACACAGATTTCAGCTTCAAAGCCTATGAAGGGAAAGAGGAATTTGTTTTGAAGGATTTCACATTTCTCCTTTTGTGGATAGGTCAAGGAAAGGAGTTTATCTTATGAAATACTTATGGTGTGTGCAGGGGCTGTCATGCAGGTCCTGTTACAGTTAAACTGAAAGATGCATCTATCTTCATTATTCAGCTGTATTTACTAGATGGATGGAGTGGTATCTCATGATTTCTTTTGTGTTATGCACCTGCAAAAGCTGTTTGCCTTTACAATTGTATCTTGTTGTACAATCTAGGTGTAATTTATTGTAAATCTGTGTCTGCTGTGTACCTACCATGGCATAACTATGAGTTGTAAGCCTGTTTTTGTAAAAAGGTTTTATAACCAAATATTTTTTATTAAAGTTTTATAATATTAGCTGTTTTTCTTTAAGATATTAAACTCCTCTGAAATCCAGATGATCAAACAGCCGCCTGCAGCTTGATCCCAGCAACATGATATCGCTTGTCAAAGTGTCTCAGGTCACTTTCACCCTCACTGTTAGTAACTGTGAATGACTTTGGGTAAGAGTGTCAGTTAAATGACTATAACATAAACATATGAACTCATTATATGTGTCATAAGTGTGGTTCACCACAAGGGGGGGATGTGAGCAGTAACAACTCTCTCTGATGACTTTTTATTGCTTAGACCAATAGTCAATATCCCTTAGAGCCACATCTGTCAGAGAGTAGAGACAGCTAAAGATGTACATGGTGGGTGACATTACCTGCATATTTAGAGCAACTCTTATTAACATAAGCCTGGGACATAGTTGTCTTTGAGGGGAAATGACAGTAAGCAAATCCAAAATGTATGACGTGTCGTAAGAATGACATTCAAAGCTAAACCATTTTTAAAAAGCTATCACACAGCAGATTGACAAGTGAACAGGAAATGTGCAGACAGGGATGGCTGCAGTGAACGACGGATCATAGCCCAGGGACTTTATCATCAAATTGCACATGTGAGTATATTACTCGGTAATGGGCCTTTCATAGACATTTGTTAGCACTCAGAGAACCTGTCGGTGGCCAACCTCACCATCAACTTACAGTCGCAAAGACAGCAATGCCTGTGTGCTGTGTGGATGTCAGTACAGGTTGTGTTTGCTGTGGACTGCACTGGCACCACAGAGAACCACAATTCTGCGCTCACTGACTAACATGGGGTACATACCATTCTGTGAGGCAGAAATGCATCATTATAACAGTGTGCTGGTTCCATATGAGCCCCACAGCTGCCTCCTCATCTCCTCTCTGATTGGCTCAGATCCTCTGAAGAAAGCATTGAAAAACAAGTCTGTTAGCATCTGGAAACAGGTCTTCCCTTACATGTTTTGCCTGACATAACTCAGCAAATTTAACAAAAATTAGTGCCACAAACTCTTAACTGTGTCTCTCACACTACACTGATTCAGAAGAGGCATCTTTAAGTGGCACACAACACAAAATATGTAGCAAGCAATTTCTGGGTCAGCCCAGCAGGCTATGGGCTAAAGGGAGGAGAACTGTGGAGTTGGTATAATAGCCCAAAGGCAGCAATTTCTCAAGAACCATATGGCTCTCTGATGATAGTGCAGAGGGAAAGTTGCCTTGAAAGCCATAATCTATTTTGTCGTAACTGTTTTTACTGATATTTGCTTACATCTTTACCTCAATAAGGTTGTACTTTGCTGTTAAAATCCACAATAAGAATACCAACAAAATAGTTTAAAAAAAATTAAAACCAATTCAATTAAAACAAAGCAATGTTTCAACTCCATGCCTCGTTAAACCTCATTAACTCATGTTTAATCGGCCATATAATTCACGCAACCACACAGAGAAATAAAGTCTCTAAGCCCTTAAAGGTTCAACAAAAGCCTTTCTCCAAAACCAACAAACTGGAATGCGACAGACACAACTGCATGAAGCAAAATGTTGCATGTGCCTTTAAGAGCACTTTGTCCCACTCTACATGTCTCTCTCTGAGCCTCATATGTGTTTGTTGGCATCAGCTGTCCTCGATGCTGAATAGAGCAAGGACATCTTTTTCCTTCACATCCATGGGATCAGGGGAAGAAATGCACTCTACATCCTCTTGGTTATCATCACAGTGTTTGGAATGAAATGGAATTGCCATATGGACAGAGGACAAAGAGAAGACCAAGACAACTTGGAATACAAAGCAGATCAACTTTAAGATTCTTAAACTAAATCTACAAGAGAAGTTCATCATATCTCAGGAGCTATCTGAAGCTGTAATTATTATCTGCATCCTGTATCATTATTTCATTGCTTCTTGAAAAATTGCTCAATTTGGATGATGTGTTCAAACGCCACAAGCAGCACTGTAATGGGAACACAATCAACTTCATTCAACCCTGTTGTCCCACCTCCATCTTTGCATCCAAAACTGGGCCAGACAAACTTCAGGAGAGTCAGCCGTACAGAGGAGGCCAGTCCCTTCCCCATTCCTGGACTGGCAGCGGATGTCCTGCACATGCGAGTGAAAGAAGGAAGCAAGATCCGCAACCTGCTGCGGTTTGCAGCTGCTCGGATGCAGGGTGAAGGAAAGGGCGGCAACGGGATGGCACTGAGACAGGTGGTCTTCACAGGATCAGGCAGAGGAGTTACCAAAACCATAACCTGTGTGGAGATACTGAAACGTAAAGTGAGAGGGCTGCACCAGGTGTCCAAGCTCTACTATAAGACAGTGAATGAGGTGTGGGAGAGTCCACAGCATGGAGGTCAAGGTGCGACCATACATAAGACCGTCCCCGCCATCAGTATCCTGCTCTCCAAAGATCCACTGGATCCCCAGGAGCCCGGGTACCAGCCCCCCGAAATCCTCAGTGCTCCCTCAGAGGACACGGAGAGATGTAGAGCTCTGCACCGGCCAGCCTGTACCCCCTCCTCACACAACATGCTGTCTAATGCCAAGAGAGCTTGTCTTGACGACTGGAGTTCACCTTCCACCTCCACAGTTTGACTCAACACTGTGTAACATCCGCAAACTGAAAATATGCATTACACTTGGTCAGACTGTTATTTTAAAAACTATTTTGCATTATCATGGTCTAATAAACTTACAAAGCATCTGAATTCCATATTTAAATTACTGATTTATCCTTGGACAGTTTGCTAATAGAGAACTTTTGCTTCTGTCTCTCACAGCCAAAATGAAAGAGACTGCCCCAGTTTATAATATGCAATATTGAGGCAACATACATTTCCACAGAGATTGGACTGGTAAAGGTGACCCAGGACGGTTTTGCGGTTTTGTACATGTTCCAGTTCCATGTCTTAATGAGGGCAGCTGTACAAGACTTCCCTTTCTTATACAGCATAAAGTTTCTTAATGTGTTTGTTTTTTTCCTTTTAATACGTAAAACATAGTAAATTTTGTAAGTTATATTATAGTAAAATGTAAATTATTGTTATTGTTCTTGTTTTTCTTCTTATTATAAATCTAGCAGTTGTAATATTAGCAGCAGCAGCAGTATAGTAGTGGTACTAAGTTGTAATTGTACAGGTATAATTATTATATTGGACTCATTTTGATGCAAAAGGGCAGAGGTGATGGTGCAGTCATTGTTAATGGATCAACTTAAAGCTTTACATCAACAATCTTTATTCTGTTTTCTACTTTAGGAGAGAATTTGGGTTAATAAATTCTCTGTTCCAGTATGGTTTTGTCTCTTACTATGGGAGAGAGTACTGGTGCCTAAAAATACTGGCTGAACTAGTGGAGTAGGTTTTTCTGAATGAATTTGAAAACTCATGCAGTTTATTTTCATCCATGTGGCCTGCTCTTCCCTGGAATAAACAAACTTGCTTGAAAATGGGCTGCGGTGGAAGAACATATTTTCAAAAAGTAGAAGTATCCTTTTAGGTTAGTATCGTGGTAAAATAAATGTCACATTGCACCTTTGGTCATGGAAAAAAATGGAACTACTTAACATATACACTACTCACAAAAAGTTAGGGATATTCGGCTTTTGGCTGAAATTTCAAGGTGAACCTAAAATGCATTATAACCTTTACAGGTGAACTTAATGTGATCTTCTGTAAACTTTTGAATGCACATGTCCAACTATTCAATGTTTCAGTACTTTTTGCACAAGTTGCTGTTCTCTAACAAGGAGTTTAATTGCAAAATTCACATCAGGTGTTTGATCCATGAATCAACCAATAAATTTCCTGGTTCAATTAGAATTGGCATTTAAACAGTCCTCCTCATCATGCTGTTCACATCTTGACATCATGAGACCAAGACGACACGTCAGTACCGAACTGCCCTACACTTTGTGAATGGTACAGTGACAAGCCCATACTACCTGAATAACATCATTAATCCAATCATTGTGCCCCTGCATGAACAACACAGGCCTTATTTCATCTTCATGGACGACAATGCTCCAGCTCATCGAGGTCGTATCATTAGGGAACGGCTGCTGGAGACTGGGGTACCTCAAATGGAGTGGCTTGCACTTTCTCCAGACCTGCATCCCATAGAAAACCTATGGGATCAGCTGAGTCGCCATGTGGAGGCCCGGAGCTCTGTACCCCAGAACCTCAATGTCCTGAGGGCCGCCCTTCAAGAAGAGTGGGATGCCATGCCTCAGCAGACAATAACTCGACTTGTGAACAGCATGAGACGTCGTTGTCAACCTGTAATTGATGCTCAAGAGCACATGACAAGTTATTGAAACACTGACAGTTTTTGTTGTGGTATATCCACCACTGTTGTTGGCTTTTGTTTCAAGAAATTGTTTGAGATGAGGAAATCACCACTGTATGCTTCTACTTAAATGCCCTACTTTCATGATATAATATCACTGAAGCGTGAACTTTTTACATTTTCCATAAATTTCACCCAAAAGCCAAATATCCCTAACTTTTTGTGTATAAGGGGTTTAAAAAGCGATTTCTTGTTTCATTACCAAACATGTAATGACATTTAGGAGCAAAAATCTTTCTTGACGAATCAGTTACAGTTAAGTTGTGTGTTTTGTTGAATTGCAGTATATAATACTGAGAGATAAATGCCCTATTCAAGTAGAGCATGTGCCTGCTTCATTCACAAGACCTCTCCAGTCCACATTTTAGAAAGACTGACCCTCATTCATGTTCATACGAGGCCACTTCCCAACAGGACCTTGACATCAAAATAGTCCGACTAAACAAATGTATGGCGCCAGTGTGTGTCTTTATTTCTAGGTCAATGTCAGAGCCGCGCACCTGGTATAGGTCAACAATTTAAATATTAATACAGGGACACTGGCTGGCGCATGCGCAGTAGGGAGAGCGCCTACGTGAGAGGCAGCGCAACATCCTGCTGCTCAATCTCATCCGCTCGTGCCCCCGAGTTAGCAGCTGCTGGCTTTCCTGCATCATGTTCAGAGCCGCCGTCCGACTCTCAGTCTCCGGTGTCCGGAGTTTAGCCCGCACGCAACGAGGGTGTCAAGGTATTCAGTCATTATGTCTTTTTTGTACTGTGACTTCTTGTTTTATACACGTTGAGGGTGACGGCCGGGCGGAAATCTCTATCTGTCGCTACACTGCGGCGCCCTGCCCGGCTAATGCGCTAGCTCGGTGACACTAGCCCGGCTAGCTTTCTATAAATACTCACCGCACACTTAAACATGTCAGAGGTAGGAGTTCATTGGGGAAATTTCGTCGCGGTTTATCGTCTTTCCATGACACGTTTGACACGAGTGTGTGTTTCTGAATGTTTTCCGGTTTTTGGTTGAATGTGTCCGTGTCCTTGCCATGACCCACTTGGAAGGCTCCGTCTCGGGCCCTGTGGCCGGGCTGCCATGCAATGAGCTAAGCTGTAAGCTAGCGGTGTCAGTCCGGTTTATTGACAGTAGGGCAAAGTTGACTGCAGCACATAAATCATCTTTTATCACTAAAGAAGTAGCTAATTCACGTAACTATTACGTTGTCTTGGTTTGATCAAAGCTTTGCAAGCTAACATGATGCTACACTACCCTTAATCGTTGTCTGTGTAGGTGTAGCTAATAAGTAATTAAGGGAGGCAACTGTCGATTAATGGTGGCTGAAATGTTAATCAGCTAATGAAGTACACTGCATATACAAATCCACTGAACATGCCCCCTTCACTTAAATGTGTCCCAAGGTCCTTATCTGAAGTTGACATGACCAGTTGTGCTGTCAGTGTGTGCATGCAGCCTGGCAGGTAGGGAGGTCATGTGAGTTTGTTGGAAAGGGTCCAGCTGGAATATATTTCTAGACGGCTAGCAACCTTTTCCCACATCAGGGTCGATACCCTTGACTGTGTGCCATTTGTACACAGTCAAATATATGTGGTGAACACTAGATTACACTGTAAGAGCTTTGATGATGACAAATTTCACACCTGTCTTGATTTTTATTGTCCAGCCCCTTTGGCCTCGAGGTGTTACTCGCATGGGAAGCAGGAGACTGATGAAGAGTTTGATGCCCGTTGGGTCACCTATTTCAACAAGCCAGACATTGACGCATGGGAGCTGAGGAAAGGTATGAGCAATAAATGATTAGACAATAATGTTTGATTAGAGCAGCATAGTTAAAACATTAACAATACATAGTATAGTTAACGCACTGGAAATCAAACTTTCATGGCAACAGATGTCACATTAAAAACCCAGTTCATCATTTCACGAAACTGTTTACATTGCAGGGTACAGTGTAATGAAATTTGCCACTTGCTTGGTTGGGTTAGTAGGCCAGAGTTCTTGTTTCTGCTATGTTTTGCCTGGACAGGCCACCCAAAGTGAACATACATTCTTATGAATGGTGTTTATTACTTATTAAAATGTACACAGTTTTTAAGGGAAACATGACTAATGAAGTAAACGAGTGATTGTGATTAAAGTGTAAAGCTAGGATTTAACAAAAAACAATTTCAAAGTAAATTAGGGTTAGGGTTAGCCACACAGCAGATAAAAGTTTTTCTGTGAATGTGCTAAACATTAACATTAAAGATAAAAATGAGATTGACAATTCATGAGGCCTACAAAGTTTTTCCTGACAAATGTATCACAACTGAGAGGTCAGCTTGCTGGTTTTCCAACAAACAGTCATGGTGCTGCCAGCTCTTGTGCATTGATGGTTTGTTTCTGGTAATTATTGGTATGAAATTGATTCATTTTCAACACACAGAAACTATTGAGTCCACGTCATTGACTTTTCTCTGTATAACCTGAAGCAGCTGCCACCGTGTCCACTGACACAACACTCCTCACTAAAACCCTGAAACAGTATCCAGTCTGATCAGTCAGTAAAAGCAAAGAAAACAGGCATATTACTGTGTGAGAACTAGTAAGACCTGGAGATTTTTGGTGACTTCATGAAATAGTGTCCACTGCATGGCCCAAGCATAATGTCTCACTTTCCCTGCGTCATCTGGAGCTGGTTATTGTTACTGTACTCTTATTACTCAACCTTGGATTATACCATTTGTAGAAAGTAATGTAAAATAAATTAAGTATTATTTCTTATTAGGTTGATGGCAAACAACTTCTTAGTGTAGATAAAGATTTGATCCATTAAGTCAATTTTAACTGCACAAGAAATGTATGAAATACACAAGTTGGATGTAGAAATAATGTTTTTCCTTTATCTTACAACCTTGGTCTTGAGACACAGCAGAGATGTATTAATGGAAATGAGACTGTAATGAAAATGTTTTTTTTTTTTTTTTTTTTTTTTTCCTTCCTTCAGCTGATGAATTCATTTCCATCTTGCAGGAATGAACACGTTGATCGGTTATGATCTGGTACCTGAACCAAAGATCCTTGAAGCAGCTCTGAGAGCCTGTCGGAGGTTAAATGACTTGGCGAGCGCCATCCGAATTTTGGAAGCTGTCAAGGTGAAAGAGAACATGATTTACCTATTGAGGAAAAAGTAGCAGCCTGCCATGTTTTGTAGTTGCTACTCATAGGTTGTGATGTTTGATGTAAACCGTTTGCTGCTTCCTCAGGACAAAGCCGGCCCCCACAAAGAGATCTACCCCTACCTGATTCAGGAGCTGCGGCCCACACTAGACGAGCTTGGGATCTCCACACCTGAAGAACTGGGCATTGACAAAGTATAGAGGAGTAGGTATTAAAATGATTTAATCAGTAATGTACGTTTCCAGATTTGTCACAAGATGTCATTCTAATAGACTTTTTTCTCATTTTTTTTTCTAGATCTCTAACAACGACAGATGTCCCCGGGACACAGATACCTTGTACTTAAATCTTTGCCTCGTATAATATGTGTGATATTTAATTTGGCCTTTATTAAGTTCTTGCGCTTGTAAAATATTGATGAACCTAATAAAGGAAACTGTATCTTTGAGTGTCGCTCAAGTTGTTTGAGAGCACAGTAGGTCATGATGATGCATTTTGTCCTAGTCCGTGTATCTGGGCTTTCTTGTGTCAGTCATGTTTTGCCACCAGGGAGCAGCATTTTGGCATGAATGTATAAATCATCTTACTGTACTCATTCTGATATCTCTATGACATCTTTTTTCATTTCAGGGAAAATGACATGCTGGTGAAATAAACTTGTTTAAATGGTACATGGTCTATAAGGTTATTATCAAGAAAATAGGAATATTGCCCATAAGGAAATTGAGGGTGTCAACTCTGTTAACAGAAATAATGCAAGTATTCATGACTGAGGCCAGTCAAATTGTAAATATTGAGCAATTATCATGGTCTGTACTAATTTCCAAGTACTGCTGGTGATATATTTAATTTCAGTAGTTTTTCCATGCTGATACATAGCTGTTTTTTTATGAGAGGAAAAACAAAAGGGAATAATGTTAATGATTTAGTACCACACTGGTCCCATTAAAACTAGAGGTTTGGAGTCGTAAAGGCTTCAGTAACATTCTGAGTGAAAGTGGTTTTGCTTTTGATGATTTGTGATCTGGTGGCCAAACTACTGTGTTAATATCTTTGACCAAAACTGAATTAAGGGTTTAATCAACTATTAACATCATGGGAAATTTTATTTGAAACAGCAGATCACTTGATAATTACTGTACTCACTTATTTAGAGCAATGATGTCTCACTTTTTTTTTTTCTGAGCTACTTGTATAATGCTGTTTCACAGACTTGGGCGTTATTTCTTAATTATTTTTGTCCTGAGGTTTCTGGTGGGAAAAAAATCAGTCTCAGTGAGACCCCTTGATTAAGAGAGGAATAAGTGGAAAAATGTGGCTAAGCTAAATCAGCTGAAGCTTACCATAGCTTTAGGGCTTCAGTATGTTTCCTCATTTTCCTATCTGGTGAATTTTGCCACTCCTCCTGAATGAGTCTGCTCAGAACAACAGCATTTATATTGGTCTTTTTGTAGAGGGGTGGGGTTTCTGCAGTTAAGCATTCCCCAGAGAGAACTACACAATTGTCATAAACAAAGCTGTTCTAAATAAATGCACACTGGAGGTTTACAAAGACAGACAAATTGCAGTTAAGGTTTGTTAAGTAGCCAGCAAGTCATTATACAGAAAGCCATCCACCCCCACCACATACACACTACGGCCTTAATTGTAGGAATAAATGAATATATTATATAATTTGGGAAGTTTGCTGGAATAGATCAGATGACAACACCAACTGCATAAAACATGACCTCAGGCAACCTCTGACCATTTGCCACAAACTCACTCTGTCTGGCCGCTGAAAGCCACACAGCAGAGTTCAGATATTATTATAATCTTGATCAGCCCCTCACAAAATACCAAGACTTTAGTCTGTGCTGCTATTAAGTTGATTTGATCCCACTCCAAAGAAAATAAAAAGCAATTTACATGAGTAGAGGCTGACTATCATGCCACCGCAGAGGTCAAACTGTATTTCCTGGCACTGGAATAGGGCCTACTTTGTGCTGTGAAATGAAATAAAACCCATTCAGCAACACAAAAGAAACTATCCTGCGAGTTTAGAGGTCATATCCACATGCAACATCCATGAAAGTCCCTTTGATCACATTTAAAACTAAGATCTTGTTTCTCTTTGCTGTATTTTGCAAAGAGAGTGATTCACCCTCACAACGATTGCTACATTTAGAAACAACCACAGACATGCAAAGTGGAAATGTCCTAGTTTTAGGGTGGCTTTTCCCCCATTTATGAACTACATCTATTGTGAGGTGGGTGGGTAGATCCCGAGGGGTGATGGCAGTGCTACATAAGAAAGCCCACTTTACGAGCTTACGCATGGGGCGGGCCTTTCATTCATCCAAGTTGGGGGTGTAGGCCACTCAGTCAGAGACAATCAGAGATGTTTGAGTTTCCATGCGCAGTGACCAGGGAGGTAAAGCGCAGGCATTATTACCCCTCCTCCAGCTCCGATCACTCCTACCTCCACACTACCGGGGGTTTAAATCACATTTGATCGGAGCAATCTCTTCCTTAAAAAATCTGGTCATGCAAGGTGATTTGTTTTGCTGGCGGAAAGACGGAAAAACTGTTAGATAAGGCCTGCTGGTGATGATGGATTACTCCAAGGCGCAAATGGTGAGTGTCGATCGACTGTTTGGCAGCGCTTCCACTCGTGTTTGTTACAGTAACAAAGCAAGTGGCGATGGATGCAGAAGTTAGTATTTCTACTCTTACACGATTACATTTTCAGTTTAATTGGTGATCAAGCCAAGTAATAAGGGAGGTTTTACATTAGCATTAATATTGATATTAATGCAAGAGGCGTCACGTTACTGTTTATCACCTTTGCGGAAACTAATTTGAGTGAAAACAAGATTTGAAAGCTTCTTGCATTTTTTACATTTAGATATCTTAAGTGATATTTTCGTGAAATGGGCCACCACAAATGTTGAAGAGAAATGTTTGTATGATCAGTTTTTATAGATTTATTCTCAAGTAAATTAATTAATTTATCTATTAATATGTATTTCAAGTTACCCGTCTTTGTTCCACTTTGATTCAACTTGCAATTGCAGATTGCAGGCCTTGCCAGCCTCTCTCTAATCAAGTTTCATTTGTATTTGAATAGGTATATGATTGGAGCCAAGAGCAATTCAGTGTAACTTTGAATTACAGACAAGATGCCAGGAAACTGCAATTTGGTCAAACTCAAATGGCTCCAAGTGTAGTCTTCTTAAATTTAGTAGGCAGTAATTACAAAAGAGGAGTAATTGCTGTAGAATATTAAAAAAAGATCACTTCCATCTGTACATAACTACATGCACAATGAATAAAGACATGATATGAGTCTTTTCCCCTACAATCATTTCTGTTTCTTGCCCGTAGTCGAGCCTGTCGGAGGAGGGAGGCTCCGGGGGGTCAGGGTGCTACCAGGCCAGTCCAGTCGGGGTGAAGTTGGAGGCTGTGATGGAGCAGCTGCAGAAGCAACAGGAGGCCAAACTGGAGATGGACCGGCAAGAGAAACACCTTCGTCAGGCCCAGCTCCTGTTTGCCAAGCATGCTGCCGCTGCAAGGGCGTCCGGCTCCAGACTGGACTCGGCATTCTTTGTCAAAGGAGGGGACGGGGAGACTGATGAAATGGCACAACAAGTTATAGACAGCAATCTGAGCAAAACAGATCCAAAGGCTGAAAAGGAGGGGAGAAATGAAGACTCTGATATGGATGATGGTGATGAGCGGGGACTTGTGGAGCCTGAGGAGAACAATGAGGTGGAGGAAGAGGAGGAGAACAGGCCATCACACCAGGTCAAGAAGCCTCGACTCCAGCAGGATTCAGCTTGTGTCGCCCCTTTCTCTTTCCCTCCGTATTCACCTTCTGCGAAACAGCTGGCCACCTCTCCACCTTCAGCTGTAAAACAGGAGCCTGAGGACAGGGACCTGCTGTCTCCTGGGGGTCAACACTCCTTCACCTCACCCAATGGATTTGCTGATTGGAGCTATGATGAGCCATTTAAGCAAGTAAGTTGGTTTTGATTTCTGTGTGAGGTGGGAAGGTTGTATCCTCTTTCTCACTAGTTATGCCTGCAGTTACAACTTCCCTCACCACTTTTAAATATGTTACAGTAATTATGACCCCAAACTGGAGCCATGCCAGTACATCACAGAAACAAAAGGAACATATGTGTTTCCTCTTTTCTTTTAGTGTCTGTGTGTGTGTCCCATCTCTTTTTCACTGTTGACTCGTCCCTGCTGAGAGAGTGGCACACTGCTGCCTAATCTGCCAAATACATTTTCTCAAAAGTAGAGAAAGGAGTGTGTCTGCTTGGCATCAAGCCCAAAATCAATGTTTATCTAATAACTAGCCAGACCAAATATCTAAACAGCTGGGACTCAGCTCATGTCCCACATTTTGAAAAAGTGGCTCTTGCTGCCGATCCAGCTAACTGGTCTTGGCTGTGGTCCAAACCTAACTGTCCGGAGCAGCTGTTGTAGGCCTAAGGTAGATGGAGTCAGAATGAGAACAGAGGATTAATGAAATGGCCTCATGCATATTTATTGACAATGCACTGGCTTAAAGGGTGAGCTATTAAAAGCAGTTGCCAGGTAGGGTGGAGGTTGTTTCATTCACACCGGCCTGCTCTATATATGTAAAATTACACCATTAACTGCTGACATCCAAAGTTAGTATTTCTGAGCTTTTTTGTTATGCAGTATGTTTTGGTGCATTTACTACTTGTGGAAACCCTAGTCTGCCTGTTGCCTCACCGATTTTTTTTTCTTTCTTATGGTGGCTGATCTGATTGGTTGTGCTGCGTGCGTCTCCCCTGCACAGGCCCCACTTCAATACATTATGATTAAAGAGGTCTGTAGACAGAGGGGGAGCAGGGCTGGTGCGTCACAGCATACCAGCAAGTATCTAACAAGGCACTGTTTTTAGTAGTTTGAATGTTCTGGAGCAGAAAGACCTGTATAAGTCATATCAGGAAATCTTGTGCACCTCTCATTCAAAAGTAATGGATGCTTCATGTATTGCCAACTTTTTGATGTTGTCCCCATCAAATTGCTGCTTTTAGTGATCAATTTAGACTTCATTTCCATTCTCCATTGGTGGGGAAGAGTTTAAAAAGTTTGGTTTCTATCAGCTTCTTTTCAAAGCTTTCCAGGCTCAGAAAACCACACTGCTGCTGTAGCCGTAGCTCAGTGGATACCTTTGCATAATTTATCTGTCGCTTGGCAACACTTAATGGCAGCTTGATTCAACAGCAAGTAATCAATATATTTTACTGCTACTAAAGTGAGTGCACTAGTTTTCTTCTTCTCAGCCCAGTGCACACATTAAAACTATCCTGTCTGTCCTGCGTTTTGATTAAAGAACAATCATGAGCAGTGAGAAAAAAATTCCCCAACGGTCAGAAATGGTTTAGATTGCACCTTTGCCTTTGCCTTAAGCACCAGAAGCATTTGAGATGGAACCTGAACCCTCATATAACATGTGAAGAGGCTGGTGTGGCCTTGGAGCACTCAACAGATTAATGTGCTTGCTGTGGATGTGTCATAATTTGTGACCTTCTAATTTTTTTTTTTTTTCCTGGAGTCAGATTGACTCTGGATGTTAGTATGGAAGGCGGCTAGTCAGAGGGATTGTGTTATGTGGATCTGTACGTTGCCATTCATGATTGTCTGTAGTATTTAATTTATCCCTCTTTACATTTACATCAAAGTTGGTGTGTAAAGCCACTTTATGTTTATTTTTAGCACACAAGTGTTGGAAATGTCACTATAGGAATATTATGGTGCTTTACTAAACAGTGTTCTATTTAACTTAAAGCCTGACAGGACATGACAATTGGTTGCCACTTTGTCTGTGCTAAAGTTGTATCTTTGCCTAAATCTGCCCAAATCACTCTTTTTTTTCCTTGTCTTTTTTTTTTTTTTTTTTTTGGTCAAAGAAAGCTATATATAGCTTGGAATGGATTCCTGCTTCTTAGTAGGCACAGTTATGGTCTTAATTGGATAAATAAGCATTTTTGAGGAATTTGACATGCTGTACAGCCTTCAGCACAGTCACTGTTTAAGCCTTGTGTGCAGTCTCACTGCAAACCTTAAATCTGTAGCATGTGCTCTGGGCTGCTCCCATTCCCAGCCCACAGCACAGCAAGGGGCCAGATAAATTATTTTAAGGTGGACAGACACTAAAGGCCCAATTATTTGATTTGGATTAAAAATTTGGCCCCCTCTGTGGTTACAATGAAGCATGATTAGGGATGAATTTTGACTGAAGTTATGCTGGAACAGCTACACATTTGTAATGAAGCTCATTGCAAGAGGTCATCGCAACATTTGTAGTAAACAGAAAGAATTGTTGCAAATAGTATTTTAATCAAGGGTATAAATTCTTATATAAATTCTTCAGTAGAGATTCTTTGCATTGCTCTGACAAAACTGCAGAGGCAAGTAGGTAACTTCACAACTCAATACTATTAATTAAACTACTCTAATTCAACAATCTGCTAATATGCATTTAAATATATGATGTAAATATATTTATTTAAAAAGCATGTAACCAATTTGAACTACTTTCTCACTGAAATAAAACAAAAGACTTTCTGATGTGCATTCTGAATGCTATCTGGACTCCCAAGGGCTAGATGTGTGAAAGCTATGTGAGCAATTAACTGAAAGGTCTTTGTTAACAGATCCACAGTTGGTCTCACTTGCTCATCAATAAGGGGGGATGGGATTTATTTTCACTTGATGGCCAAAAGACTGGGATGTTTATCTACCTTCCCATCAATAGGCTTGCTGCTGGGGGAGTACAAGTCCTTTTATTAGAAAGGCCAAGCCGAAGCCATTTGATGTGTCAACAACTCTGCCACCAGGGTGACTTCTTGGGAGGAGGGGGGTGCTTTGTGTGTAAAACTCCACAGTGGATGTGTAGAATTATACACCCAGCACAGCTACAAAAAAAGAGTGGAAAAGTGTGTGTCTGGAAGAAACTCCTGCCATTGTTAAAGACAGGATGACTGTATGTAAGCATTTTCATTTGGACCGTTTTTTTGTTCTCCTTGTGTAAACATTAAGGGTGTAATACAGAGAATGAAAGCCAACAGTTAATTGGTTAGATTGTACTTTATAGCTCTGAAATGATATCATTATCCAATTAAGTGGATTTTATTAAGTTAATTGTGCCAAACATGGATGGAGTAATGTCTCTAGAGGACAAACAGGTAAATATAGATGCAAATAAAGAGCAAAAATGAAAAAATAAATAAAATGACTGAATTTGTTTAAAAAAAAAAATAAATACAAAAACAGCTTAATTGTGTAAAAACAAGCATGATAAGTGAGGGAATCCTGAAAAAAATGTCTCTGTCAGATACAGTGAAGCACACAGTGTTGATGTCTAAAACAGACGTGGAGCTTGTTTTAATTTGCAACATGGCCGTGGCGTGAAAATAGACCCGACTGCATGGGAGCAATGACCTGTTCAGTAATGCAAGAGTTAAGTCTTCCAGCGAGTGAGCTAATAACAAACACTCGAGAGAAAAAACAATGTGCTGTTCAGCAAACTCTCGCTGGATCAGCTATAAATGTGGAATTGTAAAAAGAAGTTTTCATGTTAGATTTTGGACAGAAACGTAATTATAGAAACGAAAGCATCATGGTAGCATTAGTCCAAATGTGAACGCAGATCATTCCTTAGACATTTATAGACTTCCTGCCACTCATCTTTGATTTTCATACTTACATTATGTGGCTTTCAGTGTACGTCAAGAGGACAATAGCTCCCAGCAGGCTTTTCCACACTGTTGCACATACACTAGTCTCCCACTGCTCTCAGGCCAAATTCTATAACTTTTAACTGTCATACAACATATAAGGCGGGAGGTGAGGGAGGCATAATGTGTCATGTTGAACTACCTAATGTGCACAGCACCTTTCATTAATCTCCACAGACGAGCCTGCGAGTGTGACTCCTGCACACTGCTCTGGTGTATAATGTACTTCTGCAATAATTAAAATCACGGTAATAAAAGTCATCACCAGAGCGAAAAACAGCAGATACCACCGATCATTTGTATGATTGTAAGCCCAATTTGTGTCAGTTCAAAGGTCACCATCGTATGTGTGTGTCAAAAAAAAAAAAATTACATGATGTTATAGTTCAAGCAATGCAATGCAATGCAATGCGATTATCACGAAATATAACTAAAAACAGATGCATAGGGCCATATTATCCATGTTATCACTTCACCTACATTATAACATTCATCATTTAAATGCATAGGAGCTTCTGTTTGAATTTTTTCCTCTGTAATAATAAGTTTTCAATATTCCCCCCCTCGATGTGGTTGCCCCACCTTTTCGGTACCATGGAAACGCAGAGCAGCCTTTCATTAATCCCCCCTTTGCTGTGTCTGGGCTGAAACACAGACACTCCCCTGAAAATACATGTATTACTACTGTGCACACACCAAGGCAATATTACACACTGCCAAGCTGTTCAGCTTTAGTCGTGATAGCACTCTCAGTGCTGGGAAGAGAACAGGTTTAGACATACAGTACAGGTGGGAAGTGCAAAGTCCACAGTCCTTGAGTAGCACATGATAAATAATGTGCAGCTTTAAATAGGAGCGATATCATATGGAGAACGCAGTGTGCAAGGGTTTGTCTCATTTTAATATCCATCCACTGCCAGAAGGCTAATATCGAACTTTTCCCACAGCTGGTGATCAATGTGAAAACCAACATAACATGGCATGGTGGTTTTTTTTTTTTAAACCACATGTATTTTTAGTTTGGGTCATCAGTTGGAGTTAAACCCCTAAACTTGACCAAATTAGTGCCATGCTTTGAGGCTTTGCTATACCAAAGAATGTAGACGAGGTGCTATGGGAGAATCTGGAGACTGAGCATTTCTCTCTGTGGGTGTAATTACAGAGGGGAAGTACCATGTGGGCTGAGGAGAATGATGGAGGGAAAGCACGGGGAGAACCATCCAGAGACTTTGCCAAGGTCAGTGGATTTGGAAAATAACATGTTAACAAGAAAACGCCTCAAATGATTAGAGTGCAGCTTCATTAGATTGTCACTGATGATGGTTTTCAACTTGCAGCTTTACGAACTGGATGATGACCCAAACCGGAAGGAGTTCCTCGACGAGCTCTTTGTCTTTATGCAGAAACGAGGTAAATATGCACTTTCTTGTTTCTTGCAGTTCCCTTAGCATTGCTCTCTTGCATTTGTAGGCCCATTCTGTGGAACATGGCAAAATAAAATCCCTTGTGGTTCTGAATCACTTTTTTTGTCTCCACGATGCTTATTTGTTAATAATAGAATACAAATTTCTAGCACCAGGAATGGGATTGATTGCTTGTTACTGCAACAGTAAGTAACTGTAAATTGATCTGCCCATTGTTATCCCAGTCTGTGCTGTACAGACCCCCGTCCATATTGATCGGTGAGGGAGGTGATGCAATAGTCCCAAACCCACTGTGATTAAACATGGGCTCTGTTGTTGTTGTTGTTGTTTTTTTTCAGAAATCATTGGAAAATACTTAATACAAAGCATAATGTGGACAGTTAATATATCTCAGGATGTTTCTGGCATAACATAACGTTATTTTTCTAAATATTTTCCAAATTTTCTTTTTTTCCCCTTTATTTTCCTGATTCATCATTGACCTGTGGCAAATTTTTAGTCATATACAGTTATCCTGATGAAAGACACATTTCCAGTTGGCAGATTTGGGTTTGAAGATTTATTACATTTGTAAGATTCGATAAAGTTTGGCCATTGCCTTTCAGAATGGATACAAGAAAGATTGCAAGATCTTTTAAAAAGATTTAAAAGTTTGTTTCTAATCATGTTCAAAAGCTCTTCATTCTAAATGTGTCTCTCGGAGTTATTTTTATTTTATTTTATTTTATTTTATTTTTATGTTTATTTTATTGTGTTTATTTTTTGTCTGAAGAGTTTTTGGTCCCCAAAGATATGTAACTGAAGTCCAAGCTCCACAGGTCCAAAACTAAACATTTATTATGATGTATTTAAACATACCGCCATACTGTCCTTAAAGTTATTTAATAACTCAAGATTGTTTCAAAGTTTATGGCATTTAAGATGTAAACGGCTGCATCAGACCCTTCTGTATTCAAAATATATTATCTCATAACTTTCACATCCAGATTTTTTTCCCACCATAAAATACATTCCACAACAGAAAAACAGCTGAAATTTAATCCGACATTTATCACAGACATTCATTCATGTTGTCTTTTAAACAATATACCTTTGTCTAAAGCTAAAAAAAAAAAAAAAAAAAGTTCAATCTGACTGATCTCTTCCGAATTTTCTGATATTTCAACAAACCAGAGAGGGTTAAAAGCATAGCTAGAAATCATGCAATTAGCTAATATTCACTCATTTGGACAAAAGAGGTCACGGCAGGTTTAAGTCGAAATATATGTGTGTGTGTGTGTGTGTGTGCGCCATGTGTTCATCTGAGGTAAGAAGTAAGCTTATTTCTGCAGCAGCTTTTTTAGCCCCCTTCATTAATTGGCTTTATTCCAAAGCAGGATTGGAAGGGTTAGTTGTCAGTCCTGAGACAGGCAGACACTGCTGGGCCTGACATCGCCCCTCCCCCTGTTTTCAAAGCAGTGCAATAACAGAGCGTTGGTGAGGCTTTATCCCCACCCCCGTCTATCTGAAATAAGCTTCATTATACAGGTCTATCCCCACAGATTACATTCTGTCACACATTACCTAATCTTAACCTCTGGCCCTGAGGTGGGCATATCCTCCACTACCGGGGACTTTTATTAATCCCAGTTCTTTGGGAGCACAGGATATTCACAAGATTTAAATGTTTACAACACTGATTTGTTTTGATTCTGGACCTAAGACTGAAGTGTGAAAATACTGTACATGAGCAGTACTCAACCCGGTGAAATCTATAAAATCTGTCAAACTATAGGAGATATATGGAAGAAAAAGTTTATATGAAACTCGTTTATATGAGAGTCTTGCACTTTCTGACCAAAAAAAGCATCTTCATAGGCCAAAGCAACAAGTTAAAATAAAATATTCACTATAATTTGGCATTTTGGCAGGAGGATACATTCAGATTTTATGATGAGTAAATTTCAAGGAAAAAATGTATTAGTATATCCTGATTACTCTGAGTTATTTAGCTGGACTGGACACGGACATGATGGGCTATTTTGGCAATCATAGATCTGCGGTCCACAGATCCCCTCCATTGTGGATCAATAGTGGTTTATGGGCCATGGATTTTTATTGAAATCCCCTTTTTCCATGCAGTCTGCTCTGCCTTGTCTGTAAAGAAGATCTTAAAAATCCATCTTTAAAATATCAAAATAAATTAATAGATGTTATTGCATTTACCTGCTCATTCAATCAGGAACTCCTGTGAACCGCATCCCCATCATGGCCAAACAGGTGCTGGACCTGTACCGGCTCTACAAGCTGGTGACAGAGAAGGGCGGCCTGGTGGAGGTCATTAACAGGAAGATCTGGAGGGAGATCACCAGGGGCCTCAACCTCCCCACCTCCATCACCAGCGCAGCCTTCACCCTCCGCACCCAGTAGGTGTCTCTGTGCTTTGTGGCAGAAAAGATCAACAGTTAGGAATATACCTGTAAAGCTTGTTTTCTTGGCACAACAATGTGTTTCTGATTGAAACTGCAGATTAGAGTTCAGGCTGTCCCAACAAAGCCTTTTTAAATGTCCTTTTTAGATGTTGAAAATTAGTTTGCATAGCAACTGCAAAGTCCTTTGTAAAGAATTTGTAACTATGTTTGGAGAAGTATAATGTAGGTAAAGAATATTATTATCATTATTGTTACTGAGAATGATATAAAACTGTTCCATGTAGGTATATGAAGTACCTCTACCCCTTTGAGTGTGAGAAGAAGGGGCTGAGCTCCCCAGGTGAGCTGCAGGCGGCCATCGACAGCAACCGCAGAGAAGGCCGACGTCCCAGCTACAGTAGCAGCTTGTACCGCTACTCCCCCTCGCCCAGCTCCGCTCCACACTGCCTCCTCTCCTCCCCCAAGATGCAGACCAACCCTACTGGCCAAAATGGCCTGAATTCATCCCCCAGTCCATCTTTCGCTAGAAACACAGGTATGTGTAAATGTGTGATTACAAAAAATAATTGAAAATGGGAAAATTGTGGAAAAAAGGTGCCTAATAGGAACCTATTCATTGCAAAAAGTATTTAATCCAGAGTAGATTCTACTGTTTTTCCATCAAATCCATTACAAGATTCCTATCTGATTCTTAAAGCATATTTTTGTGGTCAGGATTTTATCCTGTATCTGCTGGTTGCAGTGCGTCACTGTAACTAGATCACACTGACATTGAATGAAATATTCAAAAACAAGATGCCATTGTTTTATGGCTGCACCATTACATTAAATAGAAAATATTTGTGCATAATCTTGTGCATTATTCTATACACGTTTCTCTGTAATTCAGCAGAACATATTTGGTATCTTTGCAAACCTTGGGATTTCCACAAGTTAAAATAGTTGAAAATTTCAAGGAGCGTACAACTTCTAAGCAAACCAAAAGTGACACTTGAAATTACTCATTGCCTGTACTTGCACTTTGTTTACACTTCTAAATTCCACACAAGACATGTACTCATGTGCTGAATTGTCTAGTTATTGTATGTGATAATGCTGATGTCCATTGTGTAATGCTATTTTAAGTTGTTATACGTCACCCAATGGTTTAATTTTTTTTAATGTTGCTCTTTGTATGCAAGACAAATTCCCTTCAGGGCAATAAAGGTTCATTCATTCCTAATGATGTTCTGCGCTTGAGCAAAACTCAGCCACAAAGCAATGAGAAACCCACCTGTGGGAGCGGAAGAGCTGAAGAGATTAACAATCATTTCCTGTGTGATTAATTCCATCAGATGAGACCTCCACACCTGTACTCCCCAGCAGGCTGCCCATGGCACTGGCCCTCGGGCAGCAGCAGCAGCTGGCACAAGCTGCCACCCTGGAGCATCTCCGAGAAAAGCTGGAGAGAGGCGCTGGGGCCGGTGCAGCTGACGGTCCAGAGAGGAAGATGGTGAGGCTTGCAGAGGAGCAGCAGCGTCTTATGCAGCAGGCCTTCCAGCAGAACCTGTTGGCCATGGCCTCACACTTCAACCCCTTGAACCTCAAACTTAACAACGGGCACGGTGAGTTGCATTGTCTGTGACTACATACAGTACAGTATGATGTGCCTTATAAGTACTGACTGTGATGTTCAGAAAGTCCATGACATGGAGTGTTTTCTTGCTCTGCTACAGAAAGTAAACAGGACTTGTCTCTGAGTATCTCCACCAATGGAGCTGCCAGTATCAGTGTATCTGTGGAAATCAACGGCATCCGTTACTCAGGTGAGTCTTCTAAGCAGACGTGGTTTTAGTATCCAACATGCACAAGTCATGCATGTGCCTGCTCACTATAGGACTTTAAAAAAAATAATTGAACCCCAAAAACAAATCTGTGTGAAGTCTGATCTCTAATGGTGAAAAGTAGGGTGTGTGGTCTTTGGTGGCAGGTGATGTCAACACCTGTTATACTCTGTGAGTGGGTTTGTAAGAAGAAAGCTCAGAATTTCTGCAAAAGCAACAAGCTAATCAAAATAAATAAAATACATGCATAGTAATGCCTATTATGCCACAGTTTTTGATTTGAAGTCTTCTCGCCCACTTGTCCACTGTAGGAACGCTGTTTGCCCAGAAGTCACCTGCAGCTCCTGTGGTGTCGCAGAACATAACGCCTGCGGGAACAAGTGGTTTCAGCGCCCTCTCCTCCTCGCACAGCCCTGCCTCTTCAACTTCCTCTTCCTCAAAGGGACCAAATTAAGGCTCTCAACTGGTGTTTAAAACCATGCTTAGTGAAAAAGAGTGCATACCTCTCTTGTCAGACAAGAACTATATGAACTGTAACTGTGTTGCTACGCAGCTGTACACATTTGGTTTCCCATTTGTACACATAAGCAATGCAGTCATTTGGAGAAATCAATTCTAACACATGAAGCAATTAGAAGTTTTTTGTAGTTTTGTTTTTCCATTGTTTTGACAACATTATACGCTTTAATTAAGAGTCTTATTAGGAGGACATCGGACATGTTTGACCCTCCAAATTAACTATAGATTCAGATCTCAGTTTACTTTAGTGCCTGCTAGAGGCTGTTTTGAAATGTAGCAACATACTCATGTCTCAAGGCCTTGGCTTGAAAGCGTCTGTTCAGAAGCATCTTAAAAGCACATGAGTGCATGATGAGAGCCAATACTCAGCCTCTTTAGCTATTACACATACAGCTAGTTAATCTGACCATTCTCCAGCCACCTCTTGCCACAGCCATCAATAGAACAGCTTGGTTGCCAATGCGCAGCTAATGAAGACCAAAAAAGCCTTAGCTTGATGTCTCAGCTCCCATCTATGATCAATTTTCTGCAGCTATTTTGTGTCCCTCGTGGTAAACATGTGGTCAATTTGAATGGGGACTGCTGTGAGTGAAAGCAATCTATATTTCCGGTAGCAGCTCTGAAGGATGATGTATATTGTCACTTCCACATAAAGCTTGTATCTTTGAAATATCAAGCAGGATTTGAGAGAAAAGCCTTGTTTTTTTTTCTTCTTCTTCTTTGGTACCTCATGTTTTTGACATGTAGGCAACAATGAAGAATGTTACATTTCACTGTTAAAGGGAATACGCCTGTATTTTGGGCAACATACCCTTTTTCTGACTTACCCAGACTCAGACATGATGTTCAATACCAAGACTTGTATTTCAAATACACATGATATACTGTGCAGATGAGACAGCTTCAGAGTTGCTGTAAGGTTTATGTTTTCACTTTGACAGAGTTAGGCTATCGACTCCCATAGAATTCAGGTCTTTATGCTAAGCTAACATGAAATGCTACCCATAGGAATTGGACCACTCAACATGCATGGCATCAAACCTTTTGTCTCAGTCTGGGTAAGTCAGAAAAGGGTATTTTTCCCAAAACGCTGGAGTATTGCTGTAATCATTCGTCTTGGTCTCAAAATAATGACACATTTATTATACATTAGCTGCCAATTAAAGACAAAGATTTGAGATGCAAAGTTTCTATCGGAAACTATATTTGGAAAGATAGTGATGGACCAGTTACCTCATTGTACTTTCCATGTTGGGAAGTAACTTTCTCAGGAAATTATTCTGGACCAGGATGGAGTCATCACTATTCACTTCTAACTGTTATACTGTATTTCATACTGAATTGCTGTGTTGTATTTTATATTGTACCAAAAAACAGAGAATGTATCTTTAATGACCTCAAGCTTTGACCTGAAGAGCATTTTGGCATTTGAACACTGAAACAGCGCTACCTCACTCTTTTTATAGAGAAATATGTCATACTTAATGAAGCATATGCTGATTTGGTCATTTGCGTAAATTGTGGTGAAATATAAATGGACAATCAAGTGGACACTATCATATCTGTCATGGCAAACAAATGGCTCTGTGAATTTGACAAGTCTTTACATTTAAGATTAAAGTTAAAGCCTGTTTGGTCATTGTATAATAGATGTCCTATATGAACATGGCCATAAGGAATAAAAAAAGTCTTATGTGTGATGTAAGAACACTGTCTTCCACAAAGTGTGTTGTGTTTGGAAATGTCTCATTTTCAGAGGGCTAATTTTGCTGATATTTACACTTTTAGAATACTTAAGGTATCATACTAAGAATGGGTGACACCTATTAAATCAAAACTGCAATTGTGAAGGGAAAAAAAATGCATTATTAAGTCACAAGTGTGGTTTAAAAAAAAACAAACAAAATGGGTGAGGTAAGTCACCATTATCAGACTTCTGAGATATGACTTCTCAATTGCTAGAAAAAAAAACAACAAACTTTTCTGAGTTCAGTCACAATCGTAAGAAATGAACTCATGTTGCAGGAATAGGCTTCTATATTCTAGGCTTGAACAAGCTCTTACATTTATGGACGTAACTTTGATAGAAAAATACTCAATATGCTCTCAATGTGCCCAATATGTACATGGCCAGATGGTGGTAGCATTGCCCCTTGTACATAGAGCATTTCAATTTCAATTTCAGGGATATTTTACACTCATAAGACTGCACATTTTTCATCATTTCTAAGTGACCATCACTCAGACATCAAACCAACTCTCACATCAAATCACAAACCAGAACTGCTGACCAATCAGGAATATGGCTATTAGATTAATTAAAACAATTGCTTCAGCTTTCATTGCTTAATGAAGTTTTTTTTTTGAGTGTTTGATGGAAAATGATTCTGAATTATTACTTTATACATTATGCATATTCCACACCAAATGCAATCAAGTTGATCAAAAACTATAGAGTGTGTATGTGTGAGAATGTGTGGGGTGGGAGATGAAGTGAGAGTCTGTGTCGAGAGAGTTAATTCCTGAACTCTGGTGTACAGCAGCCCTATGACAGTGGCTATACTAATGGAAATAACAGCTTGTGGGGCGGGGAATGGTTTGCAGGATTTACTGTTGGGATAGTCATTCTATAGTGACAGTGCTGGATCGGCATCTGGAGCACTGTTGAAGAAAGATGTTACAGGCACGATGAGAAGTATTATGAAATGGGTATCTCCGCCCACAGCCCCCACCCTAACAGGGAGAAAAAATACCAGTCCAGTGTCTCTATAGATGACAGCGTCAGTGTTGTGGTACAACTCTGAAAGGAGCCACTTGGGATGACAAGATGATCTTCGGCCTTGAACAGGAGAGACATTTTTCAGCT
Organism: Myripristis murdjan; assembly: GCF_902150065.1. Classification (NCBI taxonomy): domain Eukaryota; kingdom Metazoa; phylum Chordata; class Actinopteri; order Holocentriformes; family Holocentridae; genus Myripristis; species Myripristis murdjan. Next base: position 16,898,864 of record NC_043985.1, on the reverse strand, counting down.
GATAACTTGACTGCAACCTGTGGAAGGTGATCTATTCTATATGAGAGAGAAACTGTTTGATGAACTCTGCTGAAGTTGTCATTTAACATGCCGTTTCCTTAAATATCCAAGATGCTTTGATGGAACTACATACAGGTTTTGGGTGCCTGGCACTCCGAAACAATGGCGTAGACTCACCATCTGAAGCAGAGATACCTGCGGAGATATTACCAGGATATTTTCAAGGCATGTTCATAAAACGAGCAAATGATCTTCTGTAAGGGGATTTGGAGATGGATTGAACTGCCCTTCTTGGTGCTCCATATCTGCGTGGATATTCTCTCAGGATAGGATCAGACAGATCCTCAACTCATTACTGGCAACATGCCTTACCATGATGAAGAGTACCCAGGTCAGCCACTCTGGCAGTCTGTGCTGCTGTTCTGCTGTAAGGGTATGATCGAAGGCATCATGGTCATACTCTTCTTCTGGCTGCTGGTGCAGGTTCTTTTCACCAAGCAATTAGAAGGTATGTTGTATTTATTTTAGGGAGTAATTGAACTAAAATAATATCAATATATTGTGTGATGATATCTTGCGATCTTCTAGGTATCTTCTGATATCTTGCAAATCCAGGGTCTGCATGTGGATGAATTAAATTGGTGATTTTTTTCTCATGTCTACAGTTCACCTCCAGATCCTGCTTATGGTTGGCCTGATCGTTTTTTGTCTGTGCTTGATCCTGGGATGTATTATGTGCTGGAGGAAGAGTAAGATTTGTCCTTTGAATGACAAAGAGCCTGTGACGTCAACACCTGCTGAACCCGTGACCCTTGCCCAGAGCCCACCCCTGTCAGCCACCACAGCAGTTGCCAGGCAGCAATACGAGGAGCTGGATGGAGATATTATGGAGTACCCTTCCACGTTCAGCAGTCCTGCACCTTCTCACCATGAATTTTCCTCTCTGCCGTTCTCTTCTCGTGCCCATGTTACATCTGAATGGAAGGAGCACCCAAAGTCCTACTTTTCCCTGCGCCGCCTCAGCACCCCACCGTTAACATCCCCCCTCTATAAGCCCATAGATAACAGCCATACTTCTTTGCCTACACTTCCCAAATTGGGACTATTGTCCAAAACACGCAAGGTCCTCGAGAGGCGCTGCACTGTGACTGGAGATAGCATTTCCTATACTGAGCGTAGCAGGCTCACCAGCACCGGTGCCGGTTCTCCCTCCCTGACTGAGGATCCGATACCACTGGCTCCACTGACCTATGGCTCCAGTGCCAGCTGCAGACAGCCTGCCTCACCAATCCCTTGCCTCCACTTCACTATGGCCTTCTCTCCAGAGCAGCAAACCCTGACTGTGACTATTCTCAGCTTGACTGGGACTCCCCACAGACTGGAGGATGTGTCTGTGCTGGGCAGCCTGCCTCCTCTGTACCCCTGTCCCATACAAGCCTCCACCCAGCGCAGCCTCAGTCTTGAACCCTATAGCCTGATGTTGGTTTTGAAGGTGAGCTCTGTTAAGGAACTCCAAAGATGCGTTCTGAGAATAACTCTGTACACGCGGGAGCTGCAGACCCTGAAAGGCTCCACATTGGGTGAACTGGAAGCCCAGTGTGGAGGAAAAGACTGGAAAGCTGATCACCCACTACACTTCACTAAAGAGCTTAGCCCAAACAAGTGGATGCTAAAAAAGGTAGCAGTCTACTGAATCTACAGCTGCAAGAGGGACATGAATTTCTGACAAAAGATACACAAAGATTGTCAATTGAAATGTTTTGAAAAGATCATTACCATGGAAAAAATAGCATGCAGAAAACTCAGAAATTTAATATTTTTTTTATGTACTTCTAGCCTACATTAGCCGTGTGTTGTAGTATTCTTTTCAAAGCACAAGCCTTATAATACTTTGTCGACTGATTTTAAATTTTCTCTGTGCTCTTTGACCTTTTGCCCTTTCACAGCAGAGTGTGAACTCCCAGGATGCACTGATGAGCAAGGGGCTTAGCTGCCCACCACAGATCTTAGGTCAGCTCTTCATTGTGCTTCAATATCAGAATCTGGTCCACCGCATCAAAGCCATGGTTCTCAGAGGAGATAACCTAGCCAGCCTCACTCACATGCCTGCAGCACCAGGTAAAACCAGCGTTCAATGTGTGGCCTCTTGGAGTTGACAAAATCTATGTTTACCCAAAGAGATCCCTTAAGGACATGCATGGAGACATTAGATAAGCCGTGTGGGCGGAACTGATTTTTTTTTTTTTTTTTTTTTTTTTTTTGCTTTTCAGGGGCGGCGGTAAAGTAAGTCACTATGTTTGCTTTTAATGTTTGGGGATTAAATGATGTCTTACAGGATACGAAAGCGGCAGGAGATCATCCCTTTTTTAATGACATTGTGGTTTAATCCCTCTCTATTCACAATCCTCCAGAAAATGTTCCAATCCCCTCCAACATCTAGATCTCTGATCTAACAGATCTGGTCTTGGTCTGCATTAGCCTGTCTAGGCAGATTTTTACTGCAGACAGGCATATCCTACATTGTAATGCATGGCCATTACATTTATGATATCTGTTTCCTTTTCAGTGTGTCACATAAATATGATTGGGGAACATATTTTTTTTATTTTCTTAGTGTTCTTCGTTATAATTATTCAGCTCAGCATTCTGCTAGGGTTAGGGTTTATACACAGAGTTATATAGGGCTTGTACTACCTGGATTATTATCTCCACACTTTAGAAATGAAGAAAAAATTGAAAGATTTCTTTTTGTTTTTTTGTTTTTTGTTTTTCTTAGGATCAATTTATCCTAAGCTATCCTCTTACTTACATAATAATGGATAGTATTTCATCTTATTTATTTAAGGGTGTTTATGCTGAGGCTGCATAAACACCCTTGTCTGATGTAATATTCCAACAATTTCTCAACATGAATTTTTTTTAAATTTTTGATTCAGATAACTCTGATGTAGTAGCCCTGATGCATAAAACACATGCATATAAATATAAATAAAAAATATGTGTGGATATAAATGGTCGTGGGACAGCAAAACAAAACAAAAAGGCCTTATGGTATGCTGCAGTGGTGGAAAATGTCTTCAAATCCTTTACCTAAGTACAAATAGCCAAACCATAATGGAGGAATACTCCAGTAAACGAGTGTCCTGCCTTCACAATTTTACTCATGTCAAAGAATGTAAGTATACAAATAAATGTAAAATATACATAGGTACCAAATGTAAAAGCAGACATTGTGAAGAATTCTTTTCAAACTGTTAAATTATTGATGCATCCATCCATCTCTATAGTGTTAACTTTCAACATTTCAACTCTATAGTGTTAACTTTCAACATTAACAGTGTATCATATTTTTTTGTTGTGCATGTGAAAGCTTACTCTGCATAGTAGTAACAACATATTACTGCAGTGTAAGAAAAAGTACAAGATTCCCATTTTAAATGTAGTGAAATAAAAGTATAAAGTCTAACAAAACAGAAATAGGAAATAAAAATAAGTGCCAGTACAGTATTAAATAATGAACATTGTTATTTTCCACCTGGTATGTTAAGGTAGGTAATTTTGCCAATCAAACCAGACAATTAACAGTATGAGATGGACATTAGTAGCTAGTATCTGTTCAGTATATGTAAGATATTTGCATCCTTGTCTATAGATTATCATTTGATGATCAATCTGCGGCATGAGGGAGTGGTGATCGGCACCAGGGAAAGCAAAGGAGGGTCCAACACTGTGTGGAATACGCCTTTCCTGTTTGACCTGCCTCCAGGAGACGTTAGCCAGCTGCCCCTCATGATGGAGTTCATCATCATGCAGGTCAGAACTGCTTTGGCGGCTTGTCTACTCAGAATATTATTTCGTTGCAGATTTTTTTTTACCCAAAAGAAATGATTACATCTGTATTTCAACCACCCTGTAAAGTGAATGAAAAATCCCTCTGAAGACTCCTGCTCCTTTCCTGTCTGACAGGATCAGGCCCATTCAAAGAGCACAGTGCTTGGGCGGGTCCTGATTGGATCAGAGGCTCCAGAGGCGGGACGTGCACACTGGAGGGACATGTGCAGCCAGGGCCAGGTGGAGAGGGCACGTTGGCACACGATACAACCAGAGCCTCTGTAAAACTCTGCCAGAGAGGTCTGTGCTGTAAAACCTATTTTGTGCTCAGTGGGTCAGAGATGTGAACCCCGTCAAACTCTGCGGGCACTGGAATATCCAAAATGGGGCATTATACTGTAGGTCACCTTCGCCATAAACTCCACACAGCTGTGCTCAGCCATATCACATTACACATTTTACTGATGCTTCCCATATGATGGGTGGATAGCTGAGCAATTAGAGGGGAAGGCAGGATTGAGTAGTGCTTTGCTTTAAAATGGCCTAAATACAGAGTATTAACCTGTGTATTAACCTATGGGAGAGTATTGTAAATGCATAGTGTTACTGTAAGTACTTAATGAAAATCTCTCTCAGGCCTACATCACTTTCAAAGGGGCAACATGTAAGTACAATTTTCAATAAGTATTTACACACTGGTACTTTGTGCAGAACTTTTTCATATGTGTTTATAGGCCTATTATAAGCTTATTGTGAGTGTTATCTAGGATTAGCATAAAAAACTTACTGAGCTGTGCACAATTTTGGGAATTACTTTTCAAGCAAAAATCACTAATTCACTAATGACTGACTATTAAATTAGATGTGTTAAGAAAATGCTCCACAGATTTTTTTTTTTTTTTTTTTTCTGTTGTTGCAAGACCATCAAGCCATGTGGCTATACAAGCCAAAATAATAGTAATAAAAAGTCATTTAACATTTTTCATGCCTTTATTGATACACTAAGTTTATATTTCTAATGGAAACAATCACTACATTTTATAAATTTAATACTGATTTACCATAGCAAATATCAGTTTTATACCTGATCAACGTACATATTGTTGAAATTCTTGTTCTGAATCCAATGATACCAAGCATTTGATAAACTAGTTTTATTAAATATAGACATTTGTATATCAGGTGTTATGCAACAATTTTTAGGTTTCAGCTGAAAAATACAAAACCCTTATTGTAAAAAAAAATGTCGCCAGAGAGTCCTTATTAATAACTACTACAAATAAGAAAAAACAGTTCAGTGGCGTTTGATGGATTTTAAAAAATCCCAACGGCGTTGTGCTCATCTCAGCCAGCACGATAAGTCCTGTGAAGGGTTAATGAGAGCGAGAAAACACATGGAATGCCATTCATCTCTCTGTCAGAGAATACTGACAGAAAAAAAATGTAAGGGTTAGTGAACTTATGATATAGTCTACATACAGAAATATCATATTAAACAAATACTGTATGGCTTCACTGTCAAATTTATTTCTATAACCCTTCATCACAAATCCGTGACGACAAGCTGGAGTGACACATTTCATCGTTCAGTTGATGTGCAGGTAACGTGAAGCACACAATGTACATTTCATACTCTCATGTATCTTTCTCTGTTAATGCATAATTCTTGGCAGATAAATCCAAATGCTCTTGTCAGCTGTAGAATTTTATAAATGGAAAAATGATGTGCATAACCATATCATAACTATCAATACTACTGTCTGAAATAAAACGATTGAAATTGTTGCCAATGTATTTTATTTTTCATCACTGTAATTTTCTCTGATGAACGTTAGATTGACATGACTGCAAAAATACCAATCATCCTACTTCGGGGTTAAAAAGCATCAACCAAATGTTCACTGTTAGCAGAACACTAATGTCAATGTGATTAGTTCTTAACACACCTTCTTTTTTTTTATTTTTAAAAATAGCTGTGTGATTTTTGTCCATATGAGCTGAACACCATAAAGCTCGTGCCCTCTGAAGAACTGCCTCTATACAGTAGAATTTTACAAACTTTGGCCCAATGCTGAACTTTTCAGGAGGTGTCATGCTTCTTGACATCTTCCTCATCCTCATCTTCATCGGGACTATAGATATCTACAAGCCTGGCCTGGAATATTCCATCTGGATAGAGGCAGGGCACCGTCCCAAGCAGGTCACCCTCAGCTGAAGACGGGGATAGACTTGGCACCCCAGCATTTGAAGACTTCTCTGATACAGTTTCTGCGGGCAGCTGTGGCACAGAGGCATGAAAGCCCTGGATCAGCTGCAGGAATCTTAGCTTGGCTAAATAAAAAGAGAGAGAGCGAAAAAAGTGGAAAAATAATTAAAACATACCTAGATAAAGCTGTGTTACATGGACAAATCCTTTATCAAAATAGGATTCAAAGTGGAAGAGATGGAAGGCTCAGGTAGATAAAAGAGGCAAATGAAATCGGACCAGGGACTTATCCACTCAATGGATTCTCTGTCAAAGTAGTTTCTCATTTTCGTATTTTATTAAATAACATGTTCTACATCAGATATTGCTGTTATGCATTTCTATTTGTGGATATGCCCCTGCTGGAGATTAAAGTGTAAATCATGTTGTATGCATGCAGATTGCTGTCCAGACAAAGACGGCTGTGCGCACACCCAAACAAACCACAGTGGCTCACAGAGTAAAAGTTGAAGAAATTAACTATACTTTTAAAATATTTGTTTATTCATTCATTCATTCATTCATTCATTCATTTTGGCTAAGCAGGGCCTTTTCACAGGTCTAAACGTTGCAATATAGAAATCTATAAGGGAGCTCTAAAATTCAGTGCGGGATTAACTTCTTCAACTTTCACACAGATTACTCCGAAAGGGTCAGCACAATGAACTCCCCCACATGGGCACAGATAAAAGCACACATCCTTACTGATTACACTGACTCATACATAACTTCACCTTGCAGGAGCGTCTCATTTTTTCCCTTCAGATTGATGATTTCCACACTTAAAGCTGACATCTGGCAGAGGAGACAATGATGTTTTTTTAGCTCTTCCTTCATCTGTTGTGACAGGGTGTGAATGCTTATTTTTTTAACATGTTATATTTACAACTCATTAAGACCTTTTTCATGGAAGGTTGAACTGCATTTCATGCTTGAAGGCTATGTTAATCAATATTTAATACCTTCTTAAACCCTTAAATTTAGAGAATTCATATTAAGACATTTAAGACTTTTTGAGGACTTTGGGACAGTCCGTATCATATTTTGATTCGATGTTACTGACACATCTAATTATAACTTGCCTTGTATTGTCATGCTATGGTAATAGCTCTTAAATACGAGGCAGGGATACACTGTAACGCTTGCCTATCCTCTGGTGGTTGAGTCAGATGTGCTGCAGCCATGCTTGTGAGTGGGTCCCTCCTCTGCTTCAAATCCGATTATTTACAGAGTAGAAAGAGTCATATGTGAGATTATAGCTGTGCTGCATTTCACATAGAATCCACGTTGTGATGCAGCCACTGCGACACCCCTCCCCATGTATGCTTTTTGATTAAGACAAGCCGGGATTAGTGCTGTCTGCGCATATGTGTGTGTGTATGTGCGTGAAATACAATCCTAATGATTGCCGGGGGAGCTCCTGTTAATTTCAGAGTGTAATTTGAGAGTGCAACATGTGTATTAATGATATTAATTTCTAGAGGTACAGACGCTAATTTAGACTTTAGCTGACATCCTAGCACACAGTCATTCAAATAAGGATGCTTGTGTGCTGGCTGGAGGCTTGATAATTACACTCCAGGCATTAAGCTGACGTTCTTATCGAGCTGAACTGCTAGAAACTGATTCTCGCACCCATTTAAATGGAAGAACTGCCAACCTGGTGGCTCTGATGGTGGAGCTCTTCCTTGTCGTGTGCCACTTGTTGTAGAGCTCCCTTGTCACCTCCTGGCTGATCAGTGTCTTCCTCCTCCTCCTCCTCCTCCTCCTCCTCAGACACTGGCATCAAACCTGCCCCCTGCTGCCAGTTCCTCCTGGCGGCTCCTTGAAGCTCCTGTTGTCGACGCCTCTGGCTGTGCAGCGTGTCAAGTGCCGTCTGAATGAGAATGAAAAGCAACATGCGCACTTCAGACTTGTTATAATTTTGTATTTTTTATTAGTTGTTATTTTTATTTAGTTTTTCATTTTTGTTTTTTGTTCCAGTTAGTTTCCAGAGCAGGGTTGCTCATTTCAGTTTGGTTGTTATTGTTTAAAAATGTTAAGCTTTAGTTTAGTTTTAGTATTACTTTTAATTTTTTATTATTATAATATGGGGGATGTTTCTCAAGGGCAAGACTGAATTAGTTCAGAATAGGTATTACAATACAAACACTTTGTGAAAGCAGTTAGCTCCCAGTCATGTAGACGGCCCAGTCTCAAGCCCCTCAAGAACCCCTGGTGGCCCCCATACCCTCCATTTGAAAACTACTGTTTTATTTAAACCCTCATATTTATCAGTTTTGATTTACCTCAGCACAAGGCTTCTTACCTTGACAGCTTCGGATTTAGGGACCCAGTCTTTCAGTGAGGAGCCTCCAGTCTGAGCTGCTGCTGAACCCGTCTCCTTCCCTCCCCCTTGTCGCTCCTTAAAAAGGCTTTTTAACTGAAAAGGTGGACACATCCCACTTGTGAGAGCCGTATCTTACCATTCATAACAGATAAATCAGTTCAACTCATTTTGCCAGGCACTCTGTGTACCTGCTCAGTGACCATCCTCCTCTGTTTGTCCTGCTCCACATGAACTGGACGGAGAGTTTTATCTGTCTTGCTTTCAAGAGATGAATTCTCACCTTTACCCTGTGGAAAAGGGAAAGCTATCATTTATTATATCCACCAGGCCATATTTAGAAGTCTTCTTTTTATGAAGTTTATTGTGTTTACCGGGTAAAGCTGCCTTAGTTTTTGCAGCCTCTGAACAGCCAGGTTGTTCTCAGGCTGCAGCTGGTGGGCCCTCTTCCTGCTCTCTGACACCACAGAGGACCACAGAGGAGGGATATTTTCAGAGCTTAGTCGGTGAATACAATTAGTATGTCATCATGAGTAGCTTTTCTCAAAGTAGGCCCCTACCTTGTGGCTCAGCCCTCAGTGAGTCAGTGGTCAGAACATCTGCTAGGCCCCCATCATCTTGATTGTCTCCAGAGGCATTTCCCTTTAACTTCACAGCACCATGACAGACAGAGTAAAACAAGATGAGATAATGCTGTTCTGGATATTTCTCTTCTTAGCGGCTTACAGATTAATGCACTATAAGTTTACTGTACCTTTAGCTCCAGTGCAGAAATCTTGACTTGTGCCTCCATTTTTTCGGCCTCTCTAAGCCTTTCCAAACTCTCCAAAGCATTCTCTCTGTCAAAGTAAAGATGAGGGCCTATAACATCCTCTGTTTCTGATTTTTGAGACAACTACTTCTCCATCTTTGATACTTTGGTCTGTTTACATACTGACGAATCATGCTATAGATCAAGGAGGCATACTTTCCCCTCAGCTCCTTCTCTCTGTGAGACAGTTGCAGCTCCAGCTTTTCAACCTCACTGCTGTGCAAACACACCTATTGATCAGGAAATTTGCAGCAAATATAATAACATCCAAAACTCCTTAATGCACGACAAGTAAGTTTTTTTCTTTCCCAATTTTTTTTCTTATATTTAAGTTGTTTGACAAATAGGATAAAGATGTGGATATATGTGTTGGAGCACAGATATGACGTAGGGTGTATGTTTGACCTGTCCTCTGGCTGACTGAAGCTCCTGCTGCAGCTCCTTAAGCTCAGTGTCTCTGGTCTGCAGCATGTCCCATACTTTCTGAAGCTCCACTTGAACCTTGAACCCATTATGCACAATATTCAGTGGTTGATACATCAAATGCAGCAATGTATGGGCGAAGTGTTTCCAGCTCAGGGAAAGTGGAGCTTGTATCCTCTCCTTGTTACCTGCGAGGGATTGTTTTGGCTGCTACTGGAGTCCGAAGGTCTCTGCCATAATGTAGAGGATCCTGTAGTTGTATGTAATGGTATGCTGAGTCTGAGCAGGCAGAGAGCAGGCAGGTGAGAGACAGAAATAAGACAGAGTTTCATATTTGATATAACTTAGTAGTCTCTTATTCAAAATCTTATATTTGCATATTTGGATTCAAAAAATCTCATTCACTGCCACTCACTCTGTCAGTGTCTGTGTGCCATGAGTCTGCACAGCTTCACCGCCTGCAAATGCACACATGAGCATCACAAGAGTTTAACGCCCCCTTGTGTTTAGTGATGAAAAGAACAGCTACACTCCTCAAGTTAGATCCCCACTTCTGCAGTCATTATGTGTTGTAAAGAATATTCCAGAGATTGCTGAGACCAAGCAAAGCCTGATAAGGACTGCATTTACCTTTGTCTTTCCCCTTGCACCTGTGAAGCAGCGCCTGACTCCTGCTCCTTTCCAGCTCCAGCTCTTGTTTACATGCATCAAGCTCAACTTTTAACAGTGAGTCCTTCTGTATAAAAAAAGGGCATGGTTATATAACCCACATAAATCTACGATTTCCTCAACTATTTAGATTTCTGTGCTCTAATCCTGAGGCAATTGCACAGGGATTAGGTTTCAGGGATTTGCTACCTTGGCTCTGTTCGGCACTGTCTCCATATTAGCTTTGTGCTGCAGCAGACTCTCAATTTCTTCCCTGGGGACAAAAAGATGCACCACCAAGGAAATTAAATGTTTGTGATTTGGACAGTAACTTACTGGTGTGTATACTGTAATGTATACAATGTACTTGTCTTTCTGCCTCTCTCTCTTCAGTATGTCAACCTCAGCTGCCAGTTGTGCTGCCTCCTCTTGGAGCTGAAATGAACAAATTTAGATTAATCTTAGAGACAAAGTAAATGCACAAAGTAAATGTTCAACAGAATAATAAATAGTTTTACCTTACATCTAAGGTCCTTCTTCTTGAGTTCATCCAGCTCTGCCTGTGTGGTGTTTAGGGTCAAAGACACCTCTTGCCATTTTTCATTCCAGTGTGAAGCCACAGCTCTTAATTCCTCTATGGTTTGGACTCTCTGGGCTTCTAGTTTTTGATACTCCTCCACCTGTAGGTGCAGCTTCTCCTCCTTCTCAAGGATCTCAGACTCCAAACACAGGCAGCGATCCTGCACTCTCTGGTTTTCCAATTCAAGAGCATCCCAAGACTCCCTGGAGGAAACAGAGGGCATAACACTTTAGTCAAAGGTAGTAATTCTATCACTTTTTACACAGCGAGCTCATCTTCAACATATTACAAAGAATGTTTGGTCATTTTTTCACCTGAGGTGACAGTACTTTTCCCTCATCTCTGTCAGCTCCGCATGTCCGCCGTCACTCATGCTGCCCGGCAGTTGCTCTTTTCTTCCAAGAGGCTGTGTGCGTTCTGCCTCTTGCTCCGTCACCTGACTGGTGTTGGTAACCTTCTTCGCTGTTAGCTCATGCAGCTCTGACTGTGAGATCTCCAGTCTCTGCTTGACCACTTCAAGCTCACATGTCAGCTTTTTATTTAGCTGGTGTAAACACACAACAGGGCTCATTTGAAACAAAGCAGACAGAAATAAGAGCCTGTCAATCTCCCTAGAAAGAGAAAGAGACATTTACAAAGGACACCAACAGGAAGTTCTTACATCTTTAACAGACACCAGTTCTTCCTTTATCAGGGAAGTCTCCTGGTCCTGCTTGTTGTTCTGGGATTTAGCCTCAGCCAGCTGTTCATGGAGGTCACACACTTGGTCTGTGAAGCCCTCCCTGCATTGCTGGACCCTCTCCAGCTGCAGCTGCAGGCTTTGGGACCTCTGCCGCAGGTCTGAATTATCCTGTAGAAGATACATGCTCAAGATCTTGGGTATAATCCCAGAATATGAAATGCTGCTTTTAGATATCAGTCATTGTAGATTAATATTTTCTCAAATTGTAATTTAGACATAATATGATACCTGAATCAGGCGATCCTTGTCTGACAAAGCCGCAGACAATTTAGCCTTTATGTCATTTACATTGTCCTCCAACTTAAGCAATTGAGTGGATAAGAGGGCCTTTTCCTGCACAGAGTTAGAGTTAGACACAGTTAGATAGAGTAATATTTATAGTAATATATGTCAAGTCAGTGATATAATAAGAAAGATAATTTTCCTCATCATAGAGGATGATGTGATGTTAAACCAGAGACGGGTCACTGACCAGGCAGGCTTGGCTGAGCTTGCTGTTAGCCTCACTCAGCTGTTTCTGCACCTCAGTGTGGCTCTGTGTTATGTGGCTAAGCTTCTGGTTCATCTCTTCCACTTGACTCAGCAGCGTCCTCTGTGCCTGGATGCACAGGAACAGAAGAAGAGGCGGCAAACAAATAACTTAGTCGTCTAAAGATCTAAATAGGCTATTGAGTGTAATGAAAAATGTTACTTAAAAAAAAAAGCATCAACATTAGACTCTGAGATTCATGTTTAATGCTGTTAAACAGACCTCTCTTGATGTCTGGAGTTGCTGGAGGGCCTGGCTTCTCTCTTCATCTTGTGTGTTTGCCCTTGCCTCGGCTTCTCGAAGAGCCTCTCTCAGCTTGCACAGCTCCCTGTCCACTTTCTGGTTTTCCTGAATGAAATCCATGTGCAATAACAGCTTTATGTGGCAGCAAAATAGGGAAATTTGTTAAATTGCACATTTTGCAACAGTTACCAGATAGTACATTCATTTAACTGTACACACCTGTCTGTAAACATCCTCTTGAGTCACAGGTAATGCTCTGCCAAACGGCTTATGAGTTTTTTCACTTGAAACAATGCTTCCTCTGTCCATCGTTGACCTCATTTTCAATAAATCCATCTCCAGCTGTAGGACCCTTGGGAATTAATTTCACAACGAAACATCATCATACCTCATTATTCCTTTATTGCATTGATATATTTTGCTACTGTTTCTGCATATTTACTTTTCATGAAGCTCTCCACGCTGTCGGCTCTCCTCAAATCGGGATAACTCAGCTGCCGCCTTCTCCTGCTCAAGAGCACTCACGGCTTCTGCCAGCTGCTGTGGAGCACATCAGTGTGGGGTGAGAGGGATACTGTGTGCCACCAAAACACTCAAACAACACTATCCTAAACAGGAGAATTTTAAAACAACCCTTCTCCCAAAAAATACAAAAAGAGAAAAGAGAGATGCAAAAACACCAGGAAAACAGAAATCTAGTACATAATGTGGTTAATAGTACATATTTCCCCAGACATTTAACTAATATTTTCTATTCTCCTTTTTTTTCTGTTACCTTATGTTTCATGTCCAGTAGCTGTGCAGTGGTAAGGCTGTGCTGCAGCTGTGTGTCTTTGGCTCTCACCAGGTCTGTTTGGCTGTCAAGATGCTCATGAGCCTCCCGCAGCATTTGCACCAGCTCTGCTCGCCTGATGCTACTTTCTTCCAGCGCAGCTCGCAATTCAGGCCCTGGTGACTGATTAAATGATCGTGAAGCACCCTTGGGCGCCAGACAGGACAGTGACTGCCATCGCCTCATGTCTGGGTCCTTGTGTCTGAAGTTACCAGAGCTGCCTGATACGCTGAAACATATGTTCAAATCCATACCAGCAAGCTTTTAATATATCCATTAGATTTAAAGAATCAGAGAAAATGACTGTGGACTGCCCATATGAAGCTGGTAAAACTATATAAATCTTCTCTCACCTAGTGCTGACTTTGGACAGAAAGCCTGATCCAGAAACACTTGCCATACCACACCATGCTGAGGACTAAGAAAGAAAGACACTTAAAACTATACTTTGTGGAGGTGGTTCATTACACCAACAAAGCTGAGCCGGTTCTTACCTGAGCTGTAAAGCGAGATCTCGTGTCCCACATGTTGAGATCCGTAAGGGAAAGGGGACTTGTAGGTCTGAATGAGTTTCTAAAAATCTCGGAGTGTCCTTCTGAATCCCAGTCATCAGTGTTCTTTTTAGGGGATAGGCTGCAGTCTTCATCTTTCCACATGTCTGTCCAAGTGCAAGAGGAGACAGGGATAGATTCTCACACAACAGTGTCAATTCCAAGTGGGTCGGTCATTTGTCTTTTTCCAGTGTAATAATTTCCAGTGTTGGCTTGGTGATCAAAAACAAGTTTCAACAATGCACAACTTATGACATACAAAAACTATTGCCTTTGTAACATATTCTGTATTAATTCACTGTGCATTTCTGCATAAATTAACATAAGCAGGCATGATTTAAAAAAAAAAAAAAAAAAAAAAGAGAAGAGAATAAAAGCAAGCGCATATTCTGACGAAACCTGTTAGATTTAACAGCTATCCACAGTCTGTACTGACTGTCTCTCCTGTACCTTGCTGCAGAAACCCTCTCCTGTCCCCTCGGCACTGCTCATTTGCTTTGCTTTAAACCCCTCAGCTGCTTTGATTGCAAGCGGTGGAGTGTACAGCCCTTGAACCAAGTATCCATGGTAACCTATATACACAGGGTGCAGTTGGGAGGGTGTGCCATACTCTAACGCGACTGAGAGAGTCTTCACATGACCTCACTGGCTCAATCTGCTGCTGGCCACTGCTGACATGAGTTGTTATCATTTGTTTTACCCCCCCAACCACACACACACACACACACACACACACACACACACACACACACACACACACAACCCTAGGTAATGCTGGAAAAGCAAATGTTAAATATAGATAAGTTTTTCAAATGGGTTTCCCACTTCATTTGCATCCGAGCTAGCTTATTGTGAATGACAAATTGTCAAAAATTATCATAAACATGTTAATTCTCTACAGCTCAGTCTGAAATACTGCATGCTCCTGACTAAATCCTAAGTTATGACAGAGGCAGCTCAGAGCATATCTGTGACTGGCTTTAGGCATCACCTCACATACTTTAATACTTCAAATAGCCTACAACAAGGTTCACTACTCTATCACTCAACACGACGTCAGAAACGACTCAATATTTGTGACATTTCCATAAAAATACAATATAGCGTTACATTGAATATTTTGACAACCAACAAACATAATTTATCTGATTTAACTGGTGTCAAGTTGCGTGAAATATGCCAGTCGCCTGCAGTGAAGTCTGTCATCCACTTCCCACTCCTGCTGTTGGCTGTCGGTCTCTTATTTTGAAGTATGGCTCTCGCCGTTTCTTCACATCGGAAGTAGTAAGCCACAGAGGCCAGTAGCAGCATTTGTCGACAAACGAAGCTAAGCAGCTAGCAGTTTCAACACCTTTCACTGCGGTGTTAAACTAGCCAGTTTATTTATCATTTGTGCTGTTGGAGAAAAGACTCTTCATCGCCGACGCTCAGGTCTTCAATCAAAAGTAAATTGTTTTTTCCTCTTAAAATTAGACTGTACACAACGAGCTAAAGCTAGCGCTTGTTAGCATAGCCGTTAGCTAACACCAGTTAGCTTTAGCAATGTCCACATTGTTGTAAAGATTATTACGTGTGCTAAGTTGCTACAAGTGTAGCACAATGCAGCAATAATTTCGCTCTTTAACGTTTTTTTTTTCTGTCCTTTAATGTTGTGTAGACGAGATGGCTGCAGATTGGTTGGGCAGCTTAGTGTCAATAAATTGTGGGGCAACACTGGGGGTCTATCAAGGAGAGGTGTCATCTGTGGACCAGTCCAGCCAGACCATCTCCCTCAGACAGCCCTTCCACAATGGTGTCAAATGCCCCGTCCCTGAGGTCACTTTCAGGTAAAGTTCAATGTCAAAGCCTATGCACTCTTAACTGTGTTTTTGTAGACTAGCTGGTTGACTCCTAGGGTTGTTTCCTGTGGCTGAAAAGGAGTTATCTGTTATTATGCAGTGCCATGGATATTAAGGAGCTAAAGATTTTGGACATCCGGAATGGCAGTGGTGGGAACAGCTCTTCTGCACCTACAAAGGTAAGCAGTGCTCCAGTTGCGGTCCCCAGGGTTGACCCCAGGTCTCAGGAAAAACTGAACTCCCCACAACACTGCTCAAAAAGTTATGGAGAGCGTCATCTGGACATACCCGGTCAACCGAAAGGATTTCGCCGAAGACATAACTCCTGTAAGTCCCAGAATAGTTAGTACAGCTGATTCTTATACATTGACCGTTTGTTGTATTTGCTGGTTATTGTGGTGAAGACATTTATCATGTTTTCTTGTCTCATCAGGGTCGTCTAGTAGTCGAGGGGCAAACCAGGTCACTCCCAAGAAAAATGGGGTGAAAAATGGTGGTAACCAGATGAAGCACAGGGATGATGAATGTTTTGGGGATGGCGTGGATGACGAACTGGATACTGACTTTGATTTTGAGGGAAACTTGGCTCTGTTTGATAAAGCAGCAGTTTTCTCGGAGATTGACACATCGGAGCGTCGTGGCAATGGCGCAAGGTCACGTGGTACACCGCAAGAGCAGACACCCTCACGTTACCGTCATGACGAGAACATTCTGGAGGCCAAACCCATTGTATACAGACAGATTACTGTACCACAGCCTGGGGCCAAAGAATACTGCACTGGTAAGTGTTTCACTTGACGAGCACATGATAAAACGGTACTGAGGACAGATGAACAGTAATAAAATGCTCTTTTGCTTTTTCTTTTATTTATTCCACACAGACTCTGGCCTCTTTGTACCCAGTATATCATATGAACTACACAAACGTCTGCTGTCAGTCGCAGAGCGGCACGGTCTCTCGCTGGAGCGGAGGCTAGAGATGACAGGGGTGTGTGCTAGCCAGATGGCTCTGATGCTGCTGGGGGGCCCCAACAGGTAAGAATTTAGCTGTAGTTTATATGCACAGCACAGTGGCCAAGTAGTGTTTAGTAAATGACAGAAACAGTCAGTAATGTATTGACTACCAATTTTCAGTGCTGTTTAGTAAAAGTCACCTCTCATCTATGCAATGCATCCATCCAATATGGTTCAGGTTTATATATAGTCCTTAATCACTAATCAACGTTTACAGTCTCAAAGGGCTTTACAGGCCAACATTTCATAGAAAACAATCCCCTGACTTGAAATCAAATGCAGCCAAAGAAACTGAAGTCAGATCTTAGCTATCAAAATGATGGAACATAAGACCAAAAGAAAAGAACAAACATAACATACAGCAAATGTTTGTAATGTACCATTAACTGTAACAGAAAAGACTTTTTTCACAGCAGCCATTTTGACATGAAATACAAAGGTAAAGTGTACCAGAGCCCTTTCACTGTGCCGGTGTGAACAAGACCAGGACCTTGGCTCTGTTAGACCTCAATGGAACAGAAGCTTCATTAGCGTCATTGCTAACACCTGTGTTCACCTGTTGCTCATGTCAAAATGGCTCCTGTGAAAAGGGTCTGTTCAGATTTCTGAGGTAGGATTTTGATTTGGTTTACATATGGTCAGAGAGAATATATGGTGGCCAGCAAGGTCTAAGTTTAAGATCAAGAAAAGATACAAAGACTGCATATATCAGAGGCATTCAGATGTTGTTGTTCCAAAAAGTTATCAGACAAAAATGAATTTTATTTACCTAGCAGGTATTTTGACCAAAAACTTCATGTATTTATCATTTTCTGTCCAGGCTGACTCCCAAAAATGTACACCAGCGTCCCACAGTCGCCCTGCTGTGTGGCCCTCATGTTCAGGGGGCCCAAGGCATCAGTTGCGGTCGTCACTTGGCCAATCATGAAGTGGAGGTCATTCTGTTTCTGCCAAATTTTGTCAAGATGCTTGACTCGGTCACCAGTGAGCTCGCACTCTTCAGCAAGACCGGTGGCAAACAGGTGTCAAGTATTAAAGGTGGGCACATATGGAAATGTTATATTTTTTAGTGTACGGTGCTGGTAGCTGTGATCCTGACTTGCTGTCTTTATATACAGAAAGTTTACACAATTTTGATTTGTTAGCTAATACTTGAGATCGAGTGAGTTATTCTCTCTCACTCTGCAGACCTTCCAGATACCCCGGTTGACCTAATCATTAACTGCCTGGACTGCCATGAGAACACGTTCCTGATGGATCAGCCGTGGTACAGAGCAGCTGCAGACTGGGCAAACCAGAATCGAGCACCCGTGCTCAGCATAGACCCTCCTGTGAGTGGACAAGGACAGGCAGTGGAGGCCAAGTGGTCCCTCTCTCTCTGCCTCCCCCTCCCCCTGGCTGAGGGGGCTGGCAGGGTTTACCTCTGTGACATCGGGGTGCCTCGCCAGGTGTTCCAGGAAGTGGGCATCAAATACCATTCTCCTTTTGGGTGCAAATTTGTCATCCCCTTGCACTCTGCATAGTGGGCCAGATGGTCAATAAGACAGATTGAATTTTTCACCATCCTTAACCATTTGGGTTTGGGGGCCTTATATTTCAGAGCTTCAAGTGTTTTACCACTCACTCATTTTACTCTTAAAGCAGCTGCATGAGTCTGGGACTTATCCTTCATACTTTAGGACCACTGTTTGGTACATCATTTTTACAAGGACTCAGTATATGTGGATGGGATGAAAGAGCATTCAATTCTGGATTTTTACTGATCAACAGATGGCTTGTTTATGACCACACTTAAAACTTCTCCTTTACAAGCTGCAGTAGTAATGTAGGAACCATTGTGTTTACACAATTTTATGAGATAGATGAGAGGACGGATAATTGACAAAAATAGAACTATATCCTAGAGAAATAATACAGCACAGTGTTCACTGCATAAAATGCAATAATTGTTAATAATTGTTCTGACTTAAACTTGCATTGACAAGTTCCGAGTCTTAGCATTATGTAATTGCAGTGCAGTCTATCGATTGAACAATCAGTGAGCCACCATGTAATGCATGGTAATACAATGTTGCAACATTGATCTAGGGTTGACCACAGAAGTGCAGCTTAGAAATGTTATCTGTGCCCCTTTATTTGATGGCATTGCATATTTTCTGCCAAACTTGCAACACTTCCATGTTGTTGGACATTTTCTGTTTTGGGGATAGCTAATACCTTTGCAAAATTGTGATATTCACCAGGAATTCCATTCTTGATGTCTAAAGTAAACATTAGATATTTGGCTTTTATATAACTAATGCCATGACTACAGATTAAACTAATGTTGTATGGGGCAGCTAATGGAGAGATGTCTTCTCTCCAAATATGACCAGTTTTGTTTATTCATGGTAAATCAGGAAGTGATGACAGTGGCTCCATTTAGATGACAAGTACTGCAAAACCTCTTGCATCTAGCCTTTTATCAGTGGTTTAAAAGAAAAAAGTTTATTAACTGAGTTTTGGTACTAAGGTATCAGTTAAGTTTGAATCCAGGTGGATGACACTTAAATTTCATGCTAAACCTTGTAGGTTAGAGGGATAACTGCCTTTGTAGTGAATGTTGTATGAGCTGATAATCTAAGTATCAATAACTAGCATTTTCCAAAGGATAAATGCTCTTGTATGTGACTCTTAATTCGTGCGAGTCCTTATCTACATCTAACAAAAGATTTTAAGACAACATACTGCACTAAGGAGTATCCTCTTTGAACAAATTTGACTGGGATTTTGTTTTTTTGTTGTTGTTTTTTTTTCTCAGTTTTCTTTTAATGAACATATATATGTATAATTGGATATATTATCATAAGCATACATTATCCATATTGTGGGTTATGTATGTTTATGAATGTGACTGTAGCTGGTAATCACTATTGATCTAAGTTAGTGGTAAGTGAGGAGCTCACCATTTTCTCTGCCTTCTGAAGCCTTGAGAGAGATGTTTCCTCTTATAAAATTACATCTCCAGTTTGTTTTTTACCCGTGAAAGCAGAAACCTCCACCCTGGTGCTTCTGATTCAAAACCACACCAGGCTGACATTTGGTTTTCTTACAGAATCTAGGCAACAATGTCCGGGTTAACAAATAGGATATGTTTTATATGCACATCAACCAGTCCTGACTTGAGGGGTGAATCCTGTCTTAAGGAGGTCAGTGTTGTCAGGAAACCACTGAATTTGAACAGCTGAGACTACATACATACAAGATACAAATCAAGGTATCTTTGTTGTACTGTGTGGTATGTCCATAGCTGGCCTCGTTAAATGTGTCATCTCCAGAGTTTCGGATTAATATTGTCATGGTATGTCATTTTTTATCTGTGTACACTAGTCTGCACATAGCTCATGCACTGATTACGTGAAAATAGTTTCTGTGGACAAAGCTGCTGCCTGTTTGA
The DNA here is from genome assembly GCF_902150065.1 of Myripristis murdjan. Lineage (NCBI taxonomy): Eukaryota > Metazoa > Chordata > Actinopteri > Holocentriformes > Holocentridae > Myripristis > Myripristis murdjan. The sequence goes on along the minus strand of NC_043985.1, from coordinate 16,878,815 downwards.
AACATTCCACCGGCGTGATGTGCACCTCACATCTGTTCAGGCAAGCCTGAAAAAAAGGTCAACAAGTGTTACTGGGTATGTCGGACAGGGAGTGAGTTTCTGGGTTGTCGTTGGCCGCCAGGGGGCAGTGAAACCGCACCTCTGATGGCTCGGCACCTCTTCCGTTATTCTGCAACAGAGACAACTCTGTGTTTCACACTTTTCTCTCAATGAACAGTGTAATTTCTTTACGAAATGTGAACAGTCGGATCAGATGTTCGTCTTATTTTTGTTTCCAAAGAATTTTTCTTGTTTATTGAATTAGTTTTTATGTTTTTTCAGTTCTGCAGGAGATCACCATTCATGATCGGCTTTCAGTTCGGTAAAATCGCATGATTTACCTATGGCCAATTTTGTGTCGACAGTTTGACTGTAGAGCTGTTTCCTTTGAGATTTATGTTCACTGTCGTAGTTAAGTTACTTGTGCAAAATACTGTACAACCCTGCTTTGTTATGTCTGCAAGTCAAAACAATTAAAGTTTTCTCCATTCGCCATTAACTTTTGTGAAAATATTCGAAATATTTTACAACAATTACTCGTCCTTGATCAAATTCCTTTACTCGACTGAAACAGATTCAGTGGTATTTTTCACTTGACCAGTTATCACTAGCGCGCATGTGCAATGCAAAATCAAGGTGGGGCAAAACTTGAATGCTATGACGGGGAAAGCAGCAACCTAGTGTCAAAATAAAGCGTATTTCTCAGTGCAACTCTACCGGGGACTCCAGTTTTTAAAGTTGTGTATCTCCTTGGTCCGCTGCCACTCTCATGCTGAGCCCTCGACCATCCTTCACTGCTGGATCACTGAAGTAGGCTACGGGACGAAACTGCCCTCTGAATGATAAGAGTCGCACAAAGATCAATGTTCGTTGCTTTTTTTGATGTTTTATTGGACTGGTGAAGTGGCAGGTCACTGAAGACGCGTTTCACTTCCTTGTGCAGGACCTGTTCATCTGTTCGCACCTTCAAGTTAATGATTGCTTTTTATTTCACGAACGAGATTCTGCCTGATCAGTTCAGATGAAAAGGGACGTCGGACTGTAGCTGAACCACCTATAACTTGCTGAAATCTCCGGGCAGTCTGCATCCACAGGTAAGATTAACAGGTAAGAAGCTGGAGCTGCAACCTTGCTTCCAGACTGACACGGTAGAGGGAAACTGAGGGATGGTACAGTGGTGTAATGCACCTCCTAACCTTTGGAAACTGCTATCTTGGCAGATCTGAAAGAGTTACAGTAAGTTCAGCTGAGGAGGAAATCTACTGAGGTTGTGTGCATACGTGTGACTGAGAGAGAACCAAATCTATTAAAGACACCGAGGCACAAAAATAAAGTGGGTTCATTTTCTCAGCCCTCCTGCCACTTCCTCTGGCCTCTGGGTTGCTGCAGTTGCATCTGAGCAGGGATGCTTTATTCTGCAGAATTAAGACATACTTAGGTAAATACACATTGCTCTGAAGATACTCTTGAATTTGTCTAATTGAAATTGAATTGTATTGATATTTAAGCCAGTATTTGCAATAGAAACAAGGGACTTGTTGAGGATAGTGTTAATTCATCTCAGTTTGGCATCCAGTCTCATTATTTGGTCTGTGATTCTCAGGAAATAATTAATCAGAATCTTGGAAAAGTCAGCACTGTACTAAGAAAGAGTGCCAAAGAGTAAATAGAAATCCACTGAAAGCAGCATTTGTCTGAGAGAGGAACTGGGGACCTCTTGGGTCAGTTTTGGGGTGATGTTCCTCTGGCCAAGGCAGGATGTTCTCTCAAAGGTCAGTAATTGTGAGAAATAGGCCAGTCTGTTGGGGCTACAGTGCTTTTCCATTCCATTTTCCATACAGTGCTTTTATACTGGCAGAAAGCTGTAAGCTGGCAAAACAAGAGACAGTGAAGTTCATGAAACCACACCAAAGCTCAAATCTTATCCTGTAATGTATCATGCATGGCTGCATCAGCAGAGCAGCATTGCACTGCAACGTGTGCAATGCCGCGTAGCAAGGTAGACCGTCACACACAGTGCCCGTTATGAGCAGTCTAATTACAATAGACCTGCTGCTCAAGAGTGCAGTTTCAGCATGCGTTGTATTGGCTTTTTTGACTGTGTATACATAGTAAAGTCACCAGCTGCTGGCTTAGGTGTTGTCAGGCCCTCAGTGTGAAGACCTCGGTTGTGTGGTTTGACTGTCAATAAAATGCAAAGTTAACTGGGCTTAGTTGTTTGCAAACCCCTGCCATTTTGAGAGGGATTTTCCCTTAACTAACAGCTATTTATTTTCTCTTCCTGTTACTTTGAAAAGGTGTTTGTTTGGCCGTGAATCTGGTCTTATATTTATAGTTTAAGAACCGACAGCATGTTTCCGATATCTCATTATTTGCATTACTGCCCATATTACAGAGCCTCACAGCCAAAACTGTTGGTCTGTCAACTGGTACCAATAAAGTTTTGGATACAGAATGTGCTTCCTCTCCTAGATACTGCAGGCAGTTGCTTCAATGGGCGGTATTGCTGCACCAGAGTCCAGCTGCTGTCCCTCAGGCAGGCAGATGTGCCCTCAGGCCCAGCTGGATGAGCTTTTGTCCCCCCCCCTCTCTCTCTCTGCTTGGCGCTGCCATCCTGTTTCTGTAATACTGATGATAACAGGGCAGCAGCATCAAAGCAGCATCCTGAGGCTCGAGGGTCAGGCCCCCTGCAGTGCATGAAGGAGGGATGCAGGGGCACACAGCTTCTAATTCCACAGACACACCACTTATGGGGTTGTTTGTACACGGCCATCCATGCCCCCTCCCCTGCCAAACCCTCTAACCCACAGTAGCCAGCCTGCTGGCCTAGCCTGCAGCTATAGCTAATTCTTTCTAATTTAGGGTTTGGCTTGAGAACTAAGGACCAAAGTGACTAGAATTTGAAAAAGTGGTTGGTGACTTTGTTTATGAGCAATATCTAGGTGACTTTTTAGAATCTGGTCACAGATCTTGCAGCTCAAGCTTACAAAGATCTTTATCTCACAGCAGCCTGTACAACAGCAACAGCCGGCATGAACGTTTTCACTGGAGGTGTTCTTGTAGAAAGAGGAGGGAGTGGCAGAATTTAATAAGGCCAGAGCGAGTATTTCTACATGCCTGTCTTGTCTTGCTTCGTCCAATCAGGCTACTACAGATAAGGTACAGTTTAGTCGAGACTGACTTGCCCAAGAAACAGTCAAGTGTTGATCAACCGGTTTGCTTTGAACAGTGGGATGGTAATGAGTGGCGAGAGTGTGTGAGAGCAGGCTGAAATCGTAATGCACCTATATACTGATTGGTGATTAAACTGAAGTACAAGTTCTGTCTCTCTATTGCTTTTTATCATGTCCAATCTGACACTGAGTTTTCTGGCTTCCTGTTGCTTCAGTAGCTGTGGGCTGATGCCACGCTGAAATCGTTATGTAGCAGACATCTTATTTTTGATGTGCTGCTTCACCACATGCAGCTACTGTGTTGCACAATTATTGAGTATTTGTTAAGTTCTTTCTTGTCTGTGTTTTAAGCGGCAGTGCACTCATTTATTGTAAGACACTGGCAGAGCAGCAGAAGGTGCTTGATGTGACTGCAGTATAAAAAGTTAACAGGGAATCAGATCTCCAGACCTGCAGCTTTGTATCCTCAGTAACCTAAATGCAGCGCTGCTCGCTGGACAGACTGATGTTGATGGACTTCTCAATGAGACAGGGGTCAGTAGAAATCAGACTGCCACACAAAGACAGCTTTGTTTGCTTCCTGAAAAGAACAAGCTGTCGTTCCATGCAGAGCCTTCTGGAAATGGCAAAAGCCCTTATCTGTGATGTGACACTATGACAGGCAGAGTTCTGTCCCATTCAATCAGCTGCTGGTGGCCTGCCACTGCGATGCATTCACTGTCACAAAAGAGGAATTTAAAAAGTGCTCTTGTGCCAGCCTTGGCCCAGTTGATCCATTCCTCACTTAGTGAGATCACTCACTCCCTGCCAAGGACGTTGCCCAGACATATCCTGTTGAAATCACTTCAACAAATTCAGATAGCTTTATTATCATCAAAGCATCAGCTGGTTTGCAGCTTCATGTTGCAACTCATACTAAGGTAGATCATATTTCAGCTGTGAGATTTTCACCTCTGCAAAATATGTTTTTTTTTTTGTGTGTGTGTGTGATTGTTTTCTGTGGTTTTGCTAAATGTCAAGATGTACCTTTTTAGAAAAGAGAAAAGTGCAGGGATGAGCAGAGGCAAGTGGGAGTGTCGTGGCTGGGTTGAGGGTGTGGAGATTGTATCCAGTTAGTGATGTCTGTACATACTGGGTGATGTCTGCAGTGCTCAACGGGAAGAAATCCATAACATCACTCTCTGGGACACGTTACAGTTTTTATTCTGAGACAGATTTGGTATTATGAGAGGAAGTTACATACATTTGAATGTCTGACATGCCAGACCTCGCTGACTACACCTTATGTGGAATTATACAGCTGTTGTAATGGTGGAGGAAGCATGTGCTGTTAAGGGGAAGTGTACAGAGAGTGATATCAGCAGATTGTCTGTTGTCTCTTTCATGTTCCTAAGGACACCACCCTAATATTGGATTATTCCAAATTTGGACTGTCATACAGGAAGCACACTGCGTAGAAATGGACCCTGTGACATGTTAAGAGGAAATGACCTCATGTTATGTAGAAAAATATCCGAGCCAGGGGTATCCTTGAGCTTTGACCACTGGCTTCCACTGCCTCTCCATGGGAACCGACACAGGGAGAGAGGAAGTGGGGAGGGAGGTGGGGGGGCATGACTTAATCCATCAGCCATACACTATGATGCTTCTGGTTTCACTGGTTATGTATCATGTAGTTCTGTCACAGTACCATAATTTTGATACTAAGTTTAATATTTGAAAATTAAATGCCACAGTGATAACAGCTGCTTCCCTCAGAGCGAAGGTTTAGTCTTCCTAAATGCAGCACCAAGAGGTACAGACTATCCTTTGTCTTGTCTACGCTTGCTGCTCTTAATAAGCGCTGATATCAGATCATTCTGTTTTTGATCTGTGGATCCACCAGCGAGTGATGTCTGGGTCCTGTATTGTGTACTATATAAGTTATCATCATGTGCATGTTGTATTTTTTTTACCACTGGCTGTCACCCAAATTGCCCCACGGGAACATAAAAGTTTTACCTTACCTTACCACAACAAACAAAAAGCCATCAAACAAGGTGACACCACAATTAACCTACATAATTTCTAACTACTTTTACAATGGGCGATGTTGTTTACTTGGACTGGGAATAATTCAGTATGCGAACCTCAAGATACAACACATATCACCACTTATGGGTCGCAGTATGATTTATATCGCTCTACAGAATTGACTGAAAATTATAAATAGAGCTTGTAATGCAACCTACTGCACAACGCCTGAGTCGACTAATACAGTATACAGCATATTATATGATAAACAATTCAAAGCAATTCATAATTCCCGTTCCAGTTAATTAAAACAGAATTAGCGTAGTGCACTTGCTTACACAGTGTATTAAAATGTAGATGTTATAATATCATGAAAATAAAGTCCAAACAAAGTCCAAAAATAATACAGCTTGATACAGGGGGACAGAGAATCAATTTAAAATTGCAAAAAATGTCAATGCCCTATATTGCCCTGTTTTTTTTTTTTTTTTTTGCACAGCTATATTCAAGATTTGGTTTACTGTTATCTCCTTTTTCTCTATTAGTTTGACTACAGTCTGCTTCAGTCCAGTGGTGTCGAGCTGCAACAATCCCTCCTTTTTAATTACTAGAATGCTTTCGTCCACAAGTTGACATGGAATTTCATCTCGCAGAACACAGTGTAACACAGCGAGCGTAGTAAATGTACACAATGAAATTCAATACTGAAATCAACCATCAATCATCGGTGCTGTTGAAGTAGTATTAAAATTTTGGTTAGTGTTACAACACAAGGACCATGAATCCAGTGGCCATCAGGTTTAAGATTACTGCAGCTGGCTCCTGTGCTGTGAAAAATGCTGGGCTGGATGAATCCTTCGGGCCTGGTCAGATCTCACCACAACTTTGCATTCCAGCGTTAAAGAGCGCTGTCTTGATTCCTACAGGCCCAGTCATCAGGGCCTTGCTAGACAACCAGTGTGTCCATTTTTGGTCAAAGTGGATGGGTTTGCCATATGGAACACAAAGTAGTCTAGTAGATCGGGGTTTTTCTCTGATTCATTGCCACAAAAGATTTAGCCTTGACCATTAATTCCAAGTTATATGTGACACATCAATGTGTATTCCTTAGTTTGAAATTTGTATCATTGTTCCAATGATATCATCTGTACACTGAGTGCTAGGCTAGATGTACACACTAACACACACTCTAACCTACGTCACGGAAACATTCTCCCACAGTTGTGAAAGTATGGTTAAAAAGAAGACCTCTTAGTTCTGCTTTCTGTGTCACCGTGTTATTTTTACTGACTCTCTGGTCTGATACTACCGGTGTCCACTCTGATAATCGCTGACTTTTTTACTGTGAATAGGCCTGGCCCCTACCCACGCTTTTTTTATGACAGTGCAACCACAAATTCAGTCTCCTGAGTGTTGCTGTGCAGTTAAATGAATTGCTCTGTAATCAGTTCTTGTTTCTTTCTGCAGGTGCATGGGTGTGTGTGCTCCCCATCTCTAATGGTAACAGCTAGTGTATGTCATCTGTGAGAGGACTGTACTCTCTCCCGTCAGCATGACAGAGGTCCAGGTGAGACAGACTTGTAGTATACAAACAGTTGTGCATGGTGAGACAGAGATACACAATACAATATGTTACACATCCATCTCTTTGTTGCCTGTTTCCCTGTAGACTCCATGGCCACAGGGCACAGAGTGTGTGGCCAGGTACAACTTCAAGGGCACCACAGAGCAGGACCTGCCTTTTAACAAAGGAGATGTATTGACTATTATTGTGGTCACAAAGGTAATGCGTCTCTAATTTTTGACCTGTGATTTTAGAGAGAGAGAATTTTGGTTTGGGTGTCTCGTGCAGTGTCACAATGGTGTTTATTTCCTGCAGAAATGAAAAAAAAAGAATGTTATAGTTATGTTACCAAATCCATGTTAATAATCATTCATTTTAGTCTTTGGTGACACTTTGTGTTTCAGGACCCGAACTGGTACAAAGCTAAAAACACTGCAGGCCGTGAAGGAACCATCCCAGCTAATTATGTTCAGAAAAGGGAAGGTGTGAAGTCTGGAGGCAAGCTGAGTCTAATGCCGTGAGTACATAGATTAGTCCTGCTCTTGTCTTGCATGAATCAGTAATTTGCTACAGCACGGAAGTCGCTCTGCACCAAGGCCCATTTGTATACTTTCACTTCCAAAGCAAACACAATCAGGCATATATATATATATCAGCTAGGTCCATATCTTGCAGGTTTACCACCCTGCCAGCTCTGTGTGCTGCATCCAGCTGTGGCTAAAATAGTTTGACTTTGCCCTCTGCCTATGGCTGTGTGGTTGCTGAAGGCAGATGGCCTATTTGTCATGGCAGTGACGCCGTTGTTATGTGAATGTAGACCACAGTCGGGCCGGGCTGGGTTGTAATTGCAGTGCACTTGTGTCTGTTTCCAGCTCAGCTGTGTGTGTGAACTTCCTGTTGTTTCTTCTCTATCTCAGATTCAAGTAATGTCAAAAGACTGGTTTCTGCATGTGTGTGTGTATGCGTGTTATACACTTGTGTATTTATTTTGAAGAATCTCATATTCTATAATCACGGCTGTGCAAATTTACAGTGATGTGTTAAGGGTTGGTGACAGACTGGCTGGTGTTTTGTGTGCTTTGGGTGTATTTATGCCATGCTGGCCCTCTTCCTCACCGCTCTAGATGGTTCCATGGGAAGATAACTAGGGACCAAGCAGAGCGGTTGCTGTACCCTCACGAGACAGGCCTGTTCTTGGTGCGAGAGAGCACCAACTTCCCTGGCGACTACACCCTATGTGTGAGCTGCGATGGCAAGGTGGAGCACTATCGCATCATCTACCACAACGGCAAGCTCACCATTGACGAGGAGGAGTACTTTGAAAACCTCATGCAACTGGTGGAGGTATGGAATAAAACTGGATTTGCTTAAATAAAGCCGTTGCCGTCGTTTGTCCTGTTGCTATATTCGGCATTAGTCTATGGCATGCGTTATTTTCCTGCTGCGGTGTCGTCGAGCTACTGTGCTGCCTCACAGCCCACATACAGTTCCTGGAACAAATAATGAACAGGAAGTGTCAAAGAGGAAGAGTGAGCCTTGCGCTGAGGTTGAAGGTTCTAACCTCAAAAAGAAACCAGGCATTTACTGGCAAAATCTCCCCTTTTCATGTCTGAATTACTTATTTGGAACTGTACAGTCATTTAACCATTCTGCAGTGCAACCCTTTGAATATTTAGGGAGAACTTTATCAGTGGCTCATGCTGGCTTTTACTGATTTGACTATACAGCCCTCTGTTGGTTGCTGTCATCAGTGCAGTCAGTGTTTCCACTCTGAATTTTACTGTTCATCACTTTTGCTTTCCTCTTTCCTTATACTCGTGTCAAGCACTACACCAAAGATGCGGATGGCCTGTGCACTAAACTGATCAAGCCGAAGCTGGAGGAGGGGACAGTGGCTGCTCAGGACGAGTTCTCCAGGAGTAAGGCTCGGTTTATCTGTCCTTTACCGTTCATACAAGGAAGTCATTACACTCTATTTATCAATGAGATGACTTTATGGGGAAGTATGAGGCCATTGTATCTCTATCTTAATTGCATAATATTCCTCTGTATATTGCCCACAGGTGGCTGGGCACTTAAAAGAAAGGACCTCACGCTTCTTCAGTCCATTGGAAAAGGAGAGTTTGGAGGCAAGTTGCTTGTCTGCATGTGCATAACTTTGTGTGGACTTTGTTTGGATCATAAATGCTCTGAATTGTTTGACTGATTAAAAGGCATTTAAACACCATGTTAATACGTTAAAAATACAAAACATACTTACCTCCCAGTGTCATGTATGGTGTAAATATAGATTTGAATTCTTTGTGGTGTCAGTAACGAAGAACAGGGCTCTCTGTGTTTTCACATTATAGAACATTTAATTTGTTAAGCCTGTGTTGGCATGTCAGTTTCGTTGGCTCTGGATCAGATACATGTGATTTCACTGATGGTCCTTAAAAACTATGTTTTTATCGTTTGTGATCCTTCCAGACGTCATGGTGGGAGACTACAGAGGGACTAAAGTAGCTGTGAAGTGCATAAAACATGATGCTACAGCGCAGGCCTTTGTTGCGGAGGCCTCTGTCATGACGTAAGCAGAATGAAATATTTTGTCATATCGTTTCTCAGCAAAATATGAGAATAAACTCTGAATAGCATTCCTGTGTGTCCTTCTTCTGCAGGCAACTACGGCACAATAACCTAGTGCAGATGCTGGGAGTGATTTTAGAAGAGACAGGGAGTCTTTTTATAGTTACAGAATATATGGCCAAGGTAGGTGGCAGACTATCTGACTAGCTCATGATTTACAGCAAGGTTTAAACACTGTTAAGACCCTCTCGTTTGTTTTTCTCTCAGGGCAGTTTGGTTGACTACTTACGCTCCAGAGGCCGGACAGTAATTGGCGTGGACTCTCTTATTAATTTCTCACTGTGCGTAAATCTGCTTATGAGTTGCATGAAAATTTCCCATGTTTTCTTGGCATCGTTAGGGGTGTGTTCCTCTGGTTGTGACCTCTTTTGTCCTTTCCCTGCACAGAGATGTGTGTGAGGCCATGGAGTATCTGGAGGCCAACAACTTTGTGCATCGAGACTTAGCCGCCCGGAACGTTCTCGTGTCTGAAGACAATATTGCCAAGGTCAGTGACTTTGGTCTGACCAAAGAGGCCTCAAACACTGAGGATACTGCTAAGCTGCCTGTGAAGTGGACTTCACCAGAGGCCCTCAGAGAAAAGGTATGCTTTTATTTGGAAAGAGCGTTACACTGTTGCCATGTACAGCCACTATTGCATGCAAGAACTGATTGTGTATAAATGCTTACTTGTATCTTTTGTTCTTGATCAATAGAAATTTTCCACCAAATCAGATGTGTGGAGCTACGGCATTCTGCTCTGGGAGATTTTCTCCTTCGGCCGAGTTCCTTACCCAAGGATTGTAAGTATCATCATGGAAACTAAAATATGAATATGAATGAATGAGGGATTAGATGGATAAACTTGCTGTAGCAGAGAGATGACTTCATTTGCAATCTTGATACCTTTTTCCTTAGCAATAAAACCTGAGCGGGTATTGTTTATTGTGCTTATGGCTATTTTGGAGCTGCAAATAGATTCCTGCTGTCTGGTACCTAATTGCATCACCAAAGTAAACACACAACATGCTGTACATTTACAAGAATGCAAATGCAAACAAGTGTGTTCCTGTGAATACAGTCAGCCTGCTGGGGAAATACAAAGACCTGCATGTTGTTTACCATTACCATTTCTGCTGCAACTGTTACTATACATATAACAGCATGACTGCTGTTATTAGCACTATGATCACTATTACAAATGCTTAAATGACTATTACTGCTGTTATTGCTACTATTACACAATGGAAACAACTATTAATACTTTTATTACCACTATTATTACTATTGCATGTTACAACTGTCAATACAACTTCTACTGCTACATCTGTTATTACACTATTACAACTGTTTCATCTGGTTATACCATCATTGCTGCCCTTCATTATTACTACTGTGTGCTGTATTCTAGGTCCTGTGGAGGGCTGCCACAGGAGGTCTTTTGCCTTCTTAGTCCTTGCCTCCATAGGTCGTATAAACTTCAGGCGACTTTAAATTGACCCAGTGCCCCTAGAATACCCCTCTCCTTGGGGTATTTTGAGCTTGGCTCCATATCTCCAGCCACTACAGTTCTTTAGTTATTGCATTTGGTATGGGGCCCAACTATGTTTTGGGGACTTTCCAAGATCCTATGAACTTGGCACCACAACTACTCAAGCCAACATGAGTGTTGTCACTAAATTTTATGGCATTGTTGAGACATTAGTGTGCAGTAGTTTGGCCTGCTGGTGGTGCTAGAGGAAAGGTCATATGGTCAGCAAAATTGTTTTTAAATTGGATTTATCCTTCAAGCGAAATGACTGTCACCAAATTTCATGGCAATCTAATAAAGAGAGATATTCCACTCTGGACCTAACTGCTGACAGACCTACTGACACAGTGATGTAGGACCCCTCTTACCGTTTGTTCATTACCATAAGAAACAGTAAAGCAAAATTTCCACTTTGGGCAAAAAACAAACCAAACACAAAAACAAACACATTCAAACCACAAAATACACCAAAAATAAACCCGAGCCCTTAAAACAAACCCACAAAACAGGAAGCTATGCTGAATATTTACTAGCATGGGTGGAACAGATCTTTGACCCATCACATTGCTCGCTTGTAAATGCTGGTTGTATAATACAGCAAACTCACACTTGTTAAATGACGTCATTTTGTTATTCTATACTCTTTCAACCTTCTATTCTAACTTTATTATTTTCCTTTCTGTAGCCGTTGAAAGAGGTGGTGCCCCGTGTGGAGAAGGGATACAAAATGGACTGTCCTGATGGTTGTCCGGAGGTCGTGTACAACATCATGACCCAGTGCTGGATCCTGGATCCTGACGCTCGACCAAGCTTTCATATGTTGAGGGAGAGGCTACAATACATCAGCCAAGGAGTGCAACCAGTGAAGGGCAAAAGACAATGAGACAGGTGACTGAAACAAAATCACTTGCCTCTCATCATTGTGCTCATTTGGACCAGAGCTGCCTGGGACGAGAGCTGGGTCTCAGGGACGGTGATTTTCACACTGTCTGCAGATTTTTGTTCATTTGTTTTGACCTGGCTGTTAAAGTTGTGTCCGATTTACTGTTTGAATAATCAAATTGATACGTCATCCTTAAACTCAGGTTGTGCCAGCTCTAGTAACTCTTCATTTTCGTACTAGTAGCGCACTGTGCTGTCTCTCTGTCCCATGTTATGCCGACCTGTGCTAAGATGAATGATTAACTGACACATCAGTGAGCGATTCCTCCTACCACAGCGTTGACCCACATTCACAGTGCCTTGGCCTTTTTTTAATCTCATCTTCTTCTGTCACATTTTGTACTACTTTTTTTTTGTTGATATCCTTGGTCAGTGACATCATTTCTTCTTAAAAGCTGGAAAACACCATCATTGGACTAAGCTGACTGAATTCATGGTATCTGTGTAAAGAGGAATGATCGACATCCTGAGAGTTTCAAGAGTAGATATACAGTTTTATATACATTATTATTACTCAAGGTATAATTAAATATTTTTTTCCCTGTTTCCAGGTACACATTATTGAGAGACTGTTGAATGTTGAATTATTTTGTTAAAATGTTTGAAATAAAATGACTAAAATGACACGTTGTGTTGGTTATTATTATTTTGGGACCGGGATTTCCTGCAGTGCTGAGGATGTGGCTCATTGTGGAGAAATGTGGACATAATTTTCTGCAGATTTTATATCACCTGGGATTTTAGAGACGAGTTTCTCCATTATCCACATTTTATTTAATTCCATGTCAAGATCTTAGTGTTGTTTCTCCTTTTCTGTAGTTGACTCGTTTTCCTCTGATGGTACTGACGTCAGTCATGAGGCGTGTCTTGCTTTTCTTGTCCTTGATGATTTATATCCCGTCTGTCTGTAATTACTGGCATGTCCCACAATATCATGGCATTTTCATTTTCAGTTACTTTCTCAGGTTTGTTTGCACTTGGTGATCTGCTGCTTTATCTTGTCTTTGGATGCATTCTGTTTTGTTTGTTTGTTTGTTTTTAGGACAGAGCAGCCTGACTAAATATGTTAAATGGTTCCTTCTGACTTGTGCAGCTATAATCAAGCTCTCCGTTTCTCCTTTTTTGTCTTGGGCCTCTAATCAACCTAGGAGTCTTGTCTAGTTTATTTTCTTTCTAATGGACTACTGACCATGCACTGGCTTCTCTCCCCATGGTTTTTGTGCTTGTATTTCTGCTTACTTCTCAGCTTCTTGTATTTGATGGCATTGTTTGTTGCTGAGTAGCCCTCTGCTCGCGTGCTGCTGTCATAGTGTGGATGGCGGGTCATCTGGATGTTTCAGATATGAGATATGAGGCCTACTGAGGCCCTGTATGGGAGTTTGGATGACACCTCTTCCTGCTTTTTCTCTCGGGAGATAAATTCTTTTACATCTGCCTTAGGATGGTTCATTCACTGCAAATGGTCATCAGTTTTGTTGATTTCATTCAGCTGCCAGTCAAAGACACTGAATGTGACAGGAATAGTAATGATTGATTTGATGACTAACTTTTCTATGTATTCTTTTCTGATCATTTCCTTCTTTATTATTATCACTGGTATTATTATCATCATTACCTACTGTAAATCAAAAGGGAAGAATTGAACTGAAATGCCGTCTTTATTATTGATATATTACAGTTTTTTTCGATTGCTTACACACTAAGAACATACTCTTAAACCAATGTGACAAAACTTGAACTCATTGGAACTAAACCTTAAACACAGCGTGGCCATACCTTAGACACAAGTGCTGCTTTAAACTGTGTTTGCAATTCTGCAACACACTTCCTCCTGAACACTAGACACTATTTCCTACAGAAGACACCTCGCTCAAAAATGAAAGCATGTGGTTACAATTGGGAAAACACTTATGTTCAAAATATAAAACACATCAGGTTATAAGAAAACCTGAGACACACATGTGAAAGCACTTACTTAGAAAACTGAACACCAATCATTCAGGGCCGAAGCACTACAAAGTGGCCCCAAGTCAGCCATTTTGAGTATTTTGCGTGGAGGCAGTGAGAGAAAGAGGCACAGGAAGACGTCGTATGCGATGTGGATGAGATTTTGTAGCTGTACGTAGTTTGATTTTGTTGTACTGTTTTATTTTTGCTTTACATACTATGTATGTATGTTTATGTTTGTCAACTCACAAACCCTGGTTTCAAAACAGTAAATCCATCGGCCTAATGAGAGGCTCTCTTCCCAAAATAACACATTTTGTTTGCAAAAGGCTCTTACCATGACAAAACATTTCAAACATGCAGCAAAAGCACATTTTGTCAGCGCCCAATACAACTAATCCACTCACTCATTCACTTCATACTCAACACCAGAATGCAACACAGCCTTTTCAGTCTGAGCAGGTTCAACCTTACTTTTTCCTGCGTGTACGGTAGTCATATTTTTTTGACAATTTACATCGTCACATATTGTAAAGCAAGTAGCAAAAGCCAATATTTCCCTCAAACAACTCAACTTCTGCCCAAATGAGTAGATTCCTTCAGTCAGCTCTACTGTACTGTAACACAGCTGACAGCAGAATACAAAATACAGCTGTCAGTTTCAACAAGGTTCTCCTGTGTGCTACACATTCAAATGTGAACTTACAGTAAAGAACTGCATCCAAACTCAGAGAGACTTTGAAGTGAAATTTTACTGTGTTGATGGAAAAACTGAAATACTGTAATTCACATATAGTATTACACAGAAAAACTCAAAGGAGTTGAAAAAAATACAGAATACAATTTATAGGCCCTTTTTTTTGTAGGTGCATACTGACTGATTGGTGATTGGTGGAAAGGGCAGTGATGCAGGTGCACTAGTGATTTCATAGAGATGCAGGTGCAAAAGAGTGTGAAAAATGTGTGAATCCAATGAAAAGGTATGAACACATTTGCAAAAGAAAACCTCTGCTGTGGTTTGGAGGTGAAGATGACGACAAAGTGGATCCCAGTTTCATTATACTGGAAAAAGTGATTGAAAAAAACTGTACTGTAAAGTACAATATACTGTATACAGTTGGCAGAGTTGACACCTTTCTTATTTATTTTTATTTTTTGGTTATTTTGGAAACAGCTATTACTGTGAAAAGATGCTTAATTTCTGTTTTGAGCTTTGCAGAATTCTTTTTGAAGAAATAAATGAAAAGCAGTAAAAACTGCAGTGTTTTGTGTTAAGTATGTTATTGTGTTGCTTGGTGCTGTGAAAGTGTGTTCATATTATCGAAATGTGTATCCTTTTGTTATCAGAGTTGCATTTTGACAAAGGATTTTTAAGTTTTGATGACTGAGTTTCAGTTTGCCATAAATGTGTATGGTTTATTTCCAGGTGTTGTGTCTTATTTGCGTTGTGTTTAGAGTTTTGGCACAGTGAGCAAAGCATTTGTAAAATGAGTTCAAGCAATCAAAAAAAAAAAAAAAAACTGTAATAAAAATAATAAGACATTTGAAATTCACTCAAAACTTCATTTTATGTTGAGTTGGACAGACGGGCGAGATTTTGAATGAAATAATATGTTGTTGTTGTCTTGTTTGTTTTTCACCAATTACTCACTCAACGTTTAATTATTGTTATTTTTACATAGCAATACCTTTTGCATTAACCCCGACACCACGTGTTGCTGAGCGATCGCTCTGATAGGCGGAACCTTTGCAGCCTCTGAGAGGACACATTTCTTGGCTGCACTTGCCGGTGCCACTGGGAAATGCAGACTGAAAACACGAGCAGGTTGTCAGCGCCAGGCGACCACTCAGGGCTTCAAACATTAGTTCATGCTTTTTGTGTACTTGTTATGGAGAATGAGGCTGATAAGTTTTACCGGGAGCTGCCAAAAGTGGTAAGTCAGGAGTGTACAATGGCAGAAAAGCTTTAGAGGAAGTCGGTATTCAGGAAAAAAGCTCGTTTATTGTGTTTGTGCTCGAAGAGTGAGGTTGCTACATGCTAACGTCAGCGTTTTGGATGTCACTCAGGAGCTTCATGCCCACCTCAATGGATCCGTCAGCTTCCAGTCCATGGAGAAGCTTATCTCTCGCAAACCGCATCTCAACATTGAACACAGCATGACTGCTATTCGTAGCGGCCAGAGGAGGACACTGGACGAGTGCGTATTATTTGCTTTTGGCTGTTTGAATCGGTTTAGCCAGCTGAGCTCTGTGAATAACCTGCAGTCTGACATTGTGAGTGGTTTGTTCGCCCGTGCATTCATTCATTCATTCACTAACAGAGACTCGTCTGAGCCAATAGAAAGGCCTCTGTGTGTGCTCTGATGTGCGGCAGAGGAGCTGTATGTGGGGAGGGTAACGCAGGCTGTAGTGAATGAGCTCACACAATCAAGCTTGTTCTTCCTGGACAAAGTAAACAACAAACAAACAGCAGTCTACAACATGTGCATGTCTGCAGGTGTTTCCAGGTTTTCAAGGTCATCCATCAGCTGGTGGACACAGAGGAGGATATTCTTATGGTAAGGACCGTTTGAGAAAAGCTAGCTTCATGTGAAAAAAATAAAAAGTGTATTTTTATTTTAAGTGCGTGTGTGTGTCTCTCCTCAGGTTCAATATGTGAGCAAGTACCCCTGTCTTGTCCTTCCAGGTAGCTAAAGATGTCATCACGGAGTTCGCAGCTGACGGTGTCAAATATTTAGAGTTGAGGAGTACACCAAGGGAGGAGAAAAACACAGGCAAGGAACTCCCAGATTGGGCCTACTCTAATGCCATGATGTGCCTTTTAACAGCTGTTTTATAGTTATTGGGATTAAATCTTATTGTCTAACTATCAGGATTGACAAAAAGGAGATATGTTGAGACGGTCATCAAAGCCATCCATGAATGTAAAAGTGAGGGAGTGGATATTGATGTCAGGTAAGTGGACGTGAAGATGCATCGCTTGTATATTTAAAGATACAAGGCCATAATGTTTTGCTCCAGCAGGCTGATCAAACACCAGACAAAAAAAAACTACTGCATGTTACTGAAAGTGACTATATTTTCAGGTTTCTGGTGGCTGTTGACCGCAGGAATGGGACAGAGGTTGCCATGGAGACGGTGAAGCTGGCGGAGGAATTCATGCTGTCCACTGATGGTTTGGTTCTGGGTCTCGACCTCAGTGGGGATCCAACGGTACGTCAGCCAGTTTGGGGTTTCTAGCTTTATTATGTTCCCGTATGTCATGTTTTAACCAACTTGGTTCTCATTCTCAGGTGGGCCATGGCAGAGATCTACTTCCTGCACTACAGAGGGCCAAAAACAGTGGACTGAAGCTCGCTCTGCACCTCTCAGAGGTTTGACCGCACCAATGTGACACCTTTTGCCATTAGTCACATTATCTAAATTAGACCAGGACATGTTAATAAAAAAAAAAAAAATCTGTTTCAGGTTCCATCCCAGTTGGAGGAGTCAGATTTGCTGTTGAATCTTCCTCCAGACAGGATTGGCCATGGCACCTTTTTGCATCCTGAAGTGGGTGGGTCTCAAAGCCTCGTTGACAAAGTGGTGAAGAACAACATACCGCTGGGTAAGAGTGACATAATGATAAACACACTCGTGGTTTGCCCTGATGCATTTGAAAGATAAATTAGATAACTGTTGAAGAGATTTTGCTATATCCTGGTGTTTGTGATTTGAATCTGTGAAACAAAGTTGAATGTTAGGTTTTGGATAATGATCCAGTCAATCCTGTGGATGGTTGCTAATAATAGACAAAATTTCAGAAGTTGTTCAGTGACACTTTTCTGGCTGTTTGATGGAATACCTCAAGTCACTCGTTTCCAAACTGTCCTTTCCTTGTAGAACTTTGCTTAACGTCCAATGTGAAAGGACAAACTGTGCCATGTTACTCCCAACATCACTTCCAGTACTGGTACCAGCTGGGACACCCATGTGTGATTTGTGTAAGTTTCCTGTCTGTGCACTTGGCCAGCACTTCCACAGGCTGTGATTCTTTTTAGAGGCATTTATTATCCATTTCTGAGTGGTCCTCAGTTTTAAAAATCTAATAAATGTATTCTTTCATGTGTTACAGACTGATGATAAGGGAGTGTTCTGTACAGACTTATCTCAGGAATATCAGCTGGCAGCTTCCACATTTGGCCTCAGTCATGAAGCCATATGGAAGCTCTCCCAGCAGGCCATAGACTGTACCTTCGCACCAGAGAACCTCAAACAGGAGCTGAAACAGAGGTGGATCGAATTACAGCCTCAAGGGTTACAGTGACGTCCAATGGAGTCTAAAGCCAGTCATATACCTCAGGTTTTCTAAGTTTAAAAAAACAACTGCTTGTGTTTTTAACTTAATTTACTATCTATTAAATAAGGGAGAGATGCTGTGGAAAAATGTTTTAATGAACAAGTAATTCATCCCTGTGTAGTACATCCAAGTGTTTTCCATCTTTTCTAATGTAGGCCTACAAATTTCACAAGGCAGAATAGTAATGGAAACCATGGCTAAACAGAGTGCAGCACAGGGTATGACACATCAGAATAATAAACATGTTTGTCACCACATATTACAGAAAATTTCTGTGACTTTGGGACACAATAAAAATAATGAATGATTTAAAAAAAATGACAGTCTTTTGGGGTGCTCTTCATTGCCTTGAGTCCATTTGTTCCTTTGGAGATGTTCAGTCTTCTCCAAACTACAGAGCATGTTGGTGCTGCTATATACTCACACACAGTCCTGTTAGTGCAGTGCTGTTTACTGTCATGGCTTCTTTCCAAATTTGCCTGGCTTGTCCCTATTTTTCTTGAATTTGCCATGCTGCATGTCCTTTTTCGGTTTGCCTTGCTTTGGATCCCCCTGGTTTGCTATGTGGTTTCCCCCTTCTAGTTTCCTCTTCTTGCCGCTGTTGGGAGGATGACAGCATTGCAATCATGCATTTCTACACTCAACCACACACTGTTTCCATAGATTTTGGGTGTCACTGTACCTTTTTATGCTGACAATAGCCGTGTTCCCTGCTGTCTTCAACACCTGGTCCCATTCTTCATCGTCTCCACGGATCCTGTACCTGCATTGATAAAAT
The DNA here is from genome assembly GCF_902150065.1 of Myripristis murdjan. Taxonomy (NCBI): domain Eukaryota; kingdom Metazoa; phylum Chordata; class Actinopteri; order Holocentriformes; family Holocentridae; genus Myripristis; species Myripristis murdjan. The sequence continues at coordinate 16,859,882 of NC_043985.1, read as the reverse complement.
ACAACATTACAGCTACCAAGAAAACTGACCTCTAACTATCCTGCAAACTCCATTATCAAATAATGACCAAGGGAGGCGTCCCTTCCTCATACTTACTCTGCAAGGTCCATCTCCTTGACTTTCTCTATGTCCTGCTTGTGCCTCTCCTCAAACTCCTTAGCTGCCTCATTCTAATGAGGGGGAAGCAAATTCATTTTTATTCTTTCAGAGAACAAGGACAAGGTGATATTATGTACCCATGTGCCCACAAAGTGATGAGAAAGACATACCAGATCATCATTAAGGCTCAGGGCAGCAGGCTCCATAGAAACATCTTTAGACGCCACCATCTCTGCCTCAATAGCCTTTTCCTGGATGCTGGTGAAGACCTGGTGTAGCAAAGGCAATTATAAGAATAATGACTAATGTTGTCACTATGGTTTTAATGGTAGGTTAATGATTGTTTCTTACAATAACATCTTGAACATTTGCCAAAACAACAGGATTTCAAAAAGGGCCGTCAACTCACTTGCACAAATTTCCGGATGAGGCGATTAAAGAGGCCCATGAGCTGTGAGCTTGGGAGTTCAATTTCCTTTTCCAGCTGTTCCACTGACTTGTGCTGTAAGCCCACGCCCAACAATAACGCCTAAACAGAGACATGGACCCTCAACATTTAAGAACCCAAAGATATTTCACGGTAACAAATAACAGAGAACTGAAATAATGAGAAACTTACACACTGTGCCGCTGAGAGGGAGAGATCGCCCAGCTGCTTGAGGAAAAATAAGCGTGCCACAGTTGGCACCAGGTCCATGATGAGGTGGTAGTCCACCATGCTCCTTGAATACAGCTCCAGACGCTTTAAGTCGTACGGACTGAAATGGACAGCGAGTTCAGAGCTGCTGAGTCCTGCGGAGGTCAGAGACAAGACAGGTCAGTCTGGTAAGATGCTGCTGATGTTAGATCAGTAAGAGTGGGTAGCACAGGAGGCTTACTCGTTATCTCCTCCTTGGCATTCTTGTTCTGCAGGATGTTGAGCGCCAGACTTGGACCGAAGTTGCTGAACTGGTAGGAGAGAAGAGATAGGAAGCGGCGGCGGAAATCTGCGGAAAAATATAAATAGGAACTGTTAAGGTCAAGTCTACTGAGGTTAAACAAACAAGCTTCCTTGAGGTGGTGCGAGGAGCGTTTTTTTGACAGTTGTGCTTGCTCACCTTTCCAGAAAGCAGACAACCACTGGCCCTGCTCTGGGGCTTCATCTGTATTCAGCTCCTTCAGCATCACACATGAGTGCTCCCCTGTCAGGTCATTCTACACAACAAGCAGTACACTGTGTGTCAACAGCAGAAAGTGCAGAAACAAACACAACAATGCTACACTTTTTTTTTTTCACCAAAACATTTCACACTTACGGGAGTTTGTCTTAAATAGACTGGGGTATAACCGGCTCTCTTCCAGAACCTGCCACCAAAGAAAAGTCACATTTTATACTCGATCAACAAAAATCTTATGACCACTCCATATCTAGGGGCACTCACTTGAGCAGCTGTGAGGTAAGGCCGTAGGAGACTCCTAGATAGTCCAGTCTCTCTGCCCTTCTCTCGCTCAGCTTCAGCAGCAGAGGAGGGAGTTCCTTTCTGGGAGTAATGACCTCCTCCAGAAGACTGACAGCCTGGACAACCAGTGACAAGAAGGCTACCATCAGTCACAAACATTCAAAAAACTACTACAAGTTTAATCTAATCTATCAAAGGATGATGATGTGCATTACCTCGCTGCTGACAGAGGTGATCTCACTGTTTGTGTGTCCATTTTCATCCATGGTTGGGAACTTTCCCTCATAATACATCTGCAGCAGCTGGAGAGCTCTTGAGCCGTAGCCCATCTGTCGGACAGGTTAGGTTCATTAACACAACTGGGTAGTCAAACTGGAGCATCCTCGTGGTTAAGAAGCAAACATGAGTTCTTACCCCTTGGTAGTCTGGGTTGACAGCGATTCGCACCACTCTGCCTCCGGAGAGACCTCCAAACTCTGGGTCTTGGAACTGCAAACAGCAGAGTGGAGGACCCATGAGAACAATGTGGGACCATCAGCTGTGATAATTTAGTGAAAGAAAACACTGTGGCCAACACCTGGTACCTGTTCTGACACAGTCCAGGGAATGAGGTCACCAGAGGCCTTTTTTCCCCGAGACAGACTATTGAGGATGGACTGACGAGATATTTCACCCTCCAGACACACCTAAGGGATCAAGGATGGTATATTATATATATACCCGAGTCAAGTCAAGAAACAGGTGTGACACAAAATACAGTGGAAGATAAATGACTTAAAAACAAGGATAAATAAAACAGGACACAGAACAGGTATACTAAACTCCATGAAATTAGGGCAGCGTTTGTGTGTGTGTAAGTTAAGTACAAGGCAGAATCTGCTGCATGTCATTTCCTCTCTCTACCCTGCCTTTCCTACCTTTCTCTGTTGTCACTATCAAATACAGCAGATGCCAAAAAACAGCAAAAAAATTAGAACATCTTTATTCTTGGAGGCCCTATGAGAAAACTCTGACCCCAGCTTTACACTTTCAAATAGACTCAAAGGGAATGTCGCACTCCTTAAAACACGCACACACATATTTTAGAGTGTTACCTGCACCACAGCCAGGACCTCGGGGAGAGAGTTCTGTGTGGGTGGGACAGGGGGCAGAAGGCAGAAGAGGTGATGGGCCGGGGCGTCTGACAGCATCTGGAGGTCGTTGGGGGAATTCTGAAGCCAGAGAATGCGCCGAGTCAGCAAAATACAAAGTCAGGGGATGCAGTGCTGTCTGTAGGACATCATGATCCCTGAAGGGAGAGTAAAAGTGTCTGAATGCAGATGAAAAACTCACCTTGTAGTGTGACGCCACGTAAAGAGCCATCAGTCTCTGCAGGAAGGCCTCAGATGCTTTGTGGTAACAGAACAGTGTATCTCGGTTCACGTAATATCTGGACAGGCTGCGTTGAGGACAACGGATTACTGTGACTGTTTCGCTTTACACTTCACTACTGTCTGCCCTCAAACTTCGCTGAATGTCCTTTAAAGCCAACAAAGGATACAGGTCACAGGTCTGTGGCAGCGGACAGCCGGAAATTAGCCTGGGAATGTTCAGACAGTCCAAACAGAGAAGCTCATTCAGCCACTTCTCTACAGGGTCTCCTGCGGCATACCGAATGGACTCGTGCAAGGAAACCTCGTGGAGAGAGCGAGCTATGTAGGGGAGACAGGTCAACAGTGCTTAGTAAGATAACCACTTTGGTAATGCACTATGCACAGCACAAAAAAATCCCAAAAAGCACTCACATTCAGAGATAACCATAGGTGGAACACTACTGATTTTGATGACCCCCATGACCATATCCTCTAGCGGCACAGTCAAATCAAACTTATTTCAGGGATATACCAATGCCGGCATCCGGTTCATTGAGGACTTAGATACGTACCTGCTGCTAGCCTGGCTGTGTTTGTGCTCCTGTTCTCTGCTGACATGCTCTGCTGGCTGTCTGCACTCTGCTGTCTCAACTGCTGAATCAGTTTGAGAGACAGAGAACGTCCTGTACCCTCATACCTGCATATACGAAGGAAAGCAGAAACACACACCATGCTCATCAATGCTGGCACATTCACACAACCACATAACAGTATTTGTCAACAAAAAAGAAAAAAAACAAACAAACCCATTGATCGTGGAGGCCATGAAAACCAGATAAGGTCCCAGCAGGTTCTTGACCAAAGGAAGAGGGATGGCAGCAGCCTCATCGATGACCAGCAGCTCGGCCTGGCCCAGTTTCACTGCATCACCCGGGTGGATGTACTGTTGGGTAAAGGTCACCAGAGGTCAAACTTGAGTATTTTACATAACACTGTGCACTATAACAGGAAGTGACGACTCTTTATTCTTTATTTGAATCCTCGTCAGCTTCCAGAAAATGGTCACTAATCTTCCTAGGGTCCATGTGTGAACAGCAACAGTAAAAACACAATAATTAAAACCACACTATCAATAATACAAAAACAAGCAAAGTGTAAAGACCAGTAAATAAGTAAAATATCACTCCATATGAAACAAAAATGAAATGGTTAATTATGCAACAACAAAAAGCAAAAAATAAAAACAACAAAAAAAAATTCTGAGACAGAAAAACCACAATAATATCAGTCTGGTCCTATTACCTGAATAGTCTGCCGATGCTCTTTGAAGATGTTCACTCGCACCACTGCTTTGTTGAACTCTGGATTCAAAGACTGGATGATTTCATAGTCAAGATGCTCCTACAAATTAAAAACAAAACAAAACAAAAAAAACAGATATGAAGTGGCATGCATTCATGACAGGAACACACAGAGAGTTTCAGACACAACTGCCAGGCAGCTTTACCTGATACTGCAGGGCGTCAAAGCCTTTGAAGACGAATTCAAACATGGTGTGGAGGTTGTCTGGGCTCGGTGAGGTTACAAAGATATTAGAGTAGCTGCAAAAAAAAAAAAAAAAAGTCAGGGACTTCACCACCAGTAGCAACAATGCGAAGCAACACACTAAGATAAATATTGGGCGTCTGAATGATTTTAAAAATATGTTACCCAAAGGCCACGGCTCCAGCCACAGCCAGCCCAAGTGCTGCAGATTTGCCTCGTCCACGGGCGGCGGTCAGAGCCACGGTGCTCCTCAGGGTCTTTTCTGAGATGGCCTCAATGAACTTCAGCACTGCCTTTGCCTGGAGAACAACACAGGAATTGCAAATTACATCACCACAGAACGATGTGTCAGATCTATCAGGAGTACCATCCTGACCACTGCATCTCATGACCTAGGAATTTAAGCATGAGTTTATCTTCATTATCCTCACTCAGTCACTTGGATAAGAGCAACAGTAAGATCTGTGTCTCTAGCGTGTGAAGCCCTCTAACCTGGTCCATGGTCTTGCAGTTGTCCACTAACACACCCACAGGCTGAGTATCCTGAAGGGACTCCTTTAGGTCCTTCAGCTCCTGCTCTCGCGGAGACAAACTGTCCTCCTGAAGGAGAGGAGATTCAGTCAGCGAGGAGTGAACATGCAACCAAGAAGCGAGTGATTAATGCTTTGTGCTTTGAAGCTACCTGAGTCTTAGGAGGAACAGGCTTGATATTTGCCATGTGGCTGGAGATGGGCAGGATGTTGAGGTGGTCGTCAATGACAACACAAGTCTTGCAGGAGGCAAGAGACAGGATGAACCTACAAACAACAGCAACAAAACGTCACCATACTATGATGCGATTACATTTTCTTTGTTTTTATCAATTAGAAATATTTTAAATATCCATAAAAGCCAGAAAAAGACAAACCTCTCATTGAACCTTCCCACCACATCCTGATGGGCCTCAGTCCTGTATCGAGAATGCACATCCTGGAGGAAAATCAGTCACAGCTATCTTCAGTCGGCTGTCTTGCACAGAGAACCCAAAGAGCTCCAAGAGCATAGAGATGAACAAGGCACGGACTTACCATGGTCATTGTGTACAGCTGCTTGAGGGAGTTCATTGTCCTGAGCAGGATGACCACTATACCGCCTCCTTCAACGGTTTCAACAGTTCTCGCCAGGAGGTTGGGAGTAAGAGCTTCAAAATCCTGGACAGCAGCGAGACAAACATCAAGCTTACAACCACCACACAATATCAACTTTCCAGCAGTAAACAGCCGTGTCGGTGTGGAGCTCACCTGTAAGACGCACATGCCGTAGGTGTTTCCCAGGATCTTGTGTGTCTCATTGTAGTAACAGTAGCGGATGTTGGTGGCAGCGATGAAGAGCTCAAACGGGTCGTCCTGCTTCAGGTTGAGGGTTCCCGTCTTGATCTTCTTCTGGAGCTGTCGCATGCGCTTCTTCCGATTGCTGCTCATGACAAAAGTGACACAACATCAGCATCAGATCTATGGCACAGCCAGGTTTTAACCAGCGAGCGACTCTGGAGGGTGTGCACAGTCACCTGCTGAAGCCAAGGTCTTTCTTGTAGCACCACAGCACAGAGGGTCGTGCTCTGACGGAGGCTTTGGACAGCATGTGATGCAGGATGACCACCTGGAGACGGAAGACATTAGAGTTCTTGCTCTTCTGTGGCAATAGTAAGCACAATCAATTCATCTTAAAGTCAATAAATGTACCTGGTCTCTGCCGCGATCCCCCACCACAACAAACATGGTGCGATGCTGCAGAGTGACCCCATTTTCAATCTGAACGCGGATCCGGTTATCCACCTTCTTGCGAACTGTTGCCATCGTCTCTCTTGTTCTGAGAGATGTGACAGCAGATTCGTGAAAAATGATGCAAAGCGCCTGAACAGCACTAAAATCAACTAGGCGCAGCGACAAATAACTACACAGCATCACGGAGTTCACAGCAACTCACTTACCTCGCCTTTTAGATTAATGTCGCTGGTGCTGAATCCACATACAAATGCAACAAGGTAACACACGAAGAGTGAAATTTACATGCCAGCCTTCATGCTGTTGATACTCACGTGGAGACACCAGTTAGTGAAGGACCCCCCCGGTGTGACGTCATAGCCGCGCGACGGGGCTAAAGTCCGTCTGCGCATTAGCCTGAATGGGATTGTTTTCATATCCATGGTAAATAAAGCAGAAGCAACAAATAATGCGCGCAACTGCACTGTCATTTTAGCTTCTTTTTTAAGCAAAGGGTTAATATTATGTCAATAATAAAGACTGTATAATATTCACTGTATGTCTATGCTTAACATCTTGTCCAGTATAGATATCTATCTTGTGCTGTAGCTGAACTGCAGTCAAAAGCAACACAATCAAATTAAAATTGAGATAGTTTTTCCATCTCAAACTTAAGCACATGACTTATTTTGCACCCTTCACCACAGACTAGTATGCAACTTGGACAAGTCTAAACTGCACAGCAATAAAACAGACTAAAGCGTGGGTATGCAACACATCTTTATTGAAACTATTGAAGCAACATCAATTTACAAACAAGGAACTGGGAGCTCATTGAAAATAAAAACGCTTTTTAGAACCAAAATGACAAACAAAAGAAAAAGGGCTGAGAAGGGGGGAAATACTCCCAAGGATTGGACCAGCAGTGGCAGGTGTCTTATTTTATACAAAAAAATAACTTAAATGAAATCTTTCAAGTTTACAGGAACATCGTAACACGTGCTTGTGTATTATCCATGACTGGATTTACAGGCTAGCTTGTGTTCAGACTTAAAATGTTTAATATTTCCAAATATCAAAGCAGGCATACTTTGATTAAAGAGCCAGGAAAAAATACCACTGATGAAAAAAAAAATAAAAAAAGAACAAGTGAGCTGGGGCAAATGCATTCTTGATTTTTTGAATTTTCAGTGTGGTGCAAGTTAGTCACAGTCAATATAAAAAGGCCTTTCAGGATCTCATTGCCTGAGTATTGCCTCGAGACACTCCTCTGGGTCCCTGGCCAGCTCCTCGCTTGTAGTTCTGTTGGTAACCATCCTGGAGGAATAAACAGACACACACAACATTTTACAAACTATCCCTAAAGAAAAGAAATAACATGAAGTGTGGCCATGAGAAGGCAGAGTGATCTTTCATACCCGCTGATAATTTCCATTTGAGTAATCCCGAGGTGTATTGAACTGGGTCTGTCCGTATCCCGAGTTTGGAGTGTTGGCGAAGGGAGGGCGATAACTGTCATAACCACCTGAAAATGTGAAGAATTTAAAGTCTCAATGCACTTTTTATAGCATGAGCTCAAACTCTCAATGAAAACAATGACTCAATCTGTGCCTCTGGTTGCTGCGTTTACCTCTGAATCCATTAGATGAGCCTCTGTAGCCGTTGATCATGCCCCTGGCGTTGCGGGGGCCACCGCGGGACATGCCTCTGCTGCTGTAGAAGGACTGAGTCTGCCGGCCGAAGCCCGGGCCTTGCTGCGAAGGCTGCTGATGGCCTCCTGATTGGTCTTGGGAATGGAAGGCACCAACTACTAAAAAACAAAGGGGTGGGTACCATGCAACAGGAAAAAGTCAAACTCCACAAATACACGGACTCATAGTATGAGGGGAGTGGAGCAACATCAACTTCAGCTCTCCTCTGCAAATTCCTGAAATCACTCCACTCCAACAAAACTCCTGTTTTCCTATTTTCTGCACCCAATTAAAGCCATAAACATTCATGTCATTATAAAACTTGCTGATTTTTCCACATATTGTTAATGCCAAGGCACTTTCTTTACAAAACTGCAAGTTTTGCTAGCCAAAATTGTTATTCAAAGAAAGATAAAAAAAAAACAACCCTAAAACAAAACAGGCTTTATTTGTTATGGGGAAATGGAATATATGTATATATCACAGTTTATAGCTGGAGGTGATGGGTAAAGGCAACTGCATTGTGAACCATGAAGGAAGGAGTGCACCGGAGAGATTCTGGAGGTAGAGAAAACATGAACACTCCTGACTTACTAACAAGCCATTCTTAGCTCTGGACCATATCAGCCTGCTCTTTTTCTGCTGCTCCAGTCTCTAGGCTAAAACATCAATCTGTGCTGTTCTTAGCTCCAGGAAAAAAAAAAAAAAACCTACTCCTCTCACTCTACATGGAATACGTACGCTGGATGGAGTGATGGATTAAATAACAGTTTTCTGAAGATGCCACACAGTCCAACTGGAATCCTTTAATGTCAGGGGGACATGCCTGCCATAATCAAGTGAGTGCGTAACCAAACCAACAAGTGAATGATAACTCTGCCCGGTTCTGCTCACCAGACTGCAGTTGTTCTGACTGCATCTCTGTCTGCTCCACAGGATGCTGGGACTGGCTGCTGAAGCCCTGGTTGTAGCTGTTCTGGTACTGGTTGGCCTGGTTCAAAGCCTCCGTCTCATTAGCTGGTGGGACTGGGGCGTTGAGGTTGAACACCTGAGGGGGAGAACAAGAGCCACATTGTATTCAAACTGGAACCAGAGGAAAGGTCACAGGCTCATTAGAAGTTAAATCCATTACTCACTACTTCCTGCATGCAGCCACTTGACTACAAAGCAATACAATTTCAGCGTGATCAGGGGGCATTTAAGGACTTTACAAGTAATTCCTTGTGGCAATTATGGAGGCTAATGCATTTCTATTTTCAGTCAACTGACAGCAAGGCTGCAAACTTTATCTATAGGGCCGACCAGACCCTTGTGTCCTACAGCAAGTTTCAGACAGAATGACTTTTGTACAGGTATTTGCACAGGTATTATTTGCTTGTATGACTATTTGTTCAGCAGTTCTGATTCAAACAAGGACACAAATATTAGTGCAGGGGCTTACTGTCTGCATTGACTGGAATGGTGCTGCGTTGACATTGATGCCACTGCTGTGAGGAGCTTTGGAAACTGGCTGGAAAACCTGTGTCTGAGAGGCAGGGGGGAGAGCCGTAGAGGGTGGAGGCTGCTCTGACGACAAGGACATGGAGGTCTGTGGAAGAGGGAAAACTGCATGTTAGAGGCAATTTTTATATTTCTAGTCACAGCAAGTACACAGCAATTAATGCATTGTAAAGTTTTTAAACTAAATTCATGAAATGCATACTTTTTATTTCTAATTCCAAACTCTTTACTTTTTCTTAACAACATTTAAAGAACTAACATGGTGTTTGTTGTGATGTATGCTGACAACGACCGGGCAATATGACACTCAAATAGGCCAGATCCCTCTACAGCTAACACTCTTCACAACAATCTACAATAAGTGAAATAACTTTGCATATACAACTACAAAATATATTATCATATGTGCACTGTGACTGATGAAATTTATTTCCCATATTTTTTTCACTGTTCTGACAGTCAAATAACTAAGGTCCTTAGCATGAATTAAGGATTAAATTGTGTTGTTTTTTTGGAGAAAAAAGGCCCTCTACATGCAGCATTAATAAAACCAGGTGAGGCTGGCAATTTGATTTAGTTTTTTCCCTGCATGTTGGTATTTCAGTGATCTGGAAAATGAGATAATTTACTGGGGGAGTGTGGTAATCCTTGGATCAGTTGGTATGAATGTGCCACACAACACCACCCACAGCAAAGCAAAATTGGCAAAATGATTTTATTGGCTTCATATCTTTCTGTGTAATAGAGATGCCAGGTATACAAATCATTTATTATGTGACACACAAGATGATGATCACAGTGGGATTAACATTATATCAGGACATCAGAGTTAGCTAAAAATACAGTAGGCAATCTCAGCTGGAATTTTTAGTGGGGTAGTCAGAGACAATCACTGACCTGTTCATTCCTGATGGGATAAAATTCCCATGGTCCTGAGTTAAAAATTACCAACCATCAGACCTCCTCTGGTAATACCATCCAGAGAGGGCTAAAGATGGACTGTTCATTACAGCACATTGCAAGTGCTCACCGTTGCTATCTGAAAAGCCAAGAACCGTCACCAAAATGTTTTACCTGGATGGGGTCAATGGATTCTGTGGAAGGCCGGGGATCTGGTGTGTGAGAGGTCTGATACATGGGAGGCGGTGTGGGAGAAACGATAGGGACCTGAAAACAGGAAATGTGGATATTAAAATGTGTTCTCTCGTTAATGATTTCTTAGTTGTAAGCTGTAACTCTCAGCATTGTCCAGTCATGTTTTAATACTCACTTGTGTGGGCTCAGGTTGAACAGGAACAGCACTGGGTTGCGATAGCCGGGACTCTGGATGAACTGAGAAAAGATGAGCATTAAACCTTTGTGAACTACAAAACCTGTTTGAATTGGAGCTGCGTGGTATGGACAAAACTTAATACCTCAATATTTCTGCCAAATATCTCAATAGCTATATGACTATGGGTTCACACTTATTTTAAATTTTACAGTGACAATTGAGCATTCAAAAAAAAAAAAAAAAAAACAGCACAATAATACCAACAAGCTGGTGAAAACACAGTTACTTCACAAAATATTTTTTGGATCAGACCACACCAATCACTGTCTTAGGCTAACCCTGACCCTAAATTTGATATTGTCCATATAGTTGCCTTTTGAGATATCAGTATCATGCATTTTCATATCTTGATAACGACATTTAGACAATCCACCTACATCACCCCAGAGCTGACTTTCCACGTATAGTTGTTAGATAACCAGGTTAAATGTGTAAAAATTACCTGGAGGACACACCATCTGAGGCAAGTCAATGTTCTGAGCAGGTTTCATGGGCTGGGCAGATACAATGGCTGGGTCGATAGGCTGTCCGTCAAACTCTAACATGGAGTCCTGAAAAAGCAGATGCGATCAGCAATGTGCTCTACTTCTACAGTATGCTCAAGGATCATCTCCAGCACAACTCCTCACCTGCATGAAGTTGTACGTTCCCTGCATCTGTGCCATTAGGTCTTGCACTACCTGCTTCCTGACCATGGGGTCAGTGGGCGGTGCAGAAGTGGCTAAGTTCAACGAGTGGGTCTCCAGCGGGACAGGAGGTGGAGTGGGCTGAACGGGTTGCTGCTGCATGGCACTGACTGCCTGAGAGTGGAAAACAGAGGGAAAATGAGTACAAAAATACAAAAAAATAAAAATATATCTGTCAGCAGAAAAAAAAAATCCATGAAAAATAACCTTCCAGACTGTCGTGACTCATGAGACAGCACTGTAACCAGACTCAGCAAAACTGAAGTATCTAAGCACTTGTTTTAGAGGTTGTTTGAGCATAGATTACCTTAGGATGTAAAACAAATCAGAATATTTAGTGACTTTATAAATAACACAAAACAGGGAAAGAGCCAACTTAAATCCTGGAGGAAAAAAAAAAAGAGAGCTAAAAACATCCCTGCAGTGTACCTCTGTTTCTGTGGTCCACTCATCCCCCTGCTCCTTCTCACTGCTGCTGTACGTGCCGTCTGGAATGAACTGTCTGTTTACAAACTGGAGAAAAGAAAAGCCCGTCACGTATGAGCATATTGCTGCACTGAAGAAACAACATCAACCCTGTGACCCCAATGGCAAGAGGGGAACTCATCTCACCTCTGTGGCTTCCATCTCAACGGGCTCTGTGTACTCCTCAATTATTTCAGGTTCTGAGAGGAGAAAAACAATTGAAAGAATGCAGTGCTGGTGTCTTTATTGCTTGATTAAATTAGCATTTTAAAAATAGAGTGTGGGGTTTTGGAGAATGATAATGACCTGGATCAACAGTCTGCTCCTCTGCTTCTGATGACTCGACTACTGCGGCGGCTGCTGCTTGTTCTTCCTCCTCTTCCTCCTCACACACTCCATTTTGGTGAGATGGCACCCTGTCAAAGTAGCCACTCTGCAGCACCTGGTCCAAAGTCTCTTTCAGTGCCTTGTCTGGCAGAGAAATAATAGAGCACTTGATTTAACAAAACCTCAAGCAACTAAAGCAGACATGCATTCATAGTATTTACTATGTAACAATAAGCTGGAAAAACGAATAAACTATTAAGTACTTTCCTTAAAAAAAAAAATAGCTGTGAGGATATAAACTGCAAATTTAAAAGCTTCCTGTAATGCTGTTGTGAATTACTTTAAAGTCGTAATAAGGAAGACTGCAAGTGTGGGGGAAAAAAACAAAACAAAAAAAAACAATCATAAATGCAGACAACTCTGTTTTGAAAAAAATCGGAACCTTATAATGCCAAACTCATGACTGATCAGGTAACAAAACAACAACAACAACAACAACCACACTTGCTTAGGGATGGTGTGGTTCAAAGTCACTATTCAGACTCAACCACTACAAGGGGCTGTAGTGGTTGATCACACCCATTTCAAGGGCCAAACAGTGTCTATATTTATTTGACACTTTTGACCCAAAGTGGTCATCCTTTTGATCTAAATATGTCTCGTATAAAAATGATACATACGCAAGCATGATTTTCACATTTAACCTTCCTCTCCACGAATCTCTTTATATAAAACAAAACAAGGCTATCTAAAAACCAAACCGATTAGAGAAGAAAATAACATGAAGAGTCCACTGCATCATTCTGTTTTTTCCTGGCATACTGAATCTTCAAGCCTACCCTGAATCCAGTCTTATCAGGAGGAATCAAAAATAACAATATGACTGATATTTTATAGAAAAACCTACAGTTGTATGTTTTTACTCATATATGTACATCACTGGCACGCAAATGCAACTAGAAATAAAACTGCTATTTTTATGTTAAATCAATTGAGTGATTTGGTCAAAATATGCCAAAGTATTTAAAAAGTCAAGCATCTGATATTGGAGGATTTCACAGTAAATGTTGGGGTTTGTAGCATTCATGTGGTGGGAAATATGGAACCGGGCCGGTATTAATAGAAAGTCAGAAGTCATCTCTCGGGCCGGATATAATTGTGTCACAGGCCTGATTTGGCGTGGGCCTTGAGTTTGACACACACTATGTGGACTAGTGTGACACTTGTAACGGTCACCCTGGTTGAACCCTTGTGTTTGGTCCTGAGTGTGTGTGCGTCTGTGGCTAATCTCACAATCTACTGGGTCTATCAGCTTAAATCTGTTGTGGTTGTGGTGATTCAAAACCTTTTCCAAAAATTTGTTTTTACTACTTCTGCTCTCTCTCTTCATTTTCTCTGTCTACTTTGCTCGACTACCATTGCTCTGTCTCTACAGAGTCATACATCATTCAACGTCAAGCTTGCTTGACCACCGCTCTTTTCCTTTCCTCTCATACTACTGGGTCACTAAACTGCTTCCTCACTTCATTCACTGTCTGGCTCGCTCATGTTTTTTTTTTTTTTTTTGTTTTTTTTTAAATCCCATTACGTCTGCGTTCACTTTGATTGCAGGTGAAAAAATTCAGGACTCGTGTTGTGCTTCTTGGGTGAGTTTGCACACATATGACAGCACTGTACTAAGTGTCAGAGCAGGGGGGTACAATAGGTAACATGGCCTGATGTTTCACAACTGTAAAAAGTGACATGTAGAACTGCCATCGCTATTTCATGCATCAGTTCCCAGTCTTCGCTTTAGTGTGTGTGTGAGAGAGAAAGATCTTTAGCAGTAATTTTGAATTTTGCCATATGACGTCTGGCAAAGAGTGAAAAAAAGCCAAAATGAGGAGACTTTGGGAGTTTGACATAACATTTTTTATACTGTCGTGTATTATAATTGCATCATATAATAATTTCATTTGTAATTCGAAAAGCTTTTGACAATACAACTGGGTGCTGAGCATCTCCCAAGATTTGCTCAGCACAAAGGGAAGCCTATAGACTAGAAAAGCGGAGATATGCCAGGAGGAGATTTGCACTCTTCAAGTTTATAGATATGATGGCTTGAATTTCTTACATAGAGCTTACATACTGTCACAATTCCAAATGTGACACTGTAATACTTATGCCTTTGAGTTCAAACTGGCCGATATGTGAAAACACTGAAGGAGGAAAAAAAAAAAAAAAAAAACCATAACACTGGGGAAAGTTCTTCAGCTAACCCAGTCCCTTTCACTTTTGGTGATTCAGGCAAAGCAGGTCAACATCATTTTCCCTGCTGCCAACACCTCAGGCCAAGAGGTCCGCTGCTGCCTGAATAAATATCGCCCTGAGTCACCAAGTAAGACCTCTCAACTGAGGTCAAAGGGTTGGCTGGTATCGCTGCACTGAACTGGGTCATCCTTATGTGGCTCCAGAGAGCTGGCCAGTGGAACCACAGGCGACAGGGCCACTGGCACCCTGCCCCACTGCTGAGTCAGGATAAGCCCACAGCGCTCAGCCCCCAAGCAGAATGCAGCAGTCTGTGCGAGTCCCAAGGCCAGACCGCTGAGAATGCAGCACTCCAATATCCACAGGCCCTGATTATTCACATCACAGCACTGCACACACGCTGCATTAACACAACGCCGCACACGTGCTACACTTACACATTAGGAATGTTTTATGGCCTGTGTTATTGCATAATGCAAACCCCTTCATCTTGTACTGCCTATGGCACCTACCACCACCACAGCCTCTACCTTCCTTACTGAAGAAAGCCTAGCCAAGGGATTATCTGGCACAAATCCTTCCAAAAATATTATGTGATAGTTGAGTTAGAGCCAGCTTCTACAAAACAAGAACTGGAGGAATCGTTTGCCTTCTGATTGCTGTGTCATCAGCCATCTGATTCAATGTACCGTCCACATTTCACCACTAGCTAGGCAAGGAAGTAAAGACACTTTGTCTTGAATAATCAATTTCCCTTGGCCAGCCTAAATTTGTTTTAAAAACAATTTCTTGAGCTAAAGATCAGGCAAAACAAGAAATGAACCACAACAAAAATATGAGCTTTGCGTATTCTAAGATGAATCCACATGACATTCGACTTACATGTTGTTCCTACCACAGCCTTGTCCTTCCCTTCCAGTAGGTCCCAAAGGTGTACAGATGCTTCTTCATACTGGTCAGCCAACCTGCGAGTGCACAAATGCCGTTTTCATCCTTTTATTGTTTTTTTTTTTTTTTTTTTTTTTAAAAAGGGGTCTTTTGCATCCCAGATAATAATGCGTTGACAAACCTGATGTTTTGGTCACGGTCTGGCCCCACTAACTTGTAGAACTCATCAAGAGCGGTGAGGTCTGCATCTGTGAGCAGCGGGGAGCCCCCAACTCCCTGTCGCAGCTCCTGTCGCACGGTGTCGTCGCCCAGCCGGTCCAGGAGGAACTGCAGTTCCAGAACCGTTTTCAACCTCTTCTGCTCTGCCTCCTCCCGCTGCAGCTGCTCCCGCCGTGCAGTCTTCTTCACTGCTTTCTGGATCTGATGGCGACAGGCAATGGCCACATTAGGTCAAATTTATAACAGATAAAATTCCAGGGTTCTGTATGAACATTTTAAAAGAAGACCCGAGTCATCATTACATCTTGTCCCAATACAAGGAAGCTCTTCTGCAACTCCCGGGCAAATTCCAAGTTATTGACGACTTCCTGGTATTTGGACAGGGCCTCCTGAAAAAAGGAAGGAGAATTAAAAAGCTGGACAATCTAACAGCAGAATGATTTATGTCGAGTATGTTGACGGCTTTTCTGTACCCACCAGCTGGTCCTGATTGAGACGTTCCCCTTTATTCTTCCTGGCTTGATAATCATCCAGTTTGCCCTGCAGCAGAACATCCGAAATACAATGAGGGGCTACATCGTCACATGAATTAATCAGACAACTCTGTCAGCGTTTCAGTTTTTACCTTGGTGCTTTGTCTATTGATCGTTTCTGAACGGGACACCTGCCACTCACACTTGACACCGACATGATGTGACTGAGGGAGTGAGGAACAAACGGCCGCGGCGGCACTCACCTTTTTCTTTTCCATGTTGCGGGCCTTCTTCTCGATGACAACCAGCACCTGCTTCAGGACCTCAGACTGCCCACCGAGCGAAATCTGGCCCACTGACCCTGGAGCGGATCCCACATCTGGGCTGGCAGACTGCACTGTCCTGTTACCGTTCATCGCTGAGGGCATCTAGGAATTAAAAAGGGGAAAATGCTGATAGTGCAACAGAAGAAATTTCCTAAGACATGAAAATGACAACACTGATTCTGTGACTATTATTAGGGCTAGATCAGAAGTTTGGGTTGAGCCAATCTTTAGACTGTGTGTAAAGCATTATTAAAAGTTACAAAGGAACATTGCAGTGTTGGATGAAGGACGGCACAGCATCAGATTGCACAATGTGCTGGGGATTTGATTTCTCCTGCCAGCTGGATAGTTAGCCATAGCAAGATTTCTAGCCTCATTCAGTCATGACATATCACATTTCTTTAAACCAGGCGATGCCAATCACAAGAGCGTTTTCAGTAATGGTGACTAACACCGAGAGGCTTCCGACACCAAGAGGTGGCCGAGCTGCTAGAGACCACAGGGCTCAGGTAGCCGGCTGTCCCAGTCGGCTGGTAAAATGGCCCTGGCCGCAGTAACGCTAGCTCAGACCCTTGACTTAGCTAGCATCTTCTCTCTCTCTCTCTTTCACACACACACACACACACGCACAGACACACACAGCTAGCTTGCCTGTCAGTGTATCAGCGTGGGCTAGCTCCCAGCCGTCAAGCCACCACAACACACACACACCTCTCCACATTTACCCACCTTTATGTTTTTTTTTTTTTTTTTTTTTTTAATCCACAGGGGAGTTTGCGAGCGAAATAAATCAAATAGCCAGGTATTATTGTGTTGCTTTATTTTCTCTTTCACTCTAGTGTGGGATCCGCCCCGCCGGCCTCACCGACAACTGAGACGGTTCGAAAGGCGAAGAAACTCTTTATAAAGGCGAAGGTCCCTTTTTAGCCGTCGAAGATATGCCTGACGGAAATAAGTACTAACAAAGAAACCGAACAAGGCTATAAGTTAATTAACAAACATGTTTATGCGACATATGGAAGATTTTAGTTTCTATGTTTAATTTATGTGTATACTTTAAAGTAATGATGTATTTCGCGCCTGTTGTTTGTGCACAGGCATAACTGTGCACAATCTCTTGGCAGAAAATCTGCAAAATCATTAGCTTTGATTAGGCTATCTTATCTCGATCCCTATGCCATGCGTTTTTATTTTACACTGACCATGGCATCCTTTCCGCCGCACTGTCTGACACTGAGGCTGTCAACTACTGACGCTTATTGCACTGTCAGTCACAATTCTGCGCTTGTTGTGTGTGTCTCCTGCAGGCACATGAGTGTGAAGTTCAAGTTCAACATGAGACAGACCATCTGAGGCTGCTGTTGCACTTATTCACTGCAAGTCATGAGCCATGCAGTTAGTACTGGTTTAGTTATTTGTTTACTTCATTGCAAAACATCAGTTATGCTGATGCTAATAAACAGGTAACAATATTAACAACATTAATACAAATTATATTATTACTAATAATGATGATTAAGAGAAATCCCTTGATGGGATTAAAAAATACTTTTTTTTTTTCATTATCAGTTATTGGACAAATTATTATTATTATTTGTAGTAGTAGTAATAGTAGTGGATATAGTATAAAAAGTGGTTTCTACAGAGACTATTACAGTTTTTTTCATTCGCTTTTTCCAGTATAATGAAACTGGGATCCACTTTGTCGTCATCTTCACCTCCAAACCACAGCAGAAGTTTTCTTTTGCAAATGTGTTCATACCTCTTCATTGGATTCACACATTTTTCAGGCTCTTTTGCACAACACTTCTCACATGTGTCATTTACATGGCCCTGACTCCATTGACTTCACTGTGGTAGTCAAAAGCAAAACATCTGCTCACAGCTGATAGAAATGACCTGCATCACTGTGAAATCACTCGTGCACCTGCATCACTACCCGTTCCACAAATCACCATTCACCAATCAATCAGTATGCACCTACAGAAAAGGGGCCTATAAATTGTATTCTGTATTTTTTTTTCTCAACTCCTTTGAGTTTTTCTGTGTAATACTGTATGTGAATTACAGTAATTCAGTTTTTGCCATCAATACAGTAAAATTTCACTTCAAAGTCTTTGAGTTTGGATGCAGTTCTTTACTGTAAGTTGACATTTGAATGTGTAGCACACAGGAGAACCTTGTTCAAACTGATAGCTGTGTTTTGTATTCTGCTGTCAGCTGTGTTACAGTACAGTAGAGCTGACTGAAGGAATCTACTCATTTGGGCAGAAGTTGAGTTGTTTGAGGGAAATATTGGATTTTGCTGCTTGCTTTACAATATGTAACTATGTAAATTGTCAAAAATATGACTGCAATACACACAGGAAAAAAGTAAGGTTGAACCTGCTCAGACTGAAAAAGGTGTGTTGCATTTTGGTGTTGAGTATGAAGTGAGTGAGTGGCTGGATTATGTCGCTTGACTGCGAGTTGTATTGGGTGGTGACAAAATATGCTTTTGCTGCATGTCTGAAATGTTTTGTCATGGTAAGAGCCTTTTGCAAACAAAATGTGTTATTTTGGGAAGTGCACCTCTCATTAGACCTATGGATTAACTGTTTTGATACCAGCATTTCTGAGTTGACAAAGGAGGTAAAGCGATTGAAAAAAACTGTATTCCATCAAAGCCATAGGGGCCAACCAGACATACGAAAAGACATGGGAGCTGATAGAGCTGTTGTTAGATTTGTGTACTTTTAGGCACCAACAATGATGGAGCAAAGCCTAGCATCTGCCGTTTTATTTTTGACATGTTTGGCTGCAGGGAAACAGCCTCGATGGCCATGAAGTTGTTAGAATGTCTTTAAAACTTCCATTGTCCCTTGGAAAATAATCATATAACCAAATCTGCTTAGAAGCAGGCTCTATAATAGGTCCATGTGGCAGTTTTTATGAGAAAACTGGAAAAATGGAGTGGTCAAAAACTCGTCAGCACTCTAACCCCGGTTGGAGGTTTTGTCCAGCCCATGCATGAATCCTTGAGCAAGATCTCCTGCTGCCTGCTGGCCCTGTGGTCTGACCCTCTGGTGAAATGCATACATGCACTCCACATGAGGACACAGAGGCACATGTGACTGAGAGCTCCTCAAAGTTTTTTTTACAAGTTTGAATCCCCAAATCAGCTGGGGAAATCTCAGCCAAACCCAGTGAATCACTTTTTAATTCTATACTCTAAATTATTGCAAATATGTGTATATCTTCTTTACACTGAGTAAATATATATGCATGTGATGAACTGCAGTTGTCAGGGCTTCTTTCTTCTCTGCAAACCACATCCCATAAAAGCCTGATACTCCAATGAGACTTTAATTGTTGACTGTAATTTTAAATTGCATTCTCCGGTTTGCCATAGACAATATCAGCTGTATACAGTACAGGCTGTATTTGCTTCCGGGTGGAGAGCCCAGTGGCTGTGTGGCACCAGGTTAGACCATGGAGTATCTGCTCTGACAAAACTGCCTCCACACGTTAAACCAGTGCTCCCATTAGCTCATGTCCCACCAACATCAGCAGGTGGCAGTAAAGCACAGTGATGTTATCAACACTCTGCTCAAGTAAATAGGTGAAGAAAAATGAGACTGTGGCTCATGCAGGGTTACCATCCATTTCTCTAGATACACAGACCTGCAAAATACTACTATAATATTGGCTAATCTAATTGTATTACCCTCTTATACACACATACACATGCAGTTACACACACAAATACAGAATGTGTCAGAGAATAAGTTCCCAGCACAGAGTGACTCTCTTTTTATTTATCTACTTGCTCAAGTTACTTCGGGTGATTTTACTTCTCTGATATCTTTGGAATTGTTCACACACATTCATCTGTTTTCACATCGGCCCTGAGCACATATTTTGCGTCAGTATCTCAAAGACAGCGAGTTAACCAGAGGTCTTAAGAATGTGGAACCGAGTTGCTCGAGGTTTGGTTTGGCAAATACAGGAAGCAGTTAACATGGCTGCACTGCTCTTTGATTGTGCTGCTCCACTGAAAGCATGTTTTCTTTTAGGGATAATACTGATTATGGGAGGATCCCGAGGGTGAGTGAAGCTCCCCTTCAACGACTGACTCATTTCCGCAGCCCGTTGTGTTCCAGTCAAACAACAACATGGTCCCTCAGACATGCCATTTGTCTCTTAGTGGAGAACAGGGGTGGTTCTCGACCTCTGACCCTTACACACCTAGAGATTTTTACGTTGCTCGCACTTGTGTGGCAACAGTGACAAAAGAAGTCCACTCTTGCAGACCTATGAAAGGTTCACGTGTAGGGAGGGCTCTGAAACAGTAGCCAATTATCGTTTCACTTCAGATTAGGCAGGAAGTGGTAGTTTGGCTATTGCTGTTCCAGAGTTTGTGCTATCAAAGAGTCAACACTATGGCCAGAGTTCTCTTATTTCAGGAAACAGGTCTGCGCTTAGATAGCCTGTGATGGATGACCACCTTTGTTTTACCATTAATTAGGAAAGAGCAAATGTGATCTCATATGCTTTAGCAAGATGGTATATTTATCATATCCTGCAGCCTAACAAATAGAAAATTTATCAGAGCAACTTGAAACAATAAATTCACCTCGTTGGTTGGATGCGAGAGAGGAACAATAGCTATTTTAGTATAATTTTACTGTTTGCTTAGTGCTGACCCTCATTTTCCATTTGCTCTCACATTCCACTCTGCCTTCAGCTCCATAATGCTCTCAATACCAAACAGCCAAAACAGGAAGCTGGACGTGAGTGACACCGCTTCCCAAAAGATTGTCTCGATTTTTAACTGTTTGCTCCCCAAATTCCATGTCAGACAGAGACGGGAGTGAAGTTGGAAGTAAAAACACCAACTAATGTGCTATTAACGAAACACTTAAAAACTCAAATCAAGACATCAGGCGTGCAAAAGCCCTTTTTCCTCACCTTTACAGTTGCTGAGGAGGGGCCACATGTTGATGTCAAGTCTACAGTAAAGTGAACCATATGTGCATGCCCTCTTTCTGATGACATTTGGAAGGCTTTAAGAGACAGACAGGGCCTTTCCGCCGTAATGACAGCAAGTCAGTTTTTATGGTGCGCTGCAAGCTTCGTTAGTCATATCATCCTGAACCATCTGGAGTCAACTTGCCTATCTGGGAAGCCGTGAGAGGGGTTCCATCACAGGGTAGGAAGTGAGTATAAAGTGCACCACCCCCCAGGAAAGCTGCATCTCTGCTTGCCATGGTTGCACATCCTCTGGGCCTTCTCTGTCAGCTCCACAGGAAGTAGTGGATTACTTGAGGATCACATCAGAGCTCACTTTCTCTTCTCTGGTTTCTGTTGTGTTGTCATGAATTCATTTTTATTTAAAACTTTGGCATTTGTGCATTTCAAGAGGTTTGACGGCTGAGACATTATTGTACCAACCTGTAATATGTTTTAAAATGAATGGCTCTTTCGGTCAGTGATGACAGGACTAACAAACCATTGTTGTGTGAAAACCACTAATTATGGTGATTCTCATGTTTCCGCTTATATTGAAGGATTACATGCTCCTCTGTGGGTTTATGCTCAGAGTAATTTCCAGAGTTGACTGGATAATTTATGAAAGCGCTGTCATCCAGCTAAAAGCGGTTTCATTTAGTTCCTGAAAAGAAAACATTTTGGGAAATAAAAGCTTTTCACTCAGCAGTGGCAAAACATACCACAGCCTTGCACTCTGCTGTGCTGTTGTACCGAAAACAGTACGCTACAATATACACCATCATCTAAGAAAATGTCTTGAAAATGTTTTTCTGATGAAGATTTCGTGGTTTGAGTTTTATCTCTGTGAAGTTGCTTTGTTTCTGTGCAGTTGGCACAGGACAGTGCCATAATCACCTTGCCCGTGCACCTTCTTAGCTTGGTATCTATCTAGTGAGCCGACACAGTCCAACAACTGTCTAGCCCAAGGGTACATTCAGCCTACATTTAGAGTTTGCCTGCAACCTTCCTTGCATCTGCTGAAGAAAGTGATTTTGGCCACTGTAGTGAGGTGCTTTATCTCCCTGCCCAGTCCAACTGCTGTCTCTGTCCCTCCCTCCTACAGGCACCCCAGAGGCACTGGCAGCAGATAAGAAGACGGGTCCACAGCAGCTCTGGGTTTTAGAAGATGGAGGACACAAACTATATAGAAATATCATTGCATTCACTTCTCAGGCATATCTCCACAAAAACTGAAAAAGCAGAATTAATTTTTTCCCCCACACCAATTTATTAGCTAATAACGTGTAATGTAATAATATTATAATAATTTAAGTAATTAAAGTATAATCATAATTTATAATTCTAATTTAACATTGTTATTATAATTTTACTGCCCTATGCCAGCAGCATATAAAACAAAGAAACTTCACACAGATAAAACTCAAACCACAAAATCCTCATTAAAAAAAAAAAAAAAAAAAAAAAAAAAAAAAAAAAAAAAAAAAAAAAACGTTTTCCACACGACATATCATGAACTTATCGGTGTGAGTCACGACGTGCCTCATGCCTTCATGCATGACAGAGCAGGCTGCACTGTTTAGCTGTCGCTTTAAGAACGATTTCCCCCCATTGTCAAACAGTCGTGAGCAGGAAGAGGGAAACGAAAGCAGAGAGCGAAGGGGCCCGATGTATTTAAACACGATGCTGCACAATAACGGTGATTGCGGCTTCAGTCGGAGGAGCGCGTCTGGGGACTGCTGGAATAAAAAGACGCACGGAACAGGAGACACGCGCAAGTGACCTCTGATTGGATTAATGATATTTGAAAGCACGCGCAGCCGTCAAAGTCGCAGTCTGATAATTAAATAGACTTGAGGGACACGGAAATGTCCCCACGGTTTGTTGCCTCAGGAAATGATGATGATGTCCTCCATCACCGTTTAGCGTAACACCTAATGTTCTGTATCTTGCGGCCATTTCAGCCGGACTGAATTCTCTGTGAAATAATCACTCCAGAGTCAAACCTGTGTCTTGAAGGCTATTGGAACAGGTGCAGCGCGCCTTGGCTTCAGTCTCCCCGTCCACAGCCTCGCAGGTAGCCAGCCTACTGCCACTGACCGGGGTGAGACTAATATTGATCAACTTGGACACAGTGTTTCTGGAATGACATCCACAATAGAGAGGAAGACTTTGGAAGCCAACGAGTGAGTATGCTGTCACAGGATATTAATAGAATGTAATTTCTGAAAACGCACGCACCCAAGGACACACCATATCATTGGCCTGACAACCACACTATCCTACAGGCAATAACTGCTGCAGGCTAATAGCGTGAGAGCAAAGAAAGTGGCAGTTGTTATACAGTTAATTAATTACACACTTAACCAAGATGGAAGACGCAGGGTAGCTCTGTCTCTCTGTGTAAAGGGGGCTACACATTTGGTCACTCTTGGAGAGAATAAGTTCTGCTGGAAGTCAGCTGACTTAGGCTGGGGAGTTTATCGTTACATGCAACCTTGTCCAGGGCAAAGTTACATGTGCATGTTTATTCCAACTAATTATTATTATTTGTAAGGTTACATGTCTTCATATTTAATATAAGAGTCCTTATTGCAAACATTTGCACAAGTCACCACTTGATAGCCTATCCCAAAAGTGAGCCTCTGTACTCCTGGTGAGCAAGTGTTCTTATTTTAACAACACGGTATGGCTCCCTCAAGTGGCCAAAATATAATTTATATACGTAACAAAAGATTCACAGATCATAAATAATTAGTCCAATACATGCCAGTGCAGGAAATCATTTTCAAAGTGTAGGGTTTTACGTTCTCAAACATGGGCATTTTGCATTTGCAATATATCAGTATAAATCACCGAATGGTTTTTGTAATCTTGGACTGTTGATCAGATCAATTAGACAAAGAGTATCTGATTATCCTAACTGGTTATCTGTTGTCTATAGGGAGCCAGTAGACGAGGTGCTCCAGATGCCACCGTCTCTTCTGACATGCGGTGGGTGCCAGCAGAGCATTGGTGACCGATTCTTCCTGAAGGCCATTGAACAATACTGGCATGAAGACTGTCTGAGCTGCGACCTTTGTGGCTGTCGGCTGGGAGAGGTGGGCCGCAGGCTCTACTACAAACTGGGAAGAAAGTTATGCCGGAGGGACTACCTCAGGTTGGTTATACCCCGGGCAGCTATTTCCGCAACAAGTCGTAACATTGTGATTTAATGAATTTGCTCTGAAAACACAAGACATGAGTTACCAGTGAGGTGTCACAAGGTTGTCCACGTGATCAAAGAAATGGCAGCAAGAGTCACAGTCTGACTCTAACTTAGATGCATATAACTTTTACACACCTCTGATCAGTTTGAATTAGTTGTGACTAAAGTGTACATGGTGAAACAGTTTTTCAGACTATGTGGATGTTGTTTTATCTTTTAAATAATTTTTACTCCGTATTCAGCCAACAGGAAAGTAAAGGGGGTGGATGCAGGATTCTTGCAGGATTTGAACTTTGAGAGTAGGGATGTAACAAGAATCAGAACTTGGATATCAAGGCAGTACCACAATTTTGGAAATGATACCAATATAGTGCATAGATAGTGATCATATTGATTGATGCAACTGTGTAACTCGGCTCTTATTCTAATGTACTCTCAGCCTATATGTTTTACGACCTGAAACACTTAAAGTTACACTCATGTTTACAGAACTGTAAATTAAAATTTGAGAACATAACACTAGGGCTGCAAGTAACAATTATTTTCATTTCTGATTCATTACAGACTATCTATTTGATGAAATGAATGCACATTCTGTTGATAAAATATTTAAAAAAATGTCAAATGCCCATTCACAAGTTACTAGAGTCAAAAGCGATATTTTAAAATTGCTTCCTAAGTTTGACCAGCAGCCAGAAAACACAAAACAACAACAACAAAGTATTCATATTATATGAAATGGAAAAAAAAGTGTGAGTGCAAGTGAAGCAAATCGTAACATTTGTGAAACTATAACCAGTAATTCTTTTTTACATTTACTTGATAAAATGCCAAAATGATTAATGGATTATCAAAATTATAATTGGTTAATTTTGCCAATTGATTAATCAACTAATAATCATTATAATCATTAATAATCATAATCATAATCATTTCACTTAATCATACCATACAATTATTGTTACAGTTCCTTGTGTTTTGGTTTCCTCTTGAAGGCTAGAAGCCTGCACTTGTACCTCAGTGTTGTTAATAGAATGAAGCCTAAATTTTTAAATATTTCAGACACATAATGGTTCTGTTTACTTGTTCATATTCATACAAAGTTTTTAAGCAAAGGCCAGAGCCAGGGGACTTATCCACTGAACCAACTGCAGGCGAGGGCTTTGTTGAGGACCTCGACCTCCTCCGACCTCCTCCTGTGTTTTTTTTTTTTTTTTTTTTTTTAAGTTTCACCTCATCAGAATGCTGTCCCACTCAGTAACATGTTGACATCCTCTGATCCACCCAGGCTTTTCGGTCAGGATGGACTCTGTGCTTCCTGTGAGAAGAGGATCCGCGCCTTTGAGATGACAATGCGCGTGCGGGACAAGGTTTACCATCTGGAGTGCTTCAAGTGTGCTGCCTGCCAGAAGCACTTCTGTGTGGGCGACCGCTACCTGCTCATCAACTCAGACATTGTGTGTGAGCAGGACATCTTTGAGTGGACCAAAATCAACAATAACAGCATGGTCTAGGAGAACTTGATGGACCATTCCCCTGCAACTTCCCACTTAGCAAACAGGGAATGAATCCTCACTGTTACACAGACTTTATGTAGCCTTAAGCAGCTGAGCAGACTTTATCATGCATCTCATATTCATATGGAGTCGCTGCATCATGGGAAGCAGTGATTTCATCTCTGCATTGCTCTCTGCTAGAAACTGAAGGCTGCACCAGCAATGAGAGAAAGTATTATTTTTGATTATTATTATTGTTATTATTTTAAATCTAGGGCTTCATCCTTGAATGCAAAAACACTGGATGTGGGTATACATGCAATAATTGTCATTTGTTATACATACCAGAATTTTAGGCTTTTAGCAAGGAACAAAATAAATCTTTATTGTAGTCAAACACTGTTACATCACCTCAGTCTGGCTTGAAGTGTCCATGATCTTTTGATATATTTTTAAATGGGATAAAATGTTTTGCGTGACACAAAGTCCATTCTGAGGAAGCCCCACTCAGAGTGATTGTGTTATATTCCCAGGTTGAACTGGTGGCGCCCTCTAGTGACAGAGGGAACCCACGCAATAACAATTTTGTTTTGTAATTGTAACAATTCTTTTAGACATGCAGCCAACAGCTTTTGGATACATGTTGAATTTATTAAATAAACTATAATTAAAGGAAACATTGGTGTTTTTTGGTCTGAATGTGTTCCTGGTGGCCACCAAGAAGATAAATCATGGAAACGTGTATGTCAAAATAACAGTAGATGCATGTATCAGGGACCATGTTATACTGTGTGATGTATAAAAATATACTATTCCATTGGTTATGTCTCTTCCCAACCACAAGAGGGAGCTGTCATTTATCAAAAGAATTGGGCATTTATATATCAATATCTATCTATCTATCTATCTATCTATCTATCTATCTATCTATAGATATACATACATAGATAGATAGATAGATAGATAGATACACATATATATCTATACACACAGACACACACACACACACACACACACACACACATATATAGGTATATATAGATAGATAGATAGATAGATAGATAGATGCGCCATTCTTTTGATAAATGACAGCTCCCACTGGTGTCAAAAATCAAACTGAAGGCGAGTTTACTGAATAAGAAATAGATGATTACAAATCTAGGGTGGGGTGCAGCTTTTTTGTTGTCTAAAGTCTCTTTTAGGCAGAAGCAGAATAAAAGAATAAATCCCAGAGAGAGAGAGAGAAAGAGATTGATGGTAATGAGGTCATGATGTTCTGGGCTGCAACATGCAATGTTTCTGGAATTTTCTCCTTGCTGTCTCTCTTCAAAGCTGGTGCCCATCATAGTGGTTATGCTCTCTTCTTCATGTCTGCCAGCTGTCAGCTTGCTCTGAACTGGCCACAAGGCGTGCTCCTCCAGTGCCATCCCGCAACCTCCTGCCATCACTAGTTATCTTTACAGGCCTAACATACATAATTGAAGCCATGAATTCCGCTTGCGTGTGAGGTCGGGAACGAAGGCGCCTGACCACACCGTATTAAGGGGTGAGAGTAGCAGCGTTAACTGACTTTAAAAAGTGGTTAAAGAATGTGATTGGAGAACAATTTGCAACACATGGTAAAGGCAAAGGAGGGAAAAATGGAGAGGAGTGTATAGGGAGAAGGCACCGCACGGAAGCTGTAAGATGATGTCTTTAGCCAGATCTGACAGTAGTTTATTCATGGATGAGGGAGGAATGAAGGAACAGAGGAATTGGAACAGTTAAAACCCACCCAAGCTGAGATGACGCTCTTTCTGAAAGAGATACTTATGGGAAAACTAATGAGTTCTCCCACAACAGAGATGAGAATATATAGGCACAAAGAGCGATGCTGGGCCTTTGCTCATTTGGAGGTCTGCAGATTGAAGAATTGTCAGTGTGGCATTGAGCAATGCTTGAGGAATGGCTCCATAGAAAAAGTTTACTCCATGGTGGTCTGACCAGCAAATCAGCTCCATATTGAAAACCAGATCCAGGATGTGTGGATAAGCAACATGTTCACTACATAAACATATAGAATATTGTGGGGTGCTTTATTATAGTAGACTACAACATCGAACACATACCACGGTCATGTAGGACAGCTGAAGGAGGGTCAGTGTATACTGGAGACCTACTCCACTGCTACAGAGAGTTCACTGAGTTTAATGAGAGCGAAGCTGAGAAGAGGCCAGGTCTCATCTCACGACATCCACACAGAACACACCGGCCCACAGAGACTCTCAGCACTGGCCAAGCGGCCTGTGTTCCATCGCCCCACTCTCCTCTGTTGCCCTGCAGGCTGAGCTTTGCCAGAGCACTGCCCTGACTTGCACAGCAGCCTCAGCAGGACTCAATAAAGCCCTGTGCCTCTTGTGTCATCCCTACCAGCTGTACACAAGGCCGGGAGTGTAGTGCTGTGTTTGTGTGCAGAAGGAGGCCTGTTTCATCTCCAGTGCCCATGTCACAGCAGTCCTGTATGGGTAAACCTAAAAACATCCAGCTGTGCGCATGGAAACCAAGGAGACTTTTTGAGGATGAAACCGCAATGGGTTGCAGCTTGTTTTTATCAAACAGCTCACCCCACTGAAACAACCACCACACATCGTCCCCATTCCACTGATAGTGCAGTGCTCAATATGAACAGCAGATGGCGATTCTGGACCAGGTAGATTTATCTGGTGATGTTCGATGAGCGGGATGAGAAAAAAGTGTGAATGGGTGTGTATGTTCGTGCATGTGTGCACATGGATGAAAATAACTGAAAGGCAGATAAAGGGAAAGCTGGCTTTGTATGGGTGTCAGTCTTAGCAGAGATTAATAGGAGTGGCAGAGGAACTGAAATTGACGAGCCAGATTCAAAGCACTACAGACATGACAGTGGAGTTCAACGACACCTACAGAGGAAGATGTGGTTGGACAATTATCTGCAGCACAATGGTGATTAATCACTGCATTGGCCTGTCAATGTCAAACCAATCTGATGAAACGAGTCAACTGCTATTGATCATGCCCGCCTTGGGTTTCACTTGCACTCACACTTTATCAGATGCAGCCAATTGGGAACATATTGTGTCTGCGGTCCTGAGAGGTCTGTCTGTCAGGAGTTGCATTCCTGCTCCGATTCTCTGATAGCCCGAAGTGCCTGCAGTGCTGCTGAAGGGGAGGCTGTGGGAGTAAAAGTTGGGGGCTGGAGTGAGGTGAGGAAGGGGCTGGGAGAGGGCACAGCAGCACACTCGGAGGTGGATAGGTGAATAATAAGCGTGCATCCTTTAACTCTCGCCGGGCATGTCTTCTGCCTGGATTAAATATGTGCTGAGGATTTATTAGCCAGAAGACCTCCTGGGCCCCAGCAAAACTCCAGGCCTGAACTGTCTCCCTGCTTGCACCTTGACTTTTCTCCCACCTGATATTATATTTTCTCTCTTTCCACCTCACACAATCCCCTTCACCTATTTCTGTCTACCTTTCCATCTGTTTTTACACTCCCTTTCCTTTGCATTTGAGTCTTTCAAGCTTTACCTCCCTTTCATTGTCCTTTCTCACTGCCATGTGCATGGATGTGTGTTGTGATGGATTCAGTGATTATTATGATGATTATTGCTGCCCGCCTGGATACCTGCAAGCCTTCATGTCAGGCGAGGAGGCCCGAGGACAAAAGCAATTTATCAGAATGCACACATACACAGATTTACATGCATGCACTCATGCATACATGAATACAAATGCAGGTGCATACACAAAGACACATACACACATTTTTTTTTCGCATTATGGATAACAAAAAGTTAAAACACTTTAATGTGACTCATTTTCCAAATACTTTAATGTTGATTTGATTGACAGATCCCATACCGTCACCAAATCAGTTGGACATCTCTAAAGGCTGAAACACTATAGATGGACAAAAGTCTGTGATGCAAGTGTAGTAAATCTGTTTTGAGCCAATCTACTGTATATCTTTTACATATGTTTCTTGGGCCATAAGTCATTTTTTTCTCCTAAAATGATCCCCATATGTTGAGCAGTGTTCCTGGCTTCTGATTAACCAAGTGCACATTGAACTGGCGGCTCCGTCCCAAGACCTACTTTATACATGCTAGGAAGAAACTCCTGTATGACTATGGCCCATATGGGATGGGTGGGGTGATAGGTGCACCATTTGTCCTCTTAGACTGACAGGGGCAAACAGCAATATTGGGTCTCCAGACACTTTTTTCACTTGGGATAATAAATGTAGCTGTATGTCAAGACCACATAATATGGATTAGAAACTGCAATCATGGGAATTATGTGCTTTATAACTCGAAAACCACTGGCTTATTATTTTGCATGGTGAGCGGAGAGAGAAAAATGAACTTACATGACACATGAAAACATTCCTGGGAATGGAGTATGACCATGAGTGAGTGGATACTGTGTTACAGGTCAAAGGTGAACTTTTGTCTTTGCTGAAGGAGGAGGGAACTGCACTTTATAAAGACTAAACCTGTCCAATAAAGTAGAAAAATGAGTTTCATCAATGAGACTATATTTTTTTGTGATTCATCCTCTTCTAGCAGTGGTTAATTAAATAATGCTGGGGCTTGAACAATATGGTGATTGATTCCTTTGGTTTCTGTCATTTCATGCAGCCTGCTATCACTGTTTTTTCTTTAAAAGACGATGCCATCATGTATGTGATATTTCACCTGCAGACATTACTCCACTGACAGTATATTAGCATCATACGCATCTCACCTCCTGCATCATATGTCATAGGAATCACATGAGTTCAGAGCTGCTCCATTTAGATGAGCATGAATAGGACCTCCTGGTATAAATCTAAACCTGACTCCATCCTCCTCCACATCAGGCATCAGTGAAAAGCCAGACCGTTACCAGGAAGCAGACCGTAGCAGTGAATTTCTTTTTCAAGCAATCAGCGATGGAAACTCCAATTAAGGTGGTGGAAAAAGGTGGCTACTGCTTTTTAAAAGCAATGCAGATGTGCAGGTAAGTGACCAGGCGGCAATCCTTGGCTACACAGTGTTAGGCTCACTGCAATTTCCGTCTCTAATTGGACTTCCCACGCAATGCCTGCTTCCAATCAGTTCAGAAAGCCACTACAGGCACACTGGTATGGGGAGTCAGGCAGGATGATGCTGGACCAGAGTCAGACCAGAGAGGCGCACAGATCATGGTGAACTTCAAAATAGATATCCATCTAAGAAAATTGCCTGGATAGGAATTTTAAATAACATATTTTCAGGCCTTGTATGGTGTCTGCACAAACGCAAAAAAAAAAAAAAAAAAAAAAGGGAACAAAAGTGCTGCCTAAATGCCCTAAGCACCCCATGGAGTTGCCACCCACCACAATATAGAATACTTGAGCCTCATCGATTCTCTACACCTGCTGTTCTAAATCCCCCTCTAATGTTTAAATCCTGGCGATGCCATCCTTACTTAAGATTTTCTCTCTTCCCTTAGATTTCCTCTCTCCCAGAGTTGCCTCACCTGGAACCAATCTGTAACACAATCAAAGTGTCCTAACATGAAAGCTCAGTTCCTCCCTTTGATAGTGTATTTCTCTCCACACTTGTTCTTTTTCCTTTTCTCTGGTGGCTCCAACAGCAATGTCTGGAAAAAATTTTACTTAAAATAGAGGCTCAATCGCTTAGCATTATGCAAATTTTCTTGAGACAGTTCTCTGGTGCTCTGCTTTTCGCTGTGCAGACAACAGAATGAGCCCTGTGTCTGAAAATAAGCTGTGCACAATGAAAACAAAGAGCCTTGCTTGTTGAGAAATTGAGAACACTGTTGCGAAGGTCTTGGAACATCTGAGGTAGTGAAATGTAACTTAGAGAAAAAGTAAATTGCATTGGCTATCCAAGTATCATTTACATGTATTTGTGATCTAGTGGTTAGAAACCAGTTGTATAAATGCTATGAGGAGACTTTTTTTTTTTTTTTTTTAACAAAATGGGAGGCATAAAATATGAAAAAGATGGTGTAAATTTATTCATTTTAAGACTTGAGCACATTATTAGATTTCATTATTCATCATTCATTATTAGATTATTAGATTTCACTCATCTAACCAAACCATTGATTGCAGTCTGTGCATGAATTGATGCTTCCAATTGGGTCTATGCTGCTTTCTCATCAGTCATCCCACACAGCTCCAGAGTGTGTCCAGGATAGCAGGGTGATTAAACTCTAATAGCAGCCTTTTGAGAGGTCCAGGGGGATTTACTCCTGAGTCAACATGCCAGACCCCATTTCCTCCTCACTCACTGCTGCCTCTCAACACCCTACAGGCTAAAGCCTCAGTACATCTCCACATAGACCTTGTATCCAGTGAGGGAACCTTGGAAGTGACCCTGCGTAAGGCCTTAGACATACACACTGAACTATGCCAAGAAATTTCCCATTTCTCTGGAACATTAAGACATTTGTTTGATTTGAAGATTTGCGTTCAATAGCTTAGCCTAAACCCTGAACTAATACACGTGACAGAGAGTTTCTCAGATGGTATTACATTCAGTACTGCTGTTTCAGCCATATTACCAGATGAAAAATCAAGTATAGTTTGGGCATGTTATGAATGAATGAATGAATGAATGAATGAATGGATGGATGAATGAATGGATGAATGAATGAATGAATGAATGAATGAATAACATTAATTTAGGTAAACAATGTAAATTTGGATATGCCTGCTGATGCTGTCCAGACTGGCTTTATAGAACCACACAGATGACAGAATATATGCTGTGAACATCCTGTTCTACTTCTGCCCAAAGATACTCCAGTGGCAGAGAGCTGGGGACTTCAGTAAGGTCACTGGAACAACAACAACAACAACAACAACACTTAGGGGAAATGCAATGTTCAAACCATAATCCATTTTTTTTACCAAAGGGTTTCATGTGTGACATGACAACGTTTCCCACTCCATTATACCACCACCACCAGTCTGGACTGTTGACATCAGACAGAAGGGATCCATGAATTTATGCTGTTTACTCCAAATTCTGACCCTTCCAAACATGCTGCAATGGAAACATGATTTTTTCGTCCAGGCAAAGTGTTTCCAGTCTGCAGTCATCCAATTTTGTTGATCAGTTGTACTCTGCGGCTTCATCTGACAGTGTAGGAAACCAACATAGTCTTGTGCTGCTGTAGCCTCTTCACTTGAGCGAAGGTTCAGTGAGTTGTGTGCGCTCTGAGATGCCCCTTTGCATATCCCTGTTGTTCTGAGCTGTCAGCTTATACTTGTGCCGGTTAACTTGAATGGGTTTTGCCATTCTCTTCGGTCCTCTCTTTTCTACAACGCATTTTCACTTATAGAACTCCCTCCAATTTTTAGCTCACTGTGTTAGGCTAAAGTTGTCGTGCCAAAATCTTACAATTTCTTTAACTGAATACTACCTGAACCTCTTGACCCTGTGCTTCATTTGTAAGTAACAATAAAAGCAACCTGTCGATTGGTGACAGCAGACAGCGAGAAAGTCCATTGTCATTGTTCATAATAATGAATAAATATTACTTAATTATATAATTATATTTTTAGTCATTTTTGAATATTTTCAAACATATGTAAAGTTACATATGGAATGCATTTTTTGAAGTACAAGATGTACTGATAACAAAATTCAAGCTTTTTATCCAGATTTATAAGGGTGCTCTCCGCCAGCTGTCATCTGAAAAACTGGTTGCAGATAGCGATTGAGGCACCCATCATAGCGCTAACATGTTAGACATCTTGTTTTGAAACTTCCCACGAACAACAACACAGCCGTCGTTATCTTGGGGCCAGTGGCTTGGCTGAGACAACTTATGCTGCGCCTCCATGTGACTTTAATTGAGTGATTAGATTTAATTCAATAAGCAATCGAAGGTCAGTGCGCGTGAGTTTGAGGCGTAAAGCAAAAGAGCACTGGTGAGTGGACTCTTTGTCCATGACCTTCCATCATAGCTGCTACCTTTCAGTCTAAATCACGCGCCCTGATCGGCGTCTGGCCAGCACCCCTGCATGGACCCCACCACCCTAATTGTCCCGGCCACCAATTTCAGGAACCACGTATTTTGCAGGTTTACTGCTTTGTCCTGCCATGTCTTGTGTTTGCCATGTGAGCCACTATCTTTAGACTGGGATCAAGTACACAAAAACATCCCAATTATTATTGTCTGTGAGCAGAATTTTCGCAAATCCTTTTTCTGTGATACATCCAGCTTGGGGTTCGTTTGCCATCTGTTAACTCCAAAAGGCCTTTATTCAGTGCAAATCCGTCTTACCAGACATATCAGGGGATGTTGCCCATTGCTAAAGAAATGAGATTTGACCACCTTTAACAACTGAAAGAACAAATTCTCAAATTCAAAAAACATCAGTGACAGAGGATTGTGAAATTACTCAAAACTGTGACACAACTCATCTTTCAACCCAACTTGAAAGATAACCCCTGCGTGTGGACCCATTAGTCTCACACTCACACAGCTGTTTACTGTCAATCTGCCCGAGCTCATGCAAATTTGGCAGGAAATGGTTGGCATTATACTAAAGAAAATGAAAATGGCTCCCTCCATAGCTTTACTATGATGCAGTGAAATAGTTCCATAAATTACTTCAAGTCTGTTAATTCTCAGGCTAAATCAAAGTCCCCAGAGGACCTGAAGTCTGTAAAATATGGCTCATTACGAAACCAAAGGGACATGAGCCCTCAGTGGGATTAGGAAGTCAAGACGAGTTATAAAATAGCAAAGAAAATGCTAATTTTAAATCCAGGATTTTACAAATGTCAGAAAATTCTCGCCACCATTTGAGGAGCTCCCTTGTGGAAGCAATCTTGCAAATGTGCATAGACAAGTGTATTATCCAACATGTGTCTTTAATGCTTGGTCAGTCCACTTGCCAGCCGTCATATTGTTAAAGATAGACTACACCCTCTTGGCTTGTGCCAAGAAGGCCCATAGATTTACAGTAATACCCTGCTACACAATAGTGAGAGCAAAGGCTTGTGGGGCAGCCAGAGGCCCCATTCTCAAGTTATATGTTGTAAAGCTTTGTTACAATAATTGTTACAGACTTCTGGGAGGGATGCTGTGATGACTACTGCAGCTGGCTCCGAGCACATCTGAACCCACATATCACAGTTAAGTCAGGATCACATGCTATTTGTCTGTATAAGCGTAGGCAAAATGACACTAACATCATTACATCTACATTTGAAATACTAATTTGTAATACCTAACGCCACTGTTCTCTTCATCAATAATAATTAAAAAAAAAAAAAAAAAAACCTCTGGTGGGTGAAAATAAAACCTTGTGAAAGTTATTGGGTTAGTGGTATTCATTACACTTTAGATGCACTTGGTGTATGTTCACCACATTGATAAACAACAATATCCACACTGATTCAAAAACCTAGGAAAGAACAGTATCGCAGCAATACTAGTGTAGTATTTATGTTTATTTTATTCAACACAACCAAATAAAACATGGATAAAGCCAGATCAAAATTTAAATAGCATGAACCCCATGCTACAGTAATAATTAATCTGACTTTTGATAAATGTTGTTGTGCAGTTCCTTTGAAAAATGCAGCAACTATAGTTCATATGGGGCTTATGCATTACGGTCACCAGAAAAAAGTGAGAAGTTGTTTAAAGTGGCAATGAACGGATGTGGCATGAGAGAGAGCGAGACATTGGCAAGGCTGTGAACAAACATTGTCCTGTAATGGTTCTGCAGGGGTGAATAGGACACCATGCCAATGCAGCCGTTTGAAAGAAGACAAGGCGGTTGTTCAACAAGTGTCCTTCGAAATTAAGTGCAGGGAGCATGACTCTGATTAGGAGCCATGTGAAAGAGACCCTTTCTTGTCTTCATGAGGACATTCCCGGGAATTAGGAGGATGAGTACAGCTCTGTTTGTCACACTGAGGCGACCTTTGTCTCTTAGGTCAGCAACTACCTGGGAGTCTGGTGAAGAAATGCATAGGAACCATGTGATCCATCTGCATGCTGCCCTACAGTGCCAACATTAAAAAGGGCAGGTAAGGAGCAGCCCTGAGTTAAATAGGGTTACTTATCACAAGTGGGAAAAAGATTTCACTAACTGTAATTGGTAATGTTATTGTTAATGTCAGTTATTGGGCTGCAGATGACCGAGCAACAAAGAAAAAACATGTGAAACAGATAAGACAGTGGTTATGAGTGATAGAAACATTTTGTACTTTTATCTTCTTCATGACAGAAATGTTTAATGGCCTCATGTAGTTTCTAATGTGAGTGAAGTTGGGGTCCTTATGCTCAGCCACAGAGTCAGCCAAGAGTTCAAAGGGGAGTGTAACTTGGCCAGGATATTTTATGATGCAGCCATGAAACCATATCCGGATATTGCCTTCTGGGATACTGAGCATTCATAAAAAAAAACCAAAAAAAAAAACCCAAACCCTAGTGCTAGAAGTGAGAGAAAAGATCGGAGAGATGGAGTGATAAAGGAAGAATGAGACAGAAAAAGTGAGAGAATAAATCTGGAATGAGTGGGAAAAGGCTTGTGTGTGTTTGTCTGCATGTGTCTTTGAGAGAACGAAAGTACAAAGAGGAAGAGACAGTGAGAGAGTGCAAAGGAAACCAGAGGAGAACCAGAAACATAAAGAGCAGAGAATGCAGTCAAATGGTATTTTGTTGTCGGATGCATGCTGCTCCCCAAGATGTTGTGGGTCCCACCCTCAGGGGTGTTTATGAGACCAGAGAGCCATACTGATCGCCTGGTGACCTTGCACCCTGATCTCCACTTCACTACAGCTGCATATGGGCAGGCCAGCCCAATCAGCCAAGACTGACCAATGTTCAGTTTCATACGTTTTTCATACATTTCTGTTTCCATAACCAATTATGGACTACATATGGTTTTGTGCACCAACATTTTCTCTGTGATTTTATGTGGCAGAGGCTCTTGGGTATTTTAGATAGTTTTCATAATAAAAAATAATGAAAAACATTAAACATGCACTATGCACAACTGGGTTGTTTAGGCATTGATTGTTCAGACTCAAATGACAAAAAAGCAGCTAATTTATCAGTGAGTCAGACCGGAAGTGAGAACCATGTACACCCAATGCTCAAATTTTGTGCTTATTCCATGTATGTTGTCATTCGGGTCTCAAAGGTCCTCACTTCAATGCAGTTTTACATAGTGCACCATCAAGATTATCCAGTTTTGGTGTTAGAGCGAATTGAGCAACTGTCGCATCGATATGCAGGTTATTAAGAGAAATATAACACTTAAGAAAAAAAAAAAAGCTTTGTTGCAAAACTGACAGGGAGTGCAGGTACCCAGGGTTAGGTCATGGTAAAGAAAACAATCGGGTCAAGATGTGCTCTATTCTTGTGGCCCTCCTGAGCGCAGGCAGGTCGGTGGAGGGATAGGGGGCTGGGCTAGTCGACCACTCACCCACAGTGTCTTCCTGTTTAACCTCCTTTAAAGTGAACTTTCTATTGGATTAACATTGGCCTGAGGGGGAGATAGAATGGGCAGAGGTAACTTCAGCAGAGGGAGAGGGGGGTCAACCAACTGTTTCAAGTGAAAGTCGAAGTGGGGCATCTGTGTTTGTTTGTAATGGGACGTGTTTAGAGCTGATTCTGACATCCTGCAAAGCCTAAGGGGTTAGGGCAGAGGTTAGGGCTTGTAGCCGTTGTGTATGGGGCTCATAACTAAAGACCTGCTGCTGTTGAACTTTGAGCATCCTTACTTTTCAGATGTGCCACCATCAAGTTTGCATAGGAAAGGCATAAAGAGTGATTTGGACTCGTAATTGCTAACCTGTGAACTTGCACCTCTCCTCTCCTTTTCTCATCCCCAGAGCAAGTTATCAGAGGCCGTGGGGTGTTCATCATGATGTCAGCACACCATCCCTGCCAGAGATAAAGGGAGCAAAGAGGTTTCTGATGACAGCTTCTCTCTTCACCTCCTTACAGAGATTTGATTTCCTTGCAATGGCCCCCTATAGATTTCTTCTTCTGGCCAGCAGACCTGTCCCAGTTTGCAGAGACACACCATGCTGGTGTCAGATGCTTGTAAATGTGGCAAGAAAACATCGTGGACTTCTTGCTGCTTGCGTGCTGCCTGTGCAATATATGCTAGAATCATTACTGTGACTTGAGCTCAGATATGTATGCTTTTAGGTCAACAACAATAAAATCTCAAACTGTGCATTGAAAGAAAACACTGAATATCACTGACAAAAGATTTCAAGATTCGTTGAAATATAAGTGTGGTACAAACTTGCCCTGCACTCCAGGAATGGCCTCCTATGGCCCACCACTGAAACTCCTGAGGTGAAAGGTTACTGCTGTGACAGTGCCGGCTCATCTGAGAGTCTCTCTTTACCCTAAAAGCAAAACACTGGAGGGTAGAATGGTGGGCTTGTATGGCCACCCCAACCCGACTCCCCAGGAGTCTTGCAGGGAGGCAGAGAACCCAGGATCAGGGCTCCCCCCTGCACAAATACAGACGGGGTCGTGGGTCATCCGGGGAGCTCACATGAGGCTTTCATCCCAGAGAAGCTCATTTCAGGGGAATGTGGCTATTTCCCTATCTAGATAGGAGTCCTCCCTGAGCCCTGTGTGGCTGCACTGAACCCTGGATCGACAGACATGTTCCCTCAGACCCCGTTTGTTTTGTTTTGGTCCTGCGTCTCTGTGCACATTGCCTCGCCTGGTCCAGACACTGCTGTGGGAAGATCAGGCCGGGTCAGTGCACACATTGGGTTCTGTTACAATCCAAACACTTACTAAAACTGTATCAAACAGGGAGAGAGGGGAGACCTGGGTAAAAAAATACTGTTGCAGTATTTCTGGCTATTACCTTGCATGGTCTTTTTTGATGTAGATGAGATGAGGGTAGTGGCTGACATGGATTCAAGTTCCCTAATGAAAATATCTATGGAAGTATTCAGATTTGAGACTACAGAACACAAACATAAACTAATGTTGACCCACAAATACTGCCTATAGCTAAGTATGTTACAAATTGTGAGGAGGAGACAGTGAACCTCAGGGTGGAATGTAATTCCCTGTGTATTTATTTAGTTCCTTTGCTTCTATAAAACCAATTCAAATGTAATTGGGCTATTACACTGTTTAGATACGATGCAAGCCATGTTATGTCTGATTAAATGAACACAGTCATTTTCCCAGCATAAATACCAACATGTACACCAAACAGACAATCTTCTCAGGCAATAATGCAGGTTCAATTATAACAATTTAGGGTTTAGTACACAGATATCCACAGAGAGGCCTGCCATGGACAGCAGCCTATTTCATAATGACTTGGAAGGATAGGAGTTTAACCTGTAATCAACTCTCTAGGTAATTTAACCTTGTTGTAAAGGACAAAAAGTCAGCATCTTCATTAAGTAACTGACTGAAAATAACTGCCCGAGTAAACAATAAACATAAGTACATTGAACGGCAAAGAGTGCTATTTTCAGACTGAAAGCATTTGACTTCCATAAAGCTCTCCTTGAATGTGAGTCTTTGTATGAAATTGCTTGAGACAAGCATCGCAACAGTGTGCTGTGATACAAAGCCACTGGTGTGTTTGCTTCCTACAGATAGCATTTGCAGTAATTTCCAGCTAATACAAAGATGGGGGAAAAATGATAAAATACAACAATGACAGTAGTAGACTTGTAAAATTTTTATAGTATGGTGCCTCTTTAGTTGCTTTTTGAAAATGATTTGGGAACAAAGCACATCTGGGTTTTTCCAATGATATTAACATCAAAATTACAGGATATTAGTGTAATCTTTCCAAAATGCTTGGCACAGAACACAGTTTCTGTCTGCAATCAATTTGCACAGCATTAACAGAGAGAGAGGTAACTTGGGACTCTGCCATACTCTGGTGTTTTTTTTAGATGTGCTACCTTCATCTTTTGTTTTTTGGGGCTGAGCACTGGTTGGTGTGCATATCTATCTCACCTTGAATCATTAACAGGGATACTCATTGTCTTCATTATCTCCTGTGTTCACTGGCAGCGACTGATCTTCCACAGCCTCACTCTGGAGAGTGCCCACCAGCTGTCATCAACCAGTGCTCAATATGTGGATATATAACACCAACACAGAGAAATTAGGGCATTTAGGATACATAATTGGACACAAAAAGTGTGTGTGCATGTCTGTGTGTGTGTGCATGTGTCTTCTCTTGTGATATTTAC
Organism: Myripristis murdjan; assembly: GCF_902150065.1. Classification (NCBI taxonomy): domain Eukaryota; kingdom Metazoa; phylum Chordata; class Actinopteri; order Holocentriformes; family Holocentridae; genus Myripristis; species Myripristis murdjan. The sequence goes on along the minus strand of NC_043985.1, from coordinate 16,819,620 downwards.
AACATGTGTCCACAACTGTTCAAATACCCTGATGAGAACCATTTCCTCAGAAGTTGTCCATATGTCTAGAGCCTGAACAATCAAGAGTGCTGCTTCAGTTTTTATTATTATTGTAGTGAGTCACCTCCATGTTTATGTTGGCACATTTTTGTGATAAACCAACAATCCACATGCCAGCATCCAAGTGTAAGACATTTGACATTTATTTGTGAGCACAATTTATTTTACGTGCACTGTGTTACTTAGGTAACATAAATCTAGATCTCATGTCCTCTTTGTTTTTCTGTACACAGATATCTTCCTGCAAATGTTGAATTGAATATCTTCCTCATAATGTAATAAGCCTGTTAAGATCAGTGTCACTATGGGAGAAAAGTCCAAAATCTTCATTCAACCCCCTGGGCACAATGGCATCCATCTGATTTTCATGTTTTCATTTTGTGGATGAATGGCATAATGCATGTAATACAGTGAGATTGAGACAAACATTAAAATGGCTACTGATGAATTCTATCAAATAATCTTTTAAATGTGAACAACCACAAAAAAAAGTTACATTTTTGTAAAAGCATTTTTTTGTAGAATAGTTTTTGAAATAAGCATTCACAAACCCTATTTAAAAAACAAAACAAAAACAAATACAAGACGTTTTTGTTGTAGTTGGTGAATACCCTCATATTACATCGGTGTACCCTTCTCTACATCCTTGCTTGTATGTATCTATACATATGTTATGTGTGTGTGATGAATCCACAAGGCTTGTCTCTGCTGTTGCAGTGATGATAGATGGAGGTTTTTCTCCTGTGTGTCTCTGCCTCATGGGTTAACTAGCCATGGCTAAACCAGATATAGAGCTCAGAGATGAAGGCAACACAGCATCCCCTCTGTCTGCCCCTGCTTGGTCCTGTTTATTGAATTATAGATCAGTACAACCGCTGCCTCTTTTTTTCTCCCCTCATCTCTGTTTAATTTGATCAGAGAATCTGCTGATGCAGTGTGTGCCCGGCTCATGTGAAACCAATTTAAAGCTACACATAAAAATCTGGTGTCTCTCGCTCTCTCTCTCTATGTCACAGGGTGTGGTGCATGCCCATCTTCAGAGATGGAGACCCCCCCTCCCGGCATTCATTCGCCAGTACAAATCTCAGTAGAAAACACCAGCTGATGGTTCACTCACAGGTGGGACAGGGTTCTCCCAAACACTGGTGGGGACCAAAATCTGTGTAGAACAATGCTGTCATTATTGTGTCTTGAGCAATATTCACAAAAAGAATGCGGATTGAGGACTTGTGTATTTCTGCCACACGCAGATAAATATTGTGGCATCATCACCATGGCTCATCGTCTGGTTGCCATGACAAGGGATCAACAGCACAGTGGATGGAACAAGCTATTCACAAACGAAAATTAAGCTGTGATTACTACACTGAAGCAATGTCGGCACAGTGGCACAGTGTTTCACTGCCTTTCCTTTGTCTACCTGTAAAGTTTTAAAAACAAGCACAGAGTCCAACACTTTGAAACAACAGGAAAGGAGAGTTACTACAATCACTCACATCGATCACACTTGCAAACTGTTCAATGCTTTGCTAATTTCGCTGCAGCTTTCAGGAGCTGCAGTGAGTCAGGGCCTTAACCTTTTCAGCTCTGTTGGTCCCCATCAGAGGCTTCATCATCACAAATGCATGATATGTGGCTGAGATTAGTTCAAACCCACAGAACTTTACTTGAAATTCTAGTAGAGATCCCAAGGTTTCCAAAGATACCAAAAATGTCCTGCTGAATTATAGTGAAGTGTGTATAAAATGATGCACAAGACATTTAGATATTTTTTACTGGATGTAATACTGCAGCTGTAAAACAGTGGAATTTTGGCTTTAAATATTCCCCTTGATTTAAGTATGATGCAGTGCTGTGATTCAGTGAAGCGGCAACCAGCAGATACAGAATATGTATGTGGCATTCTTGTACAATACGAACTAACAAGGGGAAACAAGGGGAAATTTAAGGGTAAATTAGGGTAAATAATTCAGGATAAATATAACAAGGAGAGAGATTGCTTGCAGCTGAAACAGACAGACAGTGAAGAGAAAGGGAGAATAAAGCAACAGTGATTATTGTTTGCCTGCACTGCAGAGACAATGCACATGAAAACACAAACACCCCCAAAATAGACATGACAGAGTGATGCTTTGAGATCTGAGATGTGATGTGACGGGCCTGACTGAAGAGGGTTTGTTACAGCTCAGCTGGTACTCCATGAATTCCCAACGTTCCTTTAATTACCTAAAATTCCCAAGTATGAGCTGGCCAGAGATCACAGCAGACAGGTTCAAGACCAACTCCACTTTCAATCAGCTCTTGCTGTCTTTCTTACTGCTCTGACGTGTTTCTGGTGTTTTCATTTATTCCTGCTGAATAGCGGCACAGCTAAATGAAAATCTTACACAGATGACTGCAGACTTTGATTGTCATCATTCAGTAATACTTGAATAGTTCAGTGAGGCAGGCATCGTTTTTAGAAACACTATTTCAGCACGCTGGTATATTGGAAAAACGTTCCCACAAAGCCAGAGGACAATATACATTTCCCAACTCTGATGCCTGCCCTTTCCCACAAGCGAAATGAACATGGCACTGGTAAGACCTGAAGTTTAACCTAAAGCACTTTCTCCAGCCAATTACCCCACTGCCACGCCTCTTACACAAGGAACTGATAGGCAGCGAGGTTTTCAGGGACCTCATTGCAGATAGATAGGAGGCCTGTGCCAACATAAACCCCAGAGGCAGTGTGCTGTTGCGTCTGGGGAGAGCCAATCCCCTCAGCACTGCACAGTGAATACCTGGCCATGTTTCCTGCTTGAAGTCAAACACACAAGTCCCCATTTACTGAAAACCTTTTAGAGAGAATGTCATGCTTGGGTGATGTATATCTGTGACAGCTGAGCCTTCAGCCTGCAGCAGTGGTGTGGTTTGTGTTAAGGGGAGGTTTGAAAACACTGGTGCAGCCATCACTTGTATTTCTTATGTGTGTAAAAACCTGACTTTCTTGCTTCTAATTTCTCTATCATGAGGTTATTCTTTGCAAATTGTGTATGATGTTTTTGCAGGACAGTGAACATTGGAGAGCAACATGCAACAAAGTGAGAGAGAACGACAGCGACATACAACCAAACCACACAGTGTTGTGGGTTTGATTGCCTTACTCCACATTCCTCTTTATTTTTTAGATGAAGGAGAAAAAAAATACCATCAGTGCAGTCACTGCAGTCAAGAGTGCTGTGTGTGTCCAAGTGTATTTGTACATACACAAACATGCACCCTTATTCTCTCTTGTTTGCACATGCACAAACACACAGTAACAGTCAAATTAATTTGCAAGTAAATTTAGGATTTCGTAGCTAAGTGTTTGCTGAGATATTTTTTCCCTTTCAATTTGTTGCATTGAAAAATAATATGACTAAACCTTGTGACACTGATATTGATTATTCACATTTCACAAACATGTTCAGCTGCATTTTATTTGAGAATAGCATGGGCAACAAGATGCACAAATTAAATAGAGATTTGGGTTAGACACCAAACTCAGTGTTACACCACTTTATGAGTGGAGGTGAACAGACGGTCAGATGAAGAAGTGACATATTTCTCCTCTCTCGTTGTTTCTGTTAATCACATATCTTGTTGGGTGATGTGTGAACGATTAGTGTCACTTTCCCTCTACTGTGTCACTGATCAAATGACCCTATTCGTTTGAAAAAAAAAAAAAAAAAACTCTCCTCGGGACTGTGCAACAGACAGGAGACCACATAAAATGTGCTGAAATTAAACTACAACCCTAAACGAAAAAACACACGGCATAAAATCAGCAAACGCTTAACTCCTCCCTAGCCTATATTTAAAAGCCGCAACATTAAAAACGAACGAAATGTCTAAACAAATGTTGGATTGGTGTGGTGCGCAGCCAAAGTTAAACTCGTTATGTTATACTGGAAAATGCAGTTTTACAGGAGACATTAACGAATGAAGAATAGTCAGAAGTCTCGTTAAGAAATACCTGCGCAGCAAGAGAGGTGCCAGTAGTAAATGAGCGCACAAAGCAACGCACTGCACAGAGTACAAGTTCACTGGGCCTAAACCACTAAATTGGTGTTTTTACAACTCGGCGATTTCATTTTCAAATTTAAAAACGAGATCGCCTTACAGCTAGAAAATGTAGATGCTTAAGCAATTATTATATTGGGGTGCGTCACTGGCTTAGAAGCACCCAAACCAGCCAGCACCATAAAATATATTCCCTGGCCTGGATGAGTTTTACCTGATTCAGAGAAAAAAAAAATCGCAGCAATTATTAAGACATGTAGGCTAATCCCATGTAATGGCTGAGTTTAACTTGAATGACAGTTATGTGGTCTATTATACTGGAGTGGACCAATAAAGCCAAGACATGAATTTTGTCCATGGTCCTAATTAATGTTGCAATAATGCAGGAAAGTATTATGGTGGCAAATCTCCTCATCATTTCATTTCGACGTTCATATCAAATTAAGCTGCATTTGGGCGAATGTCGGTCACTGTGAGGTTACAAGGAGGTTCCAGTTTCATTAAATTTGAGTTTGAGAATAGTAACTTACAACGACAATTTAACAACAACAGCACTAATAATAATAATAATAATAATAATAATAATAATAATAATAATGTCTAACAATTTGGCTGATAATAATTTAATTTAATAATTAGTAAAACACATATGGTCATATTAAAAATAGGCAATTGTTGATTAGGCTGTTATGTAATTCGAAAAATTAAGGCTTGTGTAAGAACCTATTGATGATTTTTTTCCTCATTAGGTTTTATTCAAATTGCTGTAAGCCCATTAGTAAGGTCCAGTAGGCTAATTCTTACATAAATTTCTCTGATGGCCTAAAAAGAAAATAATGTTAAGGACGGGATTACAGACCAGTTATTTCATTAAGCTATAGTGTTTTCTTAAAGACTGCCATTCTCGCTCTCTCTCTCTCTTTTTTTTTTTTTTTTAGACAAGCAAAGACAGAGAAAACTGCCACGGCGTTGTTTACCAAATGTAGGCTATTGACCAGTCCAATATTTCGATCAATATACTGGCCCTAATGATTTCATTTCAACAACCTAATTAGATATTAAAAGATAGCCTATTTTAAAGAAGCGGCTCTGGCAATTTTCTCAAAGTGGTAGGGTTATGTTTCCATTATGATTTAGTAAGATACATCCACAATAACAGACTTGGTAATAGGATATAGCTAGTTTAACATGTCTCTAACACACCAGGATCATTTCTTTTCCACTAGCTGCATATAAAAGTGGTGTCCAAAATTTCTGGCTTGATCGTTCATGCCAACTCCTGTCTTTGTAGCATTAAACAATCAAAACGAAAATTATATTTGCCACAGACACATAGGCCCACTATTACCATCAACGGCTTGTAACGTGGCTCCGTTGACAGAGGCAATAAGACTAATAACGGATATAAATGGCTTTTAAGTCTGATAACGAATATGGCATGCTACAAAATGTCAAGAAGCATCTTATCCGCACAGCCATGAAACTGCATAAATCAAAGCAGTTATATTCATCCTCTAATTACATTAATGTCATGTGTTGTGGCTCCCGCGTGTTTACAAAAAAAGCTTTTCCTCTTCTGAGCTTGACCTCCCATTTCTACTGGCTGCATAATAGCGCTGGGCAAGCTTAGTGCGGGCCTACTTCAAATCTATGGAGCCTCAAGGTCGGAGTGCTGTGTGTTAGATAGGCTACTGAGGCGGCATCAGTTTGAGCAAGGCATTTCTCTTACCCCGACAAACCTTAAGGGGGCTTTTAGCATTTGTTCAGTCTGCAGTCTCTGGAAAACATCTGATTCATTTTTTAACCAGTCCCAGATGCGGCAGTGTGAGAGTGTGTGTGCATGAGTGCGTCAGTGAGCTTGTCAGTGCATGAGAATTTGGGGGAGAATATCTGCGTCTAGAGAGGGGAAACGAAGAAACGTGTGGATTTTTTTTTAAATATAACTTTTTAGGTATGAACGCAGATACGTGCGTCTCATACTGCGATATGACATCGATGGATTCATATTATAGCACATCTACTGCGCAAGGTAGGGATCACCAGGCGAACCCGTTCAGGACATTCCCGACGAGTGAAACCAAATACAGCCCCACGTTCATTCCCGGTAAAGGACAAGCTTACGGGGAGAAGTCCCGGAGTCCTTTCCAGCAGGAGTGCCAGTCATTGGATGGAGCTGAAGAGGGCACCTTCAACAAATACCACCTCTTCATGCAGCGACCGACTTGTAAAACTCCCCCCGAAGGCAACAAACTGCACCCAGACAGCGGACACAACGGGACGCTCATTCCTTGCTATGGTGAGTGCAAATGACAGAGGCGCTTGCGGGCATGATGTGCACATATGTAAATAGTCTCTCAGACAACAACGAGTGGGTATTAAACGGAAATGAGCTTGTGAGCTTTAACAGAGGAGGCGATGGGTCAAGTTGAAGTCATCAGGAGGAATTAGACCTTTATGTGTGTGTTTCTGAAAGTCACCAATGCGCCTTAACTGGATGCAAGGGAAATCTAAACTCACTCCACGCATGCACATTTTTTAAGTTTAGCTAGGAGTGATATAGAATGAATACATTGTAGGCCTATACCTGGACAGGAGTCTTTCTAATGTCAGTTAATATCAACGTGTAGCCTGTCAAATTGACATGTAGTGTGGGAGGCAACAAAGCATAATTGATATTATAAAATGTAACAGATTCTATTTGTTTATTTGTTTGTTTATTTATTGCGTTATGGTGGTAACCAACTGGAGGTCAGTTTACCCATCTTTTACCGCTCTGTCTCTATATTTACCTCCTCATCGCTGGTGGAGACACTGCATCAGTATAATCACTACTCTCACTGTAGACTGGGCCTACAGCGATCTGTGCTTTTTACTGCCTGTAAGCTTCTCTTCATCACTGACACTAGATTAATGGCAGCACACTGACCATAAATTAATTTCACATTCTAATATATAGGTTGAGTTACAGGGTCACACACAGACGCGCGCCCTCGCACACACACGCAAACACACACAGAGCCATACATGGTCTTGAAAGCGAATTTTGAACCCATACATAGAAAATGAGAAGTCAGTTTTCAACAAGCGATTAGCCCTATTTTACTGACCACTTTTCTCAAAGCGACCCTAATTATTTTTTCCATTATTATTATTATTATTTTTTTAGTACAGCTGCTTCTTTAATGATGAATGACTGACAGAACGAGATTGTGTGCATCTAAAGCCTTCTGCAGAAACATGACTTTATATAAGAACAGGTTGAAAATCTTCTGGTTTATCTCTCTGCAGATCTAGGCTATATTTTGCGCCTTAACATAATAGTGCATTAACTCTCAAATTCAGAGTCATAATATAATAGTGCATTAACTCTCAAATTCAGAGTCAAGTCAGAGACTGCTTGGTCGTCCATGGTTATATTTGACGGGAAGAGCACTGACTTTAAACGAAGGCTTTACTGGTTATTAGGAGAATTCGTTGCACTGCAGATGTAGTTTAAGGCCTTTTAAAGAATGCAGTCGGATTTGGTTCGGCTTTTATGTGGCAAGGGAGGTTTTAGATTTAAAAAAAAAAAGAAGAAGAAAGACAAAAACTCTCTTATTGAACAGCTGAAACGGACAAGCGGCTCACACAGGGGCCTATAGGCTAAAACAACACCCCTGAAATGCATTAATAAAGTTATAATTGTACATGCTCGTTTATATAGGCCTAGTCACATTGGAATATGAAATAGACCTACAATCTATAGACCAGTGTAGTCATTATTAGTGCCTCGGAGAGGTCACTATTGTTATTATTATTTTCCTGTTAGCCTGTATCTTATACGTCCATTTAAACGTTGACAGTGTGTCTAAATATTACACCTGAATTGTCCTGATTTTGCTGTTTGAGAAAAAAATGTCTCTTTGGGTGTATTACAATAACCGAGAAAGTTCAAGACTGAAACTTATGCAGTAGCTCATTAAACGCTTTAATATCCGTGATCCACGCTATAAAACGGATTTGGGCATAAAAGGCAAGACTGTTTTTTTTTCGTGCGCTAAATAGAAAATAGATGGTAGCCTACTAGCGAATTGAAGCCAATGATAAATGTCTGATGGTAAATTATAAACATAAAGTGTAGCAGATAAAATTGAAAAGCACCAACCCTGCTCATTGCAACCAATTACACTGAGGCCTTTTCTTGGTGCGCAGTAGCCAGTGCCATATTTTGCCAAAAACACATCCATGAAATGCAAAGTAATTTGCTTTCCTGCGAAACAATAGGAGCCGGGCCTTTATTTTGAGTGAAACTGTCACTTTGAGCTGTTTTTGTGGAGGTGAAAGCGATGCCTCCAATAGATTAGCGCACCCCTGCATTGAACTGAATTCTCTTGGCAAGTGTAATGACAGAACCATTTAAACGCCACCATTAAATGCAACATGTCTCCCTTGAGGAGAGCGCTGCAATGTTATTATTTAAAATGTTGCAGCCAGATGAAGGCATCATGGCTCTGGGGAGGATAGGTTGGGGTCTAGCCAAAGCCTCAGGCGTCAACAGGCTTTTGCTATTATGTGTGGTCCTCAATGGGGGATATATTGCTCAATCTTAATGCTTTATCTCCATCATCACAACAAAAAAACATCTCATGCCCAAACGGAGTTCTCTGTGTGGCAACTTCAACTATAGCTGTAATAATGTTTAAATGACAGCCCAGCATTCTGTATCCATGTGACTATCCGATCATATTACATATAACACTGTGCTTTGCTATACACAAAAAGAAAAAGGAGACCCCCCCCCAGATATAGCTATGTTATTGGTCTGCAGGTAAACTCTCAAATGGCAAAGACTTGAAACAGTTTACACATCAACACAAAACAGAAGCAAAGCTAAAGATGTTGCTGTATGTTGTTTATGAATAATGCAGAAGGATTAGAGGAATGTTTTTGACCTATAAGGCATGATATTCACACCTCATATTTATACGTTAAACCTTGACGCAAATAATTTCCTTAAAACCACTTTATTCCCTTGTGGCCCATAGTACAATTCAGCTGAGGGTTTGAGAACAAGTCTAATGTGGCTTCTAATAATTGGAGCAGATTTTTTGACTGTTGCATCTCTAAAATTGCAGGATGGACAATGAATGACTTTGGGTGTTTTATGTGGATAGAGGTCATGCTTAATCTGTGCCAGTTTGTTTTTATGATGTTCACGTTACAGCATTTTGTTTGGAGGACAGCATCAACATTATCCTCATATCATTCACTTACACAAAATAGTAGTTCCAGTTGGAGCTTTGTGAGGGCAAGGATGGAATCATCTACCTGGCCACACAGCAATGAATGAAATCAAACCCCTGGAGCTGATCGAGCGCTCAGGAATCTGAAGGAATGCAGGTCAGCACTGCAGGAGAGGTCCACATTAATCTAAGGCAGATGTGCATTACTGGCTCCTATAGTTATTATTCATACTCCCCAAACATTAGCCCTCCAAAGCCACGGAGAGTCCCTGAGATGACAAAGTGGGACTGGTTTACATAACCCTGTCTCAACAATACCTTGTGTAAATAAGCAACAAGTCAGAAACGGACATGGAGTTTGGGCAATGATGTGAGAGATCCAGGAGAAATAAGACTTTCTGGAAAAGTCACACATATGAGAGATCAAGTGTTTACACACACACATATATATGGCCTAGAGATGTATGGCATTGTGATTTAATTTCAATAAATTTCAGTTTTCAGCTTTGATTGACAAATAATGTTTTATCAAGTTATTTATCTTAATTATTGAATTATAATTTTTAAAAAATCACACAGTTTACTTTCAGATTTGAATGTATGTGTAAATGCAACTAAGACAAACTCTGAAAAATACACACCTGAGATTAGACTCTGCACTGATAGGCCTTTGGTTGATTCTGGGGTTTGGACCCCATGTACTGCAGATAAAAGCACAATGCAGTGCCTGTGCGGAGACTGGTACTGGCTAAATGCTGACTTTTCCTAGGCATGTTTTGTTTCCTTAAAAAGAAATTTCAATAGCAATAGCGATTCATATACTAAAAAAAGAAATGAATCTCGGTTAACATATTTGTACAACATTTGTAAACTGTTATTGCTCTCAAACAAATAAGCTCCACCGCCTCCCCAAGAGCGGGATATTGAATGCCCTGTGATATGTAAAACATTTTGTCAGCGAGTGAGAACCAAAACATGAACCCCAAAAGTCTTGGCAGTGTTTTAAAAGTATCCTGTCAAAATACAGTGCTCTAAGTACATGTTAAAAGACTCTGGGAAGTGATGTCACAGGACATGCATGTGCTGATGACTAACACATTGTGTCGATGTTAACAATAAGCAAATGTCAGAATGGCACCTGTGATTATGCCAGCATGTGTCTGTGAAGCAGAGTGAATTTGTACATACAATGTGAACACATTAATGCCTGAAATTGTCATGGGTTTGAATTTAATAGTTTACTTGGATGTTTGAGTCAGAGGCCAAAGCAGCAACCCATGCAGCTAAGAGCTATAGAAAAGCCATAGAAATGTGTCCAGAGGGACACAAATAAAACATGAATAAATTAATGCAAATATGCATATATGCATAGAGCATATATGCATATGCAGTGAGGCGTTTTTCTCTTCTGTTTTTTTTTTTTTTTCTTTTTTGTCGTAATCAAAGAACAGCTTCACTGAGCATACAGTTACAAGCCTGAGACTCATGAAAGCCCCCTCATCATATCCCTTGATTCTCACCAATCAAAATGATTATTATTTCTCTGCTTGAATCTGTTCCCCTACCGTCTGATGCTGTTGTGTGGCTCCCTCCAGAGTAGTGTATGTGAGAGAGACGGCATGCTTTGCTCTTTACTTCCTGCCATCTCTCTTCCAGGGGAAGATACCCCCCCTCCCCCACCCCCACCTACTTGAGATCCGCATGCTGGCCAGAAAAAGAAATGATTTGGAAATTTCAACCAGGTGGCAAGCATTTTGATCTTTGCCTTTGGTGTTGGGCCTGGCTCTCAGTCTGAATCTCATCTTTCCTTCCCCGATTCTTATCAGCGGGCTATATGGTAAACCTGAGCTCTATAAGAGTTCCTACATATATGCACACGAGCATTGCATTTGGCCACACAGTGTTCTGTTATGGTCCAAAAAAGGAAGAAAAACTTGGCAAGTCACAAAAATGAAAGTCTTAAAAAAGCCAACTATGATAAGCCATGATGAAAACTATTAGGCAGGAATCAAGACAGCAAAAGCACGATGATAGCATTTTCACCCTGTGAATAACAATAGTAAATTTTCTCTTTCACAGTGTGCTTTCAGTAGATGGATAAAGTTCCAGCATTTTTTTTTTTTTACATATAATTTATAAAAGCCATGGATGGGACACAATCCAGTTGTCATCAACTGACACTGCCTGCTCTGTGGAGTGTGTACTCACCTATAGCTTTTGACATTTTACCCCCAATTCCTTGCATTTGTTTATGAGAAAATGAAAATGTGATTTCAACAGGCTTACATACATATATGTGATAGCTGTATCACTTTCAAACCACAGGAAGAAAAAGAGAGATTATGACTAATTACATAGACAACATTTCCACTACACAGGAATATATTTATTTTCCAAGATTATGTATAATTCGATTTAAATCCAGTTCAAGCTCCATTCAATTTAAAAGCAAATGTTGCACTTTTCCATCATGATTTAAAAAACAAACAAACAAACAAACAAACAAAAAACAAAACTTGAACTTTTTTCTTACACTGATGGAAAAGATTTTGTATGCAAAACATGGCCATAGCATGAAAAAGACAAACAAGCCAACAAATAACAGCAAGCATAACTGGCCTAATGACCTGTTTGCCTTGACCTTTTGAGGTTAGTGCTTCAAAGATACAGCTTCCTGGCAACGATGTATGACAATATTATGCTACATGTATGCACTTTTATTTACAAATAAATTGGTACTTTCTCTTAAGAAGAATTTTAAATGGAAGAGTTTCACTAACGTATTATAGTTTTTGTTTTTTGCAATTTATATTTATGAAGAAGGCTGTGTGTGCTGTTACTTTCACCACAGTTGTCAGCATTTCACATCACAACAGCTCATTATAGCAATCCAAAATTCTTTTTGTGCACTTTGGCAGAACACTAGCAGCCACTAGGTATTGTATATTCATGACAGTAGTGAGGTCATGCTCGTGTCAATTTATGGGGAGCTGAGGTTGAACAGAAAGATTCTCTGTTTCCCATGGAAACTGCATTCCTGTGCGAGCCGCTGGCATTGATCTCTCCTCAGGAACGTCTGGGAGCCTCCCTTCTACTGAGGAAACAACATTCAGCCTCACTGTGCTGCTGAAGCCACACCTGAGCTACTACAATAGTTTTACCATAATCAGGTCTGCTAATCAGCAATGAATGCAGAAGTAATAGTTATCTGGTGTCCTTCTTTATTTGGTTATATAACGTGTGATAACTGGAATTCCATGGTGGCAGACTGCTGTCATTTTAAAGCATTTTTAGGGAGCATTTTAGACCACTCTGTTTAAAAGCATTCCCTTCCCTATTTAGTGTTTGGTCATTAACCCTTCCCCAGGTTACTAATTTATAGTGTTTCTTTTATTTGCCTTCACTTGACCCTCCCCATCCCATTCCATAAAAACAGAGAGGGTGCCCTGTTGCTTTACAACCATTTAAATTACACTTTGATGTTTTCTCTCTGTTTTTAGCAGTGATTAAATTGCTGACCCTAGTAAACATCTGACCTCAGCTAACTGAAGAGGTCTGCTGCTTGTCACAGAATTACTTAAGAAAATAGCGGCATCAGTCAATGATATTCTGTGTATTTATATACATTGAGGAATACTGAAGGGAGACAAGAGTCAAAAACACATTCCTCTGAATGCCAAAACAACTGGAGCCAATGCAGTGGAATCTTGGCTCCCAAAAGAAAGCAGTGTGTGACGGCTGTGTTCTCAAGAACAGCATGCAAAAAAGACAGCTCAGCATGCGGGAATACTGCAAGATACTTGTGGCAAAGGCTTTTGAGTGGTTAACATGCATGTCACAGCAAAGAGCGATGAGTGTGGAGAACTAGAGAAAAGATGCTGTTTAAGGATACACGGTCCTAAATTTCGCAGATTCCAATGCAAATATTAGAAACTCAGGTCAACACAAGGCTGTGAACCATGGGCCATTAACCTGTTCTACCCAGCAGCCTTGCTGACTTCCCATCCCCTCATCCCTCAGCCCAGCTGTACCCTTTGCCTTAGCTGCTCAGGATATATGCCTTGCTCAGGGGCATAACTGCATTTTCTCTCACAGATGCAGACGCCAAACAGGAACCCACAGTTGACCTGTCATACTTCTTAACATTGCAGCCATACTCCTGCCCTGGGGTAGAATGAAAATATTGCACTGGGCTTTAGAATAGGAGGCCAGAGCAGGGGATGGTGATGTCAGAACATCTGCCGGCATGGAGACTGTAAGGGGGTCTGACAGGTGGGACACAGCGATATGAGGTCATGAACTCCAGCTGGGTGAGCTGTGTTGTTCCATTAGTGTCTCGGTTGGGGCAAGTCTGAGCCAGAGAGCAGGGGAGGGCTGCTGTAGTCGAGAGGGATGACTATTGACATCTCAATGTGAGACACACTAGCCAAAGGCGTATTAATCCATGAAAACAAACATACATGTTGCAGACAACCACCGCCTAACTTCATCACTCGAAAACTATTCACTCATTTAGCTTGGCTGGGAGAGCCATCGGTGCCACCAGGAGGTGTCAGCTGTCCCTCCTCAGATATACTGGGTGTGTTAGAATGACAGGACTTGTGACAAAAATGCAAAGTGAGAAAGGAAAATGCATGCTTCAAGCAGCACAGAACTATTACCTAAATCACAGGAGGCTCTCTCACTAAAAGACAAATGTTATTGGACTAAGTCAATGTTTGTCTTGCACAAGGCTGTTTATGTTGACGAGACCATTATGCCCTGGTTTCTGACCAATATGGTTAGAGCCCAGGATAGGGGGCACCCCATGCCCATGTGCAGGAAAGGCAAACAGAAAGGCTGACAGAGTATACTGTTCGAGCTGGCGTACAACCAGAGCCCTTCAGCTTATTTATTCACACAGCTGTTTGTTTATTGAAGGAGAAGGGACAGCTTTATTCATCTCCTAAAATGAAACAAAAAATCTAGCATACCCTGACAGGAACAGAGCGAGGTCTGTCACAAAATGGAGGCTCTTGAAATTGAAGGTGACAAACACAATGTTGTTTACATCGCAGAGGCAAGGTTCTGTGGTCGTGTGGTTGCCCCAGTACACAAGGCCCGCCATACATGGCTCAAGATGGAGCAGGTTTTGTGTGGTTCAGATTTCAGATGGCGTGATTGAGAAATGTGAGGGAGAGGGCAGCACTAACTAAGGTGGAAGGGGGTTTTGAGGGTTGTGTCACAGGTCTCACCAATGTGTAGTGACATACCTTTCAAACAGAAAAGGACATTTCTTCTCTTTTAGACTTTCTGCAAAGAGACAAGGCCTTTGAATGTTTAAATAAAACATTGCAGAGGTGATGTAAGCTTAAAGTAAATGTCATTTTGTGAGGCTGTTGCAAAGTGATGATGAGCAGACACATTTCCTGTCTTGGATGTGAAGCAGTATGTCTGAGCTCAATGTGGCCCCATTTACCCAGAGCATCAAATTCAGAACACAATATTGCTCCATTTAAAGAGAAATAACAGTAATGGTATAATTATTATTGATAATATAATGGTCTTTTCATTTAGTTCTAAAAAAGAAAGTTGCTTCAGGTGATTTCTTTTAAAATAATATTTTGGCTGCATATAATTGAATTAGGTAAAGTGAAGCTTAAGTAGCTGTGAGGAAATTGTTTGCTCTCTGACATTTCATATTTGTTTATTTGATTTTTGACAGAGGACAATTGTAAACCTAACCCTAACCTACATCAGCAGACACCAAAACTGCTCAAATGTACTTCTTCTCGACCACAGTGTAATTTTACTGAGTGGTGTTATTTATCCACATTACATATAAAACAAACAACAGTATGCCAGGGGATTAAAGGTACACTTTGCAAAACTGTCAAGGGTTAATTAAACAGCCTAGTTTTAACTGAAAATAAAACTGGAACAAGCATGTAATTCAATGGTTCTCATTATTGGATGAACACACTGATAAATAATGTGCTTATTCCACTTTTTTGTCAGTTGAATCTAAACAGACCGCACCTCAATGGACAAATTTGGCCATAATGCACTTTTAAAGCTGGAAAACACCTAGTTGTTCTTAAACTAATCCATGTTTGTCCTCTCTCTCTCTTTCTTTCTCTCTGTATCATATGTATATATATATATATATATATATATATATATATAGCAAAAGACAACAGTGGCCTGACAGAGTCTGAGTTGCCCCCCAACGGTGACCCTCCTGGGATGGAAGGCAGCTACCTGAACTTGAAGGAGCCTGGCGTAAAGGGGCCAGCTGAGCGGCCGGGCTCGGACCTTTCCAGCCCCCTGGATAAAAGCGAGGCTGAGAGCAACAAAGGCAAAAAGAGGCGCAATCGCACCACCTTCACCAGTTACCAGCTGGAAGAGCTAGAGAAAGTCTTCCAGAAGACACACTACCCAGATGTGTATGCCCGTGAGCAGCTGGCACTGAGGACGGACTTGACAGAGGCCCGTGTACAGGTGAGACCGGTGGAATCACACGTGGAGAAACACAAGAAACCTTGACTGCTTGCTGTACAAGGACATGAGTTGTGTGCTGTGCTGTATCAGTGTAGCCCGCCATGCTCGCATGTTAATATTCACTCAGGGAACTGACAAGGAAGGCAGAGAGAGTTAGACTGGCATGTTGACAAAGATTGTTCGGAGCAGCAGACAGCAAGGCCTATTGTTCTCCATCTCTCTTTCTGCCTGCCAGTTTCAGATCAGAGTGGGATGGGTGGGACTAAGGGAATACTCGGCTCTTAGCTCTTACATGCTGCAGACTCTGCAAAAGGGTCAGAGGCCAAGGGTTTCTCCCTAGCACTACCATGTTCGAACTACTTCACCACACAAGTTTGGAGGAAGGGAGGGAAAACACATGGAAAAAAAGAAAAATCATCAAAGCTATTTGGCAAGGATATAAAAAACACTTTGAGATGCCAGTTTCAATTTCCAAGTGTAGTCCAAGACAAAGTCAGGGACAGAGAACCTGGCCTGGTCCTGTGGTGGTACAGTAAAGTAAGTGCATTCATGTTATATTCACACAGACCCATCTATCCCCCAGATGAATATAATTAACGTCCTTGTCTGACAGGCACACAGCAGACTCTGTTGAGTCACTGTGAGGTTTGACCCATAGTTCTAAAATCAGACCTTAAATACGCACGCAATCAAGACTAAACCCCACAATTTCATCTGAAGGTCCGTCAAGACAAAGTCCAGGGATAGCCAATTGTTAAATACCATAGGGCACTCAAAGTTTGGCAAACTAGTGTAGCGTCCTTTTCATCTCAGAAACAACAACTATTGAAATTCAAAGGACAGATGTTTTTTGCCAAAATACCAACGTCAAGGTCCTCCAATTTCATCCTCAATTTCATGATGAATGTCTTCATAAAGTTGACTACAGTTTTCTGTAATCACATCTGTTACTTCTACTGCCACTAGTTTATTTAGTTCAATTAGCTTTCAACCTCAGACTTGAACTTCACCATCCTGCCTGCTTTTTATAGAGGTGAAGGCTGTGTCTGAGTGACTGCTGAGGCAGTCTATCAATCGCCATGGTCCTGGATGACAGAGATGAGGTGAGACGGCTGGACTTCAAAGCTGCTTTTGGAGTTGTGCACTCTGCCCTCCCTCTCTCCCTCTGCCTCTCTCTGCCTGCTGGCTCTAGAGCATAAATAAAGCTCTTTAATGGCTCTGTAAGCTGCCTTTTGCTGTCAACGTCTTTAGCAATTATTGTATCACCGCCAAGCACTTTGAGCTCCATGAGCTCTGAGCCACCTTCTTTGCAGATGTCTGCTAGATAAAATAAACAATGATAGTTAAGTGTTTGCAGTTGGTAAACTAGGTAGTTGTGTGTCTGTGCTTGTGAGAACTAGGTATAATATCGAGTTGGGTGTCACACAGGATACTTCACTGTTGCTGATTATGAGAAGTAACAGCAGTTCTTCATCTTAATTGGAATTATAGCTACTTGTGCAAAGGCAGGACTAGCCTTCCACTCTGAGAAACTTAGGAGTTTCTGGGTTGGGGAATAGGAGACATGGAGCATCGAAGGACACATCTGACTTCATAATGTTCCCCGAATGATCTCTCCTCCAAACTATTTGGCGTGGGTCTCAGTCTTACTGCCGTTCAAAGGCAGCGCTACGTAGAGCATACCCTCTGTGAAACATGACACACTGCGTACCCAGAAACCAAGAAAGGGGGCACGCATGTGCACAAACATTGTTTGCTTGTTTATAAGAAGCTTGGCCCAGTAAGTGTGAGAGTGAGTCCAAGTTGAAAGATTGCATACATTCGTGTCTGACTTTGAAAGTTGTATATAACGGTGTGTATAACATTGTATTTATATGTGTGCATGATGTGTGTGTGTGTTTGTGTTTGGTGTGTGTTTGGTGTGCACTTGGTCCACTGCTCTAGTCTGCACGCCTCTGAAAGGTCAGAGGGGTTAGCTGCGGAAAGCCAAGGGCTTAGGCGTCAGGAAATTAAACATGAAATGAAAACAAGCTCCAGTTTGAACATTCTCCCATCTCACTTTCCAATATCCCCACTTCCCCTCTCGGACTTAAAAGGGAGGAGGGAGCAAGAGACAGGGAGAAGGGTGGTGGGGGAGAGAGAGAGAGGCTGGAGCAAGGGAGGAAAGTGCTTGTGCTTGAGCAGGGGGTGGGAGCACAACAGAGAGCACAGAGCTCACTCAAGTCTTCATAATTAACCTGACCATTAGGTAACTAGATCAAACCCTTGTGTCTTGGAGGGCAAGTTGAGGTCTGATATACTAGTATGGCATTTTGATACTACCCACAGACAAATCAAACATTCTCTGTGTTATAAATTTTTCAGAAAATATGTGCACATGTGTTTCACCCTTATCAATCCAATCAGAGGCTTTTGTATTGGGAATTGGATTTGGAAACCTGTGATGTTATGGGCTCAGATGGCCCAAAGGAACTAGAGGAGAGTCTTGACAAACCTTAAACAATAATAGACCCCAAATCCTCTTGGGGAACATAACATAGACTCCAAAGCACCTCCAAACATATGATATAATTCAAAGGGCAACAACCCCTCACCTTGACATTGGGGTTCAGCCACAACCAAGCTATCAGCTTACCACTTTGCAAGGGTGAGCTGTCCTCTAATCTCGCCAGCTGACCTGTGGAATGTTGGAGAGAGAGGAAATTTCTTTACGTCAGCTTCTGTCTAAAACACCAGCAACATCCATATGTCCCTGGGCCGACCACACAAGGGCTCTTCTTTGAAAAGGAACCAACTGGTAGTTTTATCCAGGCAGAATAATGACAGGTTTCTGCGCATTTTGGGGCATTTTAGCTGGCCACATGTCATTTGATAACAATCCCCTCCAACCCCTCAGTAGAAGTGATTACCGGATTATAATATCCTGCACACCTCGCTCTTGTGAAATTCACAGCATTGTGCAGCAGTACTTGTTTTCTACACTGCTTTGTATTGTTTGTGTGTGTGCGACACAAAGGGAGAGAGAGTGAGAGAGAGAGAGAGAGAGAGAGAAATGAGAGGCGAGAGGGGAGATTTGAAGAGGTTGAGTGAGGGGAAATTGCATGTCAGGGACTGTGAAAACCACAAGCTGATTGGGCTGGGAATCATCCCACAATCCAAGTTCAAACCCCTGTGTCGAAGCTGGATCGCTCTCTCTTTCTCTTTGAAGAAATTTCCCCTTCCCTCTTGGGAGGATAAGATTCAGACAAACAACAAATAAATACAAATAAATATGCGGAGACTCCAAGTAGCCCTTCGCCGTGCTGTTCCTCAACATTGAGATGTGAGAAAGGTCTGCAGCAAATATATGACAACATAAAGTAAATAGGCCTGATTATGTAAGGGAATGGAAGGAGGTGTGGTTAAGCATAGGAATGAACATAAAATTAGTATAATGATAAGAGGTGCGTGATATGTTTTAATCAAATATATAGCATTTTTGCATTATTTGTAATGCTGTTTGTCATTTCTGCTTATATTGTTTGTTTGTACAGGTATCTTAAATCTGGGCTACAAAAATGCATAGCCATATTTGCCCAATTACACATTTTTAGTCTAAGCCATGTTATACCATCTAATTAAAGCTAAGAGGCAGCTGGATGTATGTAATAAATGTTCATTAGCTGTTTCTTGGGGCCAACAGTGCTACTGTAGATCATCTTCATCTGTATTCTGGATCACTGCATTTCATTGCACAGACTGGATACTAAAAAAGGGTTACACTTGGTCTCTGTAGAAGTATATGACTAGATTTCTCTCAGCCTGCCCTGTGCATCCACAGAGCTGTCTAAACTTTCTCCTCTCCTTGCTCTCTTTCATTCCCCTTCAGCCCTGCTTTCCTCCAACACCATCCATGGTAAAGGAGAAGTGGGCTAAAGGGCCTGCACTTGGTCTGTCAGCAGGCTCTGAAAACACACCCCCTTTCTGCAATGTAGTATGTCTGTCAATCTCAAGAGAAAATATTTTACCACAAAACACCTACTTATATATGAGCAATATTCATCAATGCACAAAAAAACAAACAAAAAAAAAAACAGATAAACCAAAGTGTTTTTGGTCAGTACTTTAACTTTTGTTTCACATATTATGCAGAGGGATTCCCCACTGTTTCCCATTGTGTTGACATGTGGGGGAGAGCACACCTTTCTCTGAGTGATTTATGAATGGCTACAGGCCCAGATGTGGATCTGTTGACGCTGGCAGCCTGAAGGGAGGCAGACGCCTGTGTATCAAAGGGAGGAGCTGAAACGCGCAGCACCAGGGGAGACCCACGATTTTCACATCAATAGCTCTGTGTGGACGGCACTTTAAAGACACGTCAACTCCTAAACCCGTGGCTGGACTTTCATGTGCAGCAGAATTTATTGGCTCTACTGTCCTCAGCCTCTATGGTTCAGTTTCTTACTTTGTCTTACCAAACAAAGTGGATGATTATTTTCTGCAGGAGAATATGGGAGGTTCTGGTTGATTTGTAATTTGCAAGTGAAATGAGATTCAAGATTTGATTTGATGTTTTGTTTAACAGTGCTTAATATATGTTGTGAGGTATTTTTCTGATGGATTGTTTTCTTTGCAGGTGTGGTTTCAGAACCGCCGAGCCAAGTGGAGGAAGAGAGAACGTTTTGGCCAGATGCAGCAGGTCAGAACACACTTCTCTACTGCCTACGAGCTGCCCCTCCTTACCCGGCCAGAGAACTATGCACAGGTATGATGATGCTTGATCAGCACTGAATTTGTAAAGCGTGGAGGTCAGAAATAACTTGTATTAACCATTAAAAAACAACATATTTAAATGAGCATTTTTATACAGAAAACAATCATGACAAGTTATTTGTCTCTTAACTCCAACTTTTCCTATACAGATTCAGAACCCTTCGTGGATTGGAAGCAGCAGTGGAGCGTCACCAGTGCCCGGCTGTGTAGTACCTTGTGACTCCGTCCCTTCTTGCATGCCGCCTCACCCCCATGGTCCTGGTGGGGTCTCTGATTTCCTGGGCGTGCCAAGCCCAGGCAGCAGCCACATGGGACAGACACATATGGGCAGCCTTTTTGGGGGTCCTGGGATGGGCGGGGGTATCAATGGCTATGATCTCAATGTTGATCCAGACCGCAAGTCCTCCAGCATAGCTGCACTGCGTATGAAGGCCAAAGAACACAGTGCAGCTATCTCTTGGGCTACATGATGTCCCAGCCTGGGTCCACCCTGCCCCCATATAGCCCCTTCTCTGGAGCAGCCATCGCCAAGCGCTGTGGGGGAGGAGGGAATTTTCCTGACAGCACTAATGATAACACAGGTCAAATGAACAGGGAGAGACTGTGGAGATAACAAAGGCCATTACAGTGGCCATTGCAACCAAGATAACAACCGTGACTATGACAATCAGCAGATGCTGAGAGTGAGAGAAATAGAAAGATGTTATTTAGATGAGGATGTTACTAAGGAATTGTGCTCATTCTTGATTCCTTGATCTCTCAGGTCTCATGAAAACATGGGGGTTAGTCCCTGATAAACTGGGTATCATTCATAATAGTGATAAATTACACTAAAATATGGAATGCCATAAATATGGTTTACAAAATAACTTCATAGAATACAGGTGATATAGCAGGACCTAAGTGCCAAATCCCACCATATTTGAGTTTACAGAATTAAGCCTAATTCATATAAGTCTTCTATAGGTTATCTTGCCCCAGCCACTTTTTTCCTGTCACCTCAAACGTGTCTTTATATATAAATAATTTAAAATGAAAAAATTCTGAACATGCAATATTTGTGTGACAATCCTGGTAAATAATTTTGCCATTAAATAAACATCAGGGACACTCAATGGCAGGGCAGGCTCACACACATACCAAGTACTTGGAATGCTGGGAGTTTCATTTCTGTCATTTTCCACTACACACTGTCCAATAAAGCAAAAAAAAAAAAAAAAAAAAAAAAAAAAAGTAAACATTCATTTTGTCTCAGTTTGGGGTGGGCAGTTATGTTTCTATTCCCAGGAATGCAAAGAAAGACAGAGCTTTAATGCAATAAGAGAACACAGAGTCTAATTGAGAGAGGGCAGGCGCGGCCTGTGCCAATTTAGTCAGGGAGGAGGGCAGGCATGGGATTGGCAGTAATTTCAAATGAACGTGTCATTTCCTCCCCCAGGGCTGCCTCCACAGGTTTCCCTCCTAGGCCAGGCCTCAAGTTACAGGAAACGCTGTCTACACTGGCAGACAGGGCGCAGCAACACACAGCAGCAGCCTTCAACACCAGCTAACCAGGCTAGCCTCAATCAGCAACCAACACGAGTA
Organism: Myripristis murdjan; assembly: GCF_902150065.1. NCBI lineage: Eukaryota > Metazoa > Chordata > Actinopteri > Holocentriformes > Holocentridae > Myripristis > Myripristis murdjan. The sequence continues at coordinate 16,797,478 of NC_043985.1, read as the reverse complement.
GACACACTCAATTAGCATCAAACTCTGCTGTCCTGCCATGCAAATATAAACGCAGAAGTCCATCACAGCATGCACGGCAAGGACATACTGCACCCGAATCCGCACGCTGTAATAATCAATTCATTGTTGGGGCTTAGTGGAGATGACTCCCGAATTCATAGCATGCTCACAGAATCTGTCACACGCCAGAGACTGCAGGCCAAATCAGTGGCCCTAATTATCCTGAAGTGCATTCTGTAATGTTTAGGTAATGTGATGACATTAGAGCTGGACTGCAGGAATGCGGTGAGTATGTCCAGTGATTGCAGGGGTGTCTCTGTGTGTTACCCCTCCGGAATAAGCTTGTCACCAGAGCTGGGCTGCAGGCAGAGGCTAGAGACAGGCTTCATTAGTCTTTTGGCTGATCCTCATATGACGCCCACTAGGCTCCATAACTTTTTGTCTTTCCCTTGTGTGAATGAAGGCAGGGCAGTCTGGTACTTCTCCTCATAGCCTGTTAGGCTGATCCATCACAGCTTTATACTGTTTGCTAGTTTAGGATTTTCTTCATAAAGTCTTTTTTCAAAACAGAAAAGGGTTTTAACAACTTCCCTTTCAAAGGTTAAAGAAAAAAAAATCATATTGACATCCAAGTCCCTTCATTGACAACATCCGTTCTTGCTGAGCGCTTTCATGTCAGAAAAGCCCTGATTTGAACCACAGGAGTCTCTGTAATTCAAATAAAATCTCCTTCCTTGGCACTGGCAAGTGAATTGGGTGACGATGTGATTATTACTTTGATATGACTGTCCATTTTGATCCTTTAATAAATCCCTATAGTGGCAGTCGTCACACCAGATGTCATAAACAGGATTTTGGCTAAAACACCTAAACACTGTGGATTGATGTTAAGTAACTACAACTGATATATGCAGCAAAACAATGGAAGTGTTATTTTATCAACGTTGTAAGATAAAACAGGAGAAATTCAAAAGAATTAAGTGCTACAATATGTGTGCCTTCTTCTGATTCCTACTTTTTTTTTTTTTTGAGGTAACTGTGTCTGTGTGCTCTTGCTGGTCCTCCCTCAGAGCTCCTCTGCAGCTCTGTCCATGCTGATACTACTGAAATAAAGCAATTTAGATCCATGGTTATTGGTAATATCATTTTGTGTGAATGTGAGCAGTATGAATTATATTGTTCTTTTGCTTGTACATTTGTTTTGCTTGTTATTTGTCAAATAATGGACCTCCAGAGATAAACCAATAAAGTATTACAATAATATTGCCAAGAAATGTAAAGATATTTTCTGTATTATTCTGATGAGTTGCTCTGGATTTTACCAAGGTTGAATTTGCTTTCTAATTTTCTTATGCCTTTAAGCAGCTTTTTGTATATTAATCATATATTTCTACTTCTGATTGTGACTTTATATAATATTGTGCCACTGCAATAAGTTATTGCACTTACAGTGTTGGAGAGGTGTATATCTGACTTCCATTGGGACAGTAGTCTCTCTGTTAAAGCCAGAGGCGTGAGGTTGTGTGTCCCTGCAGTCAAAGAGCTGACTCCTAAGCCCGTCCATATATAGCACCATGACCAGCAACACTGTGCAAGGTGCTGGACTTTTGTTTGTACAGAAGTAACATGCTGTTTATGTTGATGATGTTTATGATGTGATAATGAAATAAATGAATCTCCATCGGTTGAATGATTTGAGACAGTTTCTTCCTTGAAGCCATATCCTTGAAAATGCACAGCTGCACACGTATGGGAGCAATCGTGACATGTAAATCACACACCTAATAAATACAAGACTAGTGATTGCACACAGCACACAGATACACACACCAGTAAAATTTAAGGAGTGTAGAGGATGAGCCCTCATTCTTGGAATTCCTTTGGCATTGGGGCACGATTCAGGTGCATATGGATAGGAAATTGAGACATCAAGAGTTCACTATAATCAAAATGCATTGGCAAACTATATAAATATTTCATCTATTGGGTGTATGCATGTGCATGTGCATGCATGTGGGTGTGTATTGTGGTGGGAAGATGGAAGATTTGTGATCCCATTCTTTCTCCAGATGGGATGCTCAGTTCATCCCATTATGCTGAGAGCAATAGTTAGTGGTCCTAAAATATCTCCAGGTGGTACTTGGCTATTACTGAGGCCATAGTCAATTTCAGAGTAAGCTGTCATACAGATTTGCAAAGCCCGAACATGTTTTCACACATTTTCTCTTTGGTTTTACTGTGTGAACTCACAGCACAAACAAAAAATGTCTCCCTAACTGTGGTTTCACAAGTGCTTTAAGAGCTTTTTCCTACATGTGACAAGTTGAGGTTTATAATCGATCCGCCCTGTATTCTGAGTTTTATGTTAAATCGTACCCACTGGCAGCTTGATCACTTAAGACAACTCTTGTGTAAGGCAAAGGAGAGGCATTGCCAGGAAAAAGATAACCTATGCCAGTTCACATCTTGCCACTGCCATGGTCTTTGCCCTGTGAAGAATGTTGGAGCCGTCCCATTTCTTTGTGCTCTCAGCAACAATCACTGGCTCTTCCACAGTTATACAAGAGTTTTACAGAACACTCTAATCGCACGAAGGGGTGGAAAGCTCTAGAGATGGCTGTTGTCACCCAATAAAGCCTTCAGCGGGACCTGACAGCCCTTGCAGAGGAGCTGGAGATCATCAATAGGGCAGCATCTTCAGAAGAAGACAGGCCATGCTTCATCAAGCTTTGATGAACCTCTCTGATGAAGTGCTTTCATCAAACAATAATCATTTCTTGATTTATGTGCTGAATGAAAAGCAGCCAGTCACATCCAGCATATATACTAAACAAATAAAAAACACATAAAAAATATCAGACTCTCATCATAATCCCATTGAGACTATCTAAGACTGTGTTATGTCGTCACAGGACTGATAAAAGCAGAGATCCCAACGACAAAATGGAGTGCTGGTTAAAGTGACATTCTCTGTAGCTCTGCTCTGCACTTCCATCTCAGACATCGGTAGATGAGATAAATAAACACTAGCAGAGAGGAAGAAGAGCAGCCCACTGTGCCCTGAACAGCACTCATTAAACCTAATGGGTCACGCTGCTCCAGCCAGGCTCCACTGACACCCTTAATAGAAGCCTGCACGGTTAAGGGACCATGAAGACCATTAGGGCACTTCAAAGTTCACCCCACTACATTAGGGCCCTGCTGATATGGCAGAGAGGGGACAGATCCAATTCCTCATTCACTACTTTATTTTTCCATCGGTCGGCCTGTCAATCAACCTGCTCCATAAACAAGTGGATGCTTGAACCGCTCATTAAGGGCCATCGTTAGCAAGGCCAGGGCCGTAAATCACCACTTATATCAGCTTTCAGCAAAACATTTCTAATAGGTCATATTTTAGACCTGACACTTCGGCTTTCACTGTTAAATGATCCCTTTGGTTTGATAATAAAGCCTGCACTTGCACAGTAAATCAAATTTCTTTACTCACATTTGGGCGAGTGAAGGGACTGATTGCTGTGAGTTGAGGGGAACTGAAACCAAAGGAAAATGACGGGCACAGTAACCCATAAAATGCAGCTCTCCCCACATAGTCAGACATGTAAATTTGCAGAGTCCATGTTTTGTGCTGTAAAACCACAACTAGGAGCGCTGTGAGCCTACCTCGCTCAAATAACTTCAAGCAACATCTTGCCATAAATCAAAAGAGAGAGCAGAAAGCTGATATATTGATGCTGTCCTAAGGGACATAAAAGACGGAGAAGCCTCCTGCTGTGGTCATAAGTCAGCAGTACGGCCCCTCAGCAAGGCTGTGTGGAGACAGAAGTGGAGAAGAGTGGGGGGCTGAAAAGGAAGAGGCGGCATACATCATGTCATCCTATGAAACATACCTCATTAAAACCCAGAATGCTAGTAAACAGCTCAAATTTAGCTAAGCTTCTGACATACCGAAGAAACCAGTCCTTAACCACAGTAAGTAAAGAGCAGTAATATTTGTTTTTATCAAGATTTACCCAGCAACTGCGGAAAGAAACCAGAAAAAAACAACATCAACGAGAACCAGAAGAGAACTGTCTGAGCAAAAAAATTCAACTTTTCGAAACAATGCTTGCTGGGACATGGATATTTAGGACCTACATCCAACCAACACAATTAAACCAACCTCAAAATTTACATCGGCATGCCGTAATGTGTCCATGTGTTGCTGGCTCTCACAGGTCATTATAGGAGGAAGACTCAGGGGAGAGATCAGCATGGAGGCTTACTGAAATAGGAACATGGATACATCACTTCCCTGGACTCCTTCTAATGGTGTCTCTGGCTCTTGGCCAGCCTTCTCTATCAATGCGCTCTACAACTCAGCTTTGTCAATGAGATCGGTTTCATTTCTTTAAGGTTGATGATTCACAGTCACATCAGTTGCAATGCAGTGGTTGCAGCTACAGGAGGTTATAACACTGAAAAGTGTGTGCATTCTTATTTGATGTGTTCATTGCAACCAAGAGAAAATGTGTAGGATTTTTTCCAAACATTTTGTGTAGCACCTGGTCATCTTCTATGCTCCTGTCATGGAAAATAATGAGGTGTGCTAAGGACATACTGTTTGAATTCAGCCAAAAGAAAAAAGTACTACTGCCTGCAGTGGGCATTGTACAAGGCTATAACTTACAAGGAATTCACTGCCAACCCCCAAGTGAGTCTATCAGAGCATGCATCTTCCCATGTCTGAGAGGGTATGAGATGGCTTTGTTACTCTGTGGTCTTCTCCAACCTCTCCTCCATTTTCCCATCAGCTGACAGTGGCCACCAAACAGCCTACGCTCTGCCAGTTGCCTGACAGACATCTCTGTGGTCTGTAACCATGGAGACAGCCTCACGACTCCTTGCATCATTCACTGACTCCCACTAATAAAACTCCAGTTTATTAGAGTGTGGAAATGTCTAGTGCGGCTTTTTGACATGCTAACATAAACAGAGAGGGAAAGGATTTAAAGTGGTACTGACACATGGAAGTAGGTTTGGGCAGGGTAAAAGAGGTGAACAGTGTGGATCTAACCACCGGGTTAGTGGGTTAAATCAACACTCAGGCATCAGCGTTTAAGTGTATTGTTGCGGAAAAGCTGCAGTGTCAAGATAACAAGCGAGGACAAAGAATCAAATTGAATGGCAAGCATGATATATACAATATGCATATAGTATAACATGAATAACGTGACTGACAGAATGACTTGTTAACACGTTACATCTGTCTACTTGCATGCTGTAGTGGTGTAACGACTCACCCTGTTGATCCCTCTGCTTTGCACCTCTGCACGTGTTTAGCCTTTTAAAACAGAGGAGTCACAATATCGAGATGAGGAGCCTCTGTGATCCCACACCAAAAACATGCAGATTCCCTCCTCACACGCTTCAAATGTGTTATCAGGCTGTGTTTCTAACCTCCTCAACCCCCTCACCCCCTAACCCTCATGGCAGCCCTTTGCTCCCCTCTCTACAATATGCTTCCAATTATGAATCTGGTGGATATGGGGGCGGTAAAGCATCCTTCTGATTTATTGTGTACTCAAGTCCGGCCGTGTTCGGTGCATTTGCACAAGGAGCCCTCCTGCTGTAGAGCTCAAAGGTCAGAAATACACAACAGTTGACCTCTTGCGGACTCGTGTGCACCGGGTCCTGATTGACAGGCAGCATTGAAGACAGGACAGTGAGGGCCTAAACATGCATTTGTCTCCAGCTGCAAGAAAACGATACAGCTAGAAAAATAGGAAGAACAAAGAAAATGATGACTCTCCCAAACAGAACGAGATAACTAATGAGGAATAATGAAGTGGCGGTACATACGAGAGGCCCTCATATAGTCACTATCAGTAGATGGCTTGTCACTGGACATTATTCTTTGCCTCTGTTACCACAGAGCTCTTTGTGGTCCTCTCACATGGGGTGGCTGGGACTATCTATTTGTAGTCAACAACTAAATCCAAGTCGCGTAGACTAAAAACACATGGCTCAGGAGTGAGTCACAGAGTATAAGCGATCTCTCATGACAGCGGTGATGCTAGGCCTGAGAAACGTCCCATCCCAGCAGACTCATGTCCTGGCCATTTCAGCTCACTTCCTGTTTCATGCTGGGTAGTTGGCACCACACTGTGCGTCACAGAGGCTGCTAGTTCTGTGGGACTCGTCAGTAGCTGTGGGACAGTTCTGTTATTTCATACCACAACAACAGGGCTCACAGCCAGATCCCGGGCTATTATAGTGGGCTTGCAGTATTATTTGGTTTTCTGCATGTCCTGTATATCAAACTGTGTCATTGAGAATATTTTGTACATTCTCACATTCTCGCAATGGGTTTTGCGGTCTCATCGCAGCAGATGTGAATCGTCTGCCCTGGTATGGTTTCTGTTGTACAGTCCTCAGGGGCTTCTCTGGGCCCTCAGACTCTCCACCGGACCTAACACCTTTCACACTGGATAAACATAACACAAGGAGAGACTTAAGTTTTATGTTAGAGGGTGGGTTATTACACGCAGGAAAAAAGGACTTTCTAATTCCTCTGGGAGTCTAACCACTCATAAATCATTAAGCAATGAAAGTTTCCTCTCCAAACAGGGGGCTAAAACAAACTGAACACGGAGCCCTTCAACCCCACCCCCATCTCTTGCTCTCTTCTCCCTTTTCCTGGTAGGAATTTTATGAGGAGAGAAGAGATGTGGTGGTAGATGCAAGACTACTCTAGAACAAAGAGGTAAATACTACAACATCAATTCCCCTCGGTGACCCACAACTAAAAAGAATCAAACATTATTTTAAGAGCTTTTACACAAATTCCTACAACAGCAACAGGAAAGCTAAAAGTTCCACCCCTGTAACTCATAGCATATCAAGATCAGAGGAACTTTCGTGAATGGATCTCGCTCACTATTTGCTCTTCCCTTAATATTTGTTACTATAGAGCAGATCCTAGAACTTTTGCCAGGCTGTTCTGGCAACCACAATTCACATGGAAATGGCTGACATATTGGACAGCTCAGCAAGAAGCTTTAGCAAGGGTTGTCAATTCATAAATCCCAAATTTAATACTCTGGTCTTATGCAGTGAAATGAGTGTGGTCTTCAGCGGGTATGATATTACACACGGAAAACTCCACGGGATATGTACCCCACAACATTTTCATGAGATTGGTTTTCAATTGATTTTTAAATTTAGCTTCTTGCATTTGATCTCACTGGTCTAAATAACAAGCCTTGTCATACGGGAGGGAGAAGCGATGTTGCAGCACAAAGAGGTGACACAACTGACCATATTTGGGGTGGCAGGATAGCCTTGTGGTTAAAGAGACCTTCAACGAGGGGACCAGGGCTCAAGTGTCTCTTTTGGCAAGTGTCTGTCCTGCTGAAGTGTCCATGAGCAAGACATTAAATCCCTACCGTCTGTAACTGGCACATGTAATGAGAATTTTTTGCATAATAACTCTTACACTGTGTGCTGTGAAACCCTGATGCCACTATGTCTCGGTGGAAAATAGCACACCTCCAGCCTGTGTTAATGCAACACGTGTGTGATCTGACCTGGGCACTCTGGAGGGAGAGGAAGCCCAAGACCAGGAGCCATGGTGCTGACCACCGGTAACATTTAGCAGCTGTTAAATATTCAGTGCGATCCTGACCTGAATCAATGCAGACATTTTAAATGGGAGGGAAGGCGGGCACTCTGACACATTGACTGCTACTGGTGGTTACTCTCTCATCAGCAGGTCAAACACAAAATGTGCCTAAAATACCAAAGACACACTGTTTTAATTTAGGATACGGCCTTATAGTCATGTCAAATTTGCTTCAGTCAACACTTGGAGTTTGTAGGATAAAAATTTGAGCCCTCTTGAGAGTCAGCGCATTGGGGTTGACTGTTTAGAGAGTCAATGAAAGGGCAACATCTGCAGATAACATACAGCGTACAGGTGCCGGTCTATGGCGAGCAGCAACACCAATTTCATTACCACCAATAATCTGCTTGACAGGAGGGAGACAACCATGTCTGTTTTTGAATAGATCTATGATTGCACATCGAAAAACATGTCTAACTTGTGAATCTTACATCACCCTTATGAATAACGCTACTTTCTGTAACTGAGAGGTTGAATCCTTCTCTTTTCATTAAAATCAGTCTCTTTTGTTACTGCTTCTTAACCAGTGGAAATCAAAAGCTGCATTAAGTGAATGCAGGAACCCTACTGCCCTCATGTGGCGAGTTTTATTGCTGTTTTCTGATTAATTTGAAAATAGCATCCAGTTTTCTCAGCTGCTCTATGATTCATTTTAGTTATGTATCATGGTAAACTCTGTTTTCTTCCATAATACCCATTAAGGATAAATTGCACAGGCAAAAGAGCTTCACATTTCCCTTCTTGAGGTGAAGGTAATGAGCTCTGAGTTATATTATTGAGGGAGGAAGAGAAATTAACTGGCTATTGTTTAGCTCAGCTGGAGGCTTAACACATTTACAATGTCTCAAAGGTGTTTCAGTGATGCTTAATACGTTTCACTGGGGCTTTAAAAGTAAAATCAGAATCAGGTGTTCTACTCTTTAGGGTGTTAGGGAGGCTTAAGCCAGTATTATCACTATTTCATCATACCAGTGTCCGAATACACATGTTTGATGTAATGTGAAATGTAACTGTGATCCCTGAAAAGGCTTTTAATTAAAATACACACAGTGCTGGGGAATATGCTTATGCAGTTTTAAAAATTCTAACAGTTACTTCAAAAATAACAATAAAACTAAATAATATTTTAAAAATCCTGTCTAAGTCTGCAGTGCCTTATATAAAATCATGTGATTTCTCTTTGTAACCCTAACTAACATACGTTCCACATTCCTGAGTCTGAATTTAAAATTTTAATTATTGGTTTATTTACCCCTAAACTATTCTCAAACACTGATTACACATACAAAAAGAGCATTGAAATAATTACTTACTGTATTTATAACTATATCTCCTCAAGTAATAAACAAAGTTTATGGCAAAGCACACTCTAAAAAGTAGTATGGACACAGAGAGCTTTGCTCTCTGGTACAGTGAGTCTCGTCTAGCTATACTGGAAAGTTTAAAGACTCTGACACATGCCCAACACATTATTGCCTTAATTGCAATCTGGTGACTTCATCTCTTCTCACCCTCCACTTTCCTCCGTTCTAACTTCATTCAGTACATCAATGGAAGACACAGCAGAAGAAGACTTCAGACAGGCTGCATGTAAATATAAACGACGCCTTTGGCTCCATACATATTTTCTTTATAACACACACTGAATTACAAAAGACATTACACCCCTCCTTAAAAGGCAAACGAGGCTTTCAGGGCTGAGGGCTGGGAAGATGTTAAAGCTGAAGCTGAGCTGAATAAAATTAAGGGTGGAAAAAAACACCTACAGGGAGAGAGCTGAAAATAAGCTCTGACACAGGAGGCATGGAGGCAGATGAGGAAAATCACAGCTTATAAGCAGCCGGGACAAATGATGGAAAGTAACCAGGAAAGAGTGAACAAGTAACAGGTGTTACTCGTTCAAGCCAGAGCTATAAGGACTTACCACCCGACACACACACTCCAACACCTTTGAGATTCTGCTCCTTCTGCGCCTCTGGCCCAGGCGACCGACTCTGTGCACCCCCTGCTTCACACTTATCAGGCCAAGACAGGCAGGGACAATGCCGTCACACCTGCTCCACAGGGCTTACCCACATCATGAGAAGCCTATAGGCATGTAGTGAATCATACTCTTTCATGTTATTTACTTTGATGATGGTGCATATTTCTGGAAATATATTTGTGCGACCTCTGCTCAAGAGAAAAGACAGAAATGCAAATATGTCCTGGTATACTCACACCTTTTCTGCATACGTCCATCTGCTCTTTCTGGTAAGGTGAACTGGCGACAAGTCATTGATAAAGCGAATAGTGTTTCAGTACAAGCCTTGACACTTGCTGTACATATGTATGACCATCTGTTGGCCTAGAAATGCAAATATGGTGCAGTTTTGTGTATCCTGTGTGTATGCACTGAATAAACAGTTGCTTTATCCATGTGTGGTTATTCATACTGCATATATTTAAAGTTTTGTGCATTTCTTGTATTTATATTGTTTGCTATTCTTCATTCAGTATGCTGTACTGAGCCTGAGAGCACATTTCATATATTTACATTTTCCTTTTGTTCTTATTTTTTTGTTGTTTAGGTGTAAGTTTGAGTTACATTTCACCTCAGTATACTAACTTGTCATATTTGTATCCTTATCACCTTTATTACACACAGAATCAGCTGTTTCAAAACGACATGTCCCAAAAACTACAAAGAAGCAAAATTTGATGTGAAAAGATTCTACCTATCCTACCAGGAAACAAGGAATATCATTTCTTGCACATAATCCTTTCTTTTGCATATAAAAATTCTTAGATACCATTTTTTGTTTACTTTGTTTTAGTTTGCCTTACCTTTTCATACTCAGGGACAATTAATTGGCTGGGACAGTGGTAAACCTTGTGTTCAATCTAACTTTTATTTAGATAAGCAAAAACCACAAATCACGTCAACGTGTTTATGTTGGACATTAGCATTGGTCAAACCTGTTTAGCTCTTAATTTCAGTTATGTATGTATATCAAAATCTTCCACACTCCGAGCAGGCCTTTTTTTCCCTCTTGTCAGACTGTAACGGTTAATAATGATTATGAAAAAAGGGGAAATCATATGCTGTTAGTTGACCTGGCTGGGTTTAAAACAAACAAACAAACAAACAAAAAAATAATACAGAACAAACAAGCAAAAACAAAAAACAAAACAAACATATGTGCTGCCCCTTTGCCAAGATTCTTTATCATTAATAATGACTACTTGAAAAAGACTTACAAATAAGACCATTTAGGCTACGTCTAATCCAAGTATAATTCAAAAGTATGAAATTGCACCAATTTGAGGAAAACACAAGGACAGTAATTTAGAATGCCATTTATGTCATTGACTTTTCAAGAATCTAATACAAATGCAAACACTTACATTTCACCAGCTAAAACCACATAGAACCACTACTGCAATAAACAGCACCATACAAATTGAAAAAAGAATCAGAAGTTGGCTTTCAAGCTTGGGGAGGGTCTGAAGAACCACGGGCTCACATGCACACACACTGGTTCACATACTTTCATGAAGATCATATGTACACACACACACACACACACACACACACACACACACACATGCTCGTACGCACACACACGCACACACACACTCAGTCACACACTAAGCTTATATAATACAGCATTAAAGAAGTGTGGCTCTGTCAAAGTCATGTAGAGGGGGGATCGTGATATCAGTATATGAAGGGGAGGGGGTAACAGCCAAAGTGTACATAAAACACACATTTTCTATACAGTTAAGCCAACTCTACTTTACTCAATATAAATATTCTTCATCCAAAAGTCAGTGCAGTGCCTTCTGCTCAGGCTTCACCTGGTCCTCCTCATGCCCGGTCCACATTATGCCCAGTCTGTGCTAGACCTGGTCCACAAAATTACTTGTTTCCATTTTACATACAAATCAGTTACATCAGTTTTTCCGATCTCCCATTTTCTGTAAGGTTTGTATCTTTTTTTTTTTTTTTTTTTTTTTTGCCACCCAGTACCTCAAAAGTCCAGCTGTGAAGTACAGAGTTTGTTTCCCACCAATTAACCAATATAAAAGAGATCAACAAATTTGCAGGTGTCCATTTTTTTCTTCTCCTGAATTCCCTTATTTTTTTCTTTAAAAAAAGTTCACAGGTGAAACTACTTTACTGGATCCCCCTAAACAGACACATTGCAAAGACCATGGCAAAGAGCTGTGGAAGGAAAAGAAAAAAAGAAACTTTAGAACACAAAATGAACAAATAAACCAATGATTCAATTCATATGCCAACCTATAATTGCACTGTGCACTTTTCATGACAAATAATCTTGCAGAGTCAACCTAACGGCAGCAATGTTCTTGTAATATCAACTTTCACCACAAGATGGAGCTCTCACCATACAAAATAATGCTACTCACAGAAAAGGAAAATTTTCCATTTTCCATCAGAATTACAAGGTTCTAAAATTACCATTCACATAGGTATAAAAAAGATGATTTGACTAAACTGAAGTCCATACCTCAATAGTCAGCACCACGATGGCCAGAGCTCCAGCCACATAGATGTACAGTTCAAAGTAGTCAACCACTGCAGAGTAGCAGCCCTGTGGACACACAGAGAGATGTGACAATCAGCACAGAATCAATATAAGCTTGCTGCAACACATAGGAACAATAAAAATAGCATCACAGCTTTAAGTGAGTGCAGGCTCTGAACAAAGGCCATACTGACTGGCAGGGAAGCAGGGCCCCCGGCCTCATTGCCTTTTAATGAGGGGCTCTTTGTGTGAATGCAAGAGACAGACGCCTTACGGGTATCTCGCATTATTCTAGTGGCTTGAACAACAACAGGTGGAGAAGACAGAAAAACCTCTTCCGTTCAGCTTTCACTGTAATTACATTTCACTCTCGAGGCATTCATCTCACACACGAGCAGATAAAGAATCCTGCATGTGTGTGGGAGCCTGCGTGTGCACATGTTTATGTAGCTATTTAGAACTGGTTATTAAATGCAAACTCATATTCAAATACCCCTAATCTTCTCTTTTTTTGTATATGCATGCATGCAGGACAGAAATTCAAATTTGCAGATGCACACAAGCACAAATTCATGCATGCACATTTCATATCACCACTGATTCCACGCCATACCACATAAGATGGACTCCCATGACACCCAGAACATGGAAAAGCACTAATCAGCCATGGAGGAGTCAGTTAGTCCCTGGATGTCACCCCTCAACTGTCTCCTGCTCTAATTAAGCCCAGGGCTGGAGGTGGTTTAGACAGAGAGAGAGAGGAAAAGCAGGGGGTTGGTATGGAAGATGTCAGTACCTACCTTGTTATGGCGAAACATCATATTGCCTGATAAGCACTGCTCCTGGCTGAGATAGGCCATGTCCCCGGGCTGACTGGTCTGCTGGCAGCAGGCTGCTGGCACCATCTCTTTTGGGTTCATCAGCCTGAACAGACTCTCCTTAAAATCCTCCGGGCTGTTCACTCCACAGCAGTCAAACTGAGCACAGGAGAGCAGGGAAGGGACAAGAAGTCGTGGCTGAGTGCCTGTTTGTGCTCTGGCCTGTGGTCGACTGTGTGCGCGCACCAGCCCAGCATGAATATTGACCTAAAAGTCTAGGATTGTATCTATAAAACATAGCTCCTCCTTGTTTCCACAGTGCTGGTGGTAAAAGCTACAGTATGTAACCTCTGTGCCATGCGTGCTGTGGCCTTACCGTGGTCATGATGGCATTCCATGTGGAGGTGAAGACATCAGTGTTGTTGTACCCCTGATAATGTCTCTTCAGCTCCTTGGTGAAATACTCCCTGGTGAGCTGCAGGAACAATAGGGGATGTATCAGTACTTATAAAATAATACTTACAATACTTTTTAAATGCCAAAGCAAACAATACTACTTTTTAAATGTCAATGCAAATACAGAGAACAAAACATAGTGGACTATTGACCGATACTAAGTACTGATCCGATATGTATACAGGCTTCTGTATGACAAAAATGCATACAATCAAGAAAGATTGCTTTTATCTCTGACATGCTACTTTGTTGTTGTTATTTTGGATGTTAGTCTCAGGAAGTGCTGAAATGATAAGCTGATTAACTGATCAGTCAATCAACAGAAAATGAATCAATTAGGATTTTGATAATTCAATGTTTTAATAATTTATGAAGTAAATATACCAAACTGTTGCTAGTCACAGCTTTATAACTACTGAGGTTTGCTTGCTTTACTCCATTTCATATAATTTTAAAATGAAGAGGGGGGGTTCTGGTCAGACTATGAAAGCAATTTTCAAATAATCCTTTTGATTCTGACAACTTGTGATTGGCATAAGTCGTTTAATTGGGGGAAAAAAATCATCAGATCAATCAACAATGCAAATAATCATTAGCAGCAGCCTTAATCTCTTAATCTTAATCTTCCTCAAAGGAGGAATGAACACTGAGTCAACTTACATGCTCCCGGAATATGAAGGCCAGTATGGCAGCGGCCAGCTCTGCCAGGAAGATGAGGAGGATGAGCATGAAGAACTGCCACAAGACAAAGGGACAAAGGCAAAGAAGGTGAGGAAGAGAGAGAGGGGGAGAGGGAGAGGGAGAGAGAGAGAGAGAGAGAGAGAGAGAGAGAGAGAGAGAGAGAGAGAGAGAGAGAGAGAGAGAGAGAGAGCGAGGGGGGTGGGGGCGAGAGAAGTCAGGAGAAGTGCATGTGAGTCACTAAAAAAAAATCATAAGCTTGCTGTGCCGACTTCACTCTGCATTAAGTATGAATGAGGCTTGATGCACGAAGGCAAATAAAAGGCTGTTTTGGTCATTTGGTTTCTACAGCACTCTTTCCTACTTCGAGCATGACAGTCCCTAAACTGGCAGACGACACACATGCACACAAACAAGAGCAGAAACATTTCTGATTCCTCAGTGCTCTGCCAGCCACTGATGCATTCCCTCGCAGGAGCCTACTTACAAAGAGCAGCAGGCATTTGTTTTCGCGGATGGCTCCACAGCAGCCCAGGAAGCCCAAAAGGAAGAGCATGCCTCCCATGGCCAGGATGATGTAGACACCGGTGAACAGCAGGGGGTTGGCTGCCACGATCTCCCTGAATCCTGTGGGGTCCACCAGCACCCACACTCCAACCCCCAGGAGGAAGGAGCCACCCAGCTGACAGAGAGGAAGAGCAAACATAAAAACTAGAGAAAACAGAAATTGGGTGCATTTCTTTTTTTCAAAATTCAGGAGGATATTATCATATGGAAATAACTGGACCGTCAATATCCCTTAATGGAAAATAAATTTGTGCCTTTTTTCCTGGGCAGTAAAAATGGCAATGTTGAATAGTTGAATAAAACAGTTGACCATCTGAGTGAAATGCAAATTTTTGAAAGGTTGGGAGGAGGGTTCAGGGAGATATAAATGGCTGGTTATCTACAAAGCCTTAATGCCTTCATGGGGGGTAGGTGGAGATAGCTTGCTCACTTCAACTAACCCCCCACCTGTCAAAGAACTCCACTATACCGCTGCCTCCATCCTCTCCCATCGTCCCTTTCACTAAAACCCTATCTTCAGCCTCCGTGGGGTGACTCATGTGATTAAGAAAAGCCACAGAGGTAGGGGGAAGAGATCTGAGCCTCATGCACGTCTCTCACAATCCCCGTCTTCCTGACAGAGGGAGAGACCCGGGTGTCTTTAAATAAATGGCACATAGGGGGAAGGGGGCATTCTGAAAGCTCAGTGGGCTTGAAAAACACTCTTGTCTCATATGGGTGTGAAACAGTCACAACAAACACAAAGGGGTAGCGGGGACAAAACAACGGTTGTTATTGAGCGGCACTAACAGCAAAGTTCATTCTTCGCTCGGCTGGTGACATTATTACTTCAGCCTTGAACGACCATGTTTGAGTAGAGTGTCTAAAAGGCTTGGTTGTGCTTAATAAAGCAGGAAAAGAGAGGAACCTGCTTACTCCCAACCCCCCTCCTTTTATAAGCTCACTCTAATGGGATTACCTTTGATTGTCTGATCAAGACTGATAAACTCAGGTGCCAGTCACAAACTCCGCATGGCACAGTGTGCCTCAGATGTGTGTCAGCACACTAAAATCTAATCAAAGGAGAATTTGATAGAATCAAGATTGCCTTCGTCTAATGAAATGCAAATGTGGCACCATTAGTCAGCCGGGTGGGGGGCAACCATGAGCCCCGCTAAAATCACTAGATTGACACTAACATCAGAGATGGCCAGATAAAAGTATCTTTGAGAGGGAGAATCGAAGAGTACTTACAAAGATGAGGAAATTGAAGACAAACATGAGGTACTTAATGCAGCTGAGACAGTCACCCTCCATGGTTGTCCCTCT
Source organism: Myripristis murdjan (assembly GCF_902150065.1). NCBI lineage: Eukaryota > Metazoa > Chordata > Actinopteri > Holocentriformes > Holocentridae > Myripristis > Myripristis murdjan. The sequence continues at coordinate 16,781,456 of NC_043985.1, read as the reverse complement.
TGCTGAAGCTTCTCCCTGCCCCTGAAAGAAAACACAACATAAAACACACAGACCTGCCACGTAATGAATTCTGCCAAGTGCTCTCACAGCTTTCACATTTCTCTTACTGTGTGGATAGGCATTCGGATGAAACTGCCAGGAAAATAACAGTGTAAAACCCACTCACATTTTTAATGAGTTCTGCCAGTCAAACATATACAAAGCACACACACAGACCTGTCAGTTTAGCTGGTCCAGTTTCAGCAGAAAATCCTTGTATTATCCCTCCGGCTTACTGTACCAGCAAGAGTTTCTGAGCAATTCCTGAGTAACTACAAGTTTGGGCAACACATTCATGATGTCAGCTCAACCTGACGCAAGACATCTCACAACAGACTGTGACAACTCATGTAAGTTTGTAGTCTTTACTGCCAGATGAACTGATTCCCTATCAGCACTCTGGATACATGGGGTTCCAGGGTTCTGCGTTGTATTATCTCCACACATTTTAAAGATATGAGTCCTGACTTGGGCTTCATGTGCATTAACTAACAACATATTTCCTTTACTGGAGCCTCTCTTTCTTAATGTAATGGGAGGCAGGGGCTCTGTGGTCCCACCGGCCATCCTTCTACCTGACATAAACACACTTTGCCTGATGAGGGCCCATCCAGGAGGCACTCCTGGCTAATGAAGAGCCCCTCTTTTTTCATTAAGAGACAACATGGGTGTCACGGAGTCCATGACCCAGCACACACACAAACACACACACACACACACACGTACATATGTGTGTGTATGTATGTGTATATTTCTGACCCATTAACAAAGCCTCCATTGCAGCACTTGTTTAACCAACAAACTGTGCTACTAGTGAAGATTTTCCTCTCAGAGTGTGTAAAAATTGTCCAAGTATTCTCTAAAACCAGAGGTGGAAGCAACCCATGGGGCAGCGATAATTGCAGTCTCGGAGAAAGAAGAAAATTAATTATTTGGCACAAATGAACCGGCACTCTTTGCTTTGTAGTTGTGATTATTAATTTGCTCTCCCATAGTGATAGCCTGTTTGAGGCTGGGTAACAAGCAGATTAAAAAGCCATTTCTCCGAGGAACTGTAAATAGGTTTGGGCAACAAGGCAACCCACACAGCCAAACTGGAAAGGAAAAAAGTTCAAATGACTTCCTTTCACTTGTTCTGTCTGAGCTTTACGGTACGTCCATCAGACATAATCTCATAATCTTCAGGCAGTCTTTCCCCTGACTGATGTGCTGTGAAAGGACTCCTCTGGGTGATCTCTCTGCTTCACTGAGGCAGTGGTGAAGCTTGGGCCACGATCGACCCGGGCTTTGATGCCTGTCGGTCTACAGGTGAGGTGGGGAGTGGAAGGGCTCTGCTGTCGCTCAAATTTGATTTAGCCCTGACCTTTTCACCTCTACCCACGCACTTCAGACTCACTCCTTCAGCTGAGCTAAGCCATAGCCCATAGGCCTTCCTCTGTCTGCACTACATGTGTCAAACTCCAGGCCCACAGACCAGATCAGGCCCATGGCACAATTATATCCAGCCTGCGAGATGACTTTTGATTTTCTGTTAATACCAGCCCAGTTCCAGCCCACAACTCGGACACTACGAACCCATGTACAAACCCAACACATATGTGTAGCTGACGTGGCCATAATGAAAGAATATAACGTTAGGAGACATTATGAGACAGTAATTGTTAAGGGTTTTGTTTTGTTTTGTGTTTGTAGTCACAACTCAGTCTGCCCATACTTTGGTGACTTTTGGATTACTTTGGCATATTTTGACCAAAGGACTTGTGGTTTAACATGAAAATATTATTTCTAGTTTTTATTTATTTATTTTTTTATTTCTAGTTGGATTTGTGGGACAGTGATAATCATGTATGAATACAAACATGTGACTGTAGATTTCTCTTCAGTAAAATATCAGTTATGGGTTAGGGTTATTTTTAGGGGTTATTTTTTTATTCCATGTGATGAAACTATTTGTCATTTGAAAAGATTCGGGGTAGGCTTGCAGATATAATGTGCCAGAAAAAACAAACATTGGACAAAACATGCATTAGACTCTTGTCATATCATCCTCTACTATTTAATCAGTTTGGTTTTAGATATCCTTGTTTGTTTTATTTTTTGGGGAGGAATGTCTCATGTAAAGTTCATGCTTGTGTATGAATCATTTTTATTACACGAGACATATCTTGATTATTTGATATTTTTCAAAGGCATTTAATCAAAATAGGCACTATTTGGCTCTTGAATTGGTTGCAATTTATTAGTACGGTCCCTTCAGTGGTTGAGTTTGACACCCCTGGGTTAGACTGTTTTGTCTTGTTCTGTGTTTGCTTGCGCAGTTTTGTTTTCCATCCTGCTCTTGTTTGGACTGCGCAATAACCCAAAAAAGTTCCCTGTTTCACTGTGTGCTTGTGAAAGTTGGCCTGACAATAAAATTGAACAATACTAAAGATATGAGGGCGGAGTGAACACTGAGTGGGAACATTTCCTCCCTTCACCAGCTTGAACGCTTTTGATTTCTCCCTTTCCTTCTCTCTCCAGACCTAAAGAAATTGATTTAAAGCTGCGGTTAAACACCTCCTCTAAATCATAATGATATGCTTAGGTATTGATTATTCCTCCTAGTGTGGTTCTGAGAGTAACCAGCAGCCTTGTTGCCAGAGATGGTTTTTAATTAACCCCTCCCTTTCCTAAGCCCTTCTGAGAGCCCTAACGAGGGCACAGGAGGTCTTAATTGAGATTTGCATACATTACAGGCTCACAGCAAAAGTGTTAGAGAGGGGCCTCTTTCTTATACCTCCTGCTCTCTCTGTTGAATCTCGGGCTCCTATGATGAGAGCAAACCCATTTAGTGGAGCAAGGGATGAAGGGGCGGAACGAAGGGGGGGAGTCAGCTGGAAAAACTCTCAGAGCTTAACTCACATCTCAAGCCCCAAACAAAATGTCTGATTTCTCTCCAAGCTTCAACCTTCTTGCCCCTCTCTCTCCTCTCAGGGTCAAACCACTGTCAGATCTGGAGCCAATTTTCTTTTATGCATTAAAATGCATTGGATGTTTAAAAATGAAGTGGGCTATAAGGACCGAGCCAGGCTCCAAATAACAAGTCCATGGTGCACACCAGCACAGTATAAATCAAACTGCCACAGAGACCTCGGAGAAAGTGCAGAGTAAACAAACTGGTCTTTCCCATGACTCCCATGGGACGGCAGCTCCTCATCGATCACAGCCCAGCCATGGAGATCAGACCGCTAAGTCTCTCTGAATATTCTGCTGGGTACATTAAGTAGACAAGAGGAAGAAGGGTTCACACCCGAGGAGCTCCAGTCCTGCACTAACATGCACAGTGAAAATTTATAGATTAAGGACAGATCCTTCTCAGGTGTGTTGCCTGGCCATGTTAGCAATGAATCAAGATAAAAAGCGGTTTGGCTTAATGTGTGTATACAGTAGCACAAATCCACCCACTATAAACAAACACTCTGACACCCACAGTGATGAGGACTACTGCATAACTATCATTGCAGATAATGTGCTTGTTAGTGGGTAATATATGACTAATATGTTCTCAATCTGACAATCTAAGCGGCAAAGCAGTCTTTGCCCTGAGGTATCAGCCAGTAAATGCCAGCTCCATCTACATCTACAGCGTCTCCCATTACTGACATCATGAAATGCCACACGACCCTAAGATCCTGCTCAAAGCTATGCTTATTCCAAGCAGTGACTGATTCACAGCCAGCTTGGGCTGTGGAGCCCAGCCTGGTTGAGTTTGACAGCAGAGTAATGAGAACTGATCCTAAATCAACTTTACAGTACAGAAAGAAGACAGAACTCTTTAATGAGGGCAAACCCATATGACCTAAATTATTTTCTGTTTGAAGATGAGGAATTCAGAGATGTTGCTATGTTACTGCATGCCGTCCTTCATGGTTAACTCGGAAAAAGAGCAGTCCGCTTGGCTTGGCCTGTGCATCAACACAATCAACCATGATGGCCATGTCAACTCACTGTAATTAAGAGATAAGGAAGACACAGACCCACAGAGAGAGTGTGCTCAATATAAATAGAACACCCTTGGGTGGTTCTCCTTGAAGTTGACACTTTCAGCACGATTAATGAAGTGAGTCCATATCCCCCGGTCCACTAGCTACCACCCAGGACAAATGGATCAGCAAGACAAGGACACTGTGTCTGCTCCCAGCCAAACCGTCACCACTGCCCCCATCCCCAGATACCAGCCAGCCCACTTCATCTCAAGCATGAGCCTGCATACCAAATAATCATTAATACCTAGACACTGCTGAGATTATAAGGGTTGGAACTTGACCCCTTTAAATGTCGTTGACCCCCTAAATGATCACCTGTAATTGAACCCTGGGGAGGGTGCAAATCGTCCTCTGGCTCCTTATGCAGCTGGAGCAGGTGTGTGTATCCTTCAGTTATACACTACACAGCCCCCCTCTGGACTGTACTAATACCCTCTGACAATGACACTAAGGGACCACACACATGCAGCTTCACCTTTTATCTCAATTAAAAACCCATTTCATATTTCTCCATGACTTCCTAAATCACTCTCGGCAAGTAAACACCCAAAAATACGAATAAAGACAGGCTCCTGTGGCAGTGAGCAGGGCTCCCCTGAGGCACACCCTGTCCCTTAATGAACCTCCAATTAGGAGGGAATGAGCCCTGGGCTGTGCTGTCACACTGAGGAGCTTTGAAGTGTACTGCATGCTAAGCAGCTATAGCACTGTATGCTGCTTTAGAGGGCATACAGCTTGCAGACAACAGGGAACAACCACGGAGAGAAAGTGTACAGAAGTCGCTCAAAGGCAACCAAGCACACAGTTTGTGTGGGTGTAGCTCACACAGAGAACAGAGTTTAGGAACTCAATTTGGTTAGGTAGTTAGGGCAACTGGTTGGCAGGAGGCCAATGTCCTGACTGCTGGTTAGAAGCCCACGTAGGGACATACAACTATCCTGCCTGGAGGCAAGGTAGCCTAATTAGTTTGCAGAATAAATGTTTAGTATTGGTGAACGTTATAGGCTTTCTGCATTACAGGCACTGCAAGATCACCACATAAAGTGGACAGTCTCTGATGAATTCGCTCTGCCTTCCAAAGCCATTTATCATTTCAGTTCCTTGTTCCAATGCGTGCTGTGAATCTAAACCAGTTCTCATCAGAGCCTTTGAGTGGCGCTCTTCTGACCCATTCAGCATAGAAATGAGATTATGTGAATCCCTGAGGGCAGAAATTCTCTGACCAGGCAGCTGACACACTCCTGCACAATAGGCTGATTAACTGGAGAAGGCTCCCAGTAAGAACAAACACACAGTGGAGACACATGGAGACTGACCATGTGTTGTCAACAGCACTGCAGGCCACATTCTTACCATTGCAACTGGGCACACATCCAGCTGTACTCATACTCATATGGTGAAATGAATTCTCCATCCCATTAAGTGAGACTGGAAGGCAAATGGCATTGTTAGTATCTGGTATCGCCCTCCAGCTTCTTGGCTGGATCAGCTAGCGGACATGTGATCATGATGAGGAGATTCTGGCTTGTATCCAGCACCAGTGTGTGATACTCCAATTTCTCTTACACAAGACGCTCCAATGCAGAGATTCTCACTTAATTGTGTCGGCACCTCTATCTGGCTGAGTTAAGATACAAACTGGCTGTGTGGGGCTGGATCAATACCGCACTAGGCAGTGGTCAATGATGCATTGATCCCCTGGAGTTCAAGCTCTTACTCCTCTAGATCCCTGGTTGTCTGGGAGTGAGGGCATGTGGTAGCAGCAAACAATGAACACATAAACACTTCTCTGCAGACGCCTGTTAGGACACAGCTAGGGCTTTTCCCAGGGGGAGCTTTAGAGATGACATATTGCCACTGGGGCTTTCCACAAAAATGAGCTACAGTATAACTCAATTTAGGACTAAATGCTCAATAATTACTGTGATGACAATGGGAGAGATTATCTGTGCTTTGGTTAAGGATATTTCACTATAATCGCCTTGATGCCGCTTCCTTGGCAAGGTCTCCTTCATGAATGTGATTCCTAACCTCAGTAGGACAAACAGATTTGAATCAAAGTGGAAAAAACACTGCCCTTCAGTGGAATCAATACAAAACAGCAAATGATCCATTCACTTAGTCCACAGTTTGAAAAAATTGAAATCTCACCAACACTACACTGACCAGTCTTCCACTTAAAATGACTGAAAAGGCAGGGATGTTCCTTCTGGATGCTGCTCTAAATAGAAGCTGAGTTTAGTTCAAGTTGTCCTCTTTGTCAGTACTTCACACAAACACAAGTTACATCACAGATGGTCTCGGAAGAAGTAAACAAATGGAGACACAGGTCCTGATTTATGGAAAAACAACTATTTGAGCCTCAGGGGACTAGATACAAAGGGACACAGAGGAGCTTCAGCATATACAGGAACACAGACTACACAGTAATGCACACATGTAAGTGCTCATATGGCTCTATTCATCTGAATTTTGATAGAACAGAAACATGTACAAAGCAATGGAACAGATCATTAATCTGAGCTGTTATTTTTCTGTAGGGGGGAGGGGCAACAAATAGGTGATTTTGTGAATTCCTCTGCAGATTTTTAGGATATGATGGAAACTTTCCAAGACTGTGTCCAAATCCATGTGTTCACCAAGAAGGACAGTGGTCTCTAGGCTACCGGGATATGGGGTGAGAGTAGTCTTTGTCCACTGAGTAGTGTTTGGCCTCTCCACTTAGCACTAGTTCCTGCTACAGAAAACAAAGGAGCACAGTGTCGAGCACTTTTCAGCAGGGGGACAGCTTGGCCGGCCATTTGTCTAATGAGTGATCACTCACACCCTGTTACAAGGCCATGTGTTAGTTGGAACACAGCTAGAGTCCCTGTGCAGAATGTCGAAAACCTGTTCATCAGCACACTGCTGATTATTTGAAAAACTGTTTTGTGAGAAGTACTTCTAAAGCTGCATACAGAGATTAAAATTCAGCCAAGAAAAAGAAACATAGCAAAAGCAGCAATGTAACCTAATTTGTGGTACAGGCTGGGGTTTAATTGCGATGAAATGCAAAGATGAAAACAAAGCCTTGAGGATAAAGTGCGTGTGTGTTTGTGTTTTTTGTGGGAGCCTCAGATAAAAGCGATATCCGCATATATCAGAGGCCCCACTGCAAATACAGAGTTCAAGGAAATAAATCAAAAAGTGTGTTAATAACTTTGTGTGAATGGTGTAAGTTGCAAAATTCATGATTATTTAATCTCGCTTTAATAATAATCTGCTGCTACAGCTGAACCACCTTGTACTTGATTATTAATGTGACATATAGCTGGGGCTTAGTACATGCTAAGTGATTCTGGAGCACTTGGTTCAGATTATTGTTGTTTAAAGAATATATCACTGAAATTGCATCAGTACTTATAAAGAACAAAGTGCATTTCAAATGAATGGTTACAACTTTATGGTACCTGCACATTTAACACACAGTTTAGATGGTGTGGTTGCACGCTTTTATGGTTATGTGCTGTAGTAGATTACGAATGATGTGTCTGGTTCTAAACTCCCCTTTAACCTCTCAATCTATACATGTCTGCTGCTCAGGCATGCCTGGAATACTAATGTTATAAATGCCAATGCAAATCAGAGGCTAACAAAGAACAGTGCTGACCTACTGTGATGGTGAGGGACAAAGCACTCAGGCTGTCTGTGCACATAGGACCTGCTTTACACACAAACTCTCGCCGGCACCTTGCCTCCTGTTGACCGTGTAACAATGGCCCTGCGCCTCTGTCGTCAGCATCTTACTAAACCAAGTCTGTCTACAAGGGCTTTCTGCTGGTTCTCTTTCAGGTTTAACATATTATCTGCTGGAGTTGACTCTCTGCGTAGGGAAAGTGGGTTTTGGTAAAAATCACTCACAGCATCACTGCAACGACACACAAGCTTAGGGAGAACTAATGGCAGAAACGTCTTTCACACGGGAATACTGAAGTGTAGGTGATTTTACAGATGAAAGATGTAAGCCTCAATGAAGCACTCAAGATGCAAAGAGTACCTTGTGTTGAGAAGCAATGTGTGTTTCAACAGAGAATACAGATGAAATAGTTCTATGTTAGTGCCATACCATGTGTATCTGCTTGTGCTTCGTCTTTGTTCAGGTGAAGCTGATAACTTCTCTTGGTCTTTGCTCCTCTCCTGTTTTCATGGGCTGTTGGAGAGAAACACAAGGAAAAGCAGAGGTCATGTACTGAGCCAGTGACATGAATAAACAGTGAGACTCCAGCAAAGAGCCAGAAGTGAGGCACATTTGTCACGCTTTGTGTAATTCATTTGATGAGAATAAGACTGGTGCTGGAAAACATTGAAAATAAAATTCTAGGACACTTAAAATGACCGGGTTTGCATCTATTATTTATGAAGCACTCGCTCCCAGCAGCAAGCTAATCTAAGACTGAAACAGTGTTTTATCCATGTGAATATTTCACTTCTCAGCTGGAGGGCAAAATTAACAGGGTCAGAGAATAGAAAAAAGAAAACTACTGCCTTCCACAGTAGCAATCCAGGCCTATGTGCTGGGCAGGTAAAATTTTAATGCCTGCCGTGAGTTATTAAGACCTGCGTACCTTCCTACTTGGTTAATTACCCTTTATTACAGGACCCGACACTCACCACTCTCTCCTCATAGAGCTTCTGACGCAAATCTTGATTAGCATCTCAGCTTATGCATTATTCATTGAAAATAGCATACCTTGCTTGTTACATGTTGCTGACTTTAACTGTCAATGTGCATCTCCAGCCGAGTGAGTCTAATGAGCGTAAATGCTTTTAACTTCTTACTTTTCTAAAATGCTTTGCCACAAGTGTCTCCCAGCTGAAAATAATGATATAGCAATGAGAGCCAATTAAACTGCTGGTGCAAAAATAGTCAGCAGCAGGGTTCTGACTGACAATACTTTGGAGCCTGTTTCAAAGTACTGGCACTGACAACTATAGCATCAGATATGGCAAGCTGTCTATGGAGGCATGAACAGCATGCAGTTCTTGCCACATTAGATGGTGAAATACAGGCAGTGTATGCTCATCCTTACAGAGGCTGGGGATGGAAAATATCCCAGGAGTATTCTGGCTGATGGAACCAGCCACATCATCTAGCCGACACACCATATTGCCAGCAGACATCAGATTCACCAGGACACAGAACCCAGCTGACAGTGGCAGCAACACACCATCCCCCATATATAGAATACAGGGCTCTGATTACATCTACCAGAGGCAATCAAAGCCTGAGTGGGGAAACAGCCAAATCTGCGAAGTGGGGAGATGCACTGGAATGATACACTCCCTTATCACAAAGCCTTGAATTCAGCCACTACAGCGCATACATACTCAGGGAATCAATAAAAATCTCCATAGTGGTGCAATGGCTACATAATACATGTGGAGCTGAGGGGGTGTGTAAATTATTAGAAAGAATAACAAATTCACCATATAGCTTTGCTAACGTATCCTCAAGCAATTCAGCACACATAGAAATCAATTTACATTTTGTTTCATTTTTTCGTTTGTGTTTTTTCTTCCAGCACCATGACAGAGTCTGTTCAAACAGCAGCAGATAGATACATAACTGTCATCATCATGGCTATAATCTAGTATTCAGCCCAGGAGTGGTCAGATTTGATCCTGAAGCCTGTTGCAGGGTAGTCTCTCCTGTACCCCTGTTTAGAGAGCTATTAGCTGGTGGAGAGCAACAGTGGTGAGGGTCTGCATTATTTTTGGTTTCCATGGAAACCTGTTCATGGGAAAGTGGAGCAATAGAATCACAGAGGCTCATTGAATCGGTTATGGGGGTGAGAGGAGAGATCAGCACAGACGACTGAGAAAGCACAACAATAGGACATACCCTCAAGGGAGACTAGAAAGGCCAGGCCACTGAGGGCCCGACAAAGAAAGGAAAGACTCAACGCCAGACAGCAGTTTCATCTACATCCGCTCAATGTTTTGCCTTTAAATGAATTCCTCTTACCAACATGGTATTGACATTTAAGCTCAGCTGCTCTGCAAGCAATTTAACCATCAAGGCCGCCGCTAATTGATTAGTCTCTGTTGATATTTCAAGCTCTGCCATATTATTGCATCACCAACATCTACAGCTATCACGTAGTTATAAGTTATGATCTTCTACGCGTTTTTCCACCACTGTTCTATTCACGACAGAGTATGATCAGAGACAGTACAGGAAGCCGTAACCATAAAGAAATAACCATAGGGGAATTCTGTGCTTTTGGCTCTAGAGCTATTCATTTGGGTTTTCAGCTTGCCTTCATATGACACACCATCCTGCCAGTCTAACCTTGACTACAATGTGAGAGGTCAGAGAACAGCAGGGACTTTGATCAGGGACACTTCCTCTGGGGACAGGAAATAGACAGGGAAATGAAAAAGGAAGTGACAAATCCTCCTGCTGTTGTACATCTACACCTCACAGCTGGGCTTGATTCTAAATGATGCTGACAAGAACAAACCTCAGAGCTTTGGGAGAAACTCTGAATTTGGAGCTAATGACCTGCGGGGCCATTTACTCAGCTGGCAGCCTCAATTCCTAGCTTTATAAAGACACTTGATGAAGAGAGAAGTCTGTAGCTCTGGACATCACCTTCCCCCAGTGATCTCAGGCCACAACTTGGCCGGAGATTCACATACATCACAGTCTAATATTGTGGAGATGAGAAAGAGGGCAAGTGCCGCAGGCCGTATATCTCCTGGAAGTCTGTTTTAATGAGAGCAATGCTGAGACAGAGTTATCGCCTTAGCCAATCCAGATTTATTGATCTAACAGTGTAAGTCAACCACCAGAGATAAAGATAAACCACTAAGATGGAGAAACAATCCCCACTCTGATCACAGGGCATCACACAACTAATCACTCACTCTCCTCTCTCTGGCCACGGCTAACCCAGTCTTTGCTTCGTTTTTCCTGCTCTGGAGGTTACAGACAGGGTTACAGCTTATTCAGCCACTTGGAGTACACAATTACACCGGCTAAAAGATTCAGATTGAACTCATTAAGCAAGTCCTCTGTTTTCTCAATGTTAATAGTTTTGAGCTAAATGGAAACCTCAGAAGAATGCAGTCCCTGCATTTGTTAAGATGGTGCTGTTTTGATGCTGATGAAAGCTGACACATCATCCACCTCTTTGCTAATTCAGAGGAAAACAATAACCAGGCCTCTTTCTTTGTAATAGATTTATTTTTTTGGCAGTGAATGTGTATATTTCACATCTCCAAGGATGCTCTTGTCAAAGAATGGGTGACGAGTGTCTTGGCTCTGCAGACCTCTCCAACATCTGTACCTTGCTTCTATAATTGCACAGCCCCAGCTCTGTTCTGGTCATACGGCAATGATGAACAGCCACTGAACTACTTGTTGTTGTTTTCTTTAAGCACTGCCTGTCTGTCTTTCTCAACCACCCCCTTCACTATCACACTTTCACCCTACTTCCCAGGCCCCCAAGGCCAGCCCTCATCTCTGAGGGGCCAGGGGCCTAGGGGGGGCATCACAACACTGCTTTGAAGTAGAGCGATTAAAGAGGAAAGACCTGTCGAATTGGGATGATGTTGGTGCGGCTGGAAGAGGGGGAAGATCACTGTGAGGGACAGGAAAGCCTGTGAATACTGAGAGCTGGGAGCCCATGGGACACAATTAAGAGCAACACTTTTTAGTGAGGGTTACAAAAACACAGCGAGGATAGCAGCAGTGCAGCCTTCCAAGACATGGTAAGAGTACATTACAGAGGGGGTTAGGGCTGTTAAACTCTCACCCGTTTGTTCACTGGCTCTCCCACACACAGCCCTGTGAGCTGGTGCTGAACAGCCGCATGATAACCATTTCCATCACAGTTAAATCCTACAGCCCAGTGAAGCTGGGGAATCATGCAGCTCATAGCTCAAAGTTCGCAGAGCTCCCAACTCAGACAGTAATTGTCTTAGAGATGAGGATCCAGGCTGCTTGCAAAATGCAGAAGTCGGTACAGAGCTGCTCTTTATGATGATATGTCTTCCTCAGGTGAAATACCGGGAGTGCACATAAGACAATGTATGAAATTTGCAGTAAAGTCAAAATCGAGTCATATCAAATTAAATGCACTAATATGAAAAACCTGTCTGTGGAAAACGTAATTGTAATGACTGATTGTTATTCAATTTATAGATATAGATGTGACTCAGCTGTAACTTACCATAACTTTAAGAAGACTAAGGATAGTATACCAATGTGGCAATATGAATACTTGTTTTTCTGACCTTACTGTACACTGCTACACCTGTAACATTCACATCCATAGGGATTGCAGGGATATGAACTACTAAAACATATGTCCTACAATATATTTTTTCACCAAGAAGGTGAATGTCAGAATCGGTGGCCACCGTTACACCATAATTCAAACTAGCCTCTTAAGCATGTTTTAAGAACACATCTGGTATCCATTCCCAGGCCTCATTTCAATCATGCTAAAATACCATAGACTAGTGGGTTTTTTGTGTTGCTTTGTTTAACAGGATTCTGCAGCACCAGTCGTCATAGCTGTGATCATCACACAGCCCTTTGCAGAATTTCTTTCTGTTATATGAATATTGAGCAAGTGCGGCCTAGATGTGCCCTCACCTTGACCTTCCTGCCAGCTTAAGGCTCATGAAGCATTGTTTAGTGTACTGACAAACAATGCGGTAAACATCTCAAAGCAGAAGACACTCAAGAAGTGGAAACAGATTCCTGGCTCAACAGCACCATACGCAACGTATTTTCATAATTAAAACCAGGGGAGGGCATTTGAGTTTGGACTCTTCTACAAGCAAGCCTCCTTTTCTGTGAAAGCCATTTTGCCCATGTACACAATGGCCTGTGCCAAAGCAGTGGTGTTGTACTGTTGCCCATCTGAATCTTTACCCATGACTGCTCTACAATTGACTATGTATCACTTACAGTGAAATGACAAACAATTAGCTTCAGTGCATTTCAGATTAGCAGAAAATAAAAATCTCAATAAAGAAAATTATAAGATAACCTAACTGGACTGAGGAGCAACTGCATAGCTGTCCAATATTTCCTACACCTTTCCTGCCTGTACTGGGAGGCCCAGAGTGCCTGGTTCTCATTGTTCATGGCTTTCACTGCATCACTTCCTGTGCACATCCTGCAAAGCTTTCTCTATCCACACTCTATTCTATTCAGCCTCCAGAAATTCAGATGACTATAAGAGGAAGGCACTAGTCTGCAATGGATAGAACAATTTAAGCACAGTTGGACCACAAATCCCTATGTTGTCTATTTGAGATGTTCTGAAGCCTGCCGCACCAGCTGAATTTATGCATAATCCGGGTGTGCAAAGTCATCACAAAATGGTAAACTGAAAAGAAATTGACACAAAAGCTGTGTCTTTGTTTAGTTACATGGAGACTTTTTAAGGTACATGTTTTGTATGTACCTCGGCACCACTGAAAATGAGGGCTCTCTCTCAATGTGTTTTCCGAGGTTTTAAATGAATGAACGAATGAATGATGTTTTAACTAATAGAGCAAAAAAACAAACAAAAAAAACCAACCCACAAACCAAAACATTGCTGTAAACGTTGATGTTTTCACCATCCGTGAGTGATTAAGTACATGCCAAAATCAATTTCTCTTGTCCCTAAAAACAGCACCACAAATTAATATCCAACAACTTATGGGAAAAATAGAAAAAAATCATGAACCTATCTAATTTAACATCATCAAATGTCAAGAAATAAGTGTCATCTTGCACAAAATGTTAGGATTACTTTGTAGTTTGTTTACCTACTACAACCACAGTCATAACTCTAGGTAAACAGCCAAATGTAACTCATACAGTCAATAATAATGACATCAAGTGGTGTAACCACAGACTTCAACAAGCCAGTAGTTACACCTTATCAAATTTCTGCATTACTTATTTTACTGTAAGATAGCTAGAACTGTAGTTTGGTTGTTCCTCCAGCAAGTTTTGTGCCATGCCAGCACCTATTTACTCCTGCCTGCCTTTCCTCCGACAGGGTGGTATAAGACTCAAGCGTCTACACTGAAACTATTTTAGTTGGCACAAATAGTTTATTTCAGTAATTTATTTTAGTAATACCAAAGTAAGGACTCAGTGAGAATTTATGTACACAATAGCCTGTGTTTTAATTTGTAACAGATTTTTGTTTCAGCAATGTTTGTGACAAGTACAGAGCAGGATTTCATTACAAGAAAAAAGCCAACACAGAAATATCCTACATGCTCTTAAGGCAATGAATAAATAAATAAATACACAAAAAAAAAAAATAAAGAAAGAAAGAAAGAAACGTGACATTAGATTAAGAGACAAGCTGCACAGAAGTGTGACATCAGTGATCAGCAGTACTGAATGGTTGCATGGTTCTTCCATATGGATAAATGGTAATCCTTGTCTCTCTGGATTTTGATTTTGTGGGGGCTGTACAGGAGCAGCAGGGCAAGTGTCCCACTGGGTTATGAGAGCTAGAAGCCTTGCATCTGGATCATTTCCTCAGCCCAGAGGGAGCTCCACACTGGGACCTCCTCGTAAAGTTGCACATGTGCCAAAGAACCCACTCCAAATCCTCTCCAAAATGCTTTGTATACATCATCCTGTATGTGACGGCTGTGACGATACAAGCCAAGCAGTGACATACTTACAACATCTAAGAGAGATCATTGAAAACGACCCATGCTTTTTGCATTGCACACTGTGACATGTGCTTGGACTGGTGGCCAAATAGCTTGGATATGTGCTCCTGATGGGCAAAAAAGTGGTTTTATCACCCATGTTCTCCGACATAAGGGTGAGATTGATGGCATGAAGATTACTGGAGCAGTGGAAGATGAAACCAGGATAAAGTGGGACACTGAGCAGTGTGAGTAAGAGTTCCACCGCTTCAAAACTCTTAAGTTGCACTCCCTTCCATATTGGTTCGCTCTAAGCTCAATACTCGCAGGACAAGGAGTTGAAAGATATCCTTCAGGAGATATCCTGCCTTTAAGTGAGTCCCAGGAGGAAGCCAGGAGGGACTGAAATGTGGAAAAAGGGGTTGGACATTTTCCACGGGACAATCTCGTGAAAACGCAGGAGTGCTTTAAGGAGCATTCCTTCGACAGGCTGAGGAAGCCACAAGTGGGGAGACGTCAGGAGAAATCACGCTTGGCTCAACACAAAGAGCACTCAGAGAAATGAGATTTAATCTTCTGAGCTTAAAGGGCATGAGCCAGATGTAAACAGTCAGTACCAGCTGTGAGAAAGTAAACTTCTCAAACTGTACTGCTTCGAAAAATAATGCATAAAACATCAAACATTATCAATGAAAACGAGCACTGCGATTACTGATATTTACAGGCCAAAATAAAACTTTCACAAGACGTGACCACAGTGGAGGGACTTTTCTGGGAACCAGTGGGTTAAGGTTAACTGGCCACTCTGAAACACTTTCTCTCTGAGAATGCTCTGCCTCCAGACCCAAGCTGTGGGAAAGGGAGTTTACGCAATTACATCACATTGATTTATGGGAGAGAGAGGAAAGATGGGGAGAGGATGGAAACTGAGCTGGTTGGAGGCGGTCCAAGATTAGGTCCCTGAAGAAACACAAGTCAATAGGTTTCCACCACAAAACATGATGAATATGAAGCAATTGTAAAAGGATGAATGTGGTCAGAGAAAGGCAGACAACATGGTCACCTAAAATCGTTGGTTTGAGTTACAACTGAAAACATTACACTCAAAACACTGTGAAAGGAGCCATAATTATAATGCACAGGCTTTGCAGTGAACCTGTTCATCGAGCTCATGCTGACATCAAGTTCAGAATAATAATGCCTCCTTTCAGCTTACTTTCAATTTCCCCGACTCTGGGGAACTGATGACAACTGTCTTGGTAGAGCAGATGCTGCAGATGCTGCCTTGAGTATTAATTGGGGATAGTGATGAAATTGTGAGTAATGCGTCCAAGCGTGCACTGCAGCTTAAGCAGGGTAGCAATCTCCATCAGCCCACCATAGCATAACAGTTATAAATAAACAGCCTATTTAGTGCTCTCCAGTGCAGCCACACACTGCAACAGGACCACACATGCCTGCAGTGACCACAGCTGGCATATTTCTGGTGAAACACATTACCGTGTTCTGCTAATTTAACACAGCATGCATGTGACTTGGGATCTTTTTAAAAGTGAAACCCAAAAAACAGAACTATCTTCTCTATCACATAGTGGTCTTATGATTCAAGGCAGGAAGGCTGTGTGACTGAGATGATAATCACCTGCAGAGGTAAATGAAACCATGTTCACATGCTCTGAGCTATATGTAGATTGCCAGAGATGAGAGACTTGCAGATTACGGCGATATATTGCACTAAAACACCAATATTCATTCTGACATTGTCATAGAAGAGATTTACAAAAAAAAAAAATCAAGACACAAATGTATTATGGACCAGAAAATGAAAAACAGCCTTTTAGCTCTCATTAATTTCACTGCATGATACTTGAGCTTTGATGCCAGGCGCCAAATGGTGAAGATATGAACAAAGCAGGGGGAGATTATAGAAAGCAGGGGATATATAATGAGCTGTGGAGGTACATTAGAAAAAGCTAAATGGTTTTCTTTTTCAACTCTTCAAAATCTCCTGCTTCACCCTCCAATGTCTCAGATTGCTTAAAAGCATGACAAAACTATGAGTCAGGCCGAAGGCAATAGAATAAATATCTAGACATTAAGAGGAGCCCGGGCGTGATGGGGGTGTTTTGAAAGCCTGGAGTATTGACTGGATTATCAAGGGTGAGGGGGTTGCTCTAGATGTGGCAATTGGATGGAGAGCTTACCCAGAGATGTTTTGAGCAGGAAAAGATTGGACATCTGCTTCTTGTTAAAGTAAAAAAAGCAGATTATCCAATTTTCAGCTGCCTGCAGTGATAAGGAAAAGTGGTTGTGATAATTGCTCACAACATTGGCTTCCTCCTCTGTATTGTTTCTCTTGAGCATCATTTTCATGTGGTGAGATCACCTGAGGTTATAGACAAAGGCAGCTACATTTCATTTACGTATTAAATGAAGTAATTTATTAATACAAAACTACTTTAATCAGGTTTCATCATGCTTTGTTATCTCTCCAGTCAACATACCAGCTTGGAGATTTTTTGGCATCCAGGTTTGGGGCGTACGGCTGGCAGACAGATGGATGAATGTTACTGTATGCCTTGACGGATAAAGCCCAAGGAATCCCTGCACATCCATCGGCTTCAGAGACACCCACAAAATTACTTTGGCTTCAACATTGGTACTACGGCATATCACATGGGATCTATCTCCTGCCAAGTGTTATCGGGAAAGATGATCTGAGCCCCATTTCTTCAGGGTGCAAACTCTTGGAGAGATGCCTGAACTGTCTGCTTTTGCCTTGCGCACTTCACTCTTCAAGCATTCATGTCACACACAGGTGGTCAAGATTAGGTTGGACGACTTTGCTCCCAGGCTGTAGTCCTGAAATGGGACAGGTGACAAAGGGAACCTGTCCAAGATTGCCTGACATTCCATTTTTTAAAAAAATCCCTCAGAGCTTCAGTACTCAGTATTTTTTCACTACTTAAATCAATGAACACTAGAGCCAATTTAATTTCTCATACTGGAGACACCTGCAATGCCCGCGTTATCTCCGGTGAGCACATGCGATGGCGATCCCTGGATGCTACTGTCGGAAGCACCAGGACTGAAATGCATTTCCATGACAATATCAAAGACCTTTTATATACTTCAAATGTTTAAACAGTGGCCAGATTTCTTATGCAGTGGATTCTCCTTTTCGCTCGAGCTTCAAAGAGAGGCAGATACACAGAGGTAAGGATTAAGGTTGAAAGGGATTATGCTTCACAGAGTGCATGTGTTTCTCTAATAACTATTAGTAAAGCAATAGTATAGTGAAGAAAGTGCCAGCTCAATTTAAAAGGCTATATCTAACTCTGCTCTTCTCTTTTTCAACAGCCTAGCGTCTCAAGAACCTCGCTCCTTGTGCTGGTTGATCCAGTGATCTGATTCAAGGTAACACATTTCCTGCACATCTCCACATTAACCATAGCGTGGTTTGCTTGTGGCTGTACCACATAGGTTGGAATTGACCGTTTGTTTGCCCAAAGGACAGAGGGTGCGTTTTAGTGCAGTGACCCAGGAATGCTGTCAGGAGTAGCACACTTTTAAAGTGGTAGTGGGCTAAAAATTTCATAAAGCGATATAAAAAAATCATAAGGTAGCAAGGCTCTCGGTCTTTGCTGTCTAATTGTTTCCCCTCTGAGGAGCAAAAATAACTATGTACAACATGCACATCTGAACTGCTGTTAAGCAGCAAGTCTATTAGTCAGACAGACATGCAAGAGCCTGTCCAGGCAAATAAATGTAGAAATGTCTAAAGCAAATAGTGGAGCTGTCTGCCAGTGACTTAAAGAACTATAAGAGCAATATTCACAAAAGAAAAAAAGGTCTCGATCACAGATAATAGGTTGGTTGAGTGACCTCAGCTGGCTTCACAGCTAGTTTGTAAAATAGTTGAGCACCTTTTAGCTTTGAGCTTCTGTTTTCATCCACAAATGGTTGAATAGTGTAACTGCAGGCTATAACCAGTTAGTGACCCCAAAGGAACATTTTTGCCGTTTTTCCACACACATCGATGGCTGGCTTGTCTCTAGTCAGTTTGACTCGGCATGTGAGTGTTTTCATTACAAAAGGGCTACTGCTTAAATATGTATTTTTAACTAAAAGCAAAGCTCCACTGGTGTCCTGTATGTGTGTTGACTAGTTTTTCTTCCCTTCTCTACCAAATGAAATTTGGTAGAGAAGGTGAAATTTTTTTTATTTTCATGTTTAGATTATCAACTATGGTACACCTTTCATGAGTGTTATTATAGGAACATCTTGGTTGTAAGCAGCTCTATTTCACAGCTGATCATTTTCTCTCTGACCAATGAATGATGATGAAGTCCTCTGACGTCACTGCGGCCTGCCTGAGGGTGGGCCTACTCTGGAGATGGTCCATCTCTGGCGTGGCTCAGCACAACTTGGCGCGCTTTAACTGGTAATGGAAATGCAAATCAGCGCAGCATGGTTTAACCAAAGAGAGTGGCCAGACATGCCAATCGAAAAATGGCTCAGCAGGTTTGAGTAAGTATCCTGTAAAAAACACAGCAGGTGAGATAATATGATCACACTACTAACCAACTTTATACCCTCAAGTAATGTAAACCACCGAAGTGGTCTACAAGCAAAAAAGACTTAGCGAGATGGGCTCCACCTGCACAGCTACTGGTTAATAAAAATTTCCAGTTCCTGCTCTTTAACACTGTTAAGTCTGTTAAGTCACAGTTGTATATATCTAGGAGGCATGTGGTCCTAGCAGGAGAGAGATCATTAGCTGGCCCTTCTCCCAAGGTACCCCATGTAAACTGTGGAGCCAGTGGGGGATTTTTTTTTTTTTAATAAAACACTTATCTGTCACCCAGGCAGGTCCCTGATGCTGTGGAAGCTGACAAGGAGCACAGACATCTAATGGACCTGTGGTGAGACTCGCCCTGTGGGAGGGACTGTAACTTTGCTGCTATCCCACAGGATCTGGGGGAAGGTACTGTGGGCAAGGTGTGTGGGCTTCAAAGCAAGCAAGGCAGCCAGGCTTGTAAAAAAAAAAAAAAAAAAAAAAAAAAAAAAAACACAGCCTAGGCTTTTTAAGGGCACTTACTTTCACATCAGAGTGTTATGTGAATGTACATAATCAGATTGAAGAAAAGAGAGCAAGAATCACATTAGCCCACTTAGGCCCTCTGAAGTTTAACACATTCACCTACAAATCAAAGGGAAGAAATTTCTGCTTACCTGAGCTTTTTCTATGCCAAGATCATCACTATCTGCATGTGCAACGTTTAGCCTAGAATCAAAGGGATATGTGAGAACCACGCAGTAGCTTCAACAACCCCAATTCCAGTTGAGTTCTGTCAGCAGCGAGGTGTGTACCCACACGAGTCTGAGTGTGAGCTCATGGACATTTGTGTTTGTGTGTTTGGGGTTTGTATGGTTATCATTGACTGGAACGGCAAAGTGTTATTAGGAGACTTGGACGCAGAGCCAAATCACGCTCAAAATAAATCTCTTAGAGGTACTCTATAATTCAGCCAGGCTTGGAAAAGCCGAGACAGCAAACAAGACTACGTCATATGCAGCAACTAACAGTTCTCTCCATGTCTATAAATCTGATTTAACTGCTCCCTCTCAGCATAATATCCTGACTTCCTATCGTAATTCCCCAAACAAGAGACCCTTAGTTAATGAGCTACCAGACAGCCCAAACACCAGATACATGTTTAATTTGTTTAAAATGATAGTAGGCTAATTAGTGGGGTCATCCTTAACAACCAACGGTCCATCCCTACAACAATTTGTGCACTCAAAATTACCAAATCAATTTGTGGTGTGAGTGAGCTTGTGTGTTTGTATTTGCAAGTAACAATTATCATATCACATTATACTGTGAAACCCTCATCAGTAATTAAAAATAAACAAGATATTTACAGGGGCTAGAATCCCCTTCAGGCAAAGGAAATAAAAATGCAGAACAGAAGATGCAAAAACACAGGGCACCACTGTGCACATACTGTAGCCCCCATATGACTAATAAGGATTTCTTGCAAGGTGATGTTCTCTCACTCTAAAAACCTGGATGGAAAGTGCAGGGGCACTTGAGAGCGAGAATGTGGGCAGACAAAAAGATAGAAGGGAGGGGAGGAGCAGGAGCAGAAGCAGAAGAGAGAGAGAGAGTTGGGACACAGTTGTGGCTGGGGCAACAGAAACAGAGAAAGACCAGAAGCTGGGAGAGAGTCCCATTTCATCAGAAAAATGCCTGAGTCAGGAGACGGGAGAACCATTAGTGAGTCACAGGGAGAGGCTGTAAAAACAGATCTGGGCTCAGCTCGGCTCACAGTACCGTCCCTGAAAACAGCAAGAGCAGGGCAGTCGTCTATCTGACCCACAATGGATGTGTGTACGTATAAAGGTCTCTATATCCACTACTGTATTCTCGTTTCACTACAGACTGAGACAAGACACTGTCTTCATAGTCAGCATTTTCTTTTCCTTTTTTTTATTTACAGAGGGTCCCTTAAATCATTGATAACACTATAACTACTGTAGTCAATCTGCCATTTGTGTAGCAGTGAGTCCTCTGTAGATGGAGTCTTTATCCAGACCCATAACAGGATCCAAATCATTTAAGCAAGATGTAAAGCAAGTGAAGGGAGTCTCACAAAGGCTGCTTATCTTGAAATGTTTCAGCCTGCCACAAAAAAATGTCCGGTGAAAGGTTCTAGTGTCAAGCAGAGTGGATGGAAAACAATCCCACATCACACATCCTTAAAATGAGCCCTTCCGTCCTGGTGAGGCTTGATTAGCACTCAGCTTCCTCCTGCCCAGTGTGCCAACAGTGAACCCAATGTGAGTCAACCCCAGTGCCATTGTGCACCTCCAAAGAACTGGTTGTGTATCTGGCAAACAAACGCCTCCATTTTATCCAGATAAGGCACACTGCTGTGTGGCGCTGATCCATCTCGCTTGTTGCTTGTTCTCCGAAGCAGCAGTGTGCTTAATCTCCAGCATCACTCTGCGTGTTGGCTCAGAGCTGTGCCTCTGTCTGTCCAGAGCAAGGCAGGTAATCTCCCCACACCTTCGGCCTGTGTCACATGTCTATCAGGCCCTGACTGCAGCCAGCCTAAGCCCTTCTCGGAGCTTTGACTGAGTCTGGGGGGATGAATAGAGCACAAGGTGATGGAGCCTCCCGGTGATAGTGTAGGGATTTACTGAGTGTGCTTACTGTCTGTAATGACCAGCGGGTCCTCACTGCCAGCCTTTAATGGACACCTGAGTGACACGGCTTATTAGCTCTGAAAAACATTGTGTGGGGGGGAAAGATGGCTGAGGGGATTTCAGCGGAGAAGTGTTTTGAACATCCTGAGATGGGGCTGAATGTATCCTCAACTAAGCGGCTGGCAGCCCGTGAGCCTGTCGGAGAGCCCGCTATCTGCTGGGCCCAGCTTGTCAAATACATACCTTTTACCTCATTACCTGCTCAGCACAGCCATTATTGAGGGAAATAGGGTGAATGCAAGATAAGCACAAAGAATCCTTGGGCTGAACATAAACAAGCGGCCTGCTTCCTTCTGATAAAAAGGAAGTGTCAGCAGAGAGGCCAGTGGACTTCCCGCTCTCAGTGAACTGTGGGGCTGCCAGCTGCCCCAGTCTTAGGTCACTCAGTACTTCCTGGCCCAGATGGAGACACGCAAGGGCTTAAGGAATGTATGTCTTTGTGGATATTATTATGCGGCGTTTTCTTCTGCGTTCACACTGGAGTGCCTTCTAAAAAAGCATGCTGAGAAATTTAAGGCAGCAACCAAACTAGGCCGTTACTGTACTCGCTGGCAAATTGACAATTTTTGATGCAACATGACCTTCAGCTAAATAAAAACATTGCCTTCAGCAGACTACATCAAACCAGCATATCTCAAACCTTCAGTAGTTTAAAAATGCAGACATACACAGCAACATACACCCATGTAGCTTTTAAAAGGCTGATGAAAAATACACCTTTCCTGGAGTAAATTATTTCTGCCAGCTGAAAAGCAAATTTCATTTTCTCATGTCTCCTGACAACAAAGATACTGAACCCATTACTGGCCGAGGCCTCTACATCACACACATTAAATGAAGGGTCCTCTAGCAATCGAAAAA
Organism: Myripristis murdjan; assembly: GCF_902150065.1. Taxonomy (NCBI): domain Eukaryota; kingdom Metazoa; phylum Chordata; class Actinopteri; order Holocentriformes; family Holocentridae; genus Myripristis; species Myripristis murdjan. Next base: position 16,758,594 of record NC_043985.1, on the reverse strand, counting down.
AGCAATTTTCTCATTGAGCCAATAGATACTCCATTTAGTTCCGGGCTCTCTACGGACCGCTGGTGCTGTAGCGGGGCTGATACAGGGGAACTGAGTGTAGAGTGATGACCCGCCTCGTTTTCCTCTGCCTTGCTGCTCTAAACCCATCGATATGGATACAGACGTGCCCCGCAGGCTGTATGAGGGAGGGGGGGATGTAGAAGAGGAAGGAGAGGAATAGATGAAAACAGAAGAAAAAAGGGTGGGGTGGAAAGAGAAGAAAGAATAACAGATGAGATGGTACACAGGGAGAGGGATGGAGAACGTGGAAAGAGGATGTGGGGAGGCAATGGTGCAGCATGAATCACCTGGTGCGTTCAGGGTTGGTGATCAAATGACTGGCCAAACAGGCAGCAGCCTCATTTGCAGGCATGTCACCAGATATTAAGGAAAGAAAGAAGACAGGGAGCAAGAGAGAGAGAGAGACTGGAGACACCCTACCATGTGGAACCACAGATTGATTAATTTCAGCTCTTTAATGAGTGGTATTCTGCCAGGCCGGGCAGCATCCAGTCACTCACCCCCTCCCTCTCAGCAGGAACTGCCATATACTGCAATTCACACTATTACATCTCAGCCAAAGACTAGATAGCAGAGGAACAAAGAGCTCACCACACACATACTCACAGTTCCCTTCCTGCTCATTTGTTTTCTCGTCCATTTTATCATCATGGCACTGCAAAAGCCTGATTAAGAGCAACACATTATCAAAGGCACCATTAAAATGTGTGCACCGATCAGCGAAGCCAAGTCTCACACCAGGTGTTCCATGTTATGTAGGCGGAATAAATACCAGCTTGCTCGTTGGAGTTTTCAATTCACTCAAACATACTCTCTCCTAATTGCTATCTTCTGCGGTCCACCGAGGAAACCAAATACATTGTTGCTGCTAACCTTTATTCCCTGTGTAATTACATTGTAGGTTTACAAACCCTGTTGTTTGCTTTTCTGCTTATCCTGCAGACATAACTTCTGTATCTGAGCAACAAAACTGTTTTCTAACACTCATGTAAACCAGGGCTTCGGGCGGAATTTAGTCATCCGTGTTGGCAGCTGCTCCAAAAGCATCAATACTACTGTTTTTTTTTTTCTTTCTTTTTTTGACAAGGCAAAGGCTTGCCCGCAACATCGTGAACAAACGAGCCTCTGTTTCCAGTTTGTGTGACTCTTTCTCTACAAATTGTTAACTCTGAACCGCTTAGTTTGGAGGAAAAAATCCAGGGCACAAACAGAGGCGAGGAAGAGTGAGAGAGACACAGACAGAGATGAGAAACGGGGAAAAAAAAAGCGAGATGCAGCACAAACCTACATCCTTACACGATGCAACACTATTGCCCAGCCCATTAATCATGATAGGAGATGATTTGTCAGTCTGTCCAAGGTGGTGGGTCATGATATGAGTCTTCTCTCCTCTGTTTCTCGCCCCGTATCTTGCACACTGACTGTTGTGGCCTCGGGGAGATGAAGAGCCTGAGTGAGTGGTTGTGACTTTAACCATGGGCAAGGCAATCCAGCACAGCTCACTCACCTGGCCAGTGGTTGGTGTTAATGGATCCCATGGAGCCAATCTCCTCAGGCATCTCTAAGCCCTATGGAGCAAGTGCACTGCCTATCTGAGCAGCTTTAGACTGAGAAACCACACTATTCTGCTGCACTGCTCAAGCAGCTGATGCATAACCCTTAACCAACTCAACCTGCAAACTTTTGAGTGGACAGATTGCTTTACACCACAGGGACAATAGGACAGCTACAGACACCACAGATAACACTTCATAAACCATATGTTAATGCCTTCACTGTGCCCACCAAATTATTTAGTCAGTTTAGCCCATGACTACTGGATGTGTCATGTTCTCTCCAGCGGAAATCAAATGGCAAGAGGAGTTTTGTATGATCCAAGCCTGTGATTAATACAAACTGACAGTGAACTCCTGCCCTACAGCAAAGGTGCCGCCGACAGAGACATCCATCTGGTGACCCCCCATACATCTCCGGAGACAGGCTCGGTTATGACTGAGCCCCCGTGGGAAGGATGCCAGCTTGGAGACTTGACACACATCGCCCTGGACTCTCCCTGATGTCGGCTTTCTCATAACAAAACCCACTAATCTAAAAGCATTAATCTAATGACATATAATGACGGGTCTGCGATTCCGCGGACATTTGGTCCTGACTGGATACTCAGTGTTATAACAGTCTGCATCGCTCTTTTAATAGAAAATGTCAACCAAATTCGACTTAAACCTGATTACAAACAACTTACACAATCAGGATGCGCCTTCTTCACTCCCTTTTATAGAATTTCTCACATAAAATCTCTGTTTAGACAATTATAAAACATTTGAGCTCTGTGGCTGCTCTGATCACCGGATTTGATTATAACTTGCAGCAACAAAAGTAACCAGAGACGCCAACAAATGCGCACTGCCTTGTCCATCAGTCACAGCCAACCAGAAAATAATGAGTCCGCTCCACAAGGCAAACAAAAAAGTCACATTGCAGGAGAAAGAAACTAATTTATCTCAACAGCCATTTTTTTTAAACAACGTTTGTAAGTTGCAAGCAGTTTGTTGTGGAGCAGCGATGCGATCGCTCTTACCTCAAAGCACAGCTCAGTGCCGAAACCTTTCGCTGTGATAAGCTGTTTCCCTGCGAAGATGTCAGTAAATATTTGTACAGCCTACAATCAACGGAAATAGGTACAGCTGATTTAGAAAAAGCGCCGATCGATTGGGATTGTCCACGGAGGGGGAGAAAAGCCCAGCAGTCCAACTAATAAATTCCACCGCTCGGAGATCTACAAGCCCAGTTTGGTCTTGCAGTATTGAGGGGAGACTGGTATGCAAACAGTTTTCTTACTAACTCATTGAGCGCTGGAAAGCTTTGCGCTGCATCCAGCCTGTTCAGCTCCGGAGGGCGGAGACTCCCGACATACACACCTCCTTCTTACCTTCCAGCGACGTGGTAACGCGTTACTTAAGGATAACTATTTAACGAGTAGCGCATAGGATGTCTATTTCCTTCATATTACAGTTAACCAATCAAAAGCAGTGTCACCTTTTATTCGACATAAGTATCAGATTGAGGTTGAGTCACCAAAAAACTCCCTGCAAGTAAGATCACTGAAATCGGAAATTTTGGGAATTAAAGGAAATTGCAGCACGGAGCCAAAAGTCTAATGACTACTTAAGAAAGAAGCCAGGCACAAAGATGCCCAAACTAGGTAAAATCGAGCCCTTAGATGCTTGTAGTTGTTGTGGAATTGTTTGTTTCTTAATTATTTAAGTTGTGCCTCCCCCCTCAGCCACAAGACAAATGGAGCGCTTTTGTTTTGGGGGGTGAGGGGGGCAAAAGGGTGACTGAAGTGTTTTCTTTCCTTCCGCGCTCCTCGTGTCACAAAATCTACCACAGATGGGGAGAACGATAAGCGCTCCCGAGCCTGATCTCTCTGCCTTCTCCTCTGAGGTCGTGACACTGACATTCCCAGTGGCATACGCGATACTTGCACCCCCCAACCAAGTCTCCTTGTGTTTTCTCCTGATCCGGTTCTTATTGGGCCCCTGGATCCATTGAGCAGCCTAATAAGAGCATTTTCTCCTTCAAAGTACAAACATCAAATCATCTGCTCAAAGCAAGACCCCATAGAAACGCTGGATGGGCTTTCAGGGGAGCCAGGCCCATGTCTGTGTAAGAAAAGTATCACAGGAGTGGTTTAGCTGTTTGAAACAACAGCTGTGAGGTATTTTCTTTTTTGGCTCCTTTGGTATTTTCAGTGGGCTCAGAGGGTAAGGAGAGGCTGAGGTGAAGTCACCCACTAAAGAGCTTCCTCCCCCTCCTTGGTCACATGGAGAGGTCACTGGTGTTGGGGAGAATTCATCTCTAAAGTCAATCAGAGAAGCTCTGGCTGCTGCTTACACAGATACAGATCAGTGAAGCAATGGACTGGTAATTAGTTCTGTTTAACCAATCAGTGACTGATCAGCAAATGCAGTGAACCATGGCCCTTAAGCTGTACTACACAAGTCAATACTCAGCCAACAAAGGATCTTACCAAATAAGAGGTTGAGACAAAGAAAAAAGAAATGTAATTTTTTTCTGCAAGTTACTGATAATATTTGAGGTGGTTATAATGAAGTGAACAAGTAAAACAAACTGTCTATTAAAGCTGTTCACTTGAGTGAAGAGTCATTAGTGATGCGAAGGTTAAGCCGTAGCTAAATTGTATTACATGCAGTGTGTACTGACTATAATGTTTCAGTTCAACCCAATTTCTTTCTCCCGCATGATTTGGTGCACAGTCTACTTGTTCCTCCCCCATGCAACTTGCTGCTAAAGAAAATTACTGTTGTGTCCATGTTAATCACATAACAGACACAGTGATAGGCAGACTATCCTAGCTCGCGGGCCATTCCTCACATGCGCATTCTTATCACACGCAAACCCATTGAATTCAATTTACACAGCCCACACTTCAATTTCACACACACAGCATCATTCCACGTGTTATCTCATTAAACAGGCCGTGGTAATGCTTCACAAACTATCACAAAGTAACCGTCCTTGTGACAAACACACAGGCGTGCACATGCACTTGCACACTTGCAGCACACACACACACACACACTTAGACACACACAGATGCGCACAGGGCTGTAATACTGAGGAATTTCACCAACAGTGGCAGGGAAGTAATGTAATATACTCCATTTTGTTGTAAGGTTGTTTTGTCTAATGTTTTTTAAATGTAAATGTTGAGTCCCTGCAAGCACGGGACCCAGTTTCAATGCTCCGTTGTTGCATGAAGATAAGATTTCCTTATTGTTGAAAAGCGGATGCATTTCTTGGCGTTGTGCAGGAATGTTTGTTGAGTTGGCATCAAAGTTCCTTTTCCATTACAACTCTGCCTACTGTTTCTCTTCTACTGCCACTGCTGTGTGCAGCGTGTAGCCCACATCTGTTCAACGTAAAGTTGTTATAGGCATCAGAAACAGGCCCAGTCAAGCATAGATATTCTATGATTAAACAGAGAGAGTTTGTTATAGGCTTAATGAAGGTCTCTGCCCCTCATCCACACAAGATCAACTCAAGTGTATTGTACCAACTTTGGGAGAGATCCTGAATAAAGTGGTGCTGACATTGGAAAGAATGGAAACAAACAGTTCATTGTTAGTTTTAGGGATAATTTTTTTCAAATTGGAAAATGAGCAACCCACCTGCAACAAAATATTAGGCATAGTGGGCAAAGAAAAACAACAACACAAACAAACAAACAAACAAAACATAGTGGTATGCAGTTGGGGATGATCCTATTATTGTGATATTACTTTAAATTAAATATAACTGCCACACACACACACACACACACATACATGCACAAACACAGTTACACAGTTACACACACTCAGAGATGCTAAACACACCCTGGCAGCCTCATTCTGTCAGGGGGCATCATCCAATGCCCAGGGGAGCAGTGCCATGCGTCACAGCTTCCTGGCCCCTGTGTGACTCTGGGATCAGGAACAAACTGTGAGTTTGGGTGCAGCTTGGCCCTGTTGCATCGCAGCGGCTGTGCGGGAAAGATGTGGCGAGACTCTTCTGCTGGATGCCCTGTAGGGGAACCACACAGACATTCTGCAACACCAGCTCTGAATAGGCCTGCTGTCTTTAATCTTCCACTTCATTGTCTGACTCATAATATTAGGTTTCCAGCATTTAACTTCAACATGTATTTGTCTTTCCTGCAGCAAATCTCTGTGCCTCATTTGGAAAAGAGTTTTCTCTAACATAGATATCCAACTAGGAGCCTTTCCTTATGAGGTACATTGACTGTACAGAGGGAAAAAAAAAAAAAAAAAAAGTTTTGTTTTTTTTCTCCAAAGAAGTTGTTTGAGCCAGCACTGACAGCTAGTGCCAGTTTTCTAGAGGTATGCCTTCACATGATACATGCATCTCCATTTATCCCAGTAGGCCTGTTCTGTATCTCTTACCTACCCAGACTCATAGAGAGGAGACAGGAAGGTGACAGTAGAAACAACTCTTCACAGATTTGCTCTTCAGCTTACAGGTAGTGAATCATCTTTATTTGGAAACACCTTCATCTTAACAGCTGCTGTGGTAATGATGTGTGTTACGTGGTTGTCACCTAGCAACAAGCCATAACACTGTTTAGAAGAGTAATTGGACAAATCCTTCAGAAGAGGCATAAAAAAAGAAAATCAAGGCATTAACACTAAACCTGCCTCTATAGAGCCATTAGAGCAATAAGTGCCTTAGAAGTATTTTTTTTATTGTTTTCCATTTTTATTACAATTTTTTTTGCTCTGTATTTCATTTTCACCTTTTTTTTTGCTATTTCTGTGTGTATTCCACTCCATCTAAAAACACCTGTAGGCGATCGACTGTGAAGCTTTCCTCCTTCTTAATAATTACGGAGGTCTACCTGCAATAGCTCACTCAGTGACAGGAGCCTGAGGGCAGGAGAGAGAGAGAGAGAGAGAGAGAGAGAGAGAGAGAGGGCATGTCAGTCTACCCAGGTATTTTATCCACTAACCATTCTTTGAGAGAAATCACAGAAAAGAACCATCTGCTATGGGTCTGGGCTCATCCGAGCAGCACAGCACGAGGCACCTCAGTAGTAAGGTGAGAGGAAGTGCAGAGTGTGAAGATGGAAAGGGAGAAACAACTGGACTATTTTTGCTTATGCATCCCTCCCCATGTACAGTAAGTGTGCTGACTCTTTCCCCTCCCCCCCAATGTGTAGCCATCTCTTTGGCGTCTTGCAGTGACAGGCCAAGCGTGGCTGAACTCCCTCCATATACCTCCGCTGTTCCCAGGAGGATGGACTGGCTGGTGAATGGAGGAAAGTAGGCCAGGGGAGCCACCACTCCACCCCCTCCTCCCGCTCTCCCTCTCCTCCAGAAATCTGATTCACTCGAAGGGAATGATCCATTTGTCTGTCGCTCAGAATTTCACTTTGCTTTCCATTTCATTAGGGGTTTTCATTTTCCTCAGAGAGAGCATGTATTTTTAACCGTGTGCTAAATTCACCCATGTTCCATATGTGTGCTATGCTTTCTTTAAGAGCGCTTTTGTATGCGCCTTTTGACAAGACATCACTCCTCATTCAAATTGCCCAAGTCGAGAACCGAGCAAGGTCTGCTGTCAAGGGCCTGTGGTTGAGTGGACGGCAGAAGCATGGAGCGCTATGGTTGTTGGTCCAGCCCAGACACATTTTCTGGTTAGGGAGTCTGGGGAGGTGGGACTGTGGGATATAAGAGATTTTGAAAATGAATTATGATTTGTGGATTGAGATGCTGTGGCTCAGTGCTTTTGTGGCAGGGCTGTTAAGGCAGAGTTTCTGTTTTCAGAGCTATTGCTTGTGTTAAATAGAGAGCAGTAGCCAGGTGAGGAAACAACAGTGTCATGGTGGTCACTGTTTTTTTTTCTCCCTCCGGCCTATTAGAGAGCGTCTTGACTGAGGCTAATGTGAAAACCTGTTCATACAGTTTCAGCTGGGAGCTTTCACAACCATAACTCTTGCTGCTGTCTGATCCCACCATTACCCCGGCTCTAATGTCCATGAGTCTTTAATGATGTTCCCAGAGTTTATTTTGGATCAGCTACAGTTTATGCAGCAGCCTTTTCACAGCTGCCTAGGTAATTTTCCTCTGCGCTGCTCACCTTCCCTTCAGAGAACTTGTATACATAAATGAAATATGGATGCAGCTTGAAATCAACTCCAGCGGCATCCAATCTCCTGTATCAACTTTGGGGATGTTTCCCTGCCAACTCCTGCCTGGATACCAACACTTCCTTAGCAACTGCATGCCCAGCGGCTATATATGTGCATTTAATGCTGACAGGAGCTGCAGGGCTCAGCTGTTGATGGAACACTGTTATCCCTTTTCTCATTACTGTCTGCTATATGTGCGATACACCCGGTCTGAGGGGATCCATCAGGGACCTCATACATGTGTGTGCACAGTGTAACCAATAAGGAGACCAGGCCCTTCCCTTGGAAACACCTGTCCAACATTCTGAATCAAAATGTGAGCATACAGACAAAGGATTTTCCTCATCACATCCCTGCTGTCACTTGATATGGCTGTAAACACAGCTCTGGAGACCAAGAAAATTGCTCAAACAAGTTGAAGCATTGGAACTCAATGCATAATTTAACTGGGGATCATAAAAACCAAGTTAGGGTGCATCATCAGGTGCTCTGTCCATGATGGTAGCAGATGGTAGTAGAATGCTAACCTGTCTCGACATGCACAGGAACTGCAGCCATGCTTGCAGTGACTAACATACAAGGCTGGGAATACCCCAAAACCAGTGTCCAAAACAAAACATGCTGCACATTCACAGCCTGATGAACAGCTGTGTTTTGCTTTGGTCTTGATTCCGTAGATAAATGAACGCACACCTTGTGCGGGAAAAAAGGTGAAGTCATGCTTAAAGGGACATTACACAGAATTTCCTATAATAAATAACCACTGCACTATAATTCATATTACTTTAAAAGAACATAATTAGGACGTGGCTGCCTGCTTTAGTTGGGTTGTTCAAATCATCACCTTATCTTGTCAAAGAAAGTGGATGGATGGACAAGAAGTCGGTGATTACTTGTCCACTGGGTCACTGATGATTCCCATTGCGTCTGAGTGATGCGGCGTGTTCATTCTGCAATGGATCTCAGTCTCATTATTTGAAGATGTGATAGGTATTCAAAGACAATCCACGTGATTGATTGGAATAGTGTCCAGCAGCAATAGCCTGCTCCTATCATGAGAAATCAAGGCGAAATGGTGTAATTATTCCTAGACAAGGACAGGACAAGGTGAAGGTGGGAGAGTTTGAAATGAACATTTATCTCTGGGTTGGATCAATGGTAATACAAAGCCCAGCCAATGAGCTTATAGGGACATGCTCAGATGAACTGCTTTGAAAAAAAAAAAAAAAATGTCACATGAAGGATCTTCCTCAAGATCCATCTGTTACCTTCAAAGAATAACTGGCAAACATGTCACATACCATATGAGAGGTAGTGTTAATGAAAGGGAAAAGGAGAAACAAAGCAGCGCAGGCTGCATATCATCCCCTTCATGTCAAAACTCAGCAGGTTTCAGGGGAATCACCTGCCTGCCTGGTTCAATATAGAAGCTCATTTTTAAATCATAAAACCAAGAGCCAAAGCCCATCAAGTAACTGACAAATACCTACGGAGTTTATAGATTTGTCACTTAGCAGTGCACATAGTCTCAATAAAAAGAATCCAGCTCTTTGATGTGATATTTATATCCCCATGGGACGAATGTTCAGTTTGCTATGATTCTCCGATACCACTCAGATCCTGACAGATAAATTAAACATTAACGTGAGATCTGGATACAGGGAAGAGTGCTCATAAAAAAGCAGGCCCCCGGAATCTGTTTTCTTCTTTTCAGTTTAACAGGAAGCCTTGTTGTAAATCTGACTTCTTGTAAATCAGTTCCAACCGATCACCTTGTGTCAAGAGCTTCCATTTCAGCTGCCTTCCTTTTTTGTTTAACTGTTTATCCTGAAGGAGAGTGCATTGTTAATTACAGCTAACGATGCACACGTTGGATGCCGGAGGGCTTTGTTTAATAATGAAAGCATTTTCCTCTCTCCTAGTGGGGATATGACAGGTTGCACACAACTGCTAAACTGAAACAAATTACTGCATGTTCTGTTTTACCCAAACAATGGTCAAGGTATACCATCCACATGAGTCCAGCTCAAGAATAAAAAAAAAGGATAGACTGGTTACATTGTTTATGTTTATGCCCTCACCTTCAACCCTTCTCAGATCTTTGTCTATTTTGTGTGTCCTCCAAGAGCTCAAGCATTCAACCTTTAGGATGACCGCTGCTCTGAAAGAAAGGACAAAATCAGAGCTTTGTTGCAGAGATCTTTTATTTCATAAATGTTTCACAAAATGAAATAGAAAAGGACACTCCAGTGCTGGAGGGAGGGGTGGGGTAACCAATCCTCCATCCACGTCCTTCCCTCTGAACCCTGTATAATGGCTATTTAATTCATAGTAATAACGGATTATCAAAGCCATTTAAATTAGTCATTAAGGAGAGGATGGACTGTAAGACAGCCATGGGAGGTGGGTCATGTTAACAAAAAAGCCTGGAGGAAAGATGGGGAAAGCATGCAAATGAAAAATAAAAGGGATGATTTTTCCTCTGTCCCTGTAGATTCCACAGGCTCTGCTTATGATTTAATCTTCCATAAAGCTGAGCCTACTGTTGAACAGCCTTCAGGGAGGAGCCGTTATCCTACACTTTCACCAGAAATAATGTAACGGATTCAAGAGAGAGTCTTAAGAGAAAGAGGGAAGACAAAAGAGGATGTGTCTGTGTTACAGAGGACAGAGGATGAGTGTTGAAATGGGGAACAAGGGAGAGAATGGAAAGTACAGGAAGCACAGAAAGAAGAAGCCAAAGAAATATAAAACCTTCCTTGTGACCACACTTAATGGTCCAGTACAGAGGACTCAAAGGCTACAAGGTTACACTTATCATTTCAATGTGATTTATGAAAACTGATTGTGGCTGCATTTTTTTACAGTTTGTGTCTACATCTCCGTCTCTTTTACAGGGTTATGATGCACGCACAGCATGGTGACTGGATTGTATCCAGACGATGCAGAACTGCCATCATAAAGAGGATCTGACAGCAATGTGAGCAAAATCTGATCTGTATACATTCAGACCTTTCACTATCACTATGTATCAAGCTGTGATAGATGTCAAATTGATGCTAAAAGTTGCAGTAAAACGATAAGTGCAGCCATAACCAAAAACTTGGAATCTGTGTCAAAGCTTACTGTGAGCATACTGTGTTTCCAGGCTTCTTCAGCAGACATTAATGATACAGCTTTGGAGGAATACTGGAGCACAGGCTGGGAAGTGAATGTATGTCAAACACCCCGAGGCCCTGTTTCTATGTTACACTGAATTCCAACATTAATATCCTTGTAGCTATGAGATAAATATAATATTGTAATTGGGGAACCAAAGGCTTTGAAAGTGTACTGAGAGATACACTTGTGCATTGACACACACGCACGCAGTCACACATGTATGACATAGACCACTTCATCAACTCATGTCTTGCCTCACCACAGGCCATGGCACTTCTCCACCATGAAGATACCCTCCAAACCATATAAATATTTATGCCCATTAATAGTAAAGAGGCAGGACAAGTGGATGCATAATGCTGAGCGCTGGTCTTTTTTTTTTTTTTTTCCAAAGGAGATGCACTCCAAGTGCCACGACGTCGCTGTCACCATGACAACAGAGTTCAGCGAGTGAGCCAGGCAGGACTTGGCCCTGTCACTCTCCTCAGACAAAGGAAGTATGATTTTCTGAGCGAGAGAAACAATGTGCGCATCAAGTGTGCTCCAGCGGCAATATGCATGTTAATGTTTACTTATAGCTAACATCATATCAGCGGGACTGGGGAGTGAGTGCAACACGGTGTAATGTTACCTTTGTGAACAGGCGAACACTGATGTCAAAATGGGGATATGCACATGGTTAGATCTCAGGCCATATCCTGACATTGTTACCAAGTGGCATGAGCCGCAGAATAGTTTGACCATATAAAGATGTGGACGTCTATGAGGAAAGCAGATGTGTGGAATTACAAGCTATCACATTCACATTCCACAGACCGGTGCCTGTCCAAAAAGTCCAAAACATTGTCTTTACAAGGAGTGGGAGATTTATTGTCCTCTGCTGTTAGACATCCGATGAGGGAATTTTGACAAAATCGCAGCAGCTCATGCATATAAAGACATACACACACACCCAGAGCAAGGCATACTAGTGCACACATACACAAACAAACAAACAAGTTCACCCCTACTTCACTTCTTTGTTTCTCTCTATCCTTGTCTTTCTCTCTCACCCTTCCTCTCTCACTCTCTGTTACTCTCACACACACACAAGCACATCGGGTGTGTGGTGCTCTGGGCCTAGTCTGTCAGTGCACTGAAGTTTTGTGAACACAGACATGATTTCTTTTTACGTTGACATCTCCTCAGGGAGCAGCGGGATGGAAGATGGATGGAGTAGAAGGGGACCATTCCGGTTGTGCGGCGGCAGGATGTGCAACAAATGAAAGACAGGAAACACAGATAAAGCGCGGCGTGTGTCAGAAAACACAAGCTGAGTGTTATTAGAGTGTGTGTTGAACAGAACAGCTCTGCGAGGGATTAGGAGGCTGAGCAGCAGGAGCGATCTGCTCTGGAGAGAACAGCTTACTGACGCTGCTTTCAAGGTAACACTGCTCTCACTCCCAAACTCGGCATGGATGCACCGTCTCAAAGCACCTGCTGCAAGATTAACAGGGAAATTTCCTCTTTGTGTGGAGACAATCAGAAATCCTTCACCACGAAAGGGACCTGGGAAAGTTGAGGCTGTGAGATGGCAAAGTTTAGGAGGTGAGGGTTCATATAGTTCATAGTAGGGCTGAGCAAGATGGATAAAATCAAATATCACAATATGTTTAGAAAATATAATGTGGGACTGACTTGTAACTTTGATAACTTTAAGACATTTACACAGGAGATCATATATAATATTTTTTAGGAATGTTAACATGATGACCATGTGGGTAGAAACTTATAAAAAAAACCACAGATGAGTCTGATTAGTTCAGAAAATTGCACCCCTTTACTGTAATGCAGCCTTCACAACCAGGAAAAGACAAAAATTATGTCATGTCACGATTACATCATTAAAAATCCCAGACAATATCAATATATTGTCTATACCCAGTTCAGTGTTAGTCATTTTCCCCATGTTGACCTTGGATGACAATGGAACTCAGCTGACCTTGGGAGAGAGAAGCAGATGTAAGGAAATTCTACTTTTTCCATCTATTTTTGGCATTATTTATAATCAGCTCATTGGAAATTTTGCATTATCCCTGCATGAACGTTTCCATTCAACATGCTCCTGCTTTGTATCGTCTAACCACTAGAAATGATGTAATTAGTCCAGACTGTGACCTCCCCGACACCCCACCCCACCCCACTCAAGTCTGTGTGCAACAGAAACCCCCATGGTGAGACATAAACGAGGGTGAGGGGAATGACTGGCCGGCCTGCGGTGACAGCAGGGCGTTCCCATACGCAGCACCCCCCCACCCCCCCAGTCCCCCTGATATCCCTTAAAAGCAGAACACACCCCGGGGAGTATGAGGGGTGTGTGGAGAGGAGAGAGAGAGGGTGTGTGTTGGAGGATTGCATGGAGGCGTCAGCTGTGCCTGAGGATAGTGAGACAGCAAGATCCGGGACAGGGCCATACACACACCAACAGACAAAAACACATGCCACTCTCACTGATATTAATACAGGTCATCAATTAGGCCTGACCTAAAAAGCCTGTCTGCACGAACACAACAAGCTGAAACAGTTTAAACCCCTCCACATATCTCTCTGGATTAATGCACACATACACACACACACACGCACATATGAAAATAAATAAATAAATAAAATACAATAAATAACACATGCAGACACGCAGCAGCATTATGAAAATGGCACTTTAAAAACTCACCAATCTTGAGAGAGATTTACAGATGCACACACACACACACACACACACACACACACATATAGGCATAGGAACAGTGACACACATGCGTGCACACATTGTACGACAAAAACAGAGATATGGGAAGAGTGCCGACACAGAAATTAGGCAACCAATTTCATGCCTTTGAAGTTGCTTTCTGTGCGATTGTCAGCAGAATGTGAGCCAACTTTGTGCGATTCGTTCCAGCGTGTCTATGGCTTCTTTCTCTCTGAAAACTGTGACCCTTCTGGTGACTGAGCAGTGCGGAGAACCTGGCAAACCATGACTGGAAAAAAAAAAAAAAAAAGAAAAGAAATGCAATGCTAACCAGCAGTGGTGAGATGGAACAGCGATGGAAGCAAGTCTCACATGCTGTTGCGGACGTCCTGGACCCCGTGTTTTTCCCCTCCCTCTCTCCTCAGCTGAAGTACAAGGAGCTATAATGTCAGTGCCAGGGTCTCTGCCCTGCATAAGAGAGAATGGGGGCAATACTGAGTGCATTAGCAGAAGTGCTGGAGGAAGGGTTGGGGGAGGAGGAGAGGGATGCTGAAGGTGTGGAGGGTGAAAGTTGTCCTCCTGTGCCAGGCATATGCACTCAGTTAGTGGGCAAGGAGACGCCAGGGGCAAGCAGTCGCTTTTTGGCTCTGTTCCCTGCTATCATTCATGTCCTAATCTAAAGGGCTTTTCTCCCTCCATTGTTGCACAGGGCCTATCTAAAGGGTTTATGCTTCTGACTTCTGCTAAGCACTCGGGGTGACAGAGCCAGAGCTCATCACAAATCCTAAAACCCTCTGCAAATGCCTCTTCTCCTTCCTCTTTGCTCTCTGTCTATATTATTGTTTTTCTCCACCCCCCCACACCACCCCTCCTGCCCTCCCTCCCCTCTGTTCCCCTGCCTCCTCGCTCTCTGCTCTCCCCATCTCTGAATGCCTCTATCTCCTCTCCATTCTCAGTGTGACAGCAGAGTGCAGGCGGCTTCTAATCTAAGCCAGATGAGCTAGAAAAACACAGGCTTCCTTTGCCGGTTGCTTTCCCCATTAACCAAGAGGCCCATCATTTCTCTCTCCAATCACAGGGCAGCCCTCTGAGGTTTACCCGCACGTCTGCATATGCACTAAAGCAGACGAGCCAGTAAAACTCCTCTATGATTGATTTATAATGACACCCAGTGGCCTCGCTGCTGCCATCCTCTATCTCCTCACGGCACATTATTCGTCAGTGGCTCTGAGCCAGTCTCATGGCACCTGTTGAAAATACTACGGGGTCAAAGCCCTCCTATATAATATTCAGTGGATTTGGATGTCCAGTTTATTTATGATAGTGCAATTGGGTGCAATCTTACATTAAGTCCTGGTTCCCGGCCAGCCCGGGTGTCACATGGCCGGTGCATATCCCGATCAGGGTGAGCCGAGGCTCTGTCCTCCGTGTCATTGTGAGTTTGGGATGAGGCTTTTATTTTGGACTGGCTGGCTCTCACTCACCGCTGAAGCAGAAGGACATCACATGCCTCTGGGGACCATCGCTGTCCCACCCTGTCACTTTTGCTCTCATATCCAAAGGCCACAAAGCACATGGCATGGCATACAAGACAGAGAAAGACAGAGAAAGAGAGAGAGAGAGAGAGAGAGAGAGAGAGGGGGGGGAGAAAGAAAGGGAGAGAGAGCAGAGGGTTGTAGGTAATGAGGACAAAATAAACAAAGATTACATTAACACTGTGGATTTCAGAGAGCACATTTGTGTCCGACTTAATCCCATCTTTACTTAGTGCACCACCATGCTTTAGCAGAAACAACACATTTTGAAATGCTGGTTCCTAATGGTGCCGACAGATTAGAGGTCAGATTTTTCACCTGATTTTGTGTGAACACAGCTTTCACCACTCTCCAGGGTGGGTGAGAGGATCTGTTTGGCAGCCGAGGAACTAACATGAGCAAAGGCGAGAGGTGAAAAAGCGGCTGTTATATCCATAATCATGCACTGCTCTCTGCTGTCATGTATTGCACGCCAAATCGAGCTCTTTTCAATATTCTCCCTGGTGCTTTCTCCCCCGCACTCCTTGTCCTTCCTCCTCTCTCTTGTCTCCCCGTCGTCCACCCACCTGCGACACACAGCGCCAGGAACGTTGAAGACAGTGACATCTCAATCGGTCACATGCAGATTTGGAAAACGAATAGAGAAAAAAAAAAATAATTTCCTTTCACAGTCTATCACTTTCACGGTCCCCCAGTGTCTCCTCAGCTTTTACAGGGCATATCTAAGATTCTAAGTTAATAACGTAGGGAGAGGAATATGGCACAGGAGGAGAACGGGGAGCAGGATTTCACAATAACACACTCACCAGCGGGCCCCACATGAATCAAAATGACAAAGCCAATCTAGCGACAAATTCTCTCTTGCTGGCTGTAAACTGCTTTGCTCTGTGGATGGGTGGATACAGGCACACAGGCAGGGGAGATTGTGGGTTGACTTTAAAAGGTAAAAATTCAATTAGGTGTGCAGCCTATACAACCCCACCTCCTATTCCCGATAGTGGAATTAATAGGGGCATTTTGGTTTATGGGACTAGTATTCCTCCTGATGATACACGCTTGCCCTTTTGTGGCTGCACATGTGTCTTATAAAGGCCCGTCAGCAAACATGGGGAGGTCAGTAAAAGTCAAATGTGTTCCCTTATCCCTCCAGCTGCTCCAGAGTATAAAACTAACCAGAACCACAAGCCAACCTCAAGAGGGTACAATATGCTGCACATATACTGTGTACTTTCACTGCTGAGTTCTGCTGCATCTAAGAGAAACCAACAGTACCATAAAGGCAGCACATCATCAGTAGGTGAATGCAAAAGCATAAAAAGGTCCATTTTTCTGTGGCGTTTCATTATTTTCCAGTCGGGGCCCAGCAAAACCACAAAGTCCCATAGGAGACGGGGGTGGCTTCACCTGACTAAATCAGAGCTCCTAACCACAGTGGAGGGTTACAAGGGAACAATAATGAAAGAGAAATGGGAAAGGGAAGGACATGGCTGAGATAAGAAGAGGTTAATGAAAGGAACAGTTTACCCCAAAATGACAATTTTACAATCATCTAATCACCTCTGGATGAGGAATACAAGTCATGTGTTTTTTTCTCACCGGGAAGTAACGTTTTAGCTCCATAGCATCCTTCTCCAAAATGAAATGAAATTAAGTTAATGGGTAGTACTAAAACGTGCAAAACAGTGGCGACAAAATGACTTAATATAGCATATGCTGCAAGACTCAAATCCTCCAAAGCTAATCGAGACGATCCTAGTGGAAAACTTATATTTGCATCGTTATTTAACATGATGCAAGCTTTGATAGGAACAAGGTCTCGCTAACAACCCTTTTGCTTTCAAATCCTGCTCAGTGAGAACTCATACGGCTGCTTCTCCCAGCTGAAGCATCTAGAAAAAGCACACACTTTAACCATTTTCAACATACCAGGATTAAGGAACGAAGCCACAACAGCTTGGTATGCCAGCATCTCTCAGTTTGTGTATCATTAGCATTAATGACACACAACAGGAGACATCGCTGTGAGTTTGTGCATTATGAGAGCGCTCTCACTGAACAGATTGTGGACATGCACGGCTTGAGAGCATGTTAGCGGTAACTGTTTTGCTGTCAAAAGCCATCGTGAAGTACCGTGCTAAGTAACAGTGTAAATGTAGGTCTTTTCCACTCGGCATGTGATGACTTCAGAAAACTTGGATCATGCAGCACAAGCTGTATACAGTCATGCTGCTGTTGTTGTTGTTGTTGTTATTGTCGGTAGAGGTTCTCAGTCATTCAGGTCATAGTTGTCCACATAGAGTTGAATTGAGGTCAACTGGACTTGTTTGTAGATTCTCAAAGACCTTTCACTTCTCATCCAAGAGGCCTCTTCAGTTGTTGTTTTTGTGTTTTTTGTCCAATTTAGAACTCTAAAAAGTGCTACCCATTGACCTCAGTTGTTTTGAATAAGGCTGCTACAGGTATACGCTAGTTGTGCTGTGTTTTATGGACAAAGAAACCTCACCTGTGTTTCACCTGACACATTTTCATTTCTTGGAGTACTGTTCCTTTAAGTATCTTCCCCCAGCCGGATCCCAGGTGCATCATGGCCCAGCCTCAGGATGTGAGAGGTGGAAGCACACTATCCCCAATACTCCATAAAACACAGTGTGTCTCTGTCCCATTCCTCCTGTCTGTCTGGTATGGCCTCATAAAAGACTTAACTGGTCTCACGTGACCCCTGGAGCCCCCTGCACCAGCAGTGTGGTGATTGGACAGGCTCTGAAATGCAGTGTGTGATTCGATGGCTTAAGATTGTAAAGGGCAAGGTGGTTCAGTGCCTCAGAGATGAGCTCATCTGTCCTGCTGTCCAGTTCATATGAGGGGGGCCCCTTCCTCTGTGGTAACACACATCACCTGGGCCTGGGCTGTGGAGGACAAAGGTTGCACTACTCTAATGTTTTGCACTGTCCAAGAAATGTTATGGTAAAAAGAAGAGGAAGGAATTAAATGTTATAGTGTGTTTTAATGTAGGATAGAGTATTTCAGAATCACATTTTCCTTCTTTACCTGCCATAAGGTAAAGAAGGGAATTTTTTTGTCATAAAAATATGCAGTTAATTGAATTCAAATACTTTCCTGTGATTTTTTTTTTAACTTTCTTGCATTGACATGTGAAGCAACTATGCTTAGTATGCTTAAAAGCGGACTAAACTATGCTAAAGAAACACATTACATAAACATTAAAGACTATTTTAAAATACAATTTGGCTCAGCCTGGCTGTGTTATTGTATCATTATGGAATTATGGAATTTATATGATTTCACATCATGTGGGAAAATGATTACATATCATATGTCGGGGCACAGTATGCCAAAAACATGTGACCAGTGAGTTTCTGCAGTACAGCTTAGACAGGAGAAGTGTGCAGTCTGCTGAGGCATGTTTACTTGTGGTTTTGGTTTTTTGTCCTTCCTCTCATGGGGGAAGCTGCGTGTTGTGACCAGAGCAAACACAACTCCCTGGAGTCTGTTGCTCCACCTGACCTTTCCTGACCTCTCCTGCTTTGTCCCAACTGTGTGGCTGTGGCCACTCAACCAACATGGCTAAAGAAGTGTGCGGCCTCGGGGATGCCATTAGCAGCAGCCCCTCTCTTTCCACTGAAACAAGATCGCCTACGCACACAGCCACACTTCTGCTTAATAGGGGCCACTTAGTCTGGGAGAATATACCTCCAGCCCCCTCCCTGCTGTCCACAATCCTATTCTCAACTATTTCCTCAGGAATTTCTCTCTCTCTCTCTCTCTCTCTCTCTCTCTCTCTCTCTCTCTCTCTCTCTCTCTCTCTCACTCTCACATACACACCCACTGACATACCGACACACTGATATATTTTTTCAAATGTCCTGTGTTTTACCCTTCCATCTTTATTTCTAAGTATTTCTATGCCAAGAAACGTAATTAGGTCACAGTTAACTGAGCAATGGTATTAACACAATAGTTGCATCTCCAACTTTTTTCCTTATGTGCAGGATATGTACTGTATGTGTATGTCTTTAAACTTGCTGGATTAAGAGTTCCTTTTTGGGGTCAATAGAGCTGAAAGCCTCAGATGTTCTCCCAATGAACTCATCCTAAAGCTTATTGAGCTAAAACATCTGGGCCCCCTACTTTCCCTGCACAGCCTTCCACTGAGCCAGGAGATAGATCCTTCAGGATTTGGCTGGTGGGCAGCACAGATCTCTCTCTCTCTCTCTCTCTCTCTCTCTCTCTCTCTCTCTCTCTCTCTCTCTCTCTCACACACACACACACACACACACACACACACACACACACACACTACACACACACGCACACATCTGAACACACACAGACTGCAGCGTACTGTTGAATGACAGCA
Source organism: Myripristis murdjan (assembly GCF_902150065.1). NCBI lineage: Eukaryota > Metazoa > Chordata > Actinopteri > Holocentriformes > Holocentridae > Myripristis > Myripristis murdjan. The sequence continues at coordinate 16,739,023 of NC_043985.1, read as the reverse complement.
CCTGAGAGGCTATGATGCACTGCTTAGCCGGAAAACCAACAGCAGTGGCCCATTTGTCATTACTCCACTTAATATGGCCCAGCTGCCTGCCTGTCACGTGGCGCCACCCGCGCCCAAATCCCAAGGTGCCTGGTGTGTGTGTGTGTGTGTGCGACTGTCTTGGCTGGCTACTCCTCCTGCTGAGAGCCCCTCAGGAAGTGGAGACGGGAGGGCTGGGAGAAGCGTGTGATGTTAAAGTTGAGACTGTGCGGCTGCAATCATCACAGAGTATGGTGGCAAGGCCAGATCACCCGCTGTCTTTGTCCCATGTAAGCATGGTTCCTTCTGTGAGGACAGAGGGAGGAACAGAAAGAGAGACAGAGAAAGAGGAGGGGAAGCACAGGCACAAAAAAAAAAACAAGACAAGAAAAAGGGGACAGGGAGAAGGGGACAGAACAGACAGCCACAGCAGGGCGCATGCTGTTCTCCATATTAGATTGTGCCAATGAATCTCATTAACAAGGCTTCTCTAATCAACCTCTGAAAATACTCAACTGAAGGCCATCCGCTTGGCTCCCCACCTCCTTCCTCTCATTTAGATTACACCAACGCATACATTTAGCATTTCTTTTATTTATTAAGGGGCCTGATTAAAACTCCTTTTAGAAAGTGCTGCGTGGCATCTGTCGTATGCTGCTGCAATCATGCACAATGGCCTGTCTTCATCAGCTGAGTGATGCACAGCAGGCATCCATGTTAAGGATATCAAGCCTGCCCCTTGTCACATCAGGGGGAGGCTTGTTTTCCACCATTTCAGCATCCCCAAATAAGCAGTGGAAATAACTGGGCAGTCATGCTGAAAGCAGCCTTTTCCAAATGACAGCTTACTAGATAAATAAAGCCGAATTACTTCCAAACATGGCTCACAGTGACACAAAAATTTGGGGTTGCTGGAAAATAGTAACAGGGTTTTCTGAAATGCTGACAAAAACCTAACTTGGTTTTATCTTTTCACATTTGTTGACACCACTTGATGTTCTTGCCAGTGGGTCCTTTTGAATTTGTGTGTGTGTATATTTGTATATTGGGCAGGGAGTGGAAGGATGTTTGGATTTTCTTTTGTTGGGGTGCATGTTTGCCCACCGCCACAGTCTTCAAAGGCAGTGGAGGAACTCGGGGCATTCTCTTAAAAAGTCCGGGGACAAAGGAGTGTCAATGACCTGTCAGTCAGACATGTCACATGATAGGGCCCCACCAGGAAGTTGGTTGGGTGTTAAACAGGAAAGCCTGACCCTATGAAGTGGGAGTTCCTCTTCTTTATGTGCCCTGTGCATTTCCTTAATGAGGGGCAGCCGGTACAGAACACATATGGGCCCAGGCCACTGCCCAAAGACATAAAAACAGGAATAGTTGATTGTCCTCAGAGAGAATGGCAAGGCATGAGACGAAATGGAGGGGATTTGAGGTCGGTGCCAAGAAGTCATGCCAGAGACATTCCCAGTGCCACACATGCTCATTCTTTAATCATGATAAAGTTGTGCCAAAACCTGAAATCTGAATTCCAAGGGCTGCTCGGCATCAAATGGGACTGATGGAGACCACTATCTCTCTTACATCTGAGGGAGTGGGAGGTTTTACCCCCCAACCCCCACCTCCCAAATACTCTCTCTCTCTCACTCTCTTTCTCTCTCTCACACACACACACACACACAAGTGCATCCACCTCCTAGATCCAACAACATCTTACGAAGAAACCTCTCCTGGAGCATGACATGCCGCAGTTCCGCTGCACATCTTTTGTCTCGGAGCGATGTGCTGTCTGTCCTCTAAGTCCTCTTTCGCTTTCTGTTCACTCACGGCACCATTCCCATAGTCCTGTGAGCTCTCAGGGTGTGTTCCTGGCACTGAATGTGTGGATAGGATAAATAAATCACACAGGGCCTCTGGAGAGCTGAGGATCTGACTGGAAGGGACTGTAGAGAATAAAAGAAGACATCTGGTGATGGAGCTTCTTTTCTGGTGGCAACACAATGAGAGGAAATGGGACACTGATTACTGGTGCAGTGTGAGATTTTAAGTTGCATCTAAGCTGAATATCTGACAGTAATGGTCCGCTCAGTGTTTGATGAAATGAACCACTGACCAGACCAGAAGGAGGTATCACATCTCTGTCAGCCAGCAATGCATCTAATCTAACTCAGAGGGCTTATGCAGTGTGATGGCACATACTGTACGCCACTTTGGAGAGGCCCTGCCACATTTGTAGTCCATACACAAACAGGGTCCCGTCGGCTGGAGCAGGATACAGTTGGTCTGGTATCAGCCTCTGTCCCACTGGGTTAGTGAACACAGATTCTATTAAATACTGTAGCTGCTGCTGCTTTCAACAGAGCAGGGGAGAACACAGACACACACACACACACACACACACATACAAACCTCCATCTGCTATAGTGAGCTTTGGCACAGGGTCAGCAAAGACTCCCGTCACTGCTCCAAACCCCAAAGCTAACTTCTGGAGTGTGTGTGTGTGTGTGTGTGTGTGTGTGTGTGTGTGTGTGTGTGTCTTTGGGTGTACACAAGTGAAAAAGAAATTGAGAGAGAAAGCGAGACAGAAGGAGATGGATGGAGCGGGGAGGGAAGTCGGGCGAAGAAAGAGCGAAGAAGCGAGGACAGCCATTCGCAACAAATGTGCTGCGAGGCTTTCGTGTCGAGGTGACAGGTGCATTATCATAGGTTAATGAGAAGCCGAGTGCTGCCTGTAGCTGCAATCAGGGGAGCGCTGCCTCCACTCCCACCTCCATCAATCAGATCAGACATAAACTCCCACGCACGCAACGAGCGTACACACACTCGCACACACAAATACAAACACCCACATATGCATATACACAGATGCACACACGTACACACATACACAAAAACACCCCTGAAGCCTTGATACTGAGATAGCTCATTATAGCTTGCGGCGTACACTGATGCAACAATATTATGGCTATAATTTGGTACACAAGATTACGGTGTGATTATGAAGTTTTATGAACACAAAGGGATAATTAGCACCCCAAGCACAGTCCTCAGGTGTGATTATCAAACATGTTAACTAGCTAATACTGCAGTCCATCATCTTTGTTTCTTACTGGTTCCCCTCCAGAAACAGGCTGTCCCTGCACACTGCTCCCTGTGTGGTATCTGTATGGAATATACAGGATAGGAATGATGACTTTGACTGGCGCCGGCTACAGTTTCTTCCTCTCTCTTTCCACACTTGGCGCCGGGTGTCTTTCTTGATGTCCCACACACGCAGCACTACCTCCCTTTTTCTCCCTCTCTCCCTTTCCCTCTCTCTCTCTCTCTCTCTCTCTCACCCCCATCTCACCGGAGTGAAGCGGAAACAGCATGTTTTCACAGACTCATATTGCTGATGTCCCCCGATCTTTGGCAGGGCGCTGGAGCCGTGCCAGAGTGATTGCAGAGGTCTGCGCTCTCCATGGGCCACAGAGGCCGCATGGAGAGGAGAGCTCGCCCTTATCACGCTGGATTAGCCTGCAAGAGGAAAGAGAGACAGCGGCAGAGAGACAGAGAGAGGGAGAGAAAGGGAGGTGGCGCTGGTGTGTGTGTGTGTGTGTGTGTGTGTGTGTGTGTGTGTGTGTGTGTGTGTATCTTTCTTGGTGCGGGATTCTACAAGCCACTGGGCAGGAAATGAGGCGGAGGGCACCCACTGACCTGCAGCCACTCACTGCCTCTCAGCCTATCACAGAAACAATTTAAACAGCTAATGGAACGAGCCTGATCCTCTCTCCCTCTCATACAGGGCCAGCGTGACTCATACATCTCATTTCTGATTGCAGCTCCTCTCCTCAGGCTTAAAGTAATCTGCACCAGACAGGGAATAGACCTAACTAGGTATATTACAGTGTGTGTGTGTGTGTGTGTGTGTGTGTGTGTGTGTGTGTGTGTGTGTGAAAATATGCGCCCATCAGATGCATATGTGTCAGTGTGAGTGTGTGTGCGCCCGCTGCTCATTTGTGCAGAGAGAATTAAAACAGGAAGGCCAGTGGTGCCGGATGTGGAAGGGGGACCAGGCAGCCAGGTCAGTCAGCAGGTGGAGGTGGGGGTACATGGGGTGACTGAGGGGGGTCTGAGGATGCTCGCCTCAATATGCCCATGACTCAATGTGAACAGGATACTGCTGTGAGACAGGAAGAGGACAGTGGGCAGCAGGCACCACCGGAGAATCTTCCGCTTTCAACTGCACTGGATGAGCACCGACACAGTGGAAAGCTCATTATTAAAAAAAAAAACAAAAAACAAAAAACAAGCACACACTGATAGCAAGTCAAATTATTCTGAGACTGCCTCCTGACTCTTTCTCTCTCTCTCTCTCTCACACACACACACACACACACACACACACACACACACACACACGTTCAACTTTTAACTTCATGTTCAAAGAACAATGAAAACAGCTGATATCCCAGAGAATATGCTGCAGTGTCCAATAGTATAGCACAAAATAGATTGCATTAAACAATACAAAGGATATAAAACAGTGCATAACGAATGGACGCACACACACCTGACTCTCTGTTACACAAGTAATATGTTATGAAATGTGTGCTTGCTCCACATACAAGATACTGTTACAAAGCAGTTTTGCCTTAAGGCACTATTTCACATACTCACATGAGACCCTGCTTCAGCAAGTTGTTTTGAATTGCTCTGGGTTACTCAGTGTTTACGGAGCATGTGGGTATGAAGTCTTCATTATTCATCCCATTATTTCATGGAGTCTCAGTGGACTCATCATCAGAGGGAAGCCCCTCTGTCCCACTTCCTCCAGCCTGGACCTGGTGACAGTTACATGGAAAGAAACGGAGGAGGCTTTCCTTCCTCACTGTTGGACCTGAGTGGAAAGTGTGTGTTTGTATGGGTGTGTGTATTTATGATCTGATGAATCCAGCAGAAGCTGTCTGTCCGGACCACAGAAAGGCATGGACCAAAATGTTGACAGACTTTTTGTATGAGCAAATACCGGCTTTAAAAAGCAATATCATTGATCCAATATATGGTTGATTGTGAAATTGACACGTGTGACCTTCTTTTACTGAGAGTAAAATTGGAAACTTACTAACTTTGGTATATTAAAGCAGACCTATCTGAAAAGCTGAAGTGGTTTTGCACCTGCATTTGTGTTACAATTCTTATAAAATGCACATTGGTATTGGCACTGAGTGTTACTAAGAGGGGAGATGTTTGATGTTGGTATTGGCCTTAACAAACCATATCATTTGATCTCTACCATAAACTCATTTAAGCCTGTTTTCTCAACATGCATAAATAGAAACGCACACATGTGCAAACAAACACACATGCACACACACCTTTTCCCACCAGTGAATCAATAATAAATGAAGCAACAAAAGGAATTGACTTATCTAAATCCTGACTGTACTGAATCTCGCCCACAGCTCTGCAGACTTCACAACTGCAAAGTGGGACAATCCCCAACCTTGCTTCTGCCCCAATTTAGCCTGAGGTTGTAACTCTTGAGCATCATATGATGTTCTGGCAAAAAGGTTGAGGTATAGCGCTCTATGCACTCATCATGGATGGAGGTCCCTGATGAAGTACTTGAAAGTCTCCTGAGAGAGCTAAGCAGTGCTCATTATGCCTCACCAAGTGCTAAGGTTAAGTGTCACAGCCAGCCGTGGATTAGATTAGAGAAACATGGTCATCCATGCTGTGATTCTTTTGTTTTGCTTGATAGCAGTGCTGGTGAGTCAGTGGTGTGCTGAGGTATTAGCTTGTAGCATGACATGACATCATGGGGCATAATTCCCTCGATAAGAGTCATTGTCATTAAATCTTTTGAATACAGTGATATTGTTTTTTTTTTTTTTTTTTTTTTTTGCGGAAGAAAATTTGACTCCATTACCTGGAGAGGACAAATGACCAAAGGCTCTTTTTTCTTGTTTATCCTGGTCTTTGTTCTATTCTTAAGTCTGCCTTGCTACAAGAGAGGTTTAATTTGAACCTGAAAAATACCTCATTAAACAGTCAAATCATCAGAGAAGAAATGGACTGGCCAAAGGTAGGGTGACTGGGCAGGGAGTGGGAAAATGTGTGTTTTAGCTGAAAAGAATTAAACCCACCACTTATACAAATCAACAATTAAGACATAATTAATCTATTCATAAAGCATTTTTTGTTTCTCAGAAAATACAAGTCACTCATTTCTTGCCCTCCTTTGTCTTGTTCTAACCAAATGTGTTACTCCCATAGCCAACAACAGCAAGTATATACTGCCATCTTCTGGCTGTCTTAAGTATATGAATGAACTGGAGTAAATCTCTAGGGGAATACTTGGGACTTTCCTTAGTATATGCTTTCCAAAACGGCTCTGTGTCCCAATTCTCAACTCTACCTCTGTTACTTTAAACTAGGTTTGAACTAATGACATGAAATAAGACAAGCACTCAGTGGACTGTCTTGGGTTCAGTTTATTAATAATTCGGGACAAAGAAAAGAAATGCACTTAAAAAAAAAACATGGCTTCTAAACATAGTTTTTTTTTTTTTTTGTATAAGTGTATAAACATTTTAAACAAAATAAAAAGCCTTCATCTATATTTAAGTTAAATTAATGTTTCAATTTGGCAGGTCATAAAGCAGAGGCTGATTGTAACAGTCTGATAGACTCCATTATTTTTTTTTTTCATGACAAATGACCAGTTTCCTCTCTCCTGTGTAATTGCAGCTTGAGAAGCACAGTCTGAAATGGCTGTTGAATTGAGCTAATGTGAAATGCATGACAAACTACACACCACATAAAACAGCAATTTCTCCACTAAATTAACCGGTAAAGTCACCCATAATAGTGTGTTTGAAATGAAGTGGAAGAGTTGAGATGGGGAGATGGATAAGTGGGACTAGGACACTTCAAAGCAATATTTAAACACTTTTGTAGAACAAGTTTTATCACAAATACCAAAAATATAAAGGTGATGAACAGTCACTTTCTGGCGTCACTACCAGCTTCAAGCTTATCGCTATTGTTGCTAATAATATACAAGCAAACCTATAGGGAGAAAACACACAGAGCAAGGAAAAATAAGGCAACATTGTTGCAGTTATCATTCACAATATGCTACCACTAGGGCTGTATACCAAAGGTGTTCAAAATAACAGGTGTGAGTGACTTAACTACAGATTCTGGGGAAGCCACTGTGGTTGGTCTGTTGACAAAGTCATGTGATGGTACACTTGATTAAAAAAAAAAAAAAAAAGAAAAAAGAAAAAGAAAATATCACTTTAGGAGGGGAAGACAGACTCAAGTCAAGGACAAACTTAAAATTACCCTTCAATTTCTCTGATTCAAGCCAAAATAGTGCTGACAGCAGCTCTGGCAGCTGCACTCTGTAAATCATAAACAACAGGCTAGAGACAAAGAACAATAGGAGTCTTAAAACATGAGCATGTGGGTGACCGTTTTCCCACATATTATGCTGACCAAGCACAGTAGTGCAATAATCCCTTACCAAAAACATATATACAGCGGTAAAAAAACAGAGATGACATGAGAATGTAATAAAAAAAAAAAAAGAATCGGAAGAAATAAAATACTCACTCAACACATTATACACACATGTACTTCATGCAGAACTAATCATTTTGGAAGCTACTGGTTACCAGTCAGACACACCCAAGAGGAGGACAGAGAAGAAGAGAAGCTGACAGAAGATGGATGCATGGATGGATGGATGGGTGGGGGAGGAAGAGGTGGTGGGGGAAAAAGTGAGGTTAATATTAGGGCTCCACAGAAAGAGCAACTGATGGCGAAAGGCAAATACTCCACCACAGAAACCCTGCCCTGGCTCAGCCCGGGGCCTCTCTTCTACCCTCTACACCAAAAATACCACTTCTGGGATTACAGAGTAGGATTAATTTTAGTGAGCATCCAACATGCACCCACCCACACCCTCCGATTTCCTTCTCATCTTCCTGCCTCGAGTCAGAAGATGCTCCAGCTCTCTGCTCACCAAATGTCAAAGTGCTCTCTCCCACAGAGATGGGGCTAACTGCTAGAATGGTAAGCACTTCAGAGAAGACAGCCAAGGAAAACAATACCACACAAACATTCACACATGAACATTGCATATCATTACACTGCAAAAACAGTCTCTTGCTCCCACCAAAAGTCATCACCTGGAGCTACTAAGTCTCTCCTGAAAAAAAGTATTTCACTGGAGGTAAGACGAGAAAGTACATGCACTTGTGGCCCACGGTAACTTGTGAATGTGTGTCCAAATGGGGGGGATACATTTGGAGTGAGAGATTTGCACAGTTGTCTAGGCAGGAGAGGCTTAACGGGTGGAAACAGCTGCCTCCCTTTGTGTGTGTACCAAAGAGTGTGAGAGAGAAAGAGTACGAGAAAAGAGAGAGAGAGAGTCCATCTGTCTTTGTGGCATGAAGCTGGTCCTGTCTTCAGCTCAGTATTTGGGTACTTTGGTGTAATCCTCCTGGACAACACTCTTGCACAGACACATGGATAGGATCATTCCCAGGAGCTGGAGGAGATGGAGATGTCAACTGAGTTACCAAAGCAACAACTTACTTTTTTTTAGTTTCATCAACCAGCACACACAAGCACACACTCAAATACGTCAGAGTTCTCCTACACATCAGTGTTGATTGTGACGCACATTTTTGGATTTAGTCGAGTAGCTATCTTGTGTCAGTGTGACTAATTGTTCTTGTCACATTTTAGTCATTTTGATTCAGTCTAGCTACTTTTAAGTTGACTAAATCTCTAATTACATGCTGTCCATTTGCAAAAAAAAGGGTTAGGGTTAGGGTTAGGGTTAAAAAAAAGCAAGTTTATATTTGTCATTGGAATTTGAGTTATTCCACTGTAGCCTGCAATTCTCACCAATGATAAATTGTTATTCATTGTGCATGAATTCAACCAAGGTACTAGAGAAAACCATAGACTCAGAGATCAACATTTTTGTCCCATTACCATGTCAACAACCTTCAGTATACAAGGGATTTAGTTTTAGTTACTGTTTTTTTAAAGGTGTTGTGGACTGTCTGATTCATTATCATTTGTCTGAAAAAGCGGGTGCTTGATGAACATTTTAGTCATGTTTTTTGTCGACTAAATGAACACTGCTACACACAAGTGTCCACGCACAAGCAATCGCACATGTATGCACACACACAACAGGCTTCCTATAAATAGAGGTCCGAGAGGGTGCTGGGGTCATCTGCACAGCTAACATGTGCCTAATTCGCATATTAGGGTCACTGTGAGGGAGTGACAGATACCTCCAAGACTGCCACTGCAACACAGATTCCAAGAATAACTCCACAGTTCTCCAGGAGCCATTCCTCCACACTGGAAATACACCCCTAGAGAGATGAGACAGAGGGGGAGAGGGAGCGGGAAAGAGGTTAAGAAAGACACAGAAAGGCAGGCAGCATGACTGCGAGTGTGTGTAGGGGTAGGGGCAGAGAGAGCGATGAATGGCCGTATGATCCCAGCCGGACATGAACAGAGCCCTCTCCAAACACAACTGTTGTCTTTGGACTGAGCCACTGAGGGGAAGAATAGCAGGGCTTAGCTGAGACTGAGGAAAATGGTCCACTGAGAGAGATAGCTATATAGTGAGGGAGAGAAGGTAGGGGGGTGGGGGGTCTGAAACACACAGACCAAACAACAGCACAGAAAAGCTTTCCTGGTGTTTGAACAAATCACACAGTACAAACAACACGCCTCAGCTGTCAGTATTCACTTGGCTGATTAAGCACGACCATACAGCCACACTGAGCTGGCAGTGGGAGTTACACAACGTGAATCAAATCGGGTTACGTAATGAGTAAAGGTGTGAAGTCTCAAAGAACAATGCAGGCAGAGCTTGTGTTTCACGCTGCTGAGGTAAACTTTAGTCAACCCAACCACAGTCTAGACCTGGGACATGGGATGTGTTTATCATAGAAGAACAATTCAGATTGGGTAAGGTGAGGTGTCAATCAGACAAAGAGAATAAAAATATAGTAAACTGATTTTCAGATAGTCATTGTGATTGTCTAAACTATAAAAACACTCACTGTTCACTGTCTTAAAAATCAAAGTTAAATGCGTTAAAATCTACCGCTTACATACTTAAAGCAAAAATCTGTATTGCTATGACACTTAAAGGAAAAGTTCCTTTAAGCGTCCTTTAAGTTCACCCAAAATTTACCCCATATACCTCAAATTTCTACATGGTGAAGGTGGACAGATGCAGTCTGCCAATGTTCTTCATCAGGAAATAGCTCCCAATGAAACAGCCCCCAAGGGCTGTGACTTATGCTGGGTATCCACGTCATTGTTTTTGGAAAGAACTGCTGCTGCTGTTGCGTTTTTCCGCATGTAGATTTTTTAATTTGACCTCCTCAAAACAATACCCATCCAGCCCCATTGTATTAGGGTGGCTAGAGACAGGAAAGAGTGTGGCAGACTGGAAACCTCACCAAATTATACAGAAACTCTACAGAAACTAACTAAAACATATATATATATATATATATATATATATATATATATATATATATATATATATATATATATATATATATATATATATTTATATATATATATATATATATTGTTTTTTGGGTGAACTGTCCCTTTAAGTATATTTATAAATACTATTTGATTCTGCCATGCTGTTCCTGCTTCTATTCACTTTTAATACTGGCATAGCTGCAGAAGTGTATTTTAAAGAGATTTATTTTTTTACAGATTTTCAACCATGGTGACAAAATGACATTGAAAATTTTGTAAGCACTACGTACCGTTTCATAAACAGGAAGATCTGTGGATAGATGCTCACACAGCCCTGTCTCCTTGATGTCAGTGCCAGGCTGGGAATCATTGCGACAGGAGCAGGGATAGAGGATCTGGGAACTGTTCCTAATCCAGATGTTGTCGGACCAGTTACCTGGACCAGTCCACCCGCAGCACTTCATCTGGTCAGAGAAACAGAGGGAGATAGACAGACAGAGGGAAAAGAATATAAGGAAAATGAGAAAAGAAGTTCAACTTAGTATAATAATAAAAACTTTTTAAAGCAGGATATTGGCAAGGGCAAAAAATGCTCAAAAAGAGGACAAAAGAAAGGAGAGAAAGCACTAGCGAGATTTATGGCACATCAAGTAAGATTAATATAAAACTGTCAAATCCATTGCAGCAGTGAAGGAGCATTCCAATTGTTTTGTTTGAGACCAATCCCTTCTTGGCTGCTGTCCCCAACAATACCACAGGGAAAAGAGGCTTGGCAGGAGAGAGGGGAAGAAAGAAGGGGGAAGGAAACAGGGCAGAAAATTCAGAAAATCTTGTCTAACAGTATCAGACCATGGAGCCTTCTGGCTTCAGCTGGTTATAGACTGTTAATTTTATTTGCTGTATTATTTTATTGGGTTTCATGTGTTGTAATGTGGTTCTGCATTGTACATGGGACTAACTCTGACAGGGTGGTGGTTCAGTTCCCCTTGGGGGCACGCACGCTGCAACTATACACATGCACATTGCTGTAAGGCACTTTAGATGAGAGTGTCAGATAATGGTGTACGTTCTACTGATACTGATGGTACAAACCTGAGCTCTACCACTCCTACTGATATTACTGCTCTACTATTTGTAGCAGAGCAGTCACATGCCTCTACTACTGCTCATACTTCTACTACTTCTTAAAACATTATTACCTATTATTCTATTCCTTCATAAATACAGTTTTTATTATTTCTTCTTCTGAGATACTTCCTAATTCATATTTTCTGTAAGGCACTCTAATATATTACATGGCTCTGTGGTATTTGTCCATGTTTAATGGGTATTGATGAAGTCAGCAATAAAATTTATCTCTCTATCATAGTTGTCTGGTTCGATACATTAATTTGTTCCTTTTAGGCCAAACAAAATAATACCTTGGGTTCCGGTTCCTTCTCATTTAAGGGCATGAGTAGGTAGGGAATTTATTTTATTTATTTATTTATTTATTTTATTTAGCATTTTAAGGATGGGTAGGGAGGATTTATTTTATTTTATTTATTCATGGGAAGGATGGGTAGGTAGGGATTTTATTTTATTGTATTCTTTTTTTTCTTTTCAGAAACAATGCACGGGTTACTTTTTAAATATAATTAATTCAATATTTGCATAAGTTACCACCTTTTTAATGGACGGAGCAGCGTTATTACTCGCAGAGGGAGGTGTCTCTGGCTCGCATCACAGCACTAGGTACCTGAAGTCGAATACACCCATCACACCCACCGCCATAAAGCCGAGCTCCATGGTGGGGGCAACATGACGGATCCCCCGTCATGTTTGCCTGCTGCACTTGCAAATCTACAATGGCACTGCTTCACCTCTTTCACTGCATCTGCAAAGGTTTTCTCTTATAGTCAGATTACTTTCACTGGTGGTTTGCGAGGACAAATCACACACACCGTGCAGAAGTCCATTCTTTCCATCCAGTGCTGTCGGTGTCGATGTGATTCCATGAAGTTATTTTCCAAAGTTACGTGAGAACATCACAAATAAGGCGAGTGCAACATAGATCAAAATAAAAGCCCTGCTTAACTTTTGACCAATGCCAACAAGGTCACACTCGGTCGCATAGTGCCTTTATTCTATTTTTTTTAATTTTATTTTTACACAGAGGCCAATAAAATAACCTGACTCGGGGGGTAAATGGGACACTCGGTCGGGAACCAGAACCCAGAAATGTTTTTTGTCTGGCCTTATATTGCAACACTGTAACTTGCTTATGAAAAGAGTTTTACAAATAGATACTTAATAGCTACAGTCAATCTTCATTAGTATCCGCTGTGTAGACTCATGCAGCCTTGACACATGTGTAAAGCAGGTCCAGGAGTCAACTCACCGTCCTCTGGATGTAGTCCCAAGTATGCTCTGTGGTTCTGTTCTGGCCAGTGTAGTTGACCATCATGCCCTTAATGATGTTGGACATCTCGAATTTCAGCTGAGGAAAACAAATGAGAAAGGCATATCAGTCATCAAAGTGAATAATGTACATAATACTGACTGTTAGTTTAGAGTGCACACAAACAATATGAATGGTTGTACATTTATATGTACGAGGATGTGTGTCTGATATAAGTGATATAAGTTAATCTTATAAATTAAAGGTGATGCTGAGGAAATGAAAAAACATGCCCGCACACTGAACCCCTTCCACTGAGATTTAATTGTGTGACTTTTTAACCAAATGGTATTTATCAGGCAAGACCTGAGTAAGTAAAGTCTGATAAAGCACTGCTTCTGTTTTTATGTGGGGTGACTGGGAGGTATCTGCAGAGCACTACAGAGATGAGTGAGAGCCTCACCCTGTTCTGGTAAAGGGCACCACCCTGCCCTGTGGTAAACCTTAAACACAGGGAGCAGGTCTGCGCAGGGACACACACATGCTCTCGCAGACACATATAAACACACACCCGCACACACACACATTCACAAATGCAAACACACAGCTCAAAGGCAAACAAAAGAAACCGTGACAGCACTCTCCACCTATCCTGAGTCCTGGAGCGGTGAGGTTAATCACAGGAATGGCTTTTAAAGTGCTGAGGAGAAAATGGTCGTGTTCATGAAATATGAAACCGGCTGGTGCGGTAGGTGTGTGTTCAAACAAAACACTCCCTTTATGAATGGAGAGCAAAAACACGTAGGCTTTATGCCTTATTACATCTCGGCATTGTTCCTCACAAGCGATCACAACAAGATTATCTCAAATGCCCCTTTTCAACCAACCATGGTGAGTTACTAATCCCACCTGTAGAGGGCACTATGTCATCAGACACTTCAGCAAATGGTTTCCACCCCTGAGGGAGTAGTTACCACTGCCTCAGACATTGCAATTTTAGACATACCGGTTAAATATGTCAGCATATAACAGTAGCTTATGCCCCTACTACCCCACCATAAACCTTTTGCTCTCTCTCTCTCTCTCCTCCTCCCTCACACACAAATGCACACACACACACACTAACACACTAAGTTTGAGGGATGGAGACATACAGTGCATGAGCCTCTACATTACCTCCTCTACACATGTCACACATCTCACTGAGCCCACCTGCTCACTCTGTCTCACTTTCCATCACATCAATCAAAAACCTGTGCCCCCATCATTGCCCATGTTTCCCCTACCACAAAAATTAGTAATGACAATCATCTACCCACTAATGGTTCAAATATGTGGCCTCAATTACGCACAGTAGTTTGTTTACATAGTTGGTTTATAATTTGTTTTATTTTTATGTGTAAGGAGGAAATATAAATATGAGCAATGTCTAATTCAGTACGGCTTTCATATTTCTGTTGCACATTTCAGTCCCTGCCCTCATCCCTGCTACTAATAATGATTCCTCCAGAGGAAATGCTGCTCTCTATATTCTGAGCTAACTCTCACTTTCATCACGAGGTGTACAGCGGTTTCTTAAAAGGCCTCAGTCAAGATCTGAGTGCAGCAAAAAAGAAAAGTGGAGAAGCAGGAATACCAAGTAGGTCCCAGGTGTATTGAGGGCAGGAAGGATGAGGGAGAGAAAGAAAGCAAGGAAAGAACAGGGGAGAAGGTTATAGAGGAAATAAAAGTTCAACAGAGAATAAAGAGAGATGGACAAATTACGAGGGAAAAGAGTAAGCACGCATGAGCAGACAAAAGATGGAGATATTGTACTAAAACTAGGTAACAATGACTTACCCGGTCCCTCTGGAAGTAAATGAGCGCTGCAGCAGTCACCTGGGCGATGAGGATGAGCAGGAGGCAGGTAAAATACTGTGGCGGGGGAAGAGATGAGGCATTACAACTATGTTCGCACACAACTAAAAAACTAAAAAAATAATAATGTGCTGTCTACAGAGAATATCAAGGAAGGATATGATGGGATATGAGCAGTCACACACAAAAAAACAGGAAAAAGCAGGAAACCACTGTTCTGCCATTATAAATGAGACCCGGAAACACAAAAAAATCATGAAACCCTGAAATCTCTAAACAAGACCGGTGGGGAAAAAAATGAATCACATCCCCAGGCAAGGCAGACACTGTTACTTTCATTTTTGTTTGGCATTAATCTGCATTAAGAGTTCCAGCATACCAACAATAATCTCTGAAGCCATTAACAGAGGAACAGTGTAAGCCATCAAAGACCCTTCCACAATAATGTCAGTATGTCCCCCCCTAAGCATATAGGATGTCACATGGAGGAAGAGGGGTGGTGTGTGAGATCCCCAGGCTAGGGGCTGCCAGCTGGTCATTGTCATTTGGGGAAGTAGGTCACTGCAGTGTGTCTGTTAACCCCTAGCAGGTTTAACCCTTTGGAGGTCGTTTACTCATCCCCACTCTTCCTGTAACCCCTAAGTCTCACTAGCTTTATCCCTGTAACGGCCCTCCTCTCAGTAAATCCACACATGCTGCTGCACCCCACACTGACACACATACACAGAAATGAGAAAGGGCTTTTCTGTCACCAGGTATCCATCATGTGCTCTTAGTTTTGCTTCAGTTTTCTAGCAGGTGCATTTACATTTAGGTTTCCTTTCTCACCTTCAGAAGAAAAAAAATAACTCTGCTTTGTGTATTATAAAAGTTTGTATAGCAATTTAAACAGACAGCCAGATGGCCTGAGTATTATTAGTTTATGCACTGTGGTTGGGTGTTAGGTCTTAAATAAGTTACAGTTTGAGACGAGTTAGAGAAGTGACTATAATGCCTCACCAGGCCCAGCAGACAACGGATTTCATAGATGGCTCCTATGCAGCCGAAGAAGCCCATGGCCATGGACAGGGAGCCCACTCCAATAAGGATGTAGGAGGCCACCTTCAACGTGTTTGATGACTCCTCTGAAGAAAACAAACACACAGGAAGAGGTTAACTGTTTAGCACATCACAGAAATACAGACACAAGCCAGCTGCAAAGTCTACATATGCTACCTTGTGACTGTGTATTAACCTTTACAGCTAATCTCATGGTATATGTTTAACACTAAATACAACCCTGCAGAGCACAGCATGCACTGACACATATAATCTTGTCTGGTAAAGCGAGAGCACGGAAGGCCTGTTCTCTGTTCTTGTTTTTCTTTCAACCAGTGCGCGTCAGACAGCAAATCTGGAGCTCAGAGGTAGGCCTGGTGCACACACAAAACCATGTTGATACAGAAGGTTACAGCAACTAAAAAAAGGTTTCACAGAACAAAGCAACAGAAAGCCTTGAATTACCATGCTGAATTCAGAGCTTTCAGTTGCTTCTCTATACCAAAAGATCATGTTAATAGTTCTGGACATGACAAGACAAGTTAAAGTGCTGAGTTGATTTGTCTCTTTTCCCTCCATCTCCACGTATGTAGAGAGGGAATGATCCAGGAGAATGGGGGCAGGGACTGGAATGGATGACTATAAGGATGGAGAGGAGATAAACTTTAGCCAGTATGTGAATGTGTGTTATCTGGTCTGGAGAAGCTCCAGAGATCAAGAGCTTGGTGTGCAGATGAGGCCTGGATCTGTGCTCTGTGATATGGCTCCAACTCCCAGAGAATCCTGGTCTAAGCAAACCAGCCAGCGCTATCAGATATCTCACCCTTTCATGACCCATAGTGGAGAAAACAGACAGTCACAGCAGCCCATCTACCACTGTTCCATGAATAAAATGTAATGCTGCTTCAAAGCTCTGGCTTGTTCACTATGATGCTAAATAGTTATTCCAAAACCCTGTGTCATATTATCTGTTGATTCTCCATGCAGCAATCATGAGATAAACCCTGGCACATAAACAATGTGAAAGAACATTCCCACATGAAAACTTGCAGCCTTTCCAAGTACAACTCCACGGTGCAAAATCATATGAATGTAAATATATACCCTGCTAAGTACCGGTGTGCACACATACACATGCATGCATGTATGCACATACACACACACACACACACACACACAATCATACAAGCATAAACACAATGACGCATGCAAAGACGCATGTACATCCCTGGTTCTACATATTGCAAGAAAAACACTTCTGTCGTGGTGGTTTGGGAATAATTGAAAGCTAAAAGGCCTCGTGGGCCCTCCACCTCTTTTAAGTAGAGAGCAGGCACCATATAGAGTGTGTATGTGGCTGTAAGGTAGCATTTAAATGGGGGGCAGAGAAACATATAATCTATATTCAGCACTCTTGCACCATTTCAGTCTCTCTCTCTCTGTCTTTTACTCACTCACATACACAGCATCAGCAACAGCAACAGCCTTAGAGATGGATATCACATAGAGGGATGCATAGCGTGCTTAGTGCAGGAAATCTCCCACCACTAACAGAGATTCACTGTAGAGATAGAGAGCAGCAGCCATACTGAAAAAGTGTGTTTTGTCAAATGGAGACATCTGATGCTCAAATCAGTCACATAAAATATCAATATCTGTAGTACAGAAAATAGTGGTGAAAAAGAGCGCAGTTCTGAACTAGGGTTGCTCATAAGTGGGTAAAATGATAATGTTATTTATTCTGCTAGATGTTGTCACCTTTTTTAATCACAATTATTGGTCTCAATGATCTGAGAAGCTCTAATCTGCTATTAATAATTTAAAATTGTGATGTGTTTGCACATCTGCAGCCCTAGGTTTTACTCAACATGTGTCCCAGTAAAAATATACACCGTGGAGTTGTCGGAAATGCCTCGCAACATTAATGCAATCTCAAAATAATTATGCACGTGGGCCACAGCTGAATGCTTAATTGAAGTGCTGAAATGATTAGTTGATTCATCAATTAGTTGCCTGACAGGAAATTAATCTATTATAAATTTTTATAATTAATTCATTGGTATTTTTATTTTATTAATGACTTCAATAAAGATTTGCTGATTACAGCTTCACTAAAATTCAGATTAAGATTAAGGTTTAAATTAAGAAAACAATTTCAAGCATGACTTTGGGCTCAATTAACTGACAATTAGTATTTTTGATTATGTTGGACACATTATACATGCTTAATCAATTAATTTATTGCATTGTATATGTATTGTATCATTCCTGGCATGTAAAAGTAACTCATCCATTTGTTTTGCCTGACAGTTTCCTTTGTCATCTTACTGAGCTAGAATTAGCAGAAAACAATGCAGAAAAGAACATTCAGAGGGATTTTAACCTTTCAGCTGCAATTTGTATCCTACATTCTTAAAATGAAGATCTTTTCAAAATTCAGACATGTGTTTCCTCAAGCTCTCCACCAGGTGTATCCAAGCTGCAGAGCAACAGATACTTTACAAGCCCTCCTCTGTTGGGCTAGCATCTGTGTGTCTTCTGTGGTAATGCTAAAACATAGCTTTCTCCTGAAGTCAGCATGTGTTTGCCTGGTTGCTCTGTGCTGCTCTGTCTTGTAAGATGGCAAGTTTCCATCTAGGTCTCGGCTGGATATTCGAAAATAGTTCCACGGGTTGTTTCCATGGAAATTTCCATTTAAAGAGGCAAGAATCATGGTGCCCTTTAAGAAAGTTGCTCAAGGAGGAGGAGAACTGTTTGGTAATGCAGGTCCTTATGTAAACACAGCCAAACACTATACATTCAGTCTATGTAGAGTTGAAGAAAATGAATGCTTGACATTATTTACAAATTTAAGCTGTAAACATAACATCAGTGCTACACTGAATTTGTATAGTTAGAGGTATGCATGATTTTCCAACCTTACTCTGGAACATTGGAAAAGGTTTCCGAATTGAACTGCAGCTCACCTCCATATTGTGCTTTGGCTCACTTCTCAGCTCAAAGAGCTCCTCTCCAAGGCATACTTTTGTTTAACTTAAGACAAGCTTTGTTTTGGCAAGTGCCACTATGATAAACTCAAGATGTCATATCACGGTGGTAAACTGTTAACAGTGCTGCACTGATAGAGAGAATACATTGAAGGGAAGCTGACCTTTTAACTAAAGAATAGAGGGACTGAAACCAAAACATTCCATAAGTTCCCCTGAAGTACTTGGGACAGCTGCAAAGGGCTCTATTAATGCAACTCGTAAAGAATGGAAACTAAAAACACAGAGATCCTGTTTTCGGTTAGGCTATGGTACAACTTCTGAGGAGAGCCCAGAGAGTCAATAAACAATGTTGCCTGCTGCTTTGGTTTTTGTTCCTCTATGGAGAGTGGTGCGGAGTTTCCAGTGAAGTTACAATTCCAGGGACTGATGAAGGAGCTGAGGAGGAACTCAGGGTAGAGAAAGAGAAGGAGCAAAGAGGGTCACTAGGCCCCACATAGTAAGGGATATCCTCACGGTATCAGCAGAGCGGGATCGTGGCTATCTCTGGAGGAGCAGCTGGATTATCATAACAATTGGACTGGGGCTAGTAGGATAGTGGGGATAGTAGAAAGGCACTGTGCTGGCTTCTGTGGTTCAGACTCCAAACTAGTGATACGCAGACTCAGCTCAGCAATGACCTTAGAGTGATTCCACTGAGGGCTGTGGCCTTGAGTATTGAAATATGAGCCAGAGGGAGATAGGACCCAGTTTGACTGGTGCAGGAAACAAGGCCAGCTCTGGTCAGTCTTTGTCAAAACTTCATTTTTTTTTTTTTTTTTTTTTTGCAACTCATTAGTCAAAGCAGCATGGGTGTCCAGTCTAAATATAGATTACTGCTGGCCTGTTCAGCCTTCAAAAATGGACCTTGCCCTTTTGGACAATTCTCATTGTGATAGACTGCATACAAAACAGCTAAAAAAAATATTCCAAGTGTTAACTAGAATTAAAAGCAAGAGTTACGGCCTCTTGTGCAAAGCATTCTTGTTCAGGGGCAGTAAATCTCACACAGTCTCGTTACAAAGTATTGTATTTGCCTTCCAAAGCATACCAAGTTGCCAGATAAGAAATTGAAAGAATTCTTCGTTATGGACAAGCTTTGGGAGCACAACTTCACTGCTGCTCTTGGCAACGCTGCATCTGGGCCAAACACATTGAAAGCATTTATAACAAGATTTATGGTAGTTTGAGTTTCCATCCATGGTTCCCTGTGCTCTTCAGGCAAGATTGAAACGAGGATTCATTACGCTTCTATGACTTTAGGCAACTTGGTTTCACTTTCTGCAGTTTCTGTATTCTAAATAACCTAAATTAGACACAATGTGTTCATGATAAAGGTAACAAATTTGCCACCTGGAGGACTGGCTTGATTTTTTTCTCACAGAGTTCATCTGTTACCTCCCACTCACTCAGCAAGAAAAGTCTAGAAATAGATCTGTGACATCTGTATAAGGGTGTGGGTGTGTATTTGTGCGCCTCTGCAAGCTCAGGGGGTGAGAGATGGTGAACAGGCAGGGTAAAA
Organism: Myripristis murdjan; assembly: GCF_902150065.1. Taxonomy (NCBI): domain Eukaryota; kingdom Metazoa; phylum Chordata; class Actinopteri; order Holocentriformes; family Holocentridae; genus Myripristis; species Myripristis murdjan. The sequence continues at coordinate 16,718,667 of NC_043985.1, read as the reverse complement.
GTACTCAATAACCTCAATAACCCACTGCTCAGAGGTAAGCGGCTATTTTCCAACATAAGATGAAAAAACTTGAGATACCTTGATAATCATTTTTATAGTGAGAGCCTGTCACCTCTTGTCACTGACCAAATCCCCTTGCACATACACGCAATGTCTGTTACTGTATGCTCATGAACGTCTAAACAAGAGAACAGCTTTCGAGTGGTTGAGGAAGTCATCAGCTTTCAGTGCCGTGCCACATTTTTGGTTTGCTGTGAACATCCGTCTGATTTTATTGCCTGCTTCCCTTGGGTCCGTGGGAACGAGGCCAACGGGATGAAATCCACATAAGCTGCACAGAGCGGGCCAGGGGTTTTAGGATTTGACAAGCACACTCTCCAAACTCTATTTTCATTTTTGCTGTGCTTAGAACAGCTGAACCGACATGGATCAAAAGTGCTGAATGTTTGCTGGCATGTGTGTATCACTGTAGGACATAGTAGAAGTTCTCTGTAGGTGTGTGTGTGTGTGTGTGTACATGTGTCATATTACTTACGTAAAACAGCAATGAAACTTTGATTATCAAGGAGAACCCACAGTCCAAAGCCCATGATCAGTGCTCCAAAAATCTGTGGACAGTAAATTGAAGAGTCAGGTACTACCTTAGAGGATGTATGGCAGACATGCATGAGATAAAACAAGATGTTTTGTGTTGGTGTGTCTCAAAGAGAAGGCCGTATGTTTGCTTCTCCAGCCTTTCACATCTGGGACTAATCAGATCCTGTCCTCTCTCTGTCTGTCTGTTTCTCTCTCTAATAGCACAAGTGAGGGAAAAAAAGAGGATGTGGAAGGAGTTCAAGAGACCCATTCTGCTGGCTTGGTGGACAATTAATGCATGCCATCATCAAATATTTGTGGAAGATCTACCACTCAGACACAGCCTAACCCCTTAACATTAGAAAACTGGGTAGCATAAGTAATGATAAATGGGTCAAGACCAACGGCAGCAGAAATGGAAGGAATCATCACCTCTGGAGCGGAATGTACTGGCACTTGTGTCTGAACCAAGAAGAGGAGTAGGTTTATCCCCAAGACTGTTGTAATGAGGTTATGAAGCTGAGAACTTCTGTGTAATTAAGGGGATCCTTGTTTAGGAGATGTGGGGCGATGCAGTGGGGGCTACGTCCATAGATGAGAGGGTCTGTTGATTCACCAGCTTCCTCCTTCAACCCCCAACCCCGACAAGTAATTAGAGCCCTGGTTAAGAGTGGTTCACGTTGGAGGGACTGCTGAGCTCCTGGCAGTCATCATTAGCCCACCACTTCCTGGCTGCCCCTAGCCTCCGTTAGTCTCCTCTGTCCACACAGACACACACTGGTGCGTACACTCACACGCTTCCCATTAGACACCAGTCGAGTGTTCACATCAAAAGGTCTGTGTCAGATTTACAGCTGCAGACTCATTGGAAAGGTCTGGACATCCTCGGTGCAGAATTTAAAGAGAGGAGCAGTTGAGTCGGTTTTAAGAGAACCTGGGGTTTTATCAACCCCTGGACCTTGTGTTGTTGCTGGTGTGAGACAGGAGGCAACAAACAGAAACCATCTGCTCTTACTCAGCTCTGACTGTGCTGCGGTACACTGTAAAGCCTCTTCCTCAGGCACAACCACAGGTGATATTTCCCTGTCTATCTTTGCTGTGTTTGGTGTTATTTGAATAAAGAAGCCTATTCAAATAACCAACAGCTGAGAGGTTAAAAGAGCGTATCTCCTTTTTTTAAAAAAAAAAACTTAGATCAACAACATTGCTGGCAGTGAAAGTCCTGTGAGTTTGACAGTGTGAGCTGTGCGTGTGTAGGTATTATTGCATAGTTATGATGATGAAATGTAGTAACTTACAAAGAAGAGGAGGTTGAAAAGGAAGAGGAAGTACTTGGTGGCTGTGATGCATCCTTTCCCCATGGCTGATCTTCTGAAAAAGAGACATTTTTGAGTTATCCAAGCTTAAACTGAGAGTATCAGAAAACAGGAGACAGAGAAAAAGAGAGCTGCTTTCATTTATTTAAGCTACACAATAGGGGTCTTGACTGAACAGAGCTTTAATGGCCAAAGCAGCAGCAGCAGCTTTTTCGACGCACATGTTTTTCAACTCCCAGACAACCCAACATACACTAATCCCCTCTTTTGCATGAAAACAACAACTGGCCTGTTTTCTTAGGATATTAGATTTATATGCCAGTATTTCATGCTTATGACAAACAAGAAAAACTACCCTGGTGAGACAGATTGGACAGAGAACAAACACAAAGTCATGATGACTTTGTGGTCAGCAACAGAGTCCATGTGGTCAAGCATGCAACTGTCATCACTAGCAAAGGGAAACCATTCCTATCTACGGCTGTTTGTGGACAACACAAGGCCTGTTGTAATGAAACAAAGTCTTTAACAGTCAACTTTATGAAGCATTTCAAGCCTATAAAAAGAAATATCCAGCCAAAATCAACAGGTCTGCTGAAGCCATATGACCACATAAGTAATTTGTAGTAGTAGTTACTGCTGTGAATCAGATAGTCATGACAAGTTGAGAACTGTAGCAGACGGTCTTTACTTGAGGCGTGTTACAGCAACAGATGTCTGTTACAGCAACAGATGTCAACATTGTTTTGCTATGATCAGTTTACATCTTTACGTCAGGGATCAACACAGAATGCCCATGACAAGCTCCCTCATACACACCTACAGAAACCCAAAAAACCACGTGCCCCACACACATGGTGAGAAGCAATGAACAGACACAGTGGTGAGAAACAACTTCCTGTGAGAAACACCTGCACAGGCCAGCTCCACACATACAGCAGGAAGCCTGGTTCAGAAACTCTCTGGCTACACGATTCAGCCTGTGCTCCAGAAAACCAAAGAAAATATTTACACCACCAGACCTTTTCCAACACTGAAAGCACTGAAAATATAACCGGCCATTGTGGTTATTTGACGAGTCTGAAAATATCCTATGAGGACAACTCCCCATGTATCAGATGACAAGCTATTCTCCTAGCCTCTTTTCCACGGCTGTAAGCTCTTCCCAGTCAACATTGTGATATGCTAGACCTTCCAAAAAAAAAAAAAAAAAAAAAATCGTTTTTGGCAGAAGAAAAAGTCTCTCTAAAATAGGAGGATTCTGCCCATAGAAGTGTTTTTTTTTTTTTTTTTTTTTTTTTTTTTTGGGTTATCCAAGGATTTATAATTCTTTAAAAAGGTCCCAATGCTTTATGCTATTGATCACTATAATTACAGGTGTCACTTTTTTTCAAATGGTGCATACCTCATTTTGGGATGAAACTGTACATGCACAATCCACAGCACATGGCTGTTGTGTTGGGTTTGTACAGTGTTGAGGAACAACGTTTAAAAAAACGTTAAAAGTAACACCTCTTGATAGTCAAAGTGGTTAAGTCGAAGTAATCCCCTGACTAATGTACTTTACTTTGCAAACACCCCCTTTATACACTCACTTACTCATACATTATAAATTGTGTACCTGTGTACTTACCCAAGAAACAGTTCATTAGAATGATGTCATAGCTACCATCTCTCTTTGATAAGTGGTTCATGACAACAAGACATGAGTTACAGGATAATTTCAACAAGACATGAGCTAACAGGTCTGTTTTGTTAAAAACGTGTTGTATAACACTTCTGAAGTGATATCAGGGTATTTATATTGATTAAAAACACATTGTTAGGACAATAGGTCCAGAAAATACTGGTTAGATATTTTTAACTCCCCCGGCTAGATTCATCATTCAGACAGCAGGATGAAATTCAAAACCAAAAGACAACCAAAGTTAACAGAAGTGGTGCTACTGGAAACTAATGGAGCACTTCCTGCAGCACATTTGTGGGTAACTGATAGGTGCCCAACCCATCTATTGTTTTCTGTCCTTAGTCTCATTTGCTAATGAATTCTGTATCTATCGATATCGTGAGTGTATAGCCTATAGCATCAAATTACATCAAAGATCAAACAAAGCCAGACACATGTTCGAACATAGATGACACTGCATTACCTTACTGACATTCATGGCGAGATGTAGCCTACACATACAGTTGTTTCCAGCCTATCAAAAAGTTGATTATACTGAACAACTGTGTTAATAAACCATAGGCTAAATTGTATCAGATAACAACAACACACTGCCATGTTTAAAAATTGAATCCAGTAAAAAGCTAAACCACATAGCAGATACACCGACTAAGAAGACAATCCTCCAAAGAGATTGTTGGTCTTTATGTCTAGATGGTGAGCAGCAGTGCACATTTCAATAGGCTTAGTTATGAGCACTATTATTTGTTGATTGAGTCAAGTCAATCTGGAATCTACTGGGGAAAAAAAATCCTAACAGTGCCTTGGTTTTATTTGGTATATTATTTCAAACAACGCTTTAAACAGATTAACAGGCCTAGACCAATGTGTTTTGAAGGGAAGTGGCCAGCTGACCATATGCCACTGCTTAAGGTTAGCAGCAATACCAAGCCAAACCATACACTCAGATTTAGTCTAGAACTTCCATGCGAGCTCACAGACTGAGCAGAAAAATAGCAGGACTGGAGACTGCAATGGAAATTGTAAACAGCGCCAAACTGCAATTGCAATGAACAACCGTTATAACCCTGATTATTGGGGGGTATCCATAATCCTGCCATAACCAAAATCAAAGGAGAATGTGGTTTATCTGACATCTGAAATGGGACAGGAGTATAACGTTAGACTAGGCAAAAATCTTCGAGCTCAGAGAACATGTGCAGAGCAGAACTGACTTGCCCTCAGAAAACTGAGTATGAGTCACCTGGACTCTCCAAATTCCGTTACCTCATACAGCTACTTTTTTTTTTTCTTTCACTGCCCCATTTCCCTCTTCATGGTTTGGCATGAGGTGCATTCACTATCAGATAGTGTTCAGGGGGCATTCAAAGGGGTGGTGCCATGAAATAAATGTCTTTTTAATATGCAATATAACATAAAAGTCAGTTTAGATGCATGGTGTGAAGACAGGATTATGGGAACATCATGTGGGTTGGTGGCATCAACTAGGGCAACCGACACAGGTCAGCAGTGGTCTTACTGTACTCAAAAAGGCAGGCAATATGCCAAATTCGCTATACCACCTCCTTCATATTCATATAGCATGACCCATTTATACATCTGCGAGTCCATTACAAGAGAACTGTCTAAACAACCTTGTATTAAACCCTCTAATAGCATGACAGAATCCCGCTTAAGCATCTGCAACTCTGGCTTATCTCTCTAAACAGACTGGATGTTGCTCAGGGTGTATGATGGCTTTACCATGATGAAACTCACGAGCGTAAATGAGAACTTGTGTGAAAGCAGAACGACTACCCATGCACCGCACACACAGGCACTTTCAGTAAGCACAGTGTCAGCTCGCAGGAATTTCACCTTTGTGAGTAATAATGCAGTTTGCATGCAGAAGTCTTATTTTGCATGCATACAAATGTAATGTTCATTCTTCAGTCCAAGTTAGGTTGAATGCTGGACCATGTTTTGCCATAAATGTAATTGGTTAATATAAATTTCCCACCCTCACCAGAGGCAGAAGATACAGCAGCATCACACTTACAACAGAACCAATAAAAGCCCTCTGAGACAAAAAAAAAAAAAAAAAAAAAAAAGGATTTTGTTGGGTGATATTACCATCTAACAAATTGTTCTTTCTGCTATGTAATTACTGTATCCTATGTGATTTTTTTTCTCTCGTCTTAAGGCTTCCATACCTGAGCCACAATAAAGGAAAAAGCTCTCCTCTTTTACCCAAGCTCTTAGTCATGTCCATTGTTTTAGGCTACTTTGTATGGCCACTGTGGCACAGTGTACAAGCCAATCACAACACAGTTTTCCACAAAGGGGATTTACAGTAACCCATGAAGTTTAGGGACACAATGGCCCAGCACTGAGCCCGCCCTGACTGTCAAAACTAAAAGAAAGTTGGGCACAGCTAAAAATGCTTGGAGAGCAGAGCAATTGTGTGTGTGTGTGTGTGTGTGTGTGTGTGTGTGTGTGTGTCTGTGTGCACTCATGAGCTGCAATATTGCTCAAAGACATGAAGTTCTCTCTCATAGAGGAGATGTGACTGTATAGGGTGGAAAGGCCCATACACTTGGTGATGACATTTCCCTTCTTGGGCAGGTCCCATGCGAAATATCTCACTTGTTCTCGCATGTTTCGTCATGGAAATGTCACCACAGTATCTTACAGACTTTGTCCTGCCCATATAGATTAGAGCAGAGATGAGATTTTGTCCAAAAGAATGCCCCCTGACATGCTTGCTGTGAGATGATTTTGTAGATAATTACATAACTGTAAACACTGTAGATGGGTTTGACGCAGTGAACCCTTTAATGAGGCCATGTTTCTTATTGTGCTAACTTCAACTGAGTGAAACAATAATGACATCTGGACCCAACTAGCCCTCATTTTGCCGAGGCTGAAGCTTCTCAAGGACCTCGGAAAGTCCACAGACCCCATATTGGGAACCACTGAACGGTCGTTGACTGAAACTTAAGTGCTTTACATTGTGTCAACATCAAAAACAAAGAAAAAAAATGCAACTAACTACTCAAGTCTTTCAAATAATGTTACATGGGCACCAAAGAAGACAGCATCCCCAGCGTGATTCAGTCACAAAAGACGGCACTGGCGTGAGAAAGTTGCAAAGTCTCAAAAAGTTTCAATCTGTAACAAGACATACTGCTACAAACTTAACCCGTTCTCTTAATTCATTCCCGTCTTGCACAGAACTTGTTCACAGAGAAAACGTGACAAGAACGAGTCGTTTTAGGCAAAGTAAAAAGTTTTCCAACGCCAGGAGAGAAGGCGGCTAACATAAACTTTACATCCGCGCGTTATCTTTAACCGTGAAGATAAAATGACCAACACTCACCTTTTTTATTCACAAAGTATACCGTCACAACGCGTGAGCTGTCCGTCTTCTGTCCAGTGCCGTGTGGCTGAGCCGCTGTTCGTCTCCGCTTGTGAGAAACAAGCTGTGTGCATGTGTTTGTGAGGGTTGTGTGTGCGTGTGTGTGTGTGTGTGTGTGTGTGTGTGTGTGTGTGTGTGAGAAATTAATGTTCACAACTCCACCACGCGGCAGACAGGGGTTACTTCATTAACTATTTACTGTCCAGTGCAAAAAAGTTGCCAGGTTGCTCTTGAGAGAGAGAGAGAGAGAGGGAGAGAGAGAGAGAGAGAGAGAGAGAGAGAGAGAGAGAGAGAGAGAGAGAGAGAGAGAGAAGGCTTTTAAAAGGGCATGCAAATATGATGCATATAGCTGATGAAATTGAAGTGATCCCTTGCATGCAGCAGACATAATCATGCCATGACAAGTTTAGTGTGATCTAACCACAAAACACCAAACATAAGCACTCTTCTTTCTTTCCAGTGTGCCGAGACCTGTCAGTGAATACTTGTTGTGGGTGCTGTTCTGTTTGTTGAATTTATCAGTATGTTTTGCTGAAGGCTCTGTACTTTCAGAGGTTACTCCAGATCGAGGGCATCCTGTTCCAGGCGGTGGGGCTGACAGCTGCCACATGAATTAATGTGTGCATTGGTGTTTTCCTGTGCGTAAAAGTCACAAGTCTCTCCCCGTCACTGTTAACACTCTAACCTCTTCTCATTGGCTTCACAAAGGGATCAGGGCTGCTTTTCATTGTTTAGGATTTGCTATTTTCCCAGCTGTATGCCTTTGACTTCACACTTTAATTTCAGTGAAAGGGTTGTTTGATATATCAACATTTTTGATTTCACAACAGAACAGAAAGCATGAGGTAAATACACCATAATCCTTGGGAAAATGTGAATCATGTGCATCATGTACACCATGCATGTATAGTGAGTGTGTATTTATGCCTTGGTGTGTTATGACTAACCTCCTAACTGATATACACCATGTGAAGTATCCTTGCAGCACCGTTGGGATTATTTCAGATATGTGCTCTCATTTGTGGCATGGGTGCTCTTTGCAGACACAGAGCACAACAAAGAAATATGTTACATCACTTTTGGAGTCTCCAAAATAAACAACAGTATCCTTTATTTCAAACTAATTGATGGAAATCCATAACAACTCCATGGTGAGGTACAGTGTAGCACATATATACATAAAAACACTTTGATGCTACAGCTTGAAACAAACTGACCTTGAATGTTATCCACAACAGTACAATATTGGTTTGGATTTACATCACAGGAAATTCATAACTTAACCATTCCTGTATATTTTCAAGGAGACAAGACTTACTAATGTTATCTCATACTAATTTACTTTCAGTGGCCTCGGTTGACCCGTAGAATTACTACTTTTTGTCAGTGCTAAACCAGAAATGCACAACAGATGATCAAAGTATGGCAGAAAACTAGAATGATGCTAGAGTCATCATTTCTTTGCATTCCCTCTCCTGCCGGTCCCGCATAGTGGATCTCTCCTAAAATAACCTGCTCCTCAGTGCTTTGAACACTTCCACGAGGCTGATGATTTGAGGCCTTGCGCATCAATGGAAATGGAATGATATTTTTCTTGAACTCCATAATTACCATGCTAGTGAGGGCAGAGCAGTAGGTTGGGGCGCACAATGTCATTCAGGATAGCTGCGTCTAATTAAACACTGCGAAAAGGATAATTACTACTTTAAAAAGGAGCATGGGAGACCTCACCCATGTTTCACGTTCTCTATCTGCGTTGCACGCTTACCCAAGTAACAAGCACATCTGCCTTGAGCGCTGCACTAACTCAGCCACAAAGCCACAACCACTCTGTGCTCAGGACTACTCCCTTAAAGGGCAGGACTGAACATGGTCATTTTGCTAGAATATGAACCACCTTTGTAGGAGGCCTGTGTTCCCTGTTCAGCTCAATATGATGTCGCAAGCAAAGTCACAACATGAGGGGAACTATCTGCAGAATGTCTTTTGACTGGCCTTAGGTATTAAAGGTTTGGAGTTCAAGAGACCAAAGACAAGATGGCATTTTTTTTGGCAAGGATCTAAAATATGAAGCTGGAGCATCACATACCTGAGGGCGTGTCCGGGAATTGGGAGGTAGAGAACATAATAACAGAGAGGAGCAGATTGGCGCGAATAGTGAATAAACACTGTCAAGTGCTGGGCAAAGTCTGTTTTTCACCACATACACTTTAAAACTGTGATGCACAAATAACTTTTTCCTTAGACTTAGCTACAACTGCTTCCATTTTTGGCTGAAACATCCATTCACTGTCATTAGATGTTCATTAACACTGCACACTAATTACAGTGCTGTGGGTACTTTGCTACAAAAATTTGTCTTTTTTTTTTCTTCTTCTTTTTTACAGTGGATTATATTGCATGCAGAATGTGACATCAAAACACAAATGTCACTTAAATATGTACAAGAAGACTCCGGACACATTCAATTAATGAAAAGGATTTCCAAGCGAAAGATTAACCTTTGAAAACTAATTAAACTAATAATGAACAAGTTCCCTGTTCTGCTCACAAGAACACCAAATGGTGGTAAATACTTTTATTTACAAATATACAAGAAATAGGATGCAGTGTTAATGACTGTTGTGTTAAGTAGTTTTAAGGCAAGGCTAAGTTGTATGTAAAAAACTGTGCTACATCAATATAAAGGAACCAGCTTAAGTTTACACTCACATGCTCGGCTTGTGACATTGGCTTACAGCTTAGGCAAGGATGTTAACAAGTTTCAGTAAGATCATGCAGGCAAAAGTCTTGCCTAGCAGTGTGCACACGGCTTCATATAAAGAGACCAATTTATATTGCTCCCTTTGTATGGGCTGGTGCACACATTAATCTATCAAAATTACATATAATCATCTCTTTTGTGTAAATAATCTGTACAAAATAATTCTTTCACTTTGGTAGAACCTCTTGACTGATACCGAAAGAATATAAAAGACAGCTGTCCCTGAAAAAAGGGTTCAATCGTGTGCTACGTATTGGATGGTCTAAATCTGAATTTGATTGATGGGTATGGTGGACAAAAAAATAAACTGACCTTTTGGGAGTTCCCTCACTGAGCTGACTGAGAGAGACAGCAGCAAAGAGAAGGTAGTGCCAGTCATCCTTATTTTAGGTTATCTGATTGCAAATGAAACATCCTCACACTAAATTTCAGATAAAATTTCAGATACACTAAGCATGGTTGATGATTCCCCAATCAGTGTGTTCACTGGCGGAGAAGCATGCGAGAGCACAGATATTCAGGCTTCACTTTAGCATACATATGAATTCACATCAACAGCATCAAAGAGGAAACAATTTATAGCACAAACTCTTGGTCCTTGGGTGTAAGAAGCTGTGTTAATATGCAACTTTTTCTAACCAAACAGATCACAATATATACTCAATCTGCAAAAAATACTCCTGTAGCTAGCTGTACATGAACAACACAGTCTAGTGTTTCAAATTACTCTGTACATATTAAATCACATGACGAGGAGCTACAAGAAGACACTGCACTACAAACCGCTATCCCGGTCTTTACAATGACAGCACTCAGAACTGCACATAGGAGTAATGTGTCTCAAGAGGGGCTTGATCTCTCAGCCCACTGAAAAGGTATTTTCACTGTGAGGTAATTTCTCATTCTTGTAGAGTCTGGATTGTGAGGCTGTGCCCATCTGTTGAATACTGGGGGTTAGAATAGGCAAGGTCCCATGGAAGGGGAGAGGGTGTACCCACGGGAAAAGTAAGACTCCAAGGCCCCACAGAACAAGATCCCAAACCTTCTGACTCCACATTTGTGATCTGTGCTCAGCTGTCCCCTCCCAGGCAATCCATGCGTACAACTCAGATCTTCTTTGGTCTGCGTCCCAGATGGTAGTAGTAGGCCAAGGTAACCACCAGGAAGAGCACTCGACTGAGGAGCAATAGGATGGCAGCGTTCGACATGGTGCCAATCTCCACCAAGGTGATGGATGTCACTATAACCACAGATCAAAACAATACTTCAAATGCCATGAATGCAATTCACTGACTTTGCAAGGAGCAGTTACTTTATTAACCTGCGCAGAATAACTCTAAATACAGTGCAATGCTGTCATACCATACTTTGACCACAAGATGGCAGCATTAGCACATTGCTAGAATGACCATGAACATTACCATAATCTATAAACAACTGACACAAGATCAGATATTAATGGGTGATTTTTCACAGTTCATTTGCAGAATGAAATATTACTAATTGTATTTATTTCTATAAACCTTGTTTTTTCCAATTAATATCAGTGAAAATATATGCTAGTAGGTTAACACGGGCAATATTAGCAATATTGTGACACAATTTTGGTTTCTGGATTTAGAGAGTTGATTACATAAATTAAACATTCAGTCATTTTCATCACAGAAAAAAAATTGAGTTTTTCAAAATTCATCTGTTTTTGCAAATAAACTTACTATTCACCCAGTACTGTCTCTATACAATCTCCCATTTCACTGTAAAAAGGGGTGTTAGGGGTGCAATTTTAAGTCACCTAGGAACTGGACAGCAAAGTAGCAGGCTTCACTGAGCAGAGTCCACTGGATGATGACCTTCTCTGCTGTGTAGAGACCATTCCACATGATGAGGGCCAGGCCTGGAGGGGGTCGGGGTTAAAGGACATTCGAGGTACAGGGGCATGGGAATGAAAACAGAGAACAAAAAGAGAAGCTCAGGAAAAGAGGACTGGCAGGTTCTAGGGTATTTCCCTTTTCAAATCTAACATTTCAACAGTTAGTAGTTGCAGCTGTTGGCACATTAGAACTGTATGCTATGCAATACAATTTGCAATCCATGTGATACCATGCATACAGCAATAACTGGAATACTGATTTTTATAATTAATCTGACTCATTGGATTTGATAAGAGATTGTGTTTGACGATTATTCCCCAACCTTTCATGGAGCTCCATTTTTCTGTATTTTTCTCCCACCCACGCACATTACCTATCTAGGCGATGGGAGTGTGTGGGGGAGGGCTGATGGGTGGGAGGGCAGAGGGACTGTATCCTCTCCCTGCCAGGATCCATCTGCGTGGCAGATGAAACCTTGTGCTCCTCCCACCTTTACTTTTCCCTGCCTTGTAAGACATCATCTTATCCTCTTGCTAATCCCCACAGTCCTACTGACATATACAATAAGAGGCCCATCTCTTGTCAGAAACATGACATAGGAGGGTGGTTTTCCTAGATTTACACTAGTGACATGGTATTCAGGTGTTATCTCCTCTTGGGCAGTACAGTATTTCCTTTGTCATGCAGGAAGGCTTTTATGATTTTCTCAGATTCATCAGGATATTATTAACATTGTACATTATAATGTGTGGTTCCTGTCACTTTCCCATAAAATCTCTGGTGAAGGAGGAGGATAAGAAGAATCTATGTATGACATTCTTTGCACTAACAATGGAGCTGTCCGCTGTCCTCCTCCATACTCCCCAACTGTACATGCAAGGCCTACGTACACTTAGCGTTGTGGAGAGAGGCGCTGACAGCAATATTACGGAAATGCAGTGTACTGTGCTCTAACTTTGCTGAAAGTGATGAGCTGGAAAACTTCACTGGAATCACGGCATGATTGCTCTCCTTCTATTTTCTTCCCCTGGTGAAATCTTTCTTTCCCATCAAAGAAGAGTCTAAGTGCTACCTGCCTCCGTCACAGTCACTCTGTTCCTCTTCACAGGCCCATCAGAAACCCTGTAACTACTGACTGACTCACTCAACAACTTGCCCGACTGTCTTGTCTAAGACTCAGGCCATTAAAATAATTGCCCACATCTCCAACACGAGGGAGCAGAGCATAGAGGCAATAATTACCTTGCACTTTTATGAGCATCTATTGTCTGCTGTCAATGGCATGGCAGTGCAGGGCAAAAAGCTCCATTTAATATGTGATTAAGTGAAGTAGCAAAGCAGCAAAATTTTAATGCAGAGTAATATGCTGCCTCTTCTCTGAGCTTCAGGCCAACCCACACACACTGGTCTACCATCCCCCACTGTGTTCCCATGGGATTTAGAAGTGATATATGGGGGCACAGCAACAGTGGCTACTGGAATTATCATGGCCAAATAATGTGGATGTGTCCTTGTGATTCTCTCATATTGATCTGTAGATATGCATAGCAGATTCAAACTGTATGGCTCCTTTATTGGGTCAAAGGCACACAGCTTGAGCAAAAAGAGGGCTTTTTGTACATATTCTGAACACTAATGTGTGAATGGGAAAACAGGCATTTGATTGCATGACCAGAGGAGAATGTGTGCAGTATAAGCACAGCATATTATTTTTAGCATGAATATAAATAAAGATATTGCAAAAGATGAATATAAATAAAGATACTGTACGTCAGCAGAGACACAGTGAATGTAATGCAGCTCTGCCTGAGGGAGCATGAATTGCAGTACACAGTTAATGTGCGTGTCTTTGTTGGTACGCGTATTAGCACTGCAAGACTCACTAAGCAGTGCTCCTCCATAAAGGCGGATGGAGATACTGGTTGTGGAGAGCTCCTCCTCAAAAACAACCTCATAGAGCTGGTTGGGAAAGACCAGGGCCTGTGTAGGAAAGACAAAAGCACAACACAACTCTGTCATATCAGCATAGGAGCATTCTGTTCTCCCAAAATGCCCTGAAAACTGTTGTGGCTCCAACATACAGCAGCATTGACGAAGGACAATGTCTTCCTGTTTGCCAGTTGGCATGGCTGTGTGTGCCCCTCTACACTGAGGATATTGAGCCTCAAGGTGGTCAAACAGACAAAGACTGAGCTGTTCCTCCAGATGTCCTTCACTGATAAGCTAGAAAGTCTCCAGTAATACAGTGCTGAGCTTATATAAAATAGTTTTCCTATTATAGAGAAGATGACCTTTCCTAAACTTCCTTAAAAGAGTGCTTTTAGCCATTCACACTGGACTTGGATTGGATATTTGATACTCAATGTGATTTAGAAAACTGAATGAAGGCTTGTGTTGACCAAAATTCCATAAAAGCCATTAAGATTTGGATCATGAATGTGAAAACGTCTTAGTTTGGGTCCGTAGACACTTACCATCAGGGCCATAACTGTGAAAGCCACTGCAGATATGAGGATCCACACCCTACAGAGACAGAGTGAACAACATGACTCATCCTGCTTGCAACTCATGTCGATTTTTCACCTGTGTCCATAAAGTTGAAAAGATGGAAAAACTGGTTGCAGGTGATAGACAGGTGACCTGATGGTTTCTGCTATGAGCTGCTCTAACTGATATTGAGTGATTGAGCAGCCTGGAGTCTCACCTCAGTCCGATAGGCTCACGCACTGCAAACTTAATCTCATTTCCCAGCATCTGACTGATCTGTGATTGAAGGAAAAGTAAATAGAAGGCAGAGAAGGGGGAAAGGAAATGATTTAGGAGAGATATTTAATAAAGATCGGGCTATTTTAATACATTTTCTTATTATTCATACCAAACTTTGACTAAACACATCAGCAGACACAAACAACACATCACAATGCATAAAACAGCCTCCAAGGAGGGGTGTGTAATGTTTCTGACACCTCTGTAGGAAGCAGTTGAAATGAATGGCATTAAACATAGCAGCACGTAGAAAGGAAGGGAGGGAGAGCAGCAAAGAAACAGTCATTAAAATGTTAATTAGGGACTGTAAATGTCCTCATCTTAATTACCTCCTAGAGATATTTATGTTCATTAGGATCCCCATTAGCTGTGCCTTTATGCAACAGCTACTCTTCCTGGGGCCAACAAAATGCAAAACAGTACATCACATGGATACAGTACATGCAATACATTACAAAACCTTATTACAATGCATTGCAGTAACTTTCATTACTTTACACAAGCAAAAGACCTTTGTGTAGGGAAATACAGGGGACAAGAAAATGAGGGAGAAAACAATAATAAAAAAGCTTAAAATGGTTTTCGTCCTATCTCATCTTGACTGTTTTGAAATGTGCTACATTGCCTCAACTGTTGGAGATGCATTATACAGTGAGATATTTCCATAGATTCCATTTATGCCCCTTTATGGTGAATTTGCTTGTTGTTTAGTAATTTCTCTCAGTGGGGAATTCCATTCAGCAATTGCTCAATACACTACTGTGCATTTAACAAAGTTAGTTCTGGATTTGAGGATGGGAAAAGGGCCTCCGGTTGTGTGTATCATGGGGTAAATGTGTATGCCAGAGCTGTCTGTGAATAGATTACACGGCATGTTGGGGTTTTGACACTGAAAAACAAAAAGTGATGCATCTCTTCTGTCTTTTACTCTGAGCCGACTGTGAATGGTATGCATTTTGTTGATGTTTATTCTGTGCGCAGTGGTGGCATGCTATTTCATCCGGGAGTAACTCAAGTTTTCAAATGTCTTTTTTGTGGCGCTTGATAAAGCACAGTCCTTTCCATATCTTTCCAACAGTTTTTTCAATGTGTGTTGACCATCATTTGCAATCAGCAGTGACACTCAGAAATATGGTTTCCTCTACTTGTACCTTTAATGAGCAAATTTAGCTGTGACTTCAAACTTCATTTATGATTTCTATCAAATGTGATGGCTTTGTTTTTCAATATAGTAAATGCTATTTAATACTATACATACTCTTTGTTCATAGCCACATACAATGTCAGTGGATACAAAGAGGAGTCATCTGCATACATGGATAAGTTGGCTTTATTCAAGACTAATAAAAGCCTGAATATAACAATGGGCCTACGCAGCTCCTCTGAGGTACTCCCTATGAGTTAGACTACCCATAGCTTTCTATTAAAAAAAAAAAAAAAGGCACAAAGTTTAAAGCCATAACATAGTAGTTTCTCTAATGCACTTCACCAATAATCATTGTTATGCTTAAGAACCAGCTGTAAGTCATTTGTATAAGGCATGTTGACAGATGGTGGTCAAATTGTTTACTGTGAAGTAACATTGTTTTTGATCAAATATATGTTTTTTTTTTTTTTTGTCTGTTCATTGCAGACAAAGTTGGTCACACCAGTGAATGGTGCTCCATGTTTATAGGCATTGAAATTACTTAACCTCTTTCTGGTCTTGTGGAGAAACATTTTATTTTTCAGGCTGGTATATGTCAAATGGGATGGGCAACGTCGTTTGCTACATTACTTAAAAGCTTACCATCAATACTGTCAGTGCCTGTTTGTTTACTTTCTTTGACAGACAAGAATAGTTTTTCCACTTCCCCCACTTACTTCATGAAATTCAAACAAGGTTTATCCATCATAATTAGACTTTTTTTTTATTATCATTATTTTGAGAGCCGATGACTAATTCCTCCCTGCTTTCGGCATGCCAAGCCTCAGTTTACTTCCTTTGCCAATGAATTATTTGTTTAAATGTCTGGGGCTGTCAAGAGGTTTTCACTGATTCAGCCATTAGAGTCATTTGAAGATGGACAAGGATTTCTAATTATAAAGTTGTTCAAGAATTTTATTCCATCATTTTTTAAATTGCAGAATTTATTTTTGGTTACATTTAGTTGTATATTTTATCAAATTATAATACTTTGACCTATCTGCTTAACAGCCAGATTTGTATGCTGTTTCCTTAGCCTCATCCATTTATGAATTGGCACATGTTTATCAATTATTTGCAAAAATAAGATTTCAGCATATCATCTGATTCTGCTTCAATATACACATATGACTGTGAAACACTTCTTTTGAATTTTATGACCTTTTATACACCTTTTTCTTGTAATTACTATATTGTGATCACTGAAATGTATGAGAGCTGATATAGATGTTGCTTTACAGTTGAACTTAGCTGCAATAAATAAAATCAATCCATGAGGATGTTGCTGGCCCACAGTATTGGTACTGAAGTTATTACCTGCATAATATTGCATGCATTAGTGACTGTAATGAGCTTTTTTTAATTTTTTTTTTTTAAATTACAATTAAATTAGCATCCACATTTTCAGAGGGGACTATTTATGAATTAACATCAAAAACACTGAACAGCATTTTCATTGGTGTTCAAATATTTGATCAAACTCCACCAAGTTGAGCTTGGTGGAGTTTTGCATCAACTCAGTAATACTGGTTTTAGAAAAGGCACAACCATAACAATGACTCAGTTCCACAACTCAGAAATAGCCAAAATATGGATGTTATTTAAGACCAGATGTCAGCTAATTAATCTAGTTTATTCCTTAGGCTGCAATTGTTCAGATGAGCAATCTTTAACCTTTCCTTGGTAATTTGACATGACACATGACATGACTGAAGAAAAGTTTAAATCAGAATGCAAAAGTACATGCAGGCTTGGAAATGTGTGTGTGTGTGTGTGTGTGTGTGTGTGTGTGTGTGTGTGTGTGTGTGTGTGTGTGTGTGTGTGTGTGTGTGTGTGTGTGTGTGTGTGTGTGTACATCACTACAACACTCATTATGGCAAGCAGGGTGGATGATGAGTTTGTTGTATCTTATGCAAAGAATTTCTCTCCTTTTTCTGGCAGCATTCATCTCAGGCCTCTTCAGTCTAATAGCATTCACGTACTTGACATTTATGAATATGTTGATATATTGAGGTTTTTTTTCTTTTCTTGTGACTGTTTTTCTATCCTTGAACCTGATAAACTTGACCATTATTTGCCAAGGCCTGCAAGAGGTGCATCAGGAAGTGCTGGACAGTTTCCTAGAGTGATGAGCTCTTCCCAGTTCCATTTAATCTTGGTCAAGCCCCAGCATCTCTGGACAGTCTCAGAACTTTTTCCTCTGACTCTGCCCAGTTCTCATTTTCTGATTCTGTTATGCCAGCAGTGACAATATTGTGGTGCCTGGACTGTCCCACTAATCTAATTTTGAGTCAATTGTGATTAGGGACTCAGCTAGTCGATGTATGTCAGACTCAAACAATTTGCAGTCAGACTGAGAGTAAAAGATTTCTGATGATCCGCTAACTTACTACTTGGGCTTGTGACACATGATCTACACTGTTATCTTCCCTCTTGATAGAAATTCTGATAATCAACACTAGCAAAAGCAGATAACACACAGCATCCCAAACCAAGCCAGAGAATTATTTATCTACTTATTTATTTATTTATTTTACCATAAATTACCGTCACCATTTGCATTAAGCTTGGATATTTTAGCTGTAAAAGACCAGATTAGTGGCAACTTCCTTGCCTCAGCTCATCAAGCAATTTAAAATGTATGCCCATTCAAAAAAAAAAAAAAAAAAAAAAAAAAAAAAAGGATAAAAATTTCTAAGAGCAGCATGCCAGATTAGGAGAACAGTTAACAGGAAGGTCTTCCAGGGACCTCAAGATTGATAAGCAACGACCAGCTATTTAACAGGAAACAACAATGTTACTACATAATATCCAAAACCCATGCTACACAATATGCTTAATGTATCATCCTGAAAGTGCATCTTTGCAAATGCATTTCTTAAGTTTTTAAGTGCATTTTGTCAATGTTATGGTAGAAACTGCTGGTAGGAAGGACCACTGACTAATTGTCCCAGTCTGTCCCTGCACACTGTCACTCTCCAGCAGATTGCAACAATAGAGTATAGTTAACTGTCATGAAATTCATGAAACCACTGTCATACAGCAAAAAACACTGTAGAGCACCACACTGATAATATATATTCTCACCAAATTTCGTTGTTGTGCACATGCAACGACAATAAAGCCATTCCATCCCAGCATTTTGCCTTGATAACATCTGCAGGGTTCAGTATCACTTATCACAGATGTTAGAGTAACGGAATGCCCACGATTGGCCTGATTTTCTAAATCAGTTCCTACCGTTTGGTATATTCCTGATATATCCAGATGATTCTTTTACAAACACACATAACCCTGCAGCCTTATTTTCAGACCACCCAAATCTACCATGTGTCTCCACTTCCTTGCAGTCTGATCTCACCAGCTGTGCAGATATTTAGCTACAACTCTGAGGCTCAGTATGCCCACTGTGATGCCATATCTAGATTGCCACAGCACACAAATAAAGAGAAAGTAGCCATTTTGAAGACTTCAGGCTCAAAAGCGGGGGTATACCCTTGAGTTATAAATCAGAAGATATTTTTTTCTGCCACTGCAATTCAATTATATTAAGATCAAGCTAAATGCGTGTTATTGCTGCACAATGATTTCCTCTAGCCTTGTTCAGTGCCATATCAGCCGCAGCAGGAGACAAAAAAATCCTGTGGGGCGAACATAGCACAAAAGTGCCAACTAGTTGTTGAGCTCTGAACCAATTTTAAATGTAATAATGAAGTCAAATAATGTTGTGCCATACTGAACAAGAATCAAATTGAGAGATTTAAAAGGTAATGTTCTACACAGTGACTATAATAAGTTCCTCACACGCAGAGAAATAGCTTAAGAGTTAACAAAATGAACAATGTACAAAATATTAAGAACAACAACCTGATATTCACTTGCAGCACCTTAAGCACAATCTACATTTCAGTGGTCTTAATGTTTAAAACTCCTTTGTCTAACTTGCTAGTTTCTTCTCCTTATCTATATTTACTTTGTGATCGGTTTATATTTAGTGTGGAAAATCAAGACTTTTAACCTTGATTCGCCTCATTAGTATACTTTATGAAGAGAATATTTTGTTCCTCCAGTGTATATTTCAGTTATAGGAAAAAAAGATGAGTGGCGAGCACTGATGCATGTGAGGCTCAGACCTTTTGGTAAAACTTAGTTTTATTCCCAAGACACATGAGACACAAATAAATAAGCTGCCCGAGAGAAACTGCAAATAGGAAAAGTGGAATAAATAAACTTAGTGTTCTGCATGAACTTGATACTAACAGACAAAGCAATCTCAACCGCTGGCAGGCTGAAATCCTTCATCCAAAGCCTTCACTTCTTATCATTCCCCCATAGCATCAACAATCCATCTTCATCATTAAACACCTCATCCCTCAAGAACGCTTCTTGTGTTGCATCCCCAGAATCGCTGAAACTAAGACACTGAAGCATGAAAACCACTAAGGCAGGGAGACAGATTCATTTTCTGGCTGGCAGTGTTTAGAGAGAAGTCGCCATCAGTTGCAAAGTAGTTTTCTGCATGAGGAGCCCATGAAATGTCGGAGTGAATGAAATGGAATGATTCATTTGATATCAAGACTAGGGGTTTTGCCTTTTGCTATTTTTCACCCAGTAAATGCTATAATGCTCTTCTGGAAACCTTTCAAAAATCTATCTAATTGCTCCATCAGATCATGTCATGAGAACAAAACAGAGTTTAAGGTCTAAGTAATTATAAATTGTCACTATAATGATGGGATCCATTTGCAGTGCAAAAGACAAAATGATTGACTGTTGAATGTGGCCTTCTTTTCCATAATTCATTCATTGTCTTGTACTATAAACAGAAAAGCTCGACAGGAAACAGTGCACTGTGGCTTTTAGTTTGTCACAACATGTCCTCAAACAACCTCACAATTATTTAAATTTTGGCTGTAAACAGTCAGACTCTGAATAAGCTCAGCTTTTACTGTATACCCTATTAACTCCCAGAGGACAGAATATTCTCACTTGTTCCCTTTCATATTTATTATGTGAATATGCCAGACGCATCATGAAAGACTGTCCAGACACACTGACTTGTTTCAGCATGAAAAACTACTTCAGCTGTCCAGTGTGGTGTGAGTGTTTGTAGCTGTGAGAGCATCAGGTTGCTAGACTGTATTGCTGGGTAGGAGACTGCATGATGACTCTTTCCTCCCCAACATGAACACAAAGGTTCGATATACATGTGTGCACTCACATTTTGCAGCAACATATGCACACACAGATACAGAGAACCATAAACACGTAATACCAAGGCTAAGGCAAAACGGCCTAGGTTCAACTCTTTGCTGCATGTCATCCCCTCTCTCTGCCCTGTTTTTCCTGTCTCTCTTCGCTGTAGCTATCTAACAAAGCAGAAACGCCCAAAAATGTGAGAGACTGGAAAAATCTAAATTGTCTAAACTGAAAAAGCATGCTAAAAATAATCTGTGTGATCTGGACTCTTTTTTTCAGACTTGCGAATATTTCACTGATGTTATCTGAGCGTCTTAAACATATCCTTTTGCCAATGGCTGCAGTTAGCTTTGATCTCATAGCAGAACCCTTCAGAAATGACTCCCTTTGGTGTGCACTCCTAAAGCACTTTCAGATGGAGAGCTACAAACTAGCCCTATTAAAATTGCTCCTTGCTCGGGGGCTGTTGTGCCATTTCATGAATCTGTCGCGGTTTGTCCATGTCCCTTTTGTGGCAGTTGTGATGACGTGACCGTGTGAATCAGGCTTCCTGTGCCATGGTTTTAGGGTGCTGTTTTTGACGAAAATACATAAATATTCATATCTGGCATGAGAAACATTCAGTGAGAACCAAGTCACAACTGATGGCACAGGGCTGGCTTGGAGTGGAATGCAAAGGACGGGAGCTAGGGACAGAGGGAGAAACAGGAAAAGGAAGAAATACACAATGCTGTTTGTGGAGCGCCGCTTAATCACAGCTGTTATTGCGTGGCTCTGTCATCAATCATTCAGCCAGCCATGCTAGGCAAACAAAAGGCAACTTTCAGCGTGAATAATGTTCAGGAGAAATAAGCTCCATTTCCCACAGACCTCAAATTGTATTCTGTCATTTTACTATTTTCTCCATCTGCTGGTTGCTGTCAGATTAAGATGATCATGATCAGCGCCTCATTGCATGTGGCTTCATGTCTAAACACACAGAACAGCATGTCTTATTTATGAAGGTATAATTGCATGCTGTAAGGTCTGGCTTCTTGCTGTGTTATTTTGGCTCCAAAGTACCAATGGGTTTGTTTGTGAGAGCGGTGCAAGTGGCAAGAGGATCAATATCCCCAGCAGAAGGGATGTAAAAATAATTAATACTTAGTACCAGGTCAATGCCAACATTTTTTAAATAATACCAACACAGGTGTTTTGAATAACAGCAGTGTCGACACAACTTGATCCCTCACTCAGTACCTCAGTGTTGTTATTTCTAAGGTAGCCTGTACTGTCTGTTTAAATGCTGAAACACTGAAAGCTGCTGTCATGCTTTAAGGACTGTAGATAAAAATGGACAATATCAGTCCATTGTATATACTGTTACAGCAGGACATTTCATACAGTTCCTCTAGCCTGAAATTAGCATTTTGCTGGCCTGCCTTGTTTTCTACTTGAAGGCTGTAGGCCAATGCTGCCTTTGTAACTCAGCGTTCTTAATCTCATGTTGTATAGATGTTAGGCACTCAAAACACAAAATTTCTGTTTTCTTGATTTTGCATGTTTAGCAAATCTAAAAAAAATGTATATACTTCAGGCTTCTGCTGATATTTGCCTAAACAAGCAGTCCTACTTTAAAACTACAATATAAAAATGAACTTTCAGAGACTTCAAACTTTCCTCACACAGCCATACTAAAGCCATCCACATTAGTTTTCCTAAAAACAGCAGCACTGTTGTGCTCTGATGACTTGAAATTGGAGTGAAACAGTTTCTTCACCAGAAAAGGTCCCCAGGGAAACATTTGTTTTATGAATTATTAGTTCTGTGGTTTATGAATGATGATGGCTTTGGTAGCCACAGATGCAAAGCATTGTAGGGTGGGTGTTTCAAACAAAAATTCTAATTTGAAAATCGAGGGATTTTGATCATATGCTGTGAAATTTTTAGTATGCCTGCATGATTTGCAAAATGGTTTGTTGCAATGTAAAATGCTGGGAAACTGTAGTAAATGGGCCATACATTCCAAATCACTGGTATAAGTTTTTCAATTGTTTTTGCCATAGTATCGCACCACATATTAAAAATCACATATAGTGAGATGTCTAGGTGGCACAGTCGTGTTCTCTCCCACAAAGAAACGGGAGCAGTAACTGTCTTGTTGTCTCTAGGCAGTGAAAGAGGCAGGAAGGCAGACAGGCAGCAGGCTGGAAGAGCACTTCCCTCCTTTGTTTACAGGGACCACAGGGACCAAGTCAACTGTTTCCCCTCCAAACCAACTCCTGCTATGCAGCTAACCTTACTGCGAGATCCCATGGGCCTCTTTACCACAAACACTTGTGGCAAGGATGACTGAAACATCTCCAGAATAACGACGCACTGTAGCTGAACAAGACAACAATTACACTGTGAGAGAAGCAATTTAATTTCTCAAATAGGCTCAGCATCACATTTAAATAGAGAATAAAGCTCTCTTCAAAACAGCATGTACAGCAGATTACATTAAGCAGACATAGGCCACTGTGTTACCTGGCATGGATTTCTGCTGGATCACTATGTAGTAATCTACTAATTATAGTTAGTATCTAACCTCAAGTAGCAGACTGTTTATTTCATCCCCAAAGCTAAAGATTTGTTTATTTTATCCCTTCAGAATATGTATCTTGTGGCTGCATCAGTAAGCTCCAGTGTCAAAGGGAGTAAACACAGGGATCTGAGCAGCAGATGTCTGGGCTGTCCCCGTGTTAAAACACTGAGAGAGAAAGCAAACACTCAGGAGGTCTGAGGAAAGAGGGCTGACATCTCATCACAAGCTAGCTGCCACCACCGTATGTCTGCTCCCTTCTGTTCTGCTCTCTTCTCCCACTTGCCTAATGAATATTTCAGTCAGGAACAGCCTGCCCTGTCTGCTCATTCTAATGCAACCTGATTAAAAAAAAAATAATAAAAAAAAATAAGCATCTTGTCATTTTGAGTTCTGTGATAGAGGCCAAGAAATATTTGTCTGTTTGCCATTGCACATGAATGCGACATATGTTTTTGTGTTGTGGCCATGCGCATGGGCACTATAGTATCAGTATGCACACCACTGTCCATGTGCGTGTGTATCTGCATGTAAGGTGGGGACAGAATATGAGGACTGTAAGAATTGAGGACTCTCCCAAGGGACCGAGGCACATCTCAGTGGAGATGCTGGAGCTCATGTGATTACGTGATCTAGATTCGCTGAAGCATGAGAAGCAAATGCACACAATGGGACGCCATCAAAATAATGAGCCAATTAGCAGCCTATTGTGACTTTTAAAAGCAATCCACAGCTCTTCTCAGTGTTAATGAATGCATCTGTTGAAGGGCATCAAATTTGCCTATGCCCTATTGTTATAGCATTCATTTGATTGATGAATTTTTCACATAGTATAAATACGTGAATAATATAACAATAACCATGGTTATCTGGGAGTGATTAGATGTTTGCTGATCAAGTGGTTTTTGCCTTTGTTGATGCCCATAATCAATTAAAAATGAATAGTATATGCTCATGTGAAAGAATCTAACCTTTGAGCGGTGCACTTCACCATCATCATCCTCGCCCCCAACTCCCAAAACCTTCCGGGTCTTCAGACGGCTGATCAGGTCCGTCTGGCTGTGCTTCTTCATCAGGGGAGGGTGGGGTTTACATGCCATGGTATACACACCTGAGAAAGAGGAGGAGAGCGAGGAAGGTATGAACATGTGCATGTGTGTGCAGGCAAGGCATAAAGTAAGGAAAGGGCAAGTAATCAGGGGGTCCACAGTTAAATTTAATGCTTAATTAGACCTTTTGAAGACAAATGTTAATGAATTTTAAGATTGAATCTCATTAAGATAAGCACCACTGGTAAGTATAAAGCTAAGAGCTGCATATTTGGCCCTGTGGTAGTGATGTGGTCGGTAATACGGGTTCTATGATTCTATTATTGAACAGCTCATACTGTTTCCAAATGGAAATAGTATGAGTAATATAATCAACAGTACTGGTCATAAAGCCACCCTTAGATTTCTCAGTGAAAGCAAGGTATCAAGTGAGTTGCGTTAATCTACCATAGGCATGTGCGCAACAGGTGAATGGAGCAGGTAAGTAGAAAGGCAGTATCAGGTTCAGAGGTGGGTTTTTAGAGATTTATAACATTGGGAATGTTACCTGATCAAGAGGAATTTGACAAATTCTGACAGAAAAGACATGACTAGATAAATGAAACTAGAAAAATGGTGAAATTAAAAGCAAATAATTTTACAGACCTATCGATAGCGATGGTAGTAGGGAGAGTGAATCAGTTTGAGAGGGAAGAAGAAGAACAAAAAAGTTCAAGTTGTGATACTTTTTAAAGATATCTTACAGAAATAGAAGCGGAGGTTTGACAATTGTACCACTGTCTGAAGCAGACACTTCCCTACAGCAGTGAGGGAAAGATATCTATGAACCTACAACCCCCCCTCCCCCGAACACTTAACTTATGCAACACATTTATATAACAGGGGTCTAGTTAATGCACGCCACAGCAACCAATAAAAACCCTCCTCTCCAGTCAGTATGGAAGCTGGAGCCAGATGTCCTCTAGGTCTGCCTACTGGCCAATAGATGCAGGTGTCTGTTCAAAAAGCCAATGGATTTGATAGTGACACAGACTATTGCATTACATACACGCGCACACACACACATAAATGGAGCTGGGCTCTCTGAAGACACAGGGTCTCAATATCTATCTCGATCAAGTGTCAACATGAGATATGCAGACTCAGTAACCTGAAGTGGTTATCATGTGTGCCATGGCAGCTACAACACTCTATCCTAACCCTGACTACAGACACATTTGTGTGGTGCTCGAAATTAGCAGTACTTCCTGCCAACAATGCTCTAAACTTTTAACTTGCAGCATTGTTGCTTCATCATCAAGCCTGTTTTTGTCTGAAATATGGACAAAATGAATGTCACAATAATCAAGACATCATTTCAATGCTGATTTACAGGTGCTACAATCCACAAGTATTTCCAGTATCACATATCATCAAATTGATGCTCACTGCATTTAACCATATTGTAATATGGCGCATAACAGCATGGTAAAACTCATAACATTCAAAACTTTTTACCATTAAACAACAGAATTGTGTAGCATATAACTCAAAATCCTTATTTCATTGCCATTTAATTCAAATAAGAATAAATAACTAAATACTGAACTGAATTATTGATCAACAAAAACTGTGAAATTTAATATGTCTGTAAACAAAACCAACAAAGGTGTGATTCCTACCTTGTACTATACCTATTATGATGTAGATTCCCAGTATCCATAAAATGACTAAAACTGTTGGGTTTTTCTGTGGTTAAAATCACAGCCCACTATCAACTTCTATAATTCATGAGACATTTAAACCTGAAGCCTTTTAACTGGTCAGTGAGCCAACTTTAAAGATTGCAAATGACAAACCCTTACATGTAGAGTAACTGTACTGCCTGTGTGTGTGTGCATAATTGGTAGTGATAGTAGGACACACTGCGGCGGTCCTATCAATCGCTGATAATGAATAGAGCCTGTGGACGCAATGGGAACAAACAACAGTCAAATCAAGAGATAGCAGCACTTAGTCAGTGATGTGGGCACCACTCCATCACCCAGTTGGGGGCAAACAAGCGTTCACATGCACACATACACAATGGGACGGCATGTCTAACAATTGATGGTTACTCCACAGGGCAGTTCTCTAGAGGAGTAAAACAAGAGCAATTACTGAACTATGAAGGCAGCACCTCTTAACATCCAGCTTTGTCTACAGGAAAGGACAAAAAAGAAAAAGAAAAGGAAAAAAGATTACTGCTACTGGGAAAAAACACACACAAACACACACATACAAAATGTTTTTTTCTATCAAGGCAATTAAATGGAAAGTGTATCAAGCCACTCAGAGGCACAAAGGCAAGCATGAAGGAAAAATACAGAGAATAATGCTCTTGGTTTTCCTATGGAGGCCAAATTGCCCAGCTGGGCTGCATTAGAGAGCAGAAGGCAGATAAATATAGATAGATATCCATAAAAGGGTTATCTGTGCGTACATACATACATGCAAACATACATAGAAGCAGCTGTGTTAACACTCTTGCCTAGCCTGGAGTCCTTTAACGTCCAAAATGGAGATGGGCAGGAAACGAAGCCTTCAGAATAAAGTGCATTCCAGCCTATGACATACATAGTAAACAGTTTTTTACATTTTTCTGTAAATATGGCTTGCACACATAGTATTTGCAGAGGTCACTCAAGGTCACATAGCATGTGTTGAGGCCTCTGTTGCCAAATATACTATAGACTCCTACACAGCCACTGAGGCACCTGGCTTCCCTATTGTTTAACTATCAGGAGGAAAATGCACAGTACAAGGAAAGGAGAGAGAAAAGAAAAGGTGCTGATGTAGGCAATCTCATTCCTATAGCCTGTGAGAATGGCAATGCTATGGGGATGGTGGGCCACAACAATGCATCCCTACTCTCAATTAGTGTTAGACCAATTGATCAATTACCATTATATCACACTGATACATGCCTGTTTTTGAACATCAGATATCTGCATGTCCATGTCTTCACTCTCCAACATGACTGAAGTCATTCACTCTTTCATTAAAAAGATTTTCAATATTGTTTGAAATTATCTCATCTTTTAAGCTGCATTCGCAATATGCTGTTAATTTTGTTTAGTCAAACATTTCATTGAGAGATTTATTATCGTAACAGCTTTCTTGTTTATTTCTTTTGCATGGTAATTTTCAAATTTGAAAGGTATTGCATTGGCACAAGGTATCAGCTATTGGCAGCTTCTGTTTAAAAAAAAAAAAAAAAAAAAAATTGGCTGAACCCTACTCACAACCCTTTGCTCATTCCATGTAGAACAGTGAGTAATCTACTACCTCTCCATTCACAGAAAATTAAACACAAAGTGAATCATCTTTGCAGCTTTTATCACCACACAGTGAAACTTGTTTTGGGGAGTAAACAAAACCACATAGATATGAGATACAAAAAAAAAAAAAAAAAACTCCCTTGACAGGACACAAAACTCACTTGCTATTCCTCTCCTACAGCATGCACGGTTTAACATTTGCTCTGGCGCCATGACCCCATCAGACTCAGTGATGGAGCAGCAAATGAGACGTGCCTCACTACATGTCTTGGTAATCTACACATTTCTCCCAAATGCTGAAATACCCTTGCATGTCTCTTCCCCAGACTCTCCCCACCAGTGCTCTTCCACTTGCCACCGTAATGCTGATGCAGTTGCCTAGCAACTGCCAATGGAGCAGAGGTTTCTTTCTTATTGAAACTACCCTTGATGATGAGATCTTTCCTGAGAGCCACTGGCGGCTCTTTTGCTGTCCTCCTTGATGACAGAGGTGATGGTTTAAGTTAAATCAAAAGATGTTGATCCATGACGTGT
The DNA here is from genome assembly GCF_902150065.1 of Myripristis murdjan. Classification (NCBI taxonomy): domain Eukaryota; kingdom Metazoa; phylum Chordata; class Actinopteri; order Holocentriformes; family Holocentridae; genus Myripristis; species Myripristis murdjan. The sequence continues at coordinate 16,690,460 of NC_043985.1, read as the reverse complement.
CTGCTGGAGTTGAGACATGTCCTCCTAATGAGTGGCTCTTGTCAGAGCATAAAAGGCTTAGAGAGGAATATAGTTACTGTCTCAAGGTGAAAAGCAGGCAGGATTGGTAAAGTTACTGTCTACTTGATACCCGTGTTAATTTTGACAGGGATTTTCATTTTAGTTTTAGTCATTCTCAGAGATTTAAAAGTGACTGTTCTTACATTTTATCAATTTAGTATCCATATACTTTTGGTCAATATTTAGTTAACAAAAGCTACAAGACTTCTACTATAAGAAGAACTGTAAGAATTATACTTTTTGTTTTAATCAAATCTTAGTAATGTTTTATGCTGTACTTTTTGTTTAAATTAATTCATCAAGTTTGTTGTTTTCTTCCTCCTAATTTGAATCAGCATGGATTCTCTCTTACAACCACAACATGCTGTTTTGCCGTATACGTGGCTCATAGATGAAATGTGTCCAGATATAAGTCTCTTCTCTTTCTTCAGACATACAGACCCTCTGCTCTGCCATTTGCAGTCTGCGCTAACAAGAGTAGCAGTTCAATAGGAGGTACACACATCCAGACAATGCAGCAGGTGCATGAGAGGCAGACACATCTAACTAGGCACAGAGAAGAACCCACACACTGCTCTATCCTCTCATAAGAGTAGCCCCACTCTGTGGAGTCTGAAAGGGAACTAGTGGAGAGCGTACTGTAGCTCCGGTCAGAAACAGCGCTTTCATTGGGTGATGGGCAAGACATGGGCTAGATCAGAACAAGGTAGGGTTTGTGTCAAACAGTGAATTACTGAGATGACTGGAGGGGATGAATAGCGAGAGAAGCTGCTGCTGGGCACTGACAGATGAGCACTGGCTTCTTTTACTGTACACCCGAGGTTAAAACTCCAGCACAAGCAGAATAGGTGAATATATATGTGTTGGGCCTGGTGCTGTCTGTAAGAGTAGTTTGGGAAAATAAAATTAGAGCACTTGTTTGGGATGACATAGAGCCCTACTGACACTATCATACCGTCTGTTTCTAGTTTTAATTTTAATGAGACCTTAAAACACCCAAAAAACCCACTGAAATTTTATTTTTCCAATGCACCTACAGTACAGTACCTTACATGATAACAATAATGTTGCTGGAAATGGCAGGATTCAGCGTCTTGCTCAAGAACATTGTAGCAGGGTGGACTAAACCAAGCTCTTCTAGCTGAAATGTTGTCTGAATACATCCTACACTGCTTAAGGCAATTTTGTTTTAAAGCATGCTATGGTACATTTCCTGTGTTTATAAAGGTGTGTTATTATGTGTGAATGTGGGTTGGAGCCCCTTTTAGGTACAAATTACAGTAGGTGCATCAGTGTTTTGATGCCAAGGTGTAAATGGGTGAGCTGTGTAGTGTATGCTAAAAACACAAGCAATGCACATTTTTTACCATGCCTGCCTCCATGGAAAGGTTTTCCTGAAATGAAATAAATTAAAAGACATGTGTTGTGTAGAGTATGTCACCAACTTGAACACTGCTGTGAACAGGGAAATGGAAATTCAACAGATTTCTAAGACGCACTGCCATGTTGAGGACCTCTGATGCTTTGCCAGCATCCAAAAATACCTCCAGAACATATCTCTATTCAGCAGGATGAGAAACAGACAATGAAACAATCATTATTCAGGACGGAAATTCTATGAGACGTTTTTAGTTAAAAAAAAAAAAAAAAAAAATGGTATTACCCATGTGGGGAAAATGTTGTTTGCCATTTCAAAGAGTTGACTGGAAAAAAAATCAATTTTAGAACATCCTGATAAAAACACTAAGACAACAGATTTCGATGACATATGAAGGCATATGTTTTTATTTGCTATAGAGAGCTCTTGTGCAGAAACAACAAATACGACTCCATCTAAAAAAGGCACATACTCAGATTCCTTCCAGAATTACATTCATGGTAGTGACACATGATGCATGTAACATGTCATGCAGTGATAAGAACGGGGTGTATCAGCTATAGGCCTTAAAAAAGCAGGCCTGGAAAAGCCTGCTATTGATGCAGCCTGAAAAGATAGTTCCTTTTTACCTTCTTAAACTGAGCATGTCTTGGCAGGATGTCAATGCATTTACCTCACTGTGGCCTACAAAAACACGGGGAACAGAGTCTTACCACAGCAGAACATGTGAATATGGATTACGAAAGTAGGACGGGAAGAGGGCAGGTTTGTTCACCTAGGTTGAAGAATAAATCAAAACCTGATAGCCTCCGTGCCAGCGTTAATGTCATCAGGAGTAAAAAACAGTCCGCTCTCTGTTCTGTCCCAGGAGTTTTGAGATAGAGAAACATGCTCTCAAAATCAAAAGCTGCTAAATATAGAAGGATGATGGAAAAGGTGTGACCTCCCTCAGCGATCTCTAATCGGTAAAGTGGTACTCTGTGCAGTAAAAACAATTGTGTCATATTACCAGAGCATTACATGTGGGTGTGGAGTAATACCAGGCAGCGCCATAGCAGCAGAATGGGCACAAAATGACACCTCCGCACAACAGACTCTAGACACAAGCACTAAAAGTTTATCTTCAACAAAATGTCTGCCTTCATTGCCCACTCTGAATGATTTACTGAGCTTAGTAAATGCATTACTTGTCAGCGTTAGTGTTAACTGCATGGATTTCTCACTGCCCGGCTGAAGACTGGGGCTTTTCACCGCAGTGGACGTTAAAAGCAGAAGACAGGAAAATTCAGTATCCCATGTCCTCATGGAATTAGAGCAGGCGAGCTAGAGCCTTATTGGATTCCAGATGTCCAAACAGTGTTAGGAGTTGTCTGCTTTGTGCTCCTGGAGCTACAAAACAAATTACAGGGAGCTGTGGGCTGGAATCTGGAGATGTGGAGAGCTACTTGCTATTTCACTCAGGGTCTACAGTCAACATTTTTGCACACAATGCATTGTCACGGCCAATTACTGATGAATCATTTGTCTCTTTCATGTTTTGCCCAGTTCAGTAATTGCCATCAGCCATGCAGAGTCAAATACTTCCAAGTCATCTAAGCTTAGATAGGTGATTTTATGTAACCAACAGCTAGTATGAAGAGTAGCATCAACTTTGTATTTAACTATTCGCAATCCTCTCTCCACCATTCCAAGAGTAGACCTATACATCAAAGGAATGCTGAGGCCAGCCTAGAACAAACTTTGCTAAGCTCTTTGCCTGCAGGCTAATAACTAAGCTAAACCAACAGTGGTGTCATTTGTCACATTTCTTATTATAGTTTCTTTTTGTGCATCCTGAAGAAGGCAGTATGAGCCTGAACGCTCACCTTTAAAAAAAAAAAAAAAAATTTTGCATCAGAGTTACAAGTGTCAGGCTTCCCTCTCCTTCTTCTTTTTGCCTCAGAACATGTCCTTTTCAACTTGGTGCCACCACTTGCCTTGGTTGTTGTGGGTCTCTCGTTTCATGGACTCTGCCATAGTGAGTTTTCAGGAATGGGAGGGGGTAGAGTGCTTCTTCTAAGAGGAAACAGTGGGAGGAGCTTGAGCCCAACACAGAGTTTGGCAACAAACATTAAAGAGGAAGAGAAAAGGGCTGAGAACGGTAACACAGACAGTGCTGGTTTCTATCATTACGTCTAAAAAGGTCTCTACAAGGCAGACAATAGTTTCAGGATTGTTAGTTCAGTCTGAAATCTAAAATCTGTAGGTTTAAAACATGGGTTAGCACTTGGGGTCAGATCATCTTGTGGGTGGATCCTTTGGGTTTGGGAGGTAAAGGGCAAGAAGACAAGTAAAATCAGACTGATGACCCTCCGCTCTTCTTGATATCACCTACAGCAGTCATTTACCTTTCTGCCCTTTTGCCAATGGTGGCAAAAGGGCAGAGAAAACATGAGAAAACACAAAGCAGTGCTTATGACAGCTGGTTATAAACAAAGCACAATGGAAAAGGCAGCAAATTCCCATTATGAGTCAGACCAGGCCACCACTGCATATATAACAGCGCAGAGCAGATCTGCGCACAGAGTTGGTCTGTGGAGAGAACTGGTCCCTCAGCTGCCATCATCGAGTTATTGTGCTAAGCAAAATAGATTAATACTAGCCTATTAAATCATCTGGGGCTAGTTACCATCGAGTGAGCCTGACCTAATGAATTTTGGGATTAGGGGTTTCCCTGTGTGATACTCAGTTTTTTCATTACAATATAGCAAGGGACTTCACCCGGTTGTTGGCTGATTTACTCCAATACAATTATGTAAGAATCTTCCAGTTCTAGCTGTATACAGAGTACACGGCAATTACATAAAAATAATAATAATAATAAAAACAGTCACAACAGCCATCGAGCGGCTGCTCAGATGTTGATTTCTTTCAGCAGATCTTTCACTAGGATATGCTTTTTAACAGTACACATTAGGACTGAACGATTAATCGAAGTTTTATCGAAATCGAAAACATTTTTTTTTAACCATATCGTTCAACCCTAGTATGTATCAGTTGCAAAATGCCAAAATAATGAATGATAATGACACAGCCATAAACGCTGTTGCTATCTACTGGTGCCATGAACTGAGATGTTAAAGGGCCCCAACGAGGTTTAAAGCAGGAATCTGCATTTGTGATCTCTGAACACTTGAGCTGGCTGTTCTATGAACTGTCGTGATGGTGGATGATGACTGAGCTCATAGTACAGCAGCCCAGCTCTGTCTGCCCCCCCACTACTGCTACTGCTTGAGAATAACTCAGCAGGACATTTTTTTTTCTCCGCTGATGATGAATTGAACATTTAAAATCTGGATTTTTCCATTTGCTCCTATTTTTTTATAAAAAAAAAAAAAAAAAAAAAAAAAAAAAAAAAGGGGGGGGGAGAGGAAATGCTGATTCTAGCTGGGCAAGTCCATTTTGAGAAATTATAATATTATGCCTCTTTGAGTGCAGTAGCATCATAATTTATATAAAATAGGCATCAAAAACAATCCTCAAATACAACAACATATCACTTTGTGTGTTTTCATGCAAATGCAATTACTTTGTCATGCGCATATTTAAAACTTTGCCATTTTCTCCAGACTTAATGTGTTGATATCCAAATTACATTGAAAATAGTAAAAAAAGACTAAAGACTAAAAAAGGAGTTTTAGTCATATTGACAGCATTCTGTGAATAACTTGCAAATCAGCTGCCGTTTTTACAAATCCTTCAGTAAAATACCAAGTACTTTAGTCATTCACCACAGTGAGACAGCTAAATGCACTCTTTGTATGACTTTCTACCCTGAGGGAAAAAGAGTGCTGGTGATATTTACGTTGCCGTATTGCTTTATGACATTTCCGTGGATATGTTAAAGAGGAAAAAAAATCAGTGTTCAAGTGTTCAGTGTTCAAGTGTTTGTTATATTCAAAATATACCACTTCATTATTCACCCATGGTGCCTCACCATACATTTTGAGATTTTGTAATTCCATTTACAGTCAAACAGAAAAACATTTTGCTGATCTTGTATTAATTATAGCATTAGTAAAAACAAAAGCAAATCTTTTACCAGGCGTGCATGTTCAGACAGACAAATTTATTTGTGGGGTATGGGATTTATTTATTTGTGGGGACCACACATTCTAAAACACTAATGTCCTGGAAACTACTTACTGACATGAACAAAAATGTTACTTTCACAAGATAAAAGACCCACAGTGAGCCACTGTAGTTTTAGTTGACGCAGACTGAGCTGTTGCGTTGTACAACAGCCTTCATCCAAAAAGATTGAACACAGTATACCATTTAATCCTGGCTAAGAAAGAGGGGTGGTCTGTTTGTCCATCTGTTACAAAAGCCAATGTGGGGCACTGGGTGGCGGGTGCCTCCAGTTGTTTGGGGTCACCGAGGCCTGTCTGTGATTGTCTGCCGTTTTCTCTCTCTCCGGAGCTGGCTTGCCGAGGCAGGCTCACTGTGAAGCCAGAACAGGAACAGCAGGGATGCGATGAGGTAAAGCAGAACTGACACTTTCTGCACACACGCAGCTGGGAGGTGAATCATCTCCTCCAAGGAGAAACCCGTCGGAGCACAGCAGGGATCTGGCACACACAGCCGAAGGAGAGCTCCCCACCTTTTAACGTACACACTGTCAGAGTTGACAGAGTACAAAGCTTCAAACCTCCATCTCCCCTGTACAGCGAGTCCTCAGACACTACAGTGAGCGACCAAACAGCATTTCTCTCAATGTGACGTCAATTAAAGCTGCTGGGAAGGTAGAATTAGGACAAGAGATGAGTTCTGCCACAATAAAAGCAAAGCCAAGAAATTATTATAACTTACATAATTATTATTATTATCAGAGCTGTTATGCATTGACTGGTACTTGGGGAATTGCTGATTTGCTTATCTCCGCAACTGCCAAATTATTACATTGTCACTATGATTTTAAGATATGGGGTAATTATAATTGAACAGTAGGGCAGGCGAAATATAGAAATAGATGATCTGTTTTCATTATGATAAGCCTAAACAAGGGTTTGACTGTTGAAGAGAGCTTGGAAATATATTGAAAAACATGAGAATATACAGAGACAGGGCTGCTGTAGTACGTAGATAATATATTACGTGCATGCTAATCAACTAGCAACTCCTCGCAGCTCTGAGAAATTGAGGGCCAGATGTCAAGTGCTTGTTGCCCAGGGTAACTGTTAGCCAAGTCTAATTACCTGATCTAAAGAGGCAGGCTTTAATGTCACATAAACGGTTATCTGTGGATAAAACTATGTACATGCAATTACTACAGTCAGCTGGCATGGAGCTGAGATTTTTTTTAATCCCTTAAGAGTAACCATAGGCTTGACAGCATACAAATCACATCACAGTACCAAGATTAAAGTACAATTCCAGTTAACCTTCTTTTCCCACTCCCTGTCATTATGACAATTGATTTGTGCAAAATCACATCAGTTACTCACAGTTGTAGTAGCACTTCACAGACGTGAGCTATAGACCTCCAGGACACCTTGAGAGATGGTACTCAATTACTAGCATTGCACATATACTTCTTTGTTTATTTTTCTCATGTGTTTAACTACACTTTAACTACACTTTTTGAGTGTAGTTTATGGTATTACTGTGAAAATAACTGATATTGTGATTTTTTATACCTCTCATCGCCAGCATCAGTGGATGACTACGTCTGACTATGTTTACTGGTTGTGCTGACCCACTTCCATGATTTGTAATGCTGAGTTGGAGATAATGCTGCCGACCAAAAATTTCCAAATATCCGACTGGTTGATGGTGATGGATGTTTTTTTTTGTGCTAGCACAGCATCTGATGAACACAGCATCAATGTTGCAGTTGCCAATGTGTCCATGCTGATTAAGCTAGTGTGTCTAGTACCACAGTACAAACAGGTTTCAAGCAGTGGATAATAGACATTGGGTCAGACGTCAGTAGTGTAAGTGTTACTTTGGTGAAAGAATGCTGTAAATTGCTTTTTGAAACAGCTGAAGACTGTGTGTGTGTGTGTGTGTGTGTGTGTGTGTGTGTGTGTGTGTGTGTGTGCGTGTGTGTGTGTGCGTGCGTGGTGTGGTGTGTGTGTGCGTGTGTGGTGTGTGTGTGTGTGTGCTGGAGAGCACCAATCCCTGAGATCTGTGATCTGGAGGTTTAAAAGCTCAACAGTGAGATAAATGGTGGCATTTTCAACACAATCTCTCAACATTTAGGCAAAGACTTGGAAAACAAGGCACAAATAATCTGAATTATCCTTCAAGCAGCTGCATGTTGTCAGTTAAGTCACTCTGGAACCAATGTTTACAGCAATGACCATAACTGCAACACAAAATACGGGTATGTAGGAAGATGTATATTCATAAATACTTGCAGTGCAATGACATTGTTTCAGGAATGCTTGTAGACTTGTGTCCTATGAGTCAGTGCATCATGATGACAACATGGTAACATGTTATGAGGTGTTATATCTTATATTCGCACACTGATACTACAAAACTATTAATAGTCCCCAGCTGTAAGCAATACGAGCATTTTCCATTTACATAGTACATAAAAGTTTATGGCAGTTAATGTTTGATGTGGACAACGAACAGGCGTCATTTAAGTTTACACAGCCTGCAGCTATAAAAATCAAAGTGTTTTTCAGACAAAACAAAGTCTCTTATCATCTTGTATCGTCCTCTTGGCCACCACGTGCTTCAGTGTAAACAGGCCACGTGAATGCTATTTACAAAGCTAACAAAATAGTCGTGTCATATTAGAGACGCAACACACAAAAACGAGTTTGCATCACCGCCACACTGCTTAGTGTGTGGGAAACCCAGCGGTGGGTAACAAATACAGTTAACCAGCCTTAAAATACCCACAGCAACAGACACACTGGTGCCTCTTAAAGTGCTTTGAAATGGATTTTGCTTTGGAGCAGAAGATTATTACAGGAGTTGTGTTGCAGCTACAAGCACTTTCTAGCAGAAATATGAGAAGCTGCATAATAAGTACAGATTGCTACAGGAAAGGAACATTAACACAGACAACGATGGATCACAGCAGAGGTTAGAGGCTGGAGTTTTATAAATGGTAGTAATTAAACTGCATTGTGTTTCCTATTCTCTCCTACAGTGAGGAGCACAAGATCCAAAGGGGACACATTAGATAGCTCTGAGCTCAAAACTATTGTGCTGGGAAGCTCCTCAAGTTAGAGAGGGTAGGATTAGGATCCAAACGAGGGTATACTGAATTTGTTTTTAGGCAGTGGAAAGTTCTACTGCTCTAGCAGCACGGAAACAACAATCCACTTAGCTGGTCACTGGACAAGTCACTGTGGCCTGCGGACAAAAAAAGGTATTTCCTGTCATGTTAACAAGAGATAAAGATAATCAGCATCACACACTGTATAAAAGACTGGCTAGAAATGCTTGGGGCTGCATGGGTGTGGTTTTGTGTTAAAATAACCGAAAAGGGACTCTGGGTCATCATCTCCTGCTTTTCTATGTAATAACACATAACTCTAAGTCGTATACATCCTATTTAAAGTTGCAAATTAGACCAAATAAATGAATATGAATGTTTTCTTTTCTGTGCAGTTTCTATTTCATGCTGACTTCCCATCCTTTTATCCACATTTACATTGTTTTGCTCTTCTCTTCGGTATTTGACTACATTGCTTCAAGACAGGAGAAATAACATGAGCAGGGGTCCTTTTGTAATCAACATTAGTCCTCAGTGGAAACCTGTATTTGCTCTACAACTTACCTTCAACTCAATGACTTCAGCTATGCAGCTGATTTTACTAGAGCTGCAATGATTTGCCGAATAATCAAATAGATACCAACTATTAAACTAAACAATTCTGATATTTGATCAATCGCTTGAGAAGAAAACTTCCAAATTCTCTGATTCCAGCTTCTAAAATGTGAATATTTTCTGATTTCTTTAGTCATCTATGACAGAAATATAAAGATCTTTGGGTTGATCGATTGATTGTTTGATTGATTTTACTTGACTAATTACAAATCTGCTGCATACACTACAACAAAATCAGGAAATTGCAATAATCAGGATATTGCAATTAAGTCACATGGTTTATTATGGGCTGCTGGGTTGGGACAAAACAAGACATTTGAGGATGTTACCTTGAGGATGTTACCTTGCAATATGGGTAATTGAGATGAACTGTGATTTTTCACCATTTGCGGATATTTTATGGACCAGACTACTTATTGATCCATTGAGAAAATAATAGATAGATTCACCAATAATTAAAATAATTATTAGTTGTGGCTCTAGATTTTACTGGAATGGTTTTTATTTGAAATATAGTTTTTATTTCACCTGGATGTCCCTTAATTCATTAACTCTTTAAAGAAACAATCCACACTAAGAGTTTTTAGCACAGTTATATTTCATCTGTGATGTTCAGTGCCTTTCTGGAGTTATTTTTTAATCAAGCGCTTCTAATTGTTACACTTCCCTTTTCTTCATCTATCTTTGGCTCCATTAATTATGTATGTGTGCTTATTTCTCCTTTTCTGTCTAAAAAGAGGGAACATTCTTCTTCTTTTTCCAGATGCCATCAAACCATGCTCTTCTTCCTTCCTTCTAACTTTTAAAGTTCACACTTCAAAAAAACAAGTTCTCTCATTCCATCTCTCCCTTCTACCATCATCCGGTCTTCTTTCATCAGCCAGCACGCTCTTTGGTCTCAAAACGTCCTTCTTTCCTGTCTTTAATCTACAAATCCTTGCTTTCACTCTTTTTTTTTTTTTTTTTTTTTTTTTTTGGTATTTGAAACTTACACTTTCCAAACCATCATTATGCACCCACCTATGTTTCTTTCCTTCCTTCCCTTCAAACATGCCGTTTTTACTCTGTTAAGCATTTTACCTTATAAGCTCAGTTGTTCTCTCTGTTGTAACAGCACTTTCTAACTACACAGCCTTCACAGGAAGTGTAAAAACACTGGCTATATTCACGGTGCAGCAACAAACACCAGAACATCATTTTACAATTAGAAATTTAAAAAAAAAATGTTGTGTAATGTAACCTACTGGTTTGAGACATTATCCTGGCTTGCCTTGTCTTGCGTACTGCCTTGTCTCAGTGCATACAACAGAATGAAGCAGCAGCAGTTCTGAAGGAGATCCTGGCCTCTGAAGAGCAGTGTGTAGTGGCAGCTTGTCACCAGCCCACTGAGTTTCTGTTTTCTCTACTGCCCCCAAAGCGTGAAAAGCAAAGGCATCGAAGCATCTTGTGTCCCACAATGGAGGGCTGATTGTTTACGTCACATCACACTCAACCTGTGAAAACTATCAGGCTATATTTATCTACAAGGCTCGTCTTGGGGAAGTCATATCTATATGACTCAGATTTGTGGAGCTCAGTACAGTCTGAGGTCCTGAGACTCTTGTTTGTTTTCTGTTTCCCGAAGTCTGAACTGAGATGCGGAAATCAGCATGCGTGCCAATTGCCAATGTTTTTACTGAGATGAATGTTACAATGTAATATTTTGCTCATCTCATCTTTCCGTCTTCTCAACTTTGTCTTAATTTCACTCTCAGTTGCTGCTCCACTCTCTGTTACTCCATCTTCTGTCCTTCATTTTCCCATTTTTATGTTTTTACTGTGTGTGATGTGTGTTACATGTGCCATCCTGTCTGCAACCTTGATGCTTTTGCTGCTATCTTGAACAAGTCTCCCCTTGAAAATCAGATACTGAATCTCAACGGGACTTCACCTGGTTAAAAAAATCACTAATGAGGATCCCATCATTCTGAGGCATTTCCTATTGCCTTGTAGCCTGAAATAGCCGTTGGAAGCAGCAAAAAAAAAAGTTGAGGTAAAGAGTAACAATTCTGTCATGTTTTTGACTACAGATACATTATCATCGAAGCAATCCAATATGTAAGTATCAACAAGTTATCATCAGTTTCAGTTATCATCAGAGGAAATCAAAACAACTGTGATTTTTCTTTTATCACATATGGAACGGTGCCAGTGGTGAATAAGAGTAATCGCTGAGGTGCTTCATTCTGACAGCTTCAAGCCTCGACTTGGTCCCTCCTTGCTCAGTCCATCTTGTTTGCTGAAGAGCTACCTGGTTCCTAGGCAACACAGTTGGATGATGAATTGTATTCATTTGAGGGCTCAGTCTGCATTACTAAGGATCCCCTCATTCCGCATTAATTGTGTGGCAAAGGTTAGAAACAAACAGAATATATCCAGCTTGTTTTCATCCACTTCAGTGTTGGTGTTATAGTTTTGCTACAGTGTCCTCTCAGGAATCCAATTTTTTTCTCCTCAACACATCATTAACGATGTTCATCATCAAGTAAGCCATGTGCCCATCTCTCCAGGCACAACAGTTACTTTATGTGACCTATCTGTGTGACGCATGACACACAGTGTATGCGCAGGCACGTACACAGCTTCACACACTCCAGTAACCACAGCTCTGTTGCCTGTGAAGCCGCTGCAAGGATTACTAAGATCGTCTTAACACAGTAATGACCGATAAAATCATCAAACGGCGTATGCGGTTGTTGGTTTAGTGGCCAACTCCACGGCGTGAAGGGTCCGGAATAAAGATGAGCATCAGGTATCTCGGGTCAACATCTTCTGCCTCTCAGTTACAAGACGTTGCTGCCTACCACTGAAATGAAACGCCTCTCCGTCTGGATGCAATTTTACGGCAAAACCCAGCATCTAATTTCAAGATTTCATCTGCTTGCCATTGTTTCTGTGTTGCAAAGCCCCGGTGCAATGATAGAGGCAACGGGCTGACTGTTCAGTTTCAATCAGTAGGCAGAACACCTACCGGGGGAGAAGCACGACACACACAGCCGCATGCACACATCAACGCAAGACACACCAGTCTTGTTACTATTCAGCCTCTGTGATTAGTTTGTCCATCACTCTCCCAGTCTGTAGACACAGCGTAAATAATAAAAGGTTCAGGCTGACACAAAATCAATTGTGAGGACACTGAATGTTATTACCTCTCACAAAGCACAACCTCTTCCCTGTCTGTCTGGGGATAATACACAACAATCTTTAGAAGAGTCCAAAATTTATCGCACGTAGCTCTAAATCTAAGCATCATTATATTTCTTTCACACAAATAACAGTTCTGTGGCCCTAGTTTGTCAGAGGAGGTATTGACTTGTCAAATAATCTGATGATAGTGAAAAGAATCCCTGACATTTCCTTTATGGGGTCATTACTACTCTTCACAGAAATGTTATGTCCTTACACAGGAAGCACAACATGGTCTGCAGATCACCACAAGTAACCGAAACTGCTTGTTTTACAGACAAACAAAGCCTCCATCTTTTATTTTCTTTCTCTGGACTAAAGCTTACAGGGGGAAAACAATTTGTTTCTCAATCTCCAGTGTGTGTGTGTGTGTGTGCGAGTAAAAAGCCTTGATGTAAGAAACTCAAGCCATTGCCCACATGTATTCAAGCCATATTAGGCTGCCAAAACTAGCTCAGATAGCCTGTTACTTAAATAGGGGACAAAATTCATTCAAAAGCCCACTGCAGCAGTAATCTGTGGAGACCTTCGGCTATTTCAATCACTTTCATTCTTAACTCGTAAGAGCTAAGCCAGTAAAGTTGGTTTTGTTCTCCCCTTCTTTGAAACCCTTAAAGGGATTTCCTTTTGTGTTACACCGCCGAACATCTTTTGGTCATCGCTACTAATTTGTGTCACCATCTCTAAGATTAACTCATATTCACGTTTGCCGAAGCTCCCCTCTCAGAGGATGAGAACTCACCCACGCAGCTCGCTAATCAGGTTTTACCGAGCACCACAAATGCCATGAGGGCTCAGGTGAGTTTACACAGAAACAAATGAGGGAATCAACCCTATCCGGTGTCCAATCAATGCCTGCACAGCACGGCTGATGTTAAAGCATGATGAGCTGGAGATCTAATCAGGGAAAAGGTTGCATTTGTCTCCTGGTTCTATTATTCCCCTGGTATGGACCTTGTTGTGATTATTTGACTGCATTCTATTAAGAGGAAAATTAAACTTGTGGTTGGACAAGAAGCAGTTCATTCACACAATCACGTAAACACGACTAAATTGTTCACACTCATCACAATCGTAATATATTCTATATGAAAAACTACACAATTTCGGTGTATAAGCACAACAAAAATCTGTGAGAAAAATATTTAGAAAAAAATAATATCCAAAATATAAATATTTCTAGCAATAATCCCCACTAGATTGTACTTACTGCACAAATATTCTGCCAAGAAATGCAATTGCTTTGAAAAATGTGAGTCCCAAAGAAGCACAAAATAAGCACAACTTATCAAAGTAATTATTTCATAATGACAGAAGTAAGCAGATTGGAAATTACTACGTGCTGTTGTTAGGCAAAATGCATTTCAAACAGTATTTCACTCAGTGGGACATATGAGTCAATGAGTATTAAAGCAGCGTGATGCTTTGACAATAAAGCTCTGTCTTAACAACGCTAGTCTTGGGGTAGAGCTGTGTGTTAGAGGACTCCAGAGCTCTAGCATTAGAGAGAGGGGCTAGCAATCAAACCTTCGACTGGAACCAAAAGCATCAGCTACCAGGGCAGGGGGAGACATTCTCCTCAGCAGTGTAAAGATAAAGCATTTGCACAGTAGCTACATTTAATCACATAATATATATATGTTGATATGTAAGATCCCGCGTGTCATTTTTTTTTTTTTTTTTTTTTTTTTTTTTCTTTGGTTGGCCTCAGGGCTGAATCATTATGTAATATAATCTCAGGTTTCAATCATTTTGCACAACAGGGGGCTAGAATGAATCTGTTGCTTAATCCTTCCGGAAACCTGATTTATTACATTAAAAAATGCAGAATAATAAAGAGTACTTCAACTGGGCTAAAAGCTTTTTACAGAAATATAAAAATCTGTTAAATTACCCAACTACAATCAACAAAAACATACTGCAGACATGTCAAAGTCCAGTGACTAAGTGGCTGTGTTTGTACAGACTGTGAAACTGAGGCATAGCTGACATTTCATGTTGGAATCATGCCACCAGCGTGTGTCACTCATCACAGCACATCAGGTGGGAAAGTGTGCTAAATCTTCATAAATGGAGCTCCTGCAGTCAAAACTGGTGAGATGTCTGAGCTGGTTTAATTGAACAGAACTATGTGTGTGATCACTAAAAAGAGGTTTAGGTTTTTAATTAAGTATAAAGCGCTTTCCTCACATCTGCTTGGTCAAGCTTGGAAAAAAAGTACAGTTAGAGAGAGAACACTGCAGATGATGCATGCAATGTGGACAGGGCTTGTATCCCTTTCTGCTTCAAGGTCAGAGGCCAACAGAAGCCTCTATTACGGGAAAAGTATGCAGATTTCCATTCACCAGCGATGACACCAGCTGATTTCACTGCTCACTTTCACACAGAGGGTGAGGAAATCAGCTGCTGTGGTGTTTGGTTGAAATAGACCCATCTGCTTCCACAACAAAGGACTGCACATCACTGGTTTACTGACTAAGACTGAATACCAGCACACCAGTGACATTAATACCCCTGTCCATATTGGCTTAAATGGTCAAAAACTATAATCATCCAGATAAAACAGATACGCAGATGAAAACTTGGCTCCTTCATATCACGGAGATTACTGTCCTTATCTAAGCCTACTTAACATGTACGCATTTAGAAACCTTATTTTTATTTAAACAGATGACTCAGTTTACTTGGGCCAATTCCAATCATTGTTATCAGGATTGGCTGATAACAATACCATCCTGCTGCAGCTTTTGATTTTTCTTGTAGAGCCTCATGTTCCAAAAGGTCCTTGCCGTGGTTAAGTCATAGGTGGCAGATGAGGTTTCTTGTGTTGTAATTCCTTACTGAAGTTTCCCCACATTAGATTTCCTTTTGGCATGTGTTGCAAGTGGCATTTTTTGAGTGAAACCCCTTACAAACTGGGCACGTCGCAGTCACACGCACACACACACACACACATGCTAGCACTAGCTTGCATGTTATAGATCACTTTTCCAGATAGACCAATTTGGCGAGAAATAATTAAGTCATTAGGAATGAAAATCGGCCAATTTAAATCAGTGGGCCATCTACCAAGTATCCCTAGAATAATCGGTATTTTCTATTTCCCACCAGAAAAAATCTCTTTTATTGAAGCAACCTTTCCACGAACCCAGCAAATGAAGTGATCCATAACGCAGTAATCTAGTAACAGTGGTTGGATCAGTGGGAGCTGAATGTGCATGATGATCTACTGCTGAGCTACCACATTGTAATGAAATCAATGAGTAAATGAAAAAGACTGATTGACTCCAGGATAGGGATTACTTTGGAAATCTCCATGGGGACATTTCTGTGGGGACCAACTGCATATTGTGTGCCACTGTGCTCGTGCTGAAAACGTTTAACCTGATGACGCATTAATGCATGAGTGCTGCTGAGAAGTGAAAGGTGACTTTGTCCAAATGGCGAGAGGGAAATGTGACACCACATCATAAAAAATCTTGCAGGCGCGCACACACAGACCCCGCCCACACAACCACAATGATCCACTGTTAGCATGAATACACAGACACCAAGCAACTAAGTCTCCATGACATGACTCTCTGAACAGCTGACCAGCACAACCCTATACATGCCTCATTTCATAGCAACTGTGAGCAAAAACCCACTGGGAATAAACACTCATTCCAAAGTCATTCAAAGCACTACACAAAGTAGCATCATGAAAGAGAGCCCAAATAAAGCTGACTTACTGAATGAAGATGCTCTGAGAGGTGGGGTTCACGCCTTTCTCCTAACCCCAGTTGATGATGATGATGACAATTATTGTGCTGCCAGAGCTGTTGTTATACACCAAATGTCCTGCAGGGTGCCAGTCAGGATTACCTGTCAGTTGAGAAGAAAATGATGCTACAAAATGAAAAATCTTGTTTACGACAGCAATTTAAAAAAGCAACCGGGTCAAATTACAAACAACAGTGCACTTCAACAGAAAAGCCACAGGGATAATTTTCCCTGAGCCGACAAAAGCGGATGCAACAGCTGGGATTGTTGTAGCAAAGGCACTAAGAGATTACTGCAAAGTACACTGATCACAACACTTTAAACCAAGCCAAATCAAGAGATGACAACACATGTTCAAATAAACATTACAGTAGGAACTAAAGATTATCAAGATAATGATTCCAAATTGAGATTTTGCTGGTTTTCAGTGGACACCTGGAAATGCCTGAAGTAAATGCCTTGCCAAATACACACAGCACAATGTTACACAGCTTACTGCCACCACTATATGTCTTCCAAAGATATCATCAGTGCAACCCCGTCTCCTAAAAAGTTACATTCCCATATAAATGAATTGCATTCTCAATTACTTTTCGGGGGGAACGGATTTTGTCACGGATTATGGTTGTTTGTGACATATTATTTTAAAAAAAAACATTCGTAATCATGTAGGTTACAGTCCATGTTCAGTGCACAAACAACTTTCATTCAAGCAACCCGAGTTTGAGTCCTGTGTCATTGGTGTTTGTTTTTTGCTTACGTTATATTATTTTACATTGACCAACTCGTTTTTGATGCCTAAACCTAACCTTATCCTGGCATTAACTAAGTCGTTTTTATGCCTAAACCACTCCTTTTTCCTAACCATAACAAGTGATTTTGGTGCCTAAACCCTGTGACATTGAAACACTATAAACGCCAGAAAGATGTGTTAGAAACAACACATAATCCACAACAAAATATGTTTGCCTCTAAACTTAATTAAAAATGCAGTTTCGTTCTATGGGAACATAATTTTTAGGAGACTGTGTTGCATCAATGAGTTGGGCAGCCAATCACTTCCATAAAAGGCAATGTCTGAGAAGCAACACAGGAGCTTGGCTATAATCTTGCCCACTGGAACTAAACAGAAGCACATCTGCTGCAGGGTCATTATTACAGCCTATGGCTGACCCGCTGACACAAAAGACAGTAAGGAAATTAAAAAGGGAGGATGCAAGGAATAGAGCCTTTGTCTATGACAGAATATTGCTGGTACATATAGTCTCCAGAGAGAGGTACCAGAGGGCAATACACAAAGATGAAACTAAGTATAGCTCACCACCACTTTGCAAAGATGAATCCTGTTTGTTGCTGTTTAAAGAATAAATCTGAAGCAACAATAGTGTAACTGAAGCAACACTTCAGTCCACTGATTACAGTGGTGATCCACAGAACGTACAAGCTTGTTTGCCATAGCCTAATGTTGGCTGTGATTAAAAACAATGAATGATTTCCTATACATTATTGAGAATGTCAAAAATGCAGTAATAAAAACAAGGTCTTGAGGCAAAACGTCTCAAAAGCTGTCACTGGTGAAAAAACACTTTGTGTCGCTGCGGTCTCTCAGGAACAAGTGTCTCATTTAGAAACAATGTGCCAACCTCTTAATTTCTAAATGGTCTGCAAATTTACATTACTAGCCTATAATATAAATAACCACCAAATTCATCATGCGTACCATCGAAGGTGGGCTGTGTAGTGAAGTGGACTGTCAATTAATCACGGAGGGGTTAAAACTTAAAAAGGGGTCACCATCTGCTTTGGCTACCCAGCATGCAGTATGCCAGCAGCGTGCAAAGGACCTAAGGGATAGCCCAGGGATGTGCTCGGTGCTGCTGCTGCCTGCCTCAGTGCCTCATCACAAAATCTACAGAGAGAAGCCCAGCCATCTACATATGCTGCTGCTTAACTCTCTAAGGCTCATTTCAGCTTCACAGCCCAGCTCCACTGAGAGCAGATTATCTCTCTTGTCCTCGTCTAGTTGACGGCAGTGAGGCACATTAATAAAACGGAATCCAGAGAGATTTATCATCCTTATTCTGCACTACAGTATGTGCCATATGAATATAATAATATTCTAATAATCTATTGAACTTTGAAGAGAAATTCATTTTTAATTTGTTCCTTGTCATAAGAGTCAGATGGGTCAGCTGCTAGAAATTCAGCATCTCTCAAGCACACCTGAGCAGGGAGGATTCTTGCCAGCATGAAAGCTTGAACCCATGTCCTCCAGTTGAAGCACTGTCTTTCTTTTTCATCTGACATCCCAACAGAATAAGACCTATGCCATTTCTCACAGGCCTGAGTGTTGAGCTGAATGCACAAAGAAGAGTATGGCTGTGCAACAAGCCTCTCCTCCCTCTGTGTGATAAAAAGCTATGCAAGCCATGCTTTCACCCTACACGAGAGCCATTAGGAAGATAAGCTTGTAATCAGGTGAAAAGAGTCTTTGATTGTAGGGCTTCCTGGGGTGCCAATATCCTGCTGTCAGAAACATTCACAGAAAAAAGGCACAGTTGAAAAGGTCATCATTAGGCCAGATCTGATCCATTAAACAGACCTGTGGCAGTCAGCAGGTACCATACTAAGTTAGTGAGAGCAAAAAACCTCTCACTGTGTGGTTAAAGCTCCCTTTGTTTAGCTCATCATAAAAAGCAAAGATGTTATCAAACATACCTCAGCTGGCATAGTTGCTTAAAACCAAACAAAACCACACTTTTTTAAAACAAACATCTAACACCCTGCTGCCCACTCACTCTCTATTTTATTCATTTTTCACAATGCTGCAACTTTGTCATCATTTGCACATAAAAGAGAGAAGGAAGCCCTTATCCATCCCTCCTGTTTGCTTGGCCAGTTAAAATCCCTTGCCAGCCCACAGAGAATGGATGACATGCTGATTCCTGATCATTAGATGATTAGAGCAAAGCAGCTCTACCGCTGCCATGGTAATTACGCCTGATTCATGAAAAAGACAAATCAAATAAGCTATTTCCAAGGCTTCTTGCTGAGGAATAAAGTCATTCAAGCAGTTACAGGCTGCTGTTTTGACCCAACCCAACTCATTAGGTTAGTTTTACATATTGAATGCTTGCATTCAAACTCAAACCAGATTGTCTGTGCAACCACAATTATCCATGCATTCAGCAGGTTTAGGTTCAAATAAATATGCATTTACATCTCAGACATGAGATAAGACTAACCTCAAATGATCCCCGATGAGAAACTGCACCAAGATGTTCAGGTATGGGAAAAAGGTTGATGTAGTGTTTGATTAGAAATTATAACACACAATTTGATTCCTCTGCCAATCTAAACAATAGTCTCACAGCTCAGTCTAGTGCTGTACATTCTGATGGTGCAACAACAGAGCTGAACTGCATCTGGGGCAAGTCTCGACACACCAAACACAAACCATAACTTCCCTGTGTCAAGCAGACTCAGGCAGTGAGTGAGCTGATTCCCAAGTATGAACAGCAGCTACACCAACACACTCTATTGTCTGTGCATTGTCTTATTTGATTAAATCTGCACTTTACTTTACAAAGCGTCTAGAAAATGTAGCCTTGTACATTTGTACTGTTCAAAAGCATGTAATGGATACAGCCTTCTTTTATTCTTTCATGCACATTCTCTTACAGCAGACTACCATTAATGGTTCCCCCCTCTTCCTGTTGCAGGAGTGATGATAACACTCCTGCAGAAACACCCTGGAGTTCTGCCTTTTATTGGCCAATGTCTGACAGATACTGACAGAATAGTTTTGACTCCTCCTGTCTTATTCAACACAAGTCAATCAAAAGCACATTATTCTAGAGGATCACCTCTTTATCAAAAGGATTTAACAGTATCATAGACCTTATGTTCATATTTAAGCATGAAAGGTAGACTCAACGCCCTGTACCCCCAGCTGACCAAACCTAACAGATTAGGTTAAGACAAATTCTGGTGACAGCATTTTTTCTTTCCAGAGGCATCTGATTATTATATATAAGCTCAATTAAGACTTGATTCCGAGGCTGGAAAATAACTTCATATTAACCGGGTTCTGTGTGTAAGCAGCTGACAATCGCTGGTCAACACAATAACATCTTAATTAGAATGGATAATTTGCTCATCATCTGATAAAGATGTCCTCCATGCACGCCACTTTCACCCACCCCGAAGACACTGCCAAACATACTGACTTTTTCCTCAGTAAGTTCTATTTGGTTGAGGTGCGTCCGTCAGTAACTCTCAACTTCTCTAGTAGCCATACTTTAATTGAACCCAAACAGACTACAGTCACGACACAGTTGGGTCTTGGAATTTAAAAAAAAAAAAAAAAAAAAAAACACGCCCGGCTTGTGATTTTCTTTTATTCAATCTCTAGCAATATCTTCGCAACTGCGTGGAATGAATCCTAGCTCTCCGAGACGTTGACAGACAAACAAAATCCAGAACAATGCGCAACTAAAATGCAACTTCCAGAGGAATACAGAGGTCGAAATTTTAGCACAGTATAGAAAACTAACAATACTTACAGAGTGAGGCTGACTTGTCTGGAGTTTGTGTCCCTCCCGGTGTGGCCGTGCTGCAGCGGTTCCGCACACAGTATACAGTGAGGATTCACATCGCACTGCAAACCCTGGAGTAGCAAACAATCCGACGATCTCCTGCCACTTACCGTAAAGTCAAGTGCGCACGCCAAAACGCACAGCGCACAGCGCACTGCCTCTACCGTAACACAGAGACTACCACTCGCTTTGAATGAGACTCAGTGAGATGTCATTCGCTGGGTGATTTGTTTGTATCCCACGATAATTGCTTGAACTTTTTAATATGGGTAAAACTGATGGCATGGGTGCACTAACGCACCAAACAAAGCGCACGGCTCTTTCCACCATGTGCGGCTTTCCTGTTTCAGAAGCCGAGCGAGGTAAGTTTGCAGGAAAACCGGAAGAAGCTCCCTTTTTCTTCTACCCAGTCAGCGCAAATCCACTTTAAATTGATGGGCAGCTTACTTCACTAAGCCAGATGCCCGTGCCACCAAATGCTATTTGAAATGAAATTGCAAAGGAGTGATGCAATAATATTCTAATGCTATCTTCTTACTTATTTATGTACCTAATACAGGAATTAGTCTATGTTGTTGAAATCAAACAACAACAATACCAACAATATTTCCTTGCAGAGCACTTTTGAAATTGAACCTTGCATTGCATTAAAAAAAAAATAAATAAATAAAATAAAAAAAAACACCAGCAAATGCATTAAAAACCAACACAACAAATATAAAGAAAATCGTGAGCCTTAACAGAGGTCAAAACAATTAAAGAAGGTAATTGTGTAAAAGCAAGTTAATACAAGTGAGTTTTACGATGTAATTTTGAGAGAAGATACTCAGCCAGCCTCAGGCGTGTCATTCCAAACTCTCCAGCCCTGATGGTGAAAGCTTGGCCACCACTGGTTTTTAATCTTCATTTTGGCGTCTTTGCTGTTCCGCCCGCCTGAGAACCTCAGGCTGAGCTCTACCTCATATTGGGTTGAAAAGGTCTGTAATAGCTTGGTGCCAGGCCCATCTGTGCCTTTGAAGCGACTATCTTAAAATCATATCTGGGGGGTATGATATTTTCTTTTTGTTTCAGTAAGAATCCTGGCTGCTGTATATGGTACTCGGTAGTTGAAGGAAAGAGCCACTCTTGGCTGAGGTAGAAATATAGAGAGCTGTAGTGAGTGAGGGCAGATAAAAGCAATATGATTTTGTCCAGAGCACTGATGGATAAGGACTGTTTAATTTTAGAAATATTCCTCAGCTGAAAGACACCACGCTGAACAACTCTATTGAATTGTCTATACTAAAATTAAACATGAAATGCCAGCTGAGGATCAAGATGAATTGGCCACTGTATGTTGGCAGAATATATTCTATTGGAGAAACAGGGGCTAAACCAGTGAACAGCTACTGTATGTCCTTTTGACCAAACAAAGCGTCTAATAAAAGGGCAAATAGTCCTGTAACTTCGCAATTTGCAAGACTCAACTGGCTTACAAGTTGAAAGTCTACAAGACGGTACTGAAATCTAGAAGAAGAAGGAGCTTATTTGTCAGGGATCAAAGTGCTATAAACTAGACTGGGATTTCTTAAATATTTAATTTTGACACATAAACGATACCAGTTGAAGTGAGACGGCTTGTTTTAACACCTTAGATCAAAATGACAGTTCACAAGGACAGGCAAAATATGAAAAGATTGTCAGCTTTGGCATAATCAAGGCCTGTAGTTCAGAGAATTCAGAAATACTTTCACAGACGACCTTTTGAGGTCTTAGACACAGAGGAGGGAGGTTACTAGAAAATTGAGGGATAAGCGATAATGGATATAGGCTGTGGGAGAGCATTTAAAATAATTTTTATGGGTAACTGCTACCCTGCTGTCACAGCCTGATAACCACTGCTGGTAGAAAGTAGTGGTAAGTAGAGAAAAGTAGTACCTTACACAGATGCTGAAATGGGCTGGGGCAAAATTATTTAAAAGGGCATCTTGAGGACTGACCTTTTGGCTCAGCCAGTCAAGGTGTCCACCATTTAAAATGTCATCTTAGGTTGGAAATTGGCCTGAAAGCTTTGTCTCTTGATGTGTTGACCTGTCTTTCTTTTTCTTTTCAATGTGAACTCTCTCATCAAGCAGAACATTCATAAAAAAATAATCCTTAAAAAGCCAAGATAGTTTATGTTAACATTTTGAATAAGCTACCAGAAAAATGGGTGTACAGAAGATAATGAAATACTCAAGAAGCATTAGCATTTCTACATTATGTTGCCAAAAACTACTTGTATCTACGACCTGTATCGTTCTATCAATAGAAATCAGTGGTCACCTCTTTTTGCCCTCAAAAAGTCCATGTGAAACAGCACAAGGCTGCTGAGAGAGAAGAGGGATTTTATTAATTGCCTAGCATGATGTTTTAAATTACATGGTCTGAACTCAACCAATTTCAACCATTAACTGCATGAGTACCTCTAGTATGAATATAAGTAGTTATACTGTTGGCTTATGGTGTGAAAGTTAGATGACTGAAATAGATGTCGGCCCAGGTTTGTATTTTCAGGCCCCATTAGTTGCTTATCAATGCAATTTGACATGCCTCACAATTTTGGAAGTCTTTTTTTTTTAATCCAAAGGAGCAGCAGTCATTTCAGGAGTCATAAACCTGTCTAGTGAATAGTTGGGGACACAATTACAGTGGACAGAGTACTTACGAAGCACAGACCTGGTGTTCAGTAATCCAGGGTTGACAAGCCCTTGTAAACAATGAATCTGAATAACATTAGCCAAAGCAGAGCCTGAGATTGCTTGCTTTTAGATAGGTGCTATATAAATAAAGCTGGCTATTATTTTTACAGACAGCAAATTCAGACAAGAAAGAACCATTTCAGTTTATGGCAATAAATATGTGTTTCTGAAACACATTACAGTGTCTGGTTTTGCAAATGATATTATGGTGATGATGATTAGTTAAGTTCCCTAATGCATGAGCATGGCAGCCTCTGAGACAGGAGCCCACTGAGCACCCATGAATTAAGGTGGAGGCTGCCTTGTTTTAGTAGGATAGGCCTCACCCAAGACATCCAACCCAATGAACAGTAGCTCTTGATGCAGTTATGCAGTGGGTTACCCTTCTCCAGTGGGTGGGGAGTGGGCCTGAGGTGATTCTCCTCACTCCTCTGTCAAGCTGTTTGCAAGAATGTGAAAGTCTGCCAAACCTGGTAGCATCGGTGCTCACTTGTACGACGATGGTGCACAATCTAGAGCAGCTGGTCAAACAGTGAACCTTGAAAGGGCCAGATGACGGAGGAGTGGGGTGGTAGTGGTTTCACCTGAAAGGATAGGTCAGCCCAGGTTGTATAAAAACATTGATATCATATGATTTATGACTGTACAAAGCACAATCTCACCACTACCTTCAGTGAGAAGAAGTTTATCCACTATAGCTACTGTATTTGCAGCTGCAGATAAAGGATTGCTCACAAGAAAAGGAAACTCACCTTGGAGTGCAGGTCAGAAATTTACAAGACCAAAATTCTGAGGTCTGACTTCAGATGAACGCAGCATTTGCGAAGTTAGCAGCAGACCAGCATGGGTGTTTACAAGGCAACGTATTACTGTAAATTATGAATATTACTTTTTAGGAGCCACCATATTTTCAGACAATTTCAAAGACATATTTGACCGTGCTGTGCATTTCCAGGTTTTATAAAAGCATTTGAAGGCCAAACAAGTGGCTTATTGGGTTATGTTGAGTGCTGCCAAGAAGCTGCAAAAAGATTCTTGTAAGTAAAGCTACCACTGAATGAGTTATAAATGATGGATGTCAACATTTAATTACTGCCTGAGTTGAAAAATACCAAACCTTTAATTTATGTTACCATCACACCACACTGCGGGTAGAGAAATGTGGACATGAATGTGTGGCTCTGAGCAGTGCACTAGAAATATGGGCTTTGGGGATGGAGGTGGCATGCAGGAAGCATGTGTGCTCCATCATCACCCACACTAAGACCTGTCAAACAAACAGCACAATTCATCCACCTCCACACTGCAGCAACCAATCAGCTTTCGGAACTGTACCATTATATTTCATCACCACCAACTACAAAGGCTTGTGTCTTCCATGCCGGCAGTAGATTGTTGTCTTGTTTGCCATGTCGTTTGTTACCCATTTTCCACATGATGCGCAAATCAATAGTAAAGAGTCATCCTCCACAATTCACAGGTGATGAGTCTTTTGACTTTAGAATAAACAGAAGTCCAAGTTAGCCCTAAACAAGAAAACTTATGACAATACTAGAGAGTTGCTCACCTTCTAATACCTGGTGAACTAATCCTGTGAGACAGCCTCCCAGGCATTGCACCCAAACTGTCTAGCTGTGCCAATGTCTCACTTCATGTTATCACTTAAAAAAAAAAAAAAAAAAAAAAAAAAAAAAAAAATTCTCTCATATGGCACTCTGGCATTGCATGGCTCCGAAAGCAGAGCTGCTGGAGAGGTTAGGCTCATTTACCGAATCCTCCTCCTGCCTTGAGAAAGCAGGGAATGTGCTGTATTAGAGCAATAATGTGACATTTGCCTCATTTCAAAGAACCACCTGATTAGGCTGGTTGAAGGCTGTGGTTGTGTCCCTGTGAAAGAGCAAAAACAAGTCTGTACTGAGCGCAGCCAGGTGACTGGGTTGTGATGACACATTGTGAACCGTGTGATTTCTGGAAAGTGCTGAATGGGGAGTGGAATGGAGACTAGCCCTGCATGCCATGCTGCAAATTAATTTAGCCAGTAACATTTGTACATTTGTGACAGAAAAACTGCCCTATGTCCTCATTGTCCTATGACTGCCAGCGCTGTCATTAAGTAAACACAAGGAGGTGGGGGTGGGGGTTGTGGCACCTGAAGGCCAGTGCTCACACAGCCAAGTTGGCTGTTCATTTCTCTGTAAGGATCTCTCCTGTGAGGCTCAGCTTCTCTTCAATAGTTGATTCAAAGTAAAAAGCACAGGTAAAGATTTAGTTTAAATCCAGTCTCTGGCTAATCACCTTCTCCACTGTCTTTTGTTTGCATGCCATGCTTATTTGATTGGACTACACCACACTACACAAATACACAACCAGTTAATCATTTCCCAGGCTCATCCTTTACTCTTTGATTAATCATTACTTTCTGTAGCTGACCCTTCAGAGAATTAGAAAACCCTCTAATTCAATAATAATGGGAGCACAAAATTAATCACCTTTCCTGTGAATAAGCTCCACAAAAAAAAAAAAAAAAAAGATTGATAAGAGGCAAGAATGCTTGAGTAGAGTAATGACTTTGTGACACACAAGAGAGTAGTCATCTGTTACTTAGAACAGCATTTTGGGAAATCTCCATCTAAAAGCACTACATAAGGATTTCATAATTTTGCATCAAGAAAAAAGATCAAGCAAACAGAAATAGCCATTTGGTTCGAAGGCGTTCTCTGAGGTTTTGGCACCTTGTGTTGCTGTGTGGGATCAGACTAAACATTTAGCACCTAATCAGCCCCCCCTTGTTGAAACAATAGTGTCTTTCTTTCAAGTATAATTAAATTTCCTCTTTGCCTCAACTGAGAGCTATTTTTAACAACCTGGGTCTTATTCGTCCCATGAAAATATCATATTAAACACAGGCTTAATTCATATTGAGGGCATTTACCTCCCAGCCTCAATTGCAGAGGCTGAGTGCATGACTCAAAGGGGCCTAATCAGATTTTGTATGATGTATGGAACATGAATTTTTCACAAGCTGAATGAGATCCCTGGGGTGTTACATGTCTAAAATAAGACAGGGAAACAGAGAGAGAATGGAGGCTTTTGCATAAGGTGTCAGCAGGTCCCAGCTATCAGAAGAAATATTCACTCAAACCAGGTGGCTAATTAACCACATATGGCTTACACTAAAAAGACATGTTTAAGATGGTGGTTGTTATTCATCTAACTGGATGCACACCACGACTATACCACAGAAAAAAAAACAGTACCTTTGAAGCTTTTCAGCCAATAATTGTAAGTGTTATTGATCAAAACAATCCCTTTGACATGCACCCACCTGCTTTGGTGTAGTGCAGATGGTGTGAATTCATGTCCTGTTACGGTGCCGCATGTCCTCTGGGATCAAGACACACTTGACCCTTCTGTCTGAATGTATGACTTCCTGCACAGGGCTCCATGTGTTGTTTACATGTTGTTTCGGTGATTGCAGAGGAAATGGCTCAGTGTAGAGGTGACTAATTTCACAGCTGATGTGGGCTCGCTCTTCCTCTCCATCCTCGGGCTCCACAGATAGAAACACAATATCGAACAGTAGGCACACAAAAATGAACGTTGCTCCGAAGATAATGTTGTGATGCTGGCACAACACATACTGAGTAGAAAGTTTATTGTGCTATTTATGCTGCACAGCCGTGGGAAATATCAGCACAGCTTAACAACTGATTTCATCTAAGAAATTAGCTTTCCTCTTTTTCCATCTTATTTGTTGTATCTTTTGTCATAAATCAGGGGAAGTCACTGTGGCCAAACAGGTGATGTCACATGATTCATCCTCTGAGAAATAGTTTGAGCTAGAGCACATGGGGAGTCTTTAGTGTCCAGTGGAATATGACCAGTGGTTTACAGTGGAGTCCAGTGTGTTGCCAATGATAAAAGAGTAGATTTAAGATTCAAGTTGTTTGCCAGACTCTCAGGCAAGTTGATAGATTAGATTTGATGCTGTGCTTTGGTGTTCAGAGCCAAGGTTCACACCCCAGCAAACACCCTGCAGCCCTGGCAAAGAAAAACAGGAAAAGGAAAATAAATCAATGAACAAGTGAGTCTTCTCTGCATCACCAATAGGTTGGCCCAATTTATCTCAAGCAGTGTTACACAAAGATAATGCAGAGCATCATTTCGGCTCTAGGAGGAGAAGAATCTGTCTTTCAGTGAATGACATGACTAGTCTGACCTGTATTAGCTCAAGAGGAATATTATCAGCTTCAGAGAATAATCTGTTGCTGCCTGCTTAAAGAGGACTCTGTGTTATTAACAGGGTCGGCTTGAGTGAGAGGTCAGAAACTCAAGGGTTGTTATTTTGCAGAGTGACGTTTAAATGACCTCAGCTCATCAAAGATATTCTAATATAAAGGCAGACATTGATTTGTCCTGTATCCTGCTGACAGGCAGGTCGTTACATTGATGTGAGGGGAAGCCAGAGTATCTCTCCTCTCCAACAGGAGGTGAAATGAGTTCCAAGCTGACACTCCTCTGAAGGCTCTGTGCTGCGGTTAAAATATGACCGCTCTCTGGGGAAACAGAAGGACAGGCGACTTCTCTTACACTTAAAGCTGCTCCCTGCAGCCCCCTCTCTCTCTGCGTCAGGCTGTCTGATCATTTTGAGTACAACAGTGCTAAGGGCAAAGTCAATCAGATCACCTCATCTGAATGTTCCCATTCCTTTATGCATTACTAACAGCAAGCCGAATTTGAAAATAATTCTTAGTGTTTGTGTAAGTGTCCCACTTCCAACAATAAGACAGTTGTCATTTACAGAAAATGCAATAAAATTATTTGCCAACATTTTTCTATATTTAATGAAGCTATAGGCATCTTTTTATAAAGGTGGTTCCAACTGGCTAAAATGTATCTTGACAGTACTCACTTGATCCTGTTTACCAGACTGTTTGTATTTCACTATTATGATTAAAGTGATCTCTTCTTGTGGGCAGAAAAGAATCCACATATCAAAAATAGGGAAGTAGGGAAAATGAGATGGTCTTCTTAACTGCAGTGTAAAACCACTTTGTGATTTTATGCTGATAAGGCAATTGGATTTTTACATAAAATATTTTGCATACTGAAGCTGCCAGGCATTCCAGGCACTTTAAGGCACTACCCTGTGTGGCAAACGTTATGTGCAGCAACAGCGACTACCAACTAAGTTGGCTAAAACAAATGCTTTGAGAGTTGTTGTACCATGAAATTGCTCAACAAAACCCTGAAATATTCTGGTGTTTCAGATGAGCAAAACCTGGAATTGGTGTTGTTCTGATGTGTTTAAGTCTGATAACTTTATTTCAAAAACCTGGAAAAGAAGGCATGCTAGATAGTTTAGTTAATATTTGATCTGTTTGATCTGGTGTTAATATATGGAAAGCTTCTGTATGTGATTTAGGAGTTTTGCCCTACTTGACAATGGTCTGATTAATCATAAGATGAAATATGCTTTAGTTGTCTCTATGTTCCTTTATCTCTGCTGTTTGATAATGTATACTGTACTCTGGTCCTGGCTTGAGTGTTTAAATTCATGATGTCTTGTATGGCCATGCAGGCTGGGCGTACAACCTGTATGCACGATACAGTAACAAAATATCATTCATTCATTCATTCACAATGCTACTATACACTTGCCAAAGGTGTGTTGCAAAACCAAATGCTTTAATTCTGAAAACAGCACTGCCGTGGTGCTTGTTGTTTTGACCATTGGTTAGAGTCTATTTGTCTTTTTAGAGTATCCAGCAAGCTAATCTTTATTCTTGCATTAAGTATAATAAGTATGTAAATGATAGGCGGGGATGGGAGGATGTGAATTCAGGATGTAGTCAGGTGTGATCAGTCTGCTGCCTCAGGGACACAGGCATTATTCATATTTCACTTGGAAACTGAATTTGAGATACAACTGAGACTGACAGAGCTGGGGGTGGGGTGGGGGGTGGGAGTGGGGTGGAGAGAGAGAGGGAGAGAGAGGGAGAGAGAGGGGGGAGCGAGAGAGAGAGAGAGAGAGAGAGAGAGAGAGAGAGAGAGAGAGAACTTTCTTTGAAAATTCACAATGAGCCAAGAATGACTAAGTAAAAAAGAGAGAAACAGGAGAAACAGAGCAAATTGAATGTGCATGCTTCATTAAATTGTGTGGGATTTGGGGGTTCATCTGAGGACATAAACGCAGGGCACATTTCAATATTTTGCTCATGCACAAATACAAAAATAAAACCTCCACCACCTGCTTATTACAAAGAATTGAGTGGTTCCATAATTACATAATTTGGTGGCTTAAAACATGACAGAGCTTTGAATGCAGTATTTATAATATGAGCTCCCTATGATTAACACTGAATATTTTCATCCATGTGGTTCAACCAGCATACCAATTACCTTGAAAAGTGTAAAGTTCCTGCTTCCATTAGGGACTGAAAATGTTTCAGGAGGCTGACATTAGACCCATGAGGAAAGCAGAGGGAGATGCAAATGTTGAGTGATTAAACTGGTGGAAATGCAATCTTTTTTCATTAAAGTAGCTCAATTCTACAGGGCAGAACTGATGGTCTCAGGTCTGGTTGCTCACTCTTCATCTCGGTCCTTTTGTGTACACAGAAGTGCCAAGGGTTTTCCACACACAATAGCCTGGCCCATGTGTATAAGCCCAGGTTAAAGGCCTGCGGGAAATGCTAAGGCCCTTCCTGGCTGACATTTTCACGATGCAGTCATAAGATAAAAGCGTTGAAACTTCTCTGAAAGTAACTAGGCCTATAAAAGCTAATAATGGAGCTAAAGCTGTATCCTAGATGCATGTTAGTAGTTTTGAAATCTTTGATCGATTTAATTCATCACAAACAATTAAATACAGTGAACAGTGTGGGCCAGTTAGTTGCACTGATAAGCACATTGCAAGATGGATCATAATTCTTCCTGCTGTTCCCTGTGGCCCTATGAAATCTAATTAAACAAGATACAAAATATTTTGAGTGACTCACCACAGCTATGGGGACTGCTGGGACACCACAGTCAGGACTGCAGATTGTCTCATCTTTTTAGGGAAGTCTTGACCTCCCTCTTTCACCTGCCTAGAGCGTAATTTTTCTCCTGGCAATTTGCAATTTTAAAAATAATGATACCCAGGGAAATAGGAATGTTTTTACTAAATGAAGGCTCTTTTAGTGGCTTCATTTTGTGTCTGCATGAACTCTAATGGCTGCCTGTAATGAATTTGTTGCGTGAATTGTGGGCCTATTTTACTGTACTTGTAAATTGCTCTGGGTGAGAACATCTGCTACTTACATTAATACATAAAAGTCTGCTGTTTTGATTGTCCTGTGAAAACTGCCATTGGCTTGTTGACTGTTTGAAGCTGGCTTTCCTCACATTAGCCAGTCATTTCATTTTCACCCATCATCACTCTCTGATTTATTTTTAAGCCTGTGCATTGTTTCTTCTTTAATGATCTGCTTTGTGTCCTGTACTTGCAGGATTCTGTCACAGGAACTGTTGAGCTGCTGGCTGCTCCACTTTCATCTCCCACCCCTTCTCCCTCTGTGTTGTGTGATTCTGTGTGTGTGTGTGTGTGTGTGTGTGTGTGTGTGTGTGTGTGTGTGTGTGTGTGTGTGTGTGTGGGGTGTGGACTGTAGAATGTGTTGGCTTGTCTTTCAGGTCACGTGCTGTGCCAGCCCTGTCCATTAGGCTTCACAGTACTCCCTATCAGTGCATGCCTGTTCCCTGTCTGCAGTCAGCCCAGACCTGCTCCTCCCTGCACCAGCTGTTAGTCATCATTAATCAGTCTTGAGCGACTGACCTGTCAGTGTCCCAAAACTCTTCACCAGTGTGCCTCCTAACCTCAATATGATCTCTGAGACACAATCTAGAAGAGAGATGGCTCACTGTGGAGTAATTTTCTGTGTCATGTGGGTGCTCCATCCCCTTTAGTAGCGTAGTGGCCATCTGAGTTTGTTCATTCCAATGGGAGAGATGAATGTAAGTACAGACCGATTCTTTTGTCCCATAGTCACTGAAGTAAATATTGGACCCATATTTCACAAGCCACATGTCCTACTAACAGTTAGTCAGTCACTAAAATGGCATTTTTCAGAAAAACAAATCAGAAGAAAATGAAATTTGCTCGAGATCTCTGGTTATCTCAGCAGCACAGTCTGGCAAGATCTGGCAACACAGATGTCTCTTCTCTCCATCGGTGCTGAACCACCTCTGGTGTCAGTGCAGTGCTGCCAACATGGCTTTCCTACTGAACAAACAGAATTTTAAAGTCATTTATGTGTGAAACCACAAATTAATAGTTAAAAGTAAAAATAAAATTAGAAATTCAGGCTTACAAACAATGAGGCTAGGAGACCAAATTTATTTTTATTTTGTTAATTCATGTTTGTCAGTATTAAAAATGTTTGTCAGTCAGAGGAAAACTTTGATGTATTGGGCTTTAAATTCATTGTGTAACATCAATAACTCCATCCTTGCTTAATTTAGATAGGTAAGTGGGCATTATGAAAAGATTTAATACTGATTGTTGTTATTTGACCAGAACCTATTAGTATAACAGTAAAATTTCCATGAGGCATAGGTCTATAAAGACTTTGAACTGTAAACAAATTTATAACATTTCTCTATAAACTATAATATATTTTTATATATGAATTTAGGGGCTTAAATTTTGCCACAAGGAATTTTAAGACAGGCGAAGTGTTGTCTTAAAGTTCAGGGGGAAAAACCTGAACAAATCCTAGACGCTGCCTTTCAATAACAATATTAATTCAAGGTTTCTCTCAAGAAACATAAGAAACATAAATAATTCATAAAAACTGTTTTAGAATCAGTTTTTCCTATTTCTGACGTCTAAAACACCTCAAAAATAAGATTTTGTGACTCTCAACCCCAGCTTGTTTGAACTCATCCTGAGCTCTGCCTTTCCCGACTCCTGCCTTATTTGCCTGTGCTGTTTGCTCGTTTTTTGTTTCAGTTAAATTCAGTCATACAGGAAATGTCTTTGTTAAATAATGAGGCATGACTATGGTTTGGACTAGATCTGTTTTTATGTCAGCTGCAGAACACATTTGGGTTCATTAATTGCTTCTGCATATACATATTTCATAGCGATAGATGCAATCCCCTAGAACATAAAACAGATCTAAGCAGGTGGAGCTGGGAGGAGGTGGATTAAAGGGATGCTGTAATGCAGGAAAAGCAGCAGCAGGGCAGGTAGGCCAGCAACATGTCAAGGTAAGCTGACCTGCCATTTAAAAGGCTGCGTTGAATTTAAGAGTGAGATGATGATTGGTTAAATACGAAAAGCGTGCCACTCAGGAACCAGTCAGCTGATGGTACCTGGAATTTTCTGACTGAACTGGCTCTGCTCATTATTTTACATCATGCATCTGCCTCATGCAACCATTTAATATACCCCCTCCATTCTGTTGGTGCATGTATATGTGTGTTTGTAACTGTTTGCGCATATATGCATATATTTGTGTGGGTAGTTTGAAGTAATTGTCAGAGAAGCTGAATATGAGCAGTCATATGAGTCTGCGGCTTTAGCATAATTAATGAAGTGTACTTTGGAGCTGTCTGATTTATAATCACAACAGAAGCAGTGAGACACCAGGGACACAACACCCATACAAACATGATTAAGCTCAGACAATACATGCTCACACAGCGACATTGTGTCCTTGGTTATGAAGTTAGTTGCTTATCAACAGTTCATCAGCCGAGACATGTTTTGGTATCCACAAGTAATAATTTTCACTCTGAGCTACATATCACCACAAAGACAGAAAGAAAAGAAGAATTACTCATGCCAGCTCAGCCAAAATAAATGGAAAACAAAATGTCATGGCTGTCTGGTGATTCAGTGTGCAATGATCAGGCCTTGCAAAATGAACCGCCTACAGTTTTGGACAGGACAAGACAAGATTTGCTGGAAGAGGTGAAAATAAACAGATCAGGACACTAGACCTGAGTCAAATAACCGTCGATAAACTGTACTATACTGTACAGTCTAAGGTGGAGTTTGAAAGACAATCTGGTATTCTCCTCTGTCAATGTCAATGACAATGTACCTGACTATCTATCCTCCTGAGATAACCTCCACACATCTGGCACTCCAAATAGATTGAGAAGGAAGGACCTTGGCAACTAACAGTTAGCCCAGATGTGTTTAGCATAAAGAGACTCAAGAGACACTGGTTAACAAACTGGATGTTGTGGCTAATTGGGCAGCAGGGTGGTGCTGTGACTAAGAACACTGCCCACCAATTTGAGTCCAAGCCATGACAGCAAGCAATATTTCTGCTGATTCATCTGAGTAAGATACCAAATCCCAGCCAGCTCCAGGCGCACTATTCTGCCTCGGACCTTGCACTCTTACCTCTCCGTGGGAAGGGTGAGTGAATACAGTATTATGACAAATAAATAAATGAAATATAGCAACAAGTGGCAATTCATGGGGTCCACGCACCATCAAGGTAATCAGCTGACCACGACTTAAAGGACACAGAGAAGAAGTCTAATATCATTTAGAATAGAATAGAATAGAAAGCTTTTATTCTCAGGCAACAAGCACACATCCAATAAATAAAGAAATTAAAATAAATACTATAAAAAGGATGGATATTGCACTTAAAATGTTGTGTATTACCCTTCAAAATTATGTGAATTAAAAGTTAAAAGTGGCTCAGCAGATGATGGCATTTCTCTATAGTGTGTATTGCTGAAGTTAAGAGTAAAGGCCCAGGGAAAGAAACTGTTCTTAAGCATGTTTGCCCGGCTTTTGATGCAACTGCAGAACCCACAAGAGGATACCAGGTTGTTAAGATGGAGGGAGTGGAATTGCATACTACCGAACTCTCATAATTAAGTCAGGAGGCCACTGATCAAGAGAAAACTCATGCAACTGGTGAGTCAGCTGAGCATATGCAGCAGGTAAATGTGGTTTGCAGGCTGATGGTCAGTTCTACATGAGGGTTAGTTAAGGCAGACAAATGGCACTGAAACCAGCAAGCAAGGCAGGACAGGTAAATAAAGGCACGGAGTAAATCAAGTAAAAAAAAAAAAAAAAAACCTACAGGCCAGACGGGAAGATGATTTAAAATAGGGGTCAGGCATTCACTCAAACTTGTTCAAATGGTACATAAAATCACATTCTAATATACCATACTATAGTATGAATCAAATGTATGCTATAGTCTTGCAGCTACCAGGTTTCATTGCACACAGCAGATGAGACCGTATCCAAATACACGCATTTTAACACGCCCAAAAGCCCATTGTGCACCGCTCATATATTCCACAGCCTTGGTACCAGGTAGAATGAGTTAACCCTCCTGTTATGTTCAAATTTTACTAACATCCCTTATGTTTGGGGTCAATTTGACCCCAGCAGTTTAAACCTCAACAAAATTATTATAATTAAAATTGTTACCAAAGTTTATGTGTCAGGTACTTTAGGTTTCTTTGTTGACTACCTAAATAGTCCTTTAAATAAAACATAACTCCCCCCCACCCCCACTTATACATCCAGTATTCCTATTACACGACTATGGAAAAATATGCAAATCACCATAAAATCTCACTGATTGACCTAAAATTGGAAAGAAATATCTTTTTGGTGTTTTAATGGCTATATATTATTTCTAAGAACAGATTTTTGTTATTTATAACATTTGGAAAGAAAATCAATTTCTATTATCAAGGATAGTAACATGTCTTATGTTCGGGGTCAATTTGACCCCAGGAAAAAGAAACACAACTTCTGAGTGAGTAACCCAATGTAGGCCTGCAAGTGGGTCACATCCTAGTCTTTACAGCTGTCCCCATACACAAACCTCCCCTCTAAGTTTGTCATCACAAGTATATCCCCACCTGATGGTGTTACAAAGGGCTCAAATGCTGATTTTATGTATTGGACATGGCTGACAGTGTATCTGCTGGGGCCTGGAACCATTTTGATGACATTAGCAGCACTGAGTCTACCCTGTTGTTCATGTGGGGAGAGGGACCATGATACCTCTCCATTTTTGGAAGGTAACGTGTCTGCTGGTGGGTGAGAGACAACAGGAGGGTCAATACTGAGGGTTTCATTCTCATCAGAGGATGCCTCATAACCAGGGGCCTCCTCAACATGATCCTCTGTCTCAGACACATTCTCCTCTGTGTCACTTTCACTGTCAAAGAGCTGTGACAAAACCTCACTGGCAGAAAACCTTTGCTTCGCGTTCATATTCAACTGAGAGAGAGCATAAAGTGAGAGTACACAGCGCAACAAGGGAAATGATTTAGAAGGCTGCTGTGCAAGCTTCTATATGTTTGCCCCCCCCCCCATGTGGTGGGAACTATCAATTTCCTCGTGGGAACCATATTTCCCCACCCTCACAGTGCGGGAAATATCGAAGTTCTTGTTGGTATTATGTTTTCCCCTCCCCAATATCTCCCCCCATATCCACCCATGTCAGTGGTTCCCGTACTACTTCAGGTATGGTTATGTTAGGTTAGGGCCCTAGAGCAGAGGGAAGTTTTTTGAAGATTATCAAATTGCATGTTACAGTGACCTCATTTTCATCCAAAACAACCAAAAAAAATTGTGTAAAACGGTGTTTTATACAGCTAAAACAACCTGGGGTCAAATTGACCCCAAACACCACCGATGCGTACAAAATGCATACAGGACACTGAAAACATATCATCATGTGAATTTCATGTTTACCCGGTAGTATCCACTAAATTAGGAAAAGTCATAAAATATGAAGCAAAAAAAATGATGTTAAGTATGTATTTAGAGACGTTAAAAACTGAATGGGGTCAAATTGACCCCAAACATAATAGGAGGGTTAAGCAAATACAAGGGCAGTAGACAAACAAACTAGTGGCTGGATGCATGGAGCAAGTTCAACAATGTGGCAGAAAATGAGCTGGGCTAATTGGGAATGAGTAGCAGTTGTTGGCTCTGTGTGCAGACTGACTACCGCTGTTCTACCAATTATGACAGAGAGAGAGGAGGAAGCAAGTGAGAGGAAGAGAGAGAGAGAGAGAGAGAAAAACTTATATTAATCAGCAATTACTGATAGTTAGGAATTGAGATAAAATTTGGAAGCAGTTGAAAACAAGCCACATTGCAGTCAAATAGGACTTGGCCACGTGGGGATTCAAACCCTGGATCTTTGTAGCCTCAGAGAAGGTGCCTTTCTGAATGCACCACTAGGAAGACATGGTTTTCCTCTCAGCTTCTTACAACTTGAGCCAGTGACATCACATGCATGTTTTTGTCTGTTTAAACTTAACATGTTTACAAAATCAAAATGAAACCACACATCAGAAACCACACATCATTCTGCTGATTCCATGTGTATTGCCAAATATTTTGGTGATGTTTGATCAAACATTTGCTGAAATAGAACATGTTGTGAATACAGTACAAAATACAGTAAGACACTAAATATCACTACAGACCCATCATTAGAACATCATTAGAAAAACTTGATCTCTACCATTTAAAAACATTTTCTCAGTTTTAGAGATTCAGATGTTACTTGAGTTTGCATATTTTGAGAAATAGAGTGATGGACTTCTGAATTGACCATAGGTTGCTGTGAAGCCAATGTTTCTTAAACCTCAGTGACTTTGAGGGAAAAAATCAGGGTCTATCTATGGTGTAAGTTTAATTTTTTTTCCTTTTTTTTTTTTTTTTTTTAAGTTTGGATTGTGAAATCTCACTCTTGAATCAGTCATAACTGATTTTTATTCATCATCTGAAACATGAACCTAGATTGTGTATATCAAATTTTGTTCAAATCCATTATGCTGTTTACACAATAGACTTTTCACATTTGTGCAAAATTTGGTGAAATTTGAACCAAATTTGTAGGAGGGGTAGCGAAAAAATGTTTTTGGACATGCAGTATTGTGGGAAATCTTCTCAGGCACAATGTGATTTTTTTTTTTTTCATGGACAGATGCATCTTCAACAAGGGAATCCTGGATAAAAAAGAATTTTGAATAGCGGGTGAGATACTTTTAACTAAGGAGAATGGAAAGAAAGAACCCATCATGCTGAACAAAACCAATAAATAATAAATAAAGTATGTTCAAGACACTGCAGATATTCTG
The DNA here is from genome assembly GCF_902150065.1 of Myripristis murdjan. Taxonomy (NCBI): domain Eukaryota; kingdom Metazoa; phylum Chordata; class Actinopteri; order Holocentriformes; family Holocentridae; genus Myripristis; species Myripristis murdjan. The sequence goes on along the minus strand of NC_043985.1, from coordinate 16,652,747 downwards.
AGAGACAAGGAGTTTCAATATGTAGGACAGAAGGGGAGACAGAGAGGCACCATAACTGATAATGTAGTGCTGCAGACACATGATGCTGCTAAAGCCCCTTAATCTTCATGTGTTGATGTGTTAATGGTTGGTTGGGCCACTATGCAGAGCAACACCTCTAAATAACAGCCAGACATATGTAGGCAGTTGTACCACATATTTACTTGGCTGTCAGATGTTTAAATACCACTGTTCTTGATGTGCTGGAGTGTGTAACGCACCAAAGAGTACATATAAATGCATTTGAAAATTTTACACTTCCTCCTCTGAATTTCACAGCTCACAGTTCTAATACATGATCATATGAGAATGAATGGTCACAGACAGCTTTGAGCTTTGCTTTTCATTCAGTTGTAGCCTATTTACGTCCATTCAAGTCAGACTGATGGAAAGATACATAGAGGGAACATACAAGTCATGTCTCTCTCTCTGCAGGCATACTAAATTGATCTGCCTGGGGAGTGATAAAGGAAACAATATAGGCACATCAGTCAACAATAGGTTCATCACTTCATTTCTCTCAGATTTCCATGAGGAGTGCCAAGCCTAGCATGTGACTGGGTCAGACACTTGAGACTCCCCTCACCTGAGCTCACAGCTGTTGTCATGCCAACAGAGGATATGACCACGAACCATGACAGGTATGAGTACGGTTCATGCCAACCCAGGATAGTACCTGCACATACTCTGAAAGATGTTTGTCTGGTATTATATAGAAAATATTCACTTACCTTAAAAATTAATTTAATTTCATTTAATGTAAATTAATTCAATCAAAGGCTAATGATCTAATAGAGCAACTGAAAATGAAAAGCAAATAAACAGCAATCAACTAAACCAAACCCTGTAAAAAAAAAAGGACACCTGACAAAGGGCAATTAGTACAATTAATGAATTAATGTTTCTTTTGTATGAACAATGGGAGAGAGGCTAACCTTTACACTGATACTAGTCCAGGATACTACAAGATATTTAGTGTTCAATGTATATTGTGCCTCATGACATAATGGCCCAATGGACTGCAAGGAAGGTCCAGAAATCCCTTTTAATGTGCACACATTCACATGACCCACATCGAATTACTGCACAACTCAGCTTCCAGGCATTCTCCACCAGCTAATGTTTTAGGAGAGTAGTTGAAACTATTTAAATAGCAGTAAATGAGTGAATACAATAGTGCTTGGTGGAATGCTGATGATCTTGCTGTGACTGGAGAAGATGAGCAAACACTGCCTTCATGGCTAATTAGATCAGCATTTTGGTTAATGAACTGCCATCATCTCTTCCTCATAAAGACAACTGATTATGTCTTGAATTTTTGTTAGGTTCTAAATTTCAGTAACATTTTATATCCTGACTGGGCTTTTTTTTTTATTTTTTTTATCTTAAATCTACGGGTTGCTTTCATTTCTTTGGCATTAAATCAAAATCAGCCCCAGATTGATCCTGACCCAGGAGGCATTGTGTGCCTCTAGGCAGATTTTCCCATAAAAGCATGCAAATTGAATCAGCTACAGTTCCAACCCTAGGAGCAACAGCTATCTGTGCTGAGCAGTGACTGCAATTTCCACAAAAGACAGAAAATAAGAGGCTTTAATGTTTGGAAGCCTTCAAAATGGCACGATATATCCAAGTCTGATGGTGAACTTGAAAACGCCTAACCTTTCAACAATAGAGCATAACGTCACCAACAAATAAAAAAAAATCCACTGAAGTGCGACATTGTGTGTCCTCAAGAATATTTTGCTTTAAGGGAAGGCTGGTCACCTACCATCTGTTTGAAAATCTCTCTGACTCTGACCTTAGTCATTTCATGCCATTCCACTTTCCCCCTGACAACAATGAAGAGAGGTAAAAACATAAAATTCAAAAGAGAGCTCTGGCTCAGAACACTTTGCAGAGAAACTCTCTTTGATCTGCCTTAGGGTTTTAAAATGAATAGACGTCAGAAAAAAAGGAATTCCCGGCAGAAAATAATATGCGAGTTATCAGAGATAACTCTCAATCAGTTGGATGGGTAGCTTGATTATAAGGCTGGACTATCGATCAGGAAAGGAAGAAACAGCCGATTTTGTGAATGTGACAGATTTTGTGTAGATACGCAGTATCTACACAAAATCTGCACTTGATGATTGTCTGTTTTAACTGCCTTTAAGACTAAAGTGGACAGGTACAATATAAATCAACTGATTATTTTGCTTACAGCCTCACCCAAAGCCTGCTCATCTGAAAGACACATCCACCTAAGAGGTCATAGCTCTATAGTGCTGTGTCATACCATGTAATTAAGATTTTTTTCTTTACACAACCCTGTGAGACACAAATAGTGGACACAACTACTGCTGCATGGATCAAACCTGGCCTTCAGCTTATAGGAAAGTCGCTCTGATGTTCATATAAGCAATGTCACTCACTAGCTTCAGGTGCATGCATCATCCACCCAAGCTGTCTAAAGCTTTCTACGTTCCATCAGATATTTTATTTCTGGCTGACTGGCACACTGTTCTTTGACAACATAAGCCTCGGATGCTTTAACTTGATAGCAGCTGGCTTGAAAGAGCAAGTAAGAGCCTGGCCGGGGCTGAGTAACCAGCAAATGGAGAGGGAGGGAATATAATTATCTCAACTGTTGCCTGTTCAAAGCCCCACCTCTTCCTCTCAGAAATATCTGGCAGTTGAACTTTTTGTCGCAGCTGGAGAAGAGAGAGGGGGACCTAAAAATGCTTGTCTTTTCTACCTGTGTATCACATGAGGAAAAAATCAAATTTCACAATATCTCACAGACTACATCAATATTGTAGGGATGACTATTTATAGTTAACACACAGGACATTTGTGATAAACAAGCATTAGTAATGTGGATATAAGCAAGCAAGCTGAGGCAAGCAACAGAGCAGCTACAACAATTACAGTACAGCTACAGTAAAGGGAGGCATTCAGAAAAAAATGCATCCCTTTACTGTAATGTGACCTTTTGAACCATGCACATATCCCATATTATGTTAGGATATCCAGAATCCCAGATGTTGCGTAGTCTCATATCATGATATTGACAGATTAGTGATATTTTGCCTGGCTCTATTTGTGAGTATGAAAATGATGGCAGTTGTTGAGTGTTGTGTGGAAAACCTTGCAGGTCATAAGATACTGCACTTCAGACAGCACTGCTCTCTACTTTTAACCCAATTGGAAAATTCGTCTAATCTTTATTGACCAATTAATTTACTTTACTAGTTAAGATCAGCCTAGATTTGTGGCCCTGCAAATGGTCCCTGAATTGCTGGCATGATGGAGCTTGCCCAGTCACCCAGGACTTCATGAACACACCACTTTGAAGCCTTTCAATGACGTCAGCAATACAGAGCCCCATTCATGATAAACGAGCAGCAAAATTTGCAAGAAAGAGGCTAATTTACCATCAGTGATGATTTATGATGCTCTTCATGCTGACTGCAGTGTTTGCTGTCAGGAAAGCCGACATGCTGTGGAGGCAGTGAGTTCAACACGAGTGACACCACACCTGTCACCTCCTGGGTGGGGGCGAAATCATGGCACAGGTGTTTGACACCCACCCACACACACCAGTAGTTCTACGCAGATCGAAATGGCAAGAGTCAAGGAAAAGAGTGATTCAGACTTTATTTTGTTGTTGACACATTTCTTAATGTATTACTGTAGGCAATATGTCATCATAGACTCACAGTATAGCTTAGAGACTGCAAACCCGCATTGCTTTCCACTGCTATCATACACTCCCCATAGAAAAAATAAGCCATTTGTTTATGATTGATCTGAATTTAAAAAAAAAAGAAAAGGTATAAAAGTTCAAATTGCGGCTTGGTGAAAATCATATTTTTGAGGATATGCAATCCAGGTCTGGAATGTTGAAGGTGTAGCTACACATAATTTCTGTAGCACAATTATGAGATGATATAAAAATCACATTGAAGGATTTTTGCAAAGGTGCAACATTATATGTGATATTACTATCACACCACAGCAGGTTTTACAAACTAGAACACTGACTATGAGTAAATGCTTTTAAAATATAAAAAGGCACAGCGATACAGTGTATTCTCTAAAATCTCATCAGACTTCACAAACCATCATTCTATTGTGATCACTGGAACAGTTCGCTGATGGTCAGCTGTGTTTTAAACACATACAAAGCTGGGTAAAGCGGCTCACGGAAACTGTGCTTGTAAGAATGCAGTAAAGCTAGACTGCCCCCTGGTGTCACATTAAAGAATGACAAAATACCCTCATCAAAGTCCAGAAAGACTCCCACCCTCTGTAGCCCCTCTACAGCCACAGGAACTGCCACCTTGTCATGCATAGCTTCCACCTTCTTCTTCTCGCTGCCCAGGCACCAGGACTGTGGGTTGAAGCCTAGGCGGCAGTTATCCTTTTGGCCCTTCCTGCCCATCTGACCTTCACACAGTCCCACTTTCCAGCGGCCCTCATCTGAAGACACCTCCACCTCCCAGTACCAGCGGCCCCCCTCCAAGGCACGGGAGGCCAGGACCTGTGGGAAGGAGGTGAATCGAGCCACATGCTCTGGGTAGGCCTGCTGTAGGTCACTGTAGGTCACTCTCTTGTTGTTTAGAGACAGCAGCAGTTTGGGGTGAGCTGTGTCTGCATCCAGGGAGGGAATGGTCCCATCTGTATACAGTAAGATATTAGACACATCATCAGACTAATTGGATCTGCCACATAAGGGACCACAGAATGTATTCAGTACTTTAGTGTCATCAGTTGTGATCTATCAGTGAGTATAAAGTAAAAAGGTGTTAATATGAAAACATCTCTCACGCAGAAGACTGTAGGGGCCTCTGTCTGGCAGAGAGATGACCACTGTATCCAGACGTTTCTCTGTCCATTTCTGCAGATATTTCAGCCGTGCCTGGTCCACCTCCTCTGGAGCCTCCAGCTCCTCCTCAGAGCTCCCCAGGTTACTGACCCTGAAAGCAAGGAGCAGAACAGGTCGGTGGGCATGATAAATGTTGCACAGATCATTTGTGCTTATTCTCATCACACAGGTAACACTGATGTTGACAGTAACAGTAATTTATCAGTACAGGTATCTATCTATCTATCTATCTATCTATCTATCTATCTATCTATCTATCCTAGATTATCTATCCGATAATGTGCATGACACTGACTCATCTTTTTAACCCACTGAAAGACACACACACTCCTGTGTGTACAGGGGTGCATACAAGCTCATTTACATGCAGTCTGAAAATCTACCCATAGATTTTGAAAAATATCTGGTTCCGCAGATGAAGGTTAATGCAGTTAATAATTGCATACTTTCAGAAAGTGCTCAGTGGACAAAGGGTACACGACCAGATGAAGATTTTAGGCAAAAATGTAAACATCAGAAGTAGGCAAACTGCCACAGCAGCATAACTGCATCATCAAAACACTGTTGGCATCTGCTCTGATGGTGAGAATACTTTGGCGTTATTTAACTGTATAAATAATCAGGGTCTAAAATCCACTGTTCAGTAGAGCCGCTGTTGACAGAACTGAGGTCAAAACAGCTGCTTTCTAAATGTTGTCACAGCCCAGCGATATTCTAGGTTTTGGCCTAGTCTTGTTATTCTTTATCTATCATTGCTATCCTTTCCAGTCATGCCATGCTTTAACATGTGTAACATTTGACCAGTAATAATTACTTAATTTTGTGTGTGTAAAGAAGCAGAATGAACAAATGGCTGTCTACTCGAGCCATGCCTGGCACAAAAAGGCAACACCTTCAGCTATTGCAATGCTGTACCAGGGATTCATGGAGCGATGCTCCAACTGGACCGCACTATTGTTCTGAGTTTAGGTGTGAAACAGTGTTCAAGTCATTTGAGGGTGTTGGGACATAGCCATAGAGTGTGGCTACCCCCCACATGCTGAATTCCAGTTCAGGCTTGGTTACTATGCTCCTGTCTAGGATTGGGTTTGGACAAATATTTGCATCCCGATCTGCACTCTACTTCACATACTGTTTTATGTCAAACACCCTGATAAAATACACATTACATGCCACAGCCTCCAACTGATGATTGCCATACAACTAGGTAGATGTTTAGAGAAATATGTTAACTAAAATTACTTACATTTGGCTTATCTTGCTGTATTCCTATCATGAGAGAAAGAAGAAAAAGATGAAAAAAATTCAAACAGTTTTCAGCAGGCCACATCATATGTTTTAGCAACAAACAAATCAACCAGCTCTGCTCCTCTGAGCACACATGCTCACCATAATGAAGGCCTGGTCCTGGACACGTTTGTCCCCTTTGGCATCAGCCAAGCCCTCCAGAGTGTGCAGGCCTTGTTGGATGGATATCAGAGAGCTCTGGAGATAGCGAAGCCGTTCCTCCAGGCTTCCTAGAGCCCTGCTCTCCTCCTGCACCACACACTGAAGAGCTGACTGCTCCTCCTGCTCCAGAGCCTCTCTCATGGCCCCGTACTGCTGGTGCACCCCTGCTCTTGCCTCACTTAAAACCACCTACAGAGGAGGGAGAGATATTTACACACACAGACACAATGTAATGTAATAACATGCAATGGTGATGCTTTGTTGATCCCCGAAGGCCAGTTTTCTTGACCTTCTATCTTTAGATCAAACTATTTGGCCAGCTACAAAACTCCAGAAGCAGGATGGATACTTCCTGACACAAGGCTGGTTGAAGGACTGTCTCATTAGTCACTAGTCTACTCATGAAACAGAAGGTATAAGTATTGGTAAACCTTCAAGGATACTGATTTAGGATTGCATTGTCTCAGGCCATACAAACTTCATCTGACTATTGTGCTCTTCTTATGATCCCTGATGCATTAATTCAGCAGTCACTGGCTGTAAACATGTTCCAGCTGGAGAAACACTATAAGAATGTCTCCTCAAAAAGACCCATCTATATTTATGTAGTTCATGTATGTATTTCATAGTGATTACTTAAGCTGAGAGTTGTGAGTTTTTTTTCCCCACACAGTTATTACCTTATGGCTCAGAAGTTTTTAGTTTCTTTTTTCCAGTGATTATGACTTAATAACTGAGAACTGTGCTTTTTTTCGTGCAGTTGTGAATCTCACAGTTCTCAAGTATTGAGTAACAACTTCAACAAAAAGTCATAGTTCTGAGTAAAGTCACAACTATGAGAAAAATCTCACAATTGAAATAAAAAAAAAAATCTGGATTATTGAGTCACAATTGCTGATCTATTTTTAAATGTAGGAATCTGTTATGCTCTACCTTATGTTACTGAATGTTACTACTCACAGATACAAAATTCCAGCAGTCAATGGTTGTAAAGAATGTTTCTCCCAAAACACTCGTCTGTATTTATGTAAACTGTACACTACATGTATTTCATATGTTATCATATCACATTCTTTCGTTATTATTTTAATGGGAGCAGTTCATAGTGCTGACGATTTAAGCTGTGTTTTCCAATTTAACACATGGCTCACTAATACTGAAAACCATGACAAGTTTGGTCACAGTAATTGTGATTTTGAATTTTCGCAACATCTATCTAGTATGGATTAGTGGTCGTGGTATGGTCAGCTTTCTTACTTGGAAGTCCTGTTTCTTCTGTGTGAGTTCAGCCAGTGTGATCATCAGTACTTGTTCAGTTTCTTGCAGCTGTTTAATCTCCTCTTTCAGGTTCCCCTAGAGACAATCATGCACAGAACTCATTAAAACCACTCAATCATCTGTTTGCCTCTCTGCACTGCACTGTTCTCACACACACACACACACACACACACACACACACAAATATACACACACCAAACCTGTGTGATTACATTGCAACCTCTTGTAACAAATTTTAAGTATTACATCTTCTTACCCTAAGCTCTTTCTCCGCTTCTCTTATGCTGACGCAGGTGTGGTCGCGGTGGGAGCCGATGACAGTACACACAGTGCACACACACACTGCACACTGCTGGCAGTAAATACGATTCATCTCTTGGTGCTCCTGGCACCTCCACAGGGAGATGTCCTCCATGGGGGCAACAAGGGTGTGATTCTGGAAGACAGGGGAGTCCAGGTGAGGACGCAGGTGCTCTGCACACATGGAGGCCCCACACACCAGGCAGGTCTTCACTGCAGACTGCTGCCCTGTAGTGGGGCAGTAATGACAAACAACTGGGCCATTGCTGGTGCTCTCAGGCCGGGTAAAAATGCCACCACGCTTCGGGGAGGCTGAGGTGGCTGCAGCATTTTTGGCGAACATCCGTGGTGGCCAGCTGCCACGGTACAAGGGAGATTTTTCTTTTCCTGGAGTGGTAACACCAGGAGAGTGATTTGAGCTGGCTGTGGAGGCATGTGTCTTCGATGATTCATGGGATTCTGTCACTTGTGTCGCTTTCCTGGGGGTTACACATGCAGGTGCATCACATGTATCAACTTCACTGGAGCCTTCAGAGTCATCGGATGTGAGGGTGTGCTGTGATCCAGGCTTGTTCTGCGGGATGGAGATGTCTTCAGGCACATCACTTGTTGTGGCTACATCACTGCCAGAGGAGTCGGTAGATGAGATGCAATCAACATCATCAGGTTGTACAGATTCTGGTATCTCTGCTTTCTTGGATGCCTCTGCATTGGCTGACTGGCTAGGTTGATCTGACGGGAAGGTGGTGGAAGGCCCAGGGTCAGTATGAGCTGGAGACTTTACAGTTGGTCGCTTTGTGACAGGTTGCTCTGAGACAGGTGCGCTGGCCTTTCTCTTCCCCAGGAAGCGGTTGGGGAGGGACGGCCTCCTCAGGTTCCAGCCAGAAGTCCCGACTTCATCCCTGCTAGATGTACCTTGAAGTAAAGAATTATACACAAAGCAAAACTGATCAGCCAGCTTCACATTAACATAAATGCACCCAACAATCTTCTGTTGCTGGCCACTGAGCAGCTCCAGTGAAACAGTTCAAGATCAAATGTTTTTGCCCAGGGTATCTGAACAATAGTTATTGCGGGAGGCCATAGTATTACTCAATTCAATAATTAAATTTCCCTATGGATGTATACTCAGCTGCTGTGGGAATGTGAATCAGCTACCATCTGGTCACAAGCCCATGGCTGGCACAGAGAGTTAATTTATTTATTTCACTTTGGATTGACTGAAACAGCAGCAAAAAAAGTGTTATTGTTGGCTACTTTGTAACACTGTATATCAAGTGTGTGGCCATAAACCCTTTACTGTGAGCCTTTAAAGGATCCAGAGGGAGGGACCGTACCAAAATAAGGAATAGCTCAACTTCATTCGTATCTAATGCACAGAAATCCCCCAAATAGTAAATATAACGGTGAAGTTATTATGACAGGTTTCACTTCCACTCCACTGTTATCTCCCCAAAAAAGACAGCTTACACTAAACGTAGCCTGTTACTGAGCCATGAAGAGCAATAACCTTATCAGCTGGGGGGTGTGGCCTGTAATGTCTGTTTATGCGTGTCTTTTTGCATGAAAATGTGTATGCGCCCCTGCTGAGGGCTACTACATCAGTGTAAGTTACCTGCGGTGCTGTGAAGGTGCGCTCGTTGACTCGGAGGGGATGGCTGTGTCCCGATGCCCTCAAACGGAAGGGTTTTGTACACTGTTTTGCACCTAAACTCGGGACAGTGGTACGGCCCGTTTGGAGAGACGCTCCATAAGTCCCCAATACAGCGCTGGCAAAAACGATGGTTGCATTTCAGGGTGACGGCGTCCCGCATCAGTTCATGGCATAAAGGACACGCGGCCGGGGTGTCCAGAGAGGCACCCATTTTGATAATTATTTTGTCCCGATCTGTTTCCGCAATGCTAAGAGAAACGATCAAGCCAGGGGCGGAGCTAGATGTTTGAATTACGCTCCCCCTCCCATTGGCGTATGTCCTTAAAGGTACAGTCAGTGAATTTTTACTTGAAGACAGTGAAGACCCACTGCCGACAGATATTTTTTTTTATTTTTAATTTATTTTTTTATTTATTTTATGTGTGCCACAATTGCAACTTTACTCAGGAACCCCCCCCCCCCCCCCCCCCCCCCCCCCACTAATTGTGGATTAATAACTGAGAATTGTGAGTTTTTCTCCCAGTTATTACCTAATAACTCAGAATCAAGTTTTTCTAGCAATTATGACTTAATAACAGAGAACCTTGAGATTTTTGCTCACAATTCTGACTTAACTGAGAATTGCTTTTTTCCCTCATAATTGAGAATCTCACAATTCTTAATTGTTACACAACAACTGCAAGAACAGGTCACAATTATGAGTTAAGTAATGTTTATGAGAAAACATCTCACAATGTGTGACAAAAACTCTAACAATTATTATTCCCAATTATTAATAATTGTTAAGTCACAATTGCTAGCAAAAAGTGTAAATAGTGTTGTGAGGAGAGAAAAAACATTTTTTTTCATGTGATGGGAATGGGCATCTATAGGATTACCAAGAACATGTGCTTACATGCACATATGATTTATTTTTATTTTTATTTTTTTTTAAGAGAGGTTCATGGTTCACAACAGAAATGCATTGCTGTCCCTACCTGTATGAGGTGTGATAACCACTCTGTCATTAGGCCTTTGTGAAATTAATAAAATTGTGGCAATATTAAATTATTCCCAATTCTCGAAACCCCTCAAGACCACTGGAGGGCCTCAGACCCAACACTCAAAACCACTGCACTTTGCTGAAAAAGATGGACTGCACTACTCTCCTCATGTCTCTTAAACACTATAGCGTCAGATGTGGAGAAAAGGCAAAAATGTGGTATTTTCTTTTCTTAGTTCATTTCCACCCGTGGCATTCTTTTCTTTATGGTGGTCCAGACATGTGACTTGGATAGCAGACCTATTGTGATGTGTGAGTGGGGGTTAATCTCTCATAATCTCATAGAGGGTTTATCTCTGAAAAGGACCGCACTGCCTGCATTATGTTGCCTCGAATTGTGGAGTGAGATTCGTACCACCAGACAACCGAATTTGAATAATGTCTTTTAACTCTGCATGTGATCATTGAGGTTGAACATTGAAAACACTGAAACTTGTATTAGCTTGTTTCAAATTTAGTTTCAATTTTCATATAAAAAAAATGCCTTTGCATACTCAGTCAAGTCAAGATCCACTCAACCTTTTAAAGGCATTATTTCAAATTCACCTGTTGAAAAGCTTTCAGACTGGCAACATCTGGCCAACCACCAAATAGGTCAGAATGTTTTTTTTGTTTTTACACTCAATATCTCAAACAGAATCCAGTTGCCTTTTTTAGGGTTTGAAATCAGGTTAGTGTAATCCAATTCCATTTCCTCACACTATTGTTAGAGAAATGCAAAATTATCAAGGTAATAGCTACTGTATGAAGTCTGTAATGATGGCCGCTGAGCTCGTCTCAAATATTTGACTGCTAAGTAGTAGTAGTAGCCTGTCTCACTTATAATTAACTCTTCATTAAGGCAAATATACCTCATACAGTGTCACTGGTTTTTCCAAGTGACTTGTGTGTTGTTATTTCATGCTGTTTTCTTCTGAAGTAGGTCAGAGTAAACCACTCTGTTGTTGCTCTCCCTTTGGTGATACAACTTCCTTCCCCACACAGTGTGTTTCCTGTTGCAATAAGCAAATAGTGTGAGTCAAACTCCTATCCCACATGCATGTTGGCCCTGTGAAAAAGATCAAACCAAAACAAAGCACAGCCGTGTTTTACAGTGAAAACCTTTATTAAGTATTCATATATTCTTAAAGGAATCTCTTTCTTTGCTGTCAGGTACCCTCCTTTCCCATACTTGCTAATTGTTTGGTATCTATATAATGTCTATTTTCACAGATACATATCCAAAGGTGAGGCTGGGACAGGCTTTCCTAAACTATTAGCACTGTTGTTCACTCCTCCTTCAACTGCACGCCTTCTTTTCATGAAGGAGGGATGAGACGACAGTGACCACAGATAACACTTCAACGCCATACTCATTACCCTGTATGTCCCAACAAAAGAGAGTGAGAGAAAGGGGGAGAGGGAGAGGGGGAGGCAGAGGCAGAAAGAAACATGGACAGAGAGCAAGAGGACGAAGACAGAGACAGAGAAACTTAGCTACACAACAGGACAGGAATTGTGTGAGGCTGCCATATTGGTTCACTAGCCTAACAAACTATTGCACGCAGATTGACACACATGCACACTAATACATTCACACTGACACTCATTTATGCACACGCATACACACACACACAGACACACGCATTCAGACGCCCATTCATCCAGCAGCTACAAGTTCTGGAGCAGACAGTCCTAATAGCCCCCATCACAGTGTCGATACCACAGACTAAAAAATATTAAGATTCTTCTCAAACTGAAGCGCTGTGCAAAGGTAGCTAGCCGGGCATTGAATGGAATTAATTAAAATTCCTGGAACATCTTTAATATTCACTGTACATATCAACTTTGTAATACAAGTATTTTGTTGTTGTTGTTGTTTTTTTTTTCTTTTTTTTTGGATCATATTCATATTCATTATTTTTGGAAAACAGTCTTAAATATCTGCTCTAGTAAATTAAGAGGAACAAAGGGGAATATGAGCAAAAGGAGGAGGAAAACTTTCATTTTGTTAGCTTACATATGAAACACAATAGAGTTACATCAACGAAATATTATCTGAAAATGAGTAGTTTCTTCTTTTGAAAACATGACACACATTCAGGCGGTGGTACACATATCTAAGTGTTAACATAGCTGAATACTTGTAATTACAGAATTTGTTAATGTATAGTCTATAGGTATGTAAGTGTGTGTGTGTCAGTGTGCATGTGTGTCTGTGTGCATGTTACAGGGCGTGTAGATACATCATGTGTTTTTTCATGTGAGCGAGTTAGCATCTGTGCATGTGTGTGAGTGTGTGTGTGTGTGATAATGTATGTCTGTTGCCTTGTCTGTGCTCGTAGGTGTACAACTTCAACCCTGTGTCTTCTCAGGTAGGTAGTGGGTAGTCCTCACTGCTCAACGGGACAATAACAGTCTCAGCCCCTGCCATGGTCTATGCAATGTTGTGCAAGGGTTAGCTCTGTAGACACATGGGGTTATCAATTCACTGGGTTCTGTCTAAGTGCTGGGGGAGAAGCCTATAGACGATGTGTAGGGACTGTGAGCAGGGTGGATGACTTCAAGGACATATTACATTGGGTTTGTGATAGTTAGGTAAATGTGACAGGCTGGCTTATTCCATAGAATTAATCGATTCCTCTCCTCCACAGCACTGGACTGCCTCCTTCCTTTAAAATGATGTTGAGGGACTGGTATTATTATGAAAACAGACACATGGAAATTCAGGAACCTGAGAGGGAGAGAGAGAGAGAGACAAAGAAAGGAGGGAGTGATGCGCGAGGCATGAAGGGAGTGGAGGCTCGGTGTAAATCAAATTGTTTATGCCCTGACAAATTTACATTCCAATTACCCTGTTGTATAGTCCATGGGGACACAAATGACATTTTCATGCCTATCAAATCTTGCCAGTCTATTACACTGTCCATGATGGTTTACATAATGAGGGATTGGAATACAAAAAACAAGCAGTAGGCTGATATCTGTGTTAGACTATAAGTGGATCTAAAAAAAAAAATCCATCATCATCATCATCATTGTCATCATTATCATTATTATTACTATTCTGATAATTATAGTTATCAGTGATAACATAACATTTTTTTCATTACTTACCTATGGATAAGGTTAGGCATTCCCTCCCTCTGCAGGAATGAAATAAGGGAGAGAAATGTAAAAGAGCTGTAACACACTTGTCAAGGTCATGCTATTTTAAACCACAGTGCCAAAATCATGCATTGTTCAAAGTGACTTCTTGTAGAGCAGAAAGAGGCCACTAGATGGTGCCAGGGATGAGCTAATTGCCAAATAACTGGTGAGCTACTGTCTATAATGAACTATTAATGAATGATGGATTCTCCTGCACCCTAAAGACACCAGTACATAATGCACTTTATGGACTAATAATGCTACTTATAATCCATTTTAAATTTCCTCTTGTGTAACACTGTTGTCATAAGTGTATCCCACTTTTTTCCACTGAATGTCCCCGGAGAGAGTATGAGGAAAATGCAGTATGCATGTGACTATTTTGAGAGAGTGGCATCATCACCTGTTGTATTGCTTTGTGAGGAGAGCCTTACCAGCCCTCTCTCCAGCTGGAGACAGTTACATATGGCACCACAGTCATGGTTTTCTAATGTAAGTCACATGTGTATTCACCATGTATGACAGCAAACTGGAGAAACATCTGTTCGTAATTAACCATGCCACAGCCAAAGCCCTCAGCTGCATTTAACATGTCTGATCTCTGTCCTGATCTCTCTGTCTCCTGTTGTCTTAAATTCCTTTCTATCCCTCTTTCCCATTCACTATCCCCACCTCCCTTTAAAGGGAATGTTGGCTGCCCATGCCTGTCTGGTTCCATTACAGCCTACAGGACGTGGACATACTAATCCCATTCCCCACCGGGACACACTAAGGATACACAGCAGGACCGAGGCTTTTCTACAGCATCTCACTGAGTAGCCCTCTGATAGTGATGCAGAATTATGCATGGACAGCAGCATAGGCAAGGCCATTTCCATGACTAAATCATGTTTCCTGACTGCATGGTTAACCTTTGCTAGGAAGGAGAGGTGTGATGGTGGCTGCAGGACTGTGGGTCTTATTCTTGAAGGATCATTGTGCACTCATCATATCAGGTTTTTTGCAATCTAGCAATCTATGTTTAGCTAATGTGTCAAATGTGATTTGTCTGATCAAGTCTACAGTAGGCCAATGTGAAAATGAGCACATGTGGTTGCTCTTTTACTAAAATGTTCTTTCTTTTGTTTTTTCCTTTAGGAGTCCATCGCAGTATCATCTCAAAACTATTACATAAAAATGCTGCAATATGCTATATCACACTCATTACCCCAAATTACGCTCAGGCAGTACCATATGTTAAACTCAGCTGTACAATAATGTTTCTGAATTTAGTCTCATGTTTATTTGTGAGCAGCATCAAATCCTCATGAAATATAAACATTTACATTCATTTACATCATATCATATATCATATCATATCATATCATATCATATGCTTTGGTGTGTCGGTCTATTCATTGAAACTGAAATCTCATTTGCTTAATCTACTTTTGTCAGCCCAATACAGTACAAAATGTGTCGGGAGTGCACTTTTGGGGCAATCCAATTGGCGCCATTGAGCCAAGCAACACTGATCAATTCCACATCAGTGACTGTGAGATTAATTACCCACTACAATAAACAAGATTAAAAATTACTGGTGGTTCAGGGGAGTCAGTTTTCTAATCCTTCCAATTCTAGACGCATTCACACTACATCTAGAAAAATAAATAGAATTACTTTATTGTCATTGCATACAAGATACAACAAAATTGTATCTTGTATCTACAAACCAATCAAAATGTTCATGCGGTCAGTTAATCCATTCAAGAAATTGTACTGCAAGTCTTTAAAGGCAGTGAGGTGGCCTAGCGGTCAGCAAAGCCATCCTTCAAGAACAGTACTTGTATGGTGCCAGCTTTACTGGACTAAGCATATGAATCAAACAACCATTTTTTAACCAAAAGGTTTTTTGCTTTTGCAGATTTTTTTTTTTTTTTTTTAGCAAATGGGCCTTTGATAGTGTTAAAGGAACCCTGGAAACCTTGCTGGTAGGGGGAAAGTGAAAGGAAAGTTTCCAGATGATCAAACAGCATTAATAAAGTATTTCATTGCATTCTCACCCTTGCTCTCAGCCAGCAGCTCTTCAGTCATGAGTCCGTCCTGTCGGTTCCCCAAGACAAAGGCAAGGAAGGAAAGGATGAGGGCATCTAGGATGCCCATAATAGCCAGGATATAGGCCCAGCGCACCGAGCACGCCCCCAGGCTGTACTTGTCTGTCTGCTCCCCACACATCCGCCGAACCTCGTCGCTGTCCCAGCCATCAGGATAGATCATACAGCCGAGCACCAAACAGACACCTGGTGGGAGGAGGGACAAGGATGGAGTGAGTGAGTGAGAGAGGAGGGTGGAGGGCGAAGAAGGTGGTGACAACAAAGGAAGAAGTAGATGAAAGGTATGGAGGAGGACAGCCAGGAGGAGGGGAGGTAGGAGAGGGAAAAGTAGGGAAGAGGATACAAGTGTAACGAAAAAGAGGTTGGGGAAATGCAGTGTAATAAATGAGGTCAGGGATAATGAGATTTTTGGAGGAAATGAAAGATAAAGAGAAAAAATGATCACTTAAAGTGCTTTAAAAGTCTATTCCCTTCCACCCTTCTCTATTTGGAAATTTCAGCATGTTTCCCATGCATTTATCAAATTGATTTTCATTCTCTCCCTTAGACTGGAAATAACTGCCGAGACAAGCCATGTGTCAGCGGAAGAAAAAAAAAAAAAAAAAACAGTAAATAACAATAGCAGTCAACAAACCTCAGAGAGAGTCATAGGCAGAGACAAGAGCAGCACAAGTTTTAGAGTGTTTAGAGTGTTAATTGGGCTGATTATGTGAATGATCCTCCAAGTCTGCAAGGCATTTCCTGTTAACTCACATCCCAATTGATGGACAATGATCTGACAGGCAGAGCAGTTTTGTTACATGACTTCATTGCCTTTTTCAGAGAAATGATGAGGGATCATGCACAGTCTTGCAGTGTGGAATTTGTCTTTCCCCTCCGCCCCCATCGTGTCTCTCTCTCTTCAATATTAACCAGTAATTCCTCATTCTCAGCTTCTGCCCAACGGGTAAAATCTCTCATCTTCAATTTGGATGACGTTGTTCTCTGAGGTGATGCTGCAGCAGAACAGCACAAGGCCTGGAAAAGGAGCTGACTGCACAATTACCCAGAGTGCATTGCACATTAATAATAAAACAGACTCCTCACTTCCTTATCCCTAAAACTTTTGCTAACAATTTTTTCCTTCCCAGATGGTGTTTGTTTGTGTATTATTAGGGTTTATGGATAAACGAGAGTTTTTCTGCTTATGAGTTTGTTGCCCATGTGTTCTGCATCTCTTATGAACTTGCTTACTGCTCTCTTTTAACAGGAATCTCACTCATTTGTATGTTTTCCCCTTCCTGTACACCCTGTACACATGCAACTTCCCTTCCTCTACTCCTCCTTAACCTCCCTCTACAGTCTTAAAACCAAAAGTGAGAACAATCTTGCTTTATTCCCAAATGCATATGCAAGCTGACCACACATACACATTAAAGCACACACACTGCGGCTTGTTATGGTAACGCTGCGGTCTTTAAAAGCCCTAAAAGACATCAGTGGGTAGAGAGAGGGAGAGAGGTTCAGTGAGAGGAAGTGAAAAAGAGAGAAATTCCAGAGCGCAGAGGTATGCTGCAGACAAACTGCATACCTAACAGAGCAGAGCATCCCCTAGACTCCGCTCCTGCCTCTCCCTCTGGCTCTTCCTGTCAAAACAAATTCGTATGCACACAGTGGTTCAGAGAGCAGGGGCTCAAGTAGGTGTTCTGACTCAGATGGATGGCTGAGAGCACTGAAACCTCACTGTAGTTCAAGTTCACAGAGTCATATGAACAATTCTACCACAGATATTTACCAGAGGAAATTACTAGTATTTCTTGTATCACCTCACAGCCATCTAAGCAGGCAACAAGTGATAAACAAGACCAAATAGTGATGAGTAATATGCAATAACATACGATCACTGTGAATATGGCTTTCTGTGTGGGCTTTTGATACTGGCTGTCCTTTGAGTGGAGCTGTCCACCCTGTCCACAGTGCTGAAAACATCTGCCTTCAGGCTGTTGTGTTATCTGCTCATCTCCAGGGGGAGCTGTCCATGTGCTTTGTGGGTGCTGCTCACTGGGGGTGTGGCGTCATGGGAAATCATACACTGTGGTGCATGGGTGGAAACCTAACTTTTCCCCAGTATGCCAGGGAAGCATTTTCCTGAGAATAAATTACTGCCACCGCTATTTGTCTTAGAACTGTAAATCACAGGAGTGTATGTAACAACATGAACTGAACAGAAAAAAACTACACACCATTAGATCTTCTGTGAGGTTATAACTACAATAGCATACACAACATTACTATTCCCCCCCTCTATCTGCCTTTGCAATAAATGCATTTATTGCAAAGGTAACAAAAGCTTTTACAGATCCTCTTGACTGTCTGCTCCCCTGCTCTGGCTTGAATCAGTGCCGACATAAATTTTACATTGAGGCCCAGGAGGAGAGAGGAGAGGTGCACAAAACTCTGGAGCAGGTGAGACAGAAAGAGAAAGAGAGGAAGGAAAAGCAGAAATAAAGGAGTTATATGCACATACAGCGGTGACAAATGCTGATAACACCAGGGGAGAGAGACTGAAAGGAAAGAAGAGAGATGCGAGAAGAGGAAAAATACCTGTCAAAGTCATGGCAGAATACTATAAAACATCTGCTACACAGCCTGCCTCTGCAGATGAACATCTCTGAGGGATGCACTGGCCAGGCTTACACTAACAGAGGGTGCTACATATGCCACTCCCGTTTCCAGAAACACCATGTGGTAAGAAGAGGAGCACATGTCCCCTCAACACACTGTAGCAGTACGCTTGGAGTCAACTAATCCAAAACCACAAACAACACAACTCAGCACCTGCCAGCAGCCCCTTGCCAGCACAGCGCTGCATCCACTTACATAATCAGGAGCTTAATCAAAATTCACAGAGAAAAAAACAAAATGTAGCAAAACAAACAACTGCTATACCACCAATACAAAGCTCCACCCATGACAATAGCACCTGAGGAAGAAAGGAAGGTTGACTTAAGTTTTTTTTTTTTTTTTTTTTTGCTGAGGAAGAAAACTTAAATAGATTGAACAAATGCACAAAGCTATATCTACAATGCAAATCAGTAGATAAACAAAGCAAATTAAATTTGTTAAAAACTCACTGGCAATGTTCCTTGACACTCTGGGTAAATTTCAATGTTTGGTGGTAGATTTCTGTTATTATTACAGCTATCTGGCAAAGCGTAGATTATGTCAAGTCACACTGAGGTATATGCAATGGAGTTGCAGTAGAGTTTGATAGCAGAAAGATTTTAAACTATAACATCAATGGGAAAACAGGTTTTGATGCCAGTCTGTCAGAATCAAAGACCTTTCTCTCTAGACTCCCCATTTTGCAGAAATATCCAATAATCATACAGGGAGAATTCCATCACAGAAGAGGAAGAGATGGAAATTTCTCGTCTGGCAGTAGGCTCTAGAGAGCAAAATGAAATGCAGCCAAAGGAAACTGTGTTTTGAGTAAGGGGCATGCCTCTTGCTTTTTCTCGACATGAAATATTCTTGGTCTCTTGCACTTACTCAACCTCAATTACTAACTCTCCCTCCACCTACATGTTTGACCCACAGCTGAATGACACATGCTAACACTCCTTCTTTGGGGGCTGTCCAAAGTCATTTTTGATTTTACCTTTACTGTAATGCTGCACTTTACATCCAGAAAAAGACATCACTTCTGCCATATCTAGATATATGGATATCCAAAATCCCAGGCAATATCTAGTTTCATATCACAGTGTTGATACAATATTGATATATGTCCCAGCCCTGTGACTAAATAGTGTACATTTTGATATTTCAGAAATCTAACAGGCAGGTTGACCACACAGAGGCATGGAAATGATGTCAGAGGGTTTTGTGTCACTATGAGGAAGGAGACAAATAAATGTGGCTATAACCTAATTCCATTTTTTTTTCTATTCCCAAGATTTACACAGTGATATATATCAAAGTATAACAGTTAATTCACTTGGCAGTAATAAACATGCTTGTGTTTGTATGTATGTTCATTCAACTGCCCACAAGCACTGTAAATAAATATTTATCTCTTCTGTCAATTAGCATTTGAAACAAACTTTTTGCTGCAGTAATAAATGAAACGCCCCAAATCCTAGCATCAGAAATAACAGCACACCTGACAGAATGCAGCTGTCAGTCGGAGAACAGACATGATATTAACTGACGGCATTATCCTACCCTTTCAGCTTTGCCCTTCTCTCTGTCTCTTTACTGTTCTCTAGAGAGCAGAGGAGGGCAGAAGACAGGCTTAGAGCGAGAGAGGGACAGAGGGAGAGAGAGACAGAGAGAGAGAGAGAGGAGAGACTAAGGACGAGAGAAAATGAGAGAAAAAGAGACACAGAGAGGAGGAGGTGGTGAGAGACAGAGCCCATGTGTGATGCCATGCCACAGCCCTGTGTGTGGCCCCCAGCAAGTACCCAGCACCATGCTCACGTCATGAGCACTGGCTACCATATGCTGGAGCCCCTCGGCTGAGCTATTCTCAGCACATTCTCGCTCTTTCTCTTCCACACACACACGCACACACACACAAGCGCACACACGCACACAGCACACACCTCTTTGTCTCTCTCTCTCTTCCTGGGAACACTGGGATCATGCGTGTGCACAAGCAGGAATGAGAAATTTGTGTTGGCTAACAGCAGCTTATGTAAGAGACCGTAGGTAGGGCAAATTAGGTGTGCATGGTACTATAAGAAAGTCTGAGGGCAGAGCGCTACAGAGCCCTGAGATAGCAGTAGATGAGCTAGCAGCGAATTACCTCATTTTCCTGAAGAGGCTATGAATCCCATTGACTCCTGTAATCTCAGTGTGTCATTTACAAATAGTGTAGATGCCAAGGGTCAATGGAGCTCCAATGTGACCTCTAAAGCCGCCGCTTGATTGGATTTTGGCAGGATTCAGAGTTTCTGGTTAGCATACAAAGAGAAATAAATGTGATACTTTTGACATTAAAGACAACACTACAGATTCAGGTTTAAGAGGCAAGGGCTAGAATTCCACTCTCAAAGTAGGGACGGTCGAGACAGTCGCATGTGTGTGTTTTAGTGCGGAGATATGGCCTGCGAGCCAAATCCGGCCAGTGTGCATGTCTCATCCGCCCCCCCAAGAGGGTTTAGAGGGAAAGGGGAAAAGAAACAAACAAAAAAAACAAATATATTTTTAAATCAAAATATTGTCTTCTTTAAAATTATTTGCATTCAGTTATTATTAACTATGTGTATAAGCAAAATAAGAGGTTTCTATGATAAACTGACAAATTAATGATTAATGATAAATTAATTAGACGTCGCACTACAAACTGGCCATTGACTGGAAGCTGAATCAGCCGGAAGTATAGGAAAACCCATCAGGCTACTTTGTGCACTGCATGTTAACTTAGCAAACATGCTATCAAAAAAGTGAGAGGTTGAAATGGAATATAAAAATTTTCAAGAAAGATGTAAAAGGCAGTATTTCTTCTGGGAGCTAAATTACCCACCTTGGCATAAATTTAATGCATTTATCTCTTTTGCTTTATTCTACATTATGTGTTATTTTCATGGGCCAGCATGCATTTTCCCATTGATTGATAGGATACAAATGAATTGATTTAAAATAAAAAATCAGAAATCAGCCTAAAATATCTATGTGTTGATTTGAATTATATTGTTATTGGCAAAAAATATCCAGCCCTTGTAAGGACTCATTTGAATGAATGCAGCCTACTACCTAACATGAGTCTGACATCCCTGTTGTAGTGTTTCTGCATGGAATGGGTGACTATATTTCAAATGTATGCAAATATGCAGTTGTGCATGTACACGCGAGTGTGTGTGTGGAATTCTTTCTCTGTTCAGCCTCAATATTCCTAGTCTCCCAATCTCTCACACATCTGCAGCACATCTAAGTAGCCATGAAATGGGATTCGCATTTTTCAACTCCCACAGTCCTTTGTGGATCCCATTTTCTCCAGCTCTCTGTTTAAATAGCTGTGACAAACTGAATTATGCACACACACACACACACACACACACACACACACACACACACACACACACACACACAACCCAAAGTGTTCTATCTCAGGCTGCATATAGATCTAGCTGTACCACACACAAATACACATCCACACAAACATCCACACACAAACATCTCCTTCTTTGTGCAAAATAGATACAGTGGCTTATGTGCTGAACATCATTTGTCACTTCTCACAGAGACACATCTTGGTGCTGATAAATAAATGAACGTGTTTACTGAACAGACAGTCTCTCTGGTGTATGAGCCCATTGCTGGCAGAGTGGCATTTAAGGTAAAAATCATTTCAAAAAGAAAATCAGCACAGAAATTCTGGTAACAGCTTTGAGTGTTTATCCCTGTGTGGCATCTTACCAACATGCATATGTAAGTCTGCTTAAGGCACAAGTGATGTCAGGCTCCCATGGATGAAACAGTGACCTGAGTGTAGCCAAATCTTACGAGTTCAGCACACACAAAAAGACAGCAACATTGTATACTGCAAAAAAAAAAAAAAAAAATCTCAATTTTAGTTTCATATTCAGACTCAAAATCTTGTTTTTTTGTAACACAAGTGGAAAAAAATCTGCCATTGGGATGGGAGAGTCCCACTTGCTTCCAACGTAGTTTCACTTATTTCAGAATTTCCTCTGGTGTAAATATGCATAAACATGTATGTATTTATGTTGAAACAGGGCCAAATGAGCAGGTCACCTCACAACTATCAAGAAAATGAAACGTGATTAAAGAGGATTCTGCAAACAAAATGTCTGGCATTGGAAATACTGAATTTGAGATGAAATGACTTGTAAACATGGAGATTTTTTGCAGTATAAAATAACAACATACCAGCTCACGATTGTTCTTTACTGGCTAATAATTTGGTCTACTACCCCTTAAGACATGTTTCATTCCTAATGCTTGTTGTCTACATTGCTGTCCTCAGCATAAGCTCCAGGCAGAGTGAGACTCCCGCTGGTAGTAAGGCGCTGTGTGACAGTGTCACTGGGTGGTTGGATGACTCATGTTGCTGAAACTGGAGACAAGCAGCCTGAGGCCTGACGCCAGATCGTGGAAGAGAGGTGTCACTGGTAGCAGTAGCCTAATGTTTGAAGAAGCATTGTTGTCACTGGAAGGTTACCAGTTTGAACCCCCTGACTGAATGTGAGCAGGGTAGGGGAACTAGACGTGATGTCCCTTTTGTCTGTAAACAACTAGTGCTGTGGGGAGTCCTTGAACACTTTAAATTATCTACTTCATTCTGCGTTCTGAGCAGTTTTGAGATACCACACCATGCGTAATGTTGAGAAGCTGTCACAGAGTAAGAATATGTGAATAATTCAATTTTAACAAAAATGTCAGATAGAGCATTATAATTCCAAAGTGACAAAATTCCTCCAGAGTACCTCCACACCTCCCAGAGGCAACGAGTCTGGTTAAGTAGGGGTTAAAGAAATGGTGGGAGAAAGGTGCTGCCTCCAACTGAATGGCTGGCTGTCTATGCCAAAACACAGACAGACAGCAGCGAGGAGGAGGAGAGCTGGCATCATCTACAGTGGTGGTGTCTTTCTGCTTGCATGCTGCTGAATGAGGCTGAGAGGCAGAGGTGGGAGGCTTGGGAATAAAGGAGCGTCCTTCATCAGCAGAGACAGAGGAGGAAGGGTTTTGTTAGAGCAGAATGAACAAGATAATTTGGAGGCGCACTGCTATGGTTCTCTTCAAGGACTGCGTTTCTGTTTATGTGTGATGCTTTTGTTCCTCACCCTCTGCTCCCTTAGACCAGATGATCATAGAAATCATCACAGAGAAGTGGGACGGATTCATTTTCATTTTCTCTTGCACTCCTTGTATTGTCCGTTGAGAAAAATCCTACCCAAACAGGTGAAAACAATCACTATGAATTATGCATTTTGACAGAGGCCTTCACAGTTATGGCTGAACGATTAATCTAAATTATGTTGAAAGGGTTGCCCTGGCTGTCAAATCATATTTTCCACAAGTATAATATATACAATATAATTGTTTGGTACAGACCCCAGCAAAAAAAATCATCACTTTTACTGTCTATGCAGTGAATATTAGCAATATTAGTCAATATTAGCCAAATATGTTTTTTTTTTTTCAACATATTGTTTGTCCCTATTCCTTACACTTGTCTCTTTTATGGCTTTTTGTTTCAAGAATCTGTGAAGAGGAGGGGATGAGGTCTCCAACATCTGTTGTTACTGATGACAGTGGCCTGTTGCCTTAAGTTTAAAAGTAACACATCCAATAGCATATATATATATATATTGGTGCAGACTGAGATTGTCTGACATAAAACGTTTACTCAAGGATTTCAATGAACAATTTGGAGTTCAGCCAGTCAAGGTCAGGCCTGATGCAAAAAGGGAGTCATTCATTTGTCTCAAAGTAACAAGCTTGCACTCTCTGTAGATTTTTTCTGTTGTTTCTGGCATTTGCTGAGTGGATTTTGTAATGGAATCACATAGGTTCAGAATGAATTTAGGTTGACTTGATCATTTCCCAGTTGTTCTGCACCAGACATCGATCAAAGCCTTGGTGATCTTGTGCTGGATGTGCATTTGTGATTGCTGACCTCACAAAAGTATACATATATCATAACTATAATAATACTAAAGAGAATATGGGTCCAAGTTCACTTGCACACATTCTTCTGGGACCTTTGTCAAGTGATGATATTGGTGCTGCAGAATGAAACAAATTAATCAAATCTTCTCTGCAGTCAGTCTAGACTGGATCTGATGAACTGTTGGCAGCATCAACCCACTGTTCACTCTGGACAATTAAAACTCATCTGTGCATGCAAAGAAGAGGCAAGTAGTCCACAAGATTGATGGCCTCAGACAATGAAATGCCAAATTGCATCCAGATAAATTGGGCAATTAAGATCATAAGATGTATATAGTGTGCCTAAATGGACTGTGAAAATGTGTCACGCTTTAAGTCTGAGTAAAAGCTTTCTTGGTGCAGGTTTATGGGGTGTGGAGAGAACAATGGAAGAGTATGACTGCTGTGAGAGGGCTATTATAGAAAGCATAACAATGCAATTTGTTACTGTGACAGTGTCATAATCTGTGTCTCTCAGCTCATAAGTCAAAAAAAAGTTTTCAAAACGACATGCTGAATTGACAGTTCGTTTCACAGTTTTGCAGAGCAGAGACAGTTGGCTGGACACAAACTCGGGACTGTTCTTTAAAAAATATGTCCTAAGTGTCAAGGATGCAGTGGAAAGTGGAGCAAGTGAAACTTTTTCAAACTGACTCCAACTATCTCCCCTGGAAGATGAGGTACATGCTTGAGATGAGCTGTCTTCAGTCCAAATCTATTTCTGCTCCAGTTGTTGGCAAAACTTGGTTGCTGGAGGGGAGCAAGGAGCTTCCAGGCATCCTCTATAGCCCTCTCTGTCAACATCATTGGCTATTTTCTGCACAGCAAGCACATAATGTCCACAGCCTACCTATCAAATCAATTCAAGGATTAGAATGAGCACGAAATGGCTTATTTCATCGAATCGTCTCTTATTTGTGCCAAGGCAAGTCTTACACAAAGTTTTTCACCATTTTGCAATCCTGCAAATAATCTTCCCACACATGTCCCTGCGGGCATAAGAGCATGCTGTACAGTTTACTATACCTTCAGGCTGTGGGAACTTATACAACACAGAAGAAACCCCACTAGTGGGAGATTCATCTTGAGAAATATAATTTTGGCTACAGCTTCTGACCTAGCCTCAGGTTTAATGCCATCAGGCTGAAAAAGAGACATCTATTCCTGGATTTTCTGTCATGTAATGAAAATGTATCAGTGCTGTGATCCGGCACACCATCATTCTCTTCCATTTACTCTGACCTCTAGGATCATAGTGAAGGTTACATAGAGTACCCATGTTGCTACAGTCCATTTGTGCAGACACAATAATAGCCACAATAATATGTATGTATGTTTGTAGGTATGCATGTGTGTAGGTATGTATCTATCTATCACCACTTGGAGAACTGCTGTGCTGTAAGATTATCAATCATCTGTAATATTTCTTAAAAACATTAGGGGACAAACTGCATATGCAGTGACTTATTGTCTCCTCAGAGTTGATACTCAGTGATGTTGTGTCATCTTTAGCAGCTTTTTCTCTCTCGTCTGCTTTGGCCAAATATTTTCAGAGGGAGCATGTGCTCTGATTGCCAATGACCACAGACCTTGCAGTTAGAGGGCGCCTCAATGTTACCTATTGATTAAAGCTGGTATTAGAAAAAATACAGGCTTGTGATAGTCTACAGGTGAAACAGGACAGAACCTCCATAAGGATGGTACAGGAGTGTGTGCCCTGTGCCTCCCAAAAAAAAAAAAAAAGTACCTCTTGAGGGTGAAGCAGAAGTGCAGATGTGCAGGTGGATGGGGGAGGGGGAGAAGAGTTGAGGGAGGAGTGCAGTGTAAACCGCAGTGAGCAGAGCAGGAGGCAGTCGGGCCGGGGTGGAGGGCTTATGTAACAGGTCCAGATGCAGCCTGCACCTCCACAGAGGATCAGGTTTGGCCAGGGCAGTGGGGATCAAAAGAGGCCTTTGATTTCTCCATGAAAACACTGACTGGCCTGCCAGCTGAGGGAGGGTGGAGAGAAGCAGTGGTGGCTGAGGCCGAATTGTGCTGTCTCTCAGGCGACGATCAAACATTAGCAGTATTCATCTGGGACAGACTGAGGGGCTTCAGCAGAGAAGCAATCAACACAAGGAGGCCACTGAATAGTGATGCTCTTACAACACTTGTTATGAAAATGGCAAGATATAGACACATTAAAAATAATACATTTGCTTAGATTAACACAATGTTCTCTAAAGCCGTGACTCCTGCTTATCATTCCTGCTTATCAGGCAGTAATGTTTTAGAGCTGGAATAACTTAAGCCCTAATCCAACTTGTAGAAATCAATATGTTTATATGTGTGTGTCATGTATAAGTGCTTGTATGTCCTCATTTACACACACATAAATGCAAACACACAAATATGCGCACTGCTACTACTGGTGACACTACAACATAGTACGTTTTTAATGGGTCACAGTGTCCTTGTTGTCCCACTTCATGCCTCCCCCTGTGGAATAAATCAGCAGCCTCCCCAGCCTGAGCTCCAGCCTGAGCCAGGCTACTTCTGAGATCATAGGGATTAACCCTGAAGTCCAGCAAATCTATAGTCCACACCCAGCAGGGCTGCAGGAACACTAGAGGACTCAGGGGGGTCATGATCACTTGGCTGGCATTTAAAGTTTGTATTTCAGCGGGCTACATTCAAACTCACAAAGAGTGGGTTAATTAATCATCATTGATCTGTTTGGGCTGATGTCCAAAAACATGATTTTGGGGGTCGTTAAATTAAACCAACTGTTCTACATTCACAAATAAGCACTAAATGAACAATTTGCGCATTACAAAACTCCACATGGCAATCCTTCAGCCATCTGTATGAATTGCTGTTTATTCTAAACTACTACTATTCCTGGTTCCCAAGAACAGCCGTGGTAAGGTATTACAGAATAAAAACATTTAAATGCATGTTAATAATGATGTCCGTTTGTTAGGATGTGTACATCCTTCCTCCCCCCTTCCTGTCCACTGTCAGCAGGACTGTGAGCTGTAAGGCTGATGGTTCCCCTCTGCCTCCCAGCTATAATTAGATGGTGTTTAACTGGCTGCGTGTGTTTCTTAATTAAAAAAAATGAAGTATTGGAAGGTGTTAATGCAGGGGTGGTTTTACAGCACATCTGCCTAGACAGGAAAAAGGGAATGCAAATGAAGGAATGAAAAAGGAAGAAGCATTAGAAAGGGAAAGAGAGAAATGGGGAGAAACAGAGAGCGAGACAGACAGGGACACAGAGAGAGAGAAAAAGGAGCGAGGCACAGCGATGGGTTTGTACTCTAGAGATCATCTCTATCTCACCTTAGAGCGTTGAGCTGCCTGCTGTGAAGGTGCCATGTGTGGATTAGTGTGGGAGGCAGTGTTGTGCATCCAGTTGATTTGATTGAAAAAGGTTGTGGGTCAGCACATTCAGTTTCAGTGCTGCTCTGAGACGACCCAGTGAGAATACAGATAGGCTCTGCAATTATCCCAAACTGGTAGCCCTCACCTGTCTGTCAGCCACTGTCGAGCTCTCCAGACAAACAGTGTAGGTTTCACTGAGAGACTTCTGAAGACTATTTGGGTTTTTGTGCAACTCAGCTGGGATTTAATGTTTTTTTTTTTTTTTTTCCATGTCCTTGTTTTGTTTGCTATTTTGCTTTTACAATGCCACAGTATGACTCTAGTAGCTTTTTCACACACCCACACATTTACCCACATACACACACACACACGGAGGCACAGAGGCACACAAATACACTATCTCTTTCCCAGTTCCTTTTCCACTGGTGTATCATATGGTTAAAAGCGCTAATGCATCATGAAAGCAGCAGACGGTACTCTCCCATGTTGTTTCACTGTCTACATTACACAAACCTGCCCCACTGGGGTTCTGACTTGATGTGCTGAGGAGAGGCAGTGCTCCTTCCTCTGTGAGTACAGTAGTGTGAGAGTGGCTGGATAAAGACTTCTGAGTTTGCCTGGGATAGACCAGACCTAATGTGGTGACTCCAGCTGGCATCCCCCCAAAACCGACTATCAGACATTAGCAAGAGGTTAGGGGTGAGACAGACCACCAAACACATGCTGCAGATTGGATGTAGCCATTGCATTTGAGCATTTGTGAATATTTCAGGCTACAGTGCATTCAAACATTCTGACCGACCCCGACTTCATGACTCTTACTATACAGTGTAATTGTAGGTGAGATTCTTAAGTCGAATTTTTTCATCTGGTAGAGGGCTCCATTTAATATTATTCATATGCTAATTCCCATTACATTGCTTTGTTCTAGTAATATCACTCAAGTGTCTCTTTTATGAAGAGTAATTCAGACACATATAAATATAAAGAAGTTATAAAAGTCAAGAAAATGCTAATGGATGTAATAGTGCTGCAAATCACAGTTTACAGGTATCATTTTCCAGTATGAGCTTATTTTTCCCGCTGTGTACTTTTTATCAGTTGCTATTTGTCTGAGATCCTGCAGCCAGTTATTAAAATCACTGCCTGGAATTAAAGTTGCTCTGCAGCAATCAAATACCACTAAATTCCCAGGGATGGATTATGCCTTCTTAATTTTCTGTCAGCAGGATATTTGATGGAGTTTCCCACTAAATTCTATAAACACCAGCAGGTAACCCAACTGAATTACATATTTTAGAGTTGCTTAGCACAATCTAGATGGTGCAAAAGTAGTGGAGATAGCATTTAGTAAAAACTCAATAACACTGGAACCTTTCTTTACTGCACCAGTTTGGTCTCGCCTAAATCTAAACCGAATTAAAGTGAAGTATGGCAAGATTACGATTCACTCAAGGTGACTGAACTGCGTAATGTTAGCATGATTTCCCTGGTTGGTATAGATTAGCTCTTTTGTGTGAAAATAGCCAAGGTTCCCTCACTTGAACACAATGAGACATGTAGTTAAGACTCAGGAGGTCATTCAAGGATGAAGGGCAAAATACTGCATGAAGTGACTCAAAGATGAAAATCTACTTCTAAGCTGCTGTAAAGGTTAATATATACAATATTTCTGTGTTTCCTGCATTAGCAATTATTTCTTGTTTATTACTAAGGGGTCAAGTCAATTATGGACCACAGTTGGCTGTACTTAACCCTCCTGTCGTGTTCGCGGTCAAATCTGACCGGAGGACAAGTTTTCTCTCCGAAAAATGCAGTTAATTTCATCTGTTTGTCTTGAGGTTCCATGACTTTGTTCACACATGCCATCTGAACACATAAAATAAATTTGGAGAATTTTTATAAATTTTTGAATGTTTTATTTAACTTGGAAACACCCATCGTGTTCCCGGTCACAAATGACCGGTCATTAGAAATGAATGGGTAAGACTACAATTAGTGTATAAAATAGAGTTAAACACATTCCCACACTCCTTTCCCACACCCCAACATGCAGGTGTCTTTTAGCAGACACAGATGTGTGTGAACACACACACACACACACACACACACACACACACACACACACACACACACACACACACACACACACACGCACACACACCTTATACCCCTTTCTGGCTTCCATGGCAACACCCAGGGGAAAGTATCTCTCACACTTCTTTCCCACACCCCAACATGAAGGTGTCTTTGAGCAGGCACACACACACACACACACACGCACACACACCTTATACCCCTTTCTGGCTTCCATGGCAACCCCCATGGGAAAGTATCTCTCAGACGTCTTTCCCACACCCCAACATGTAGGTGTCTTTGAGCAGGCACACACACACACACACACACACACACACACACACACCTTATACCCCTTTCTGGCTTCCATGGCAACACCCAGGGGAAAGTATCTCTCAGACTTCTTTCCCACACCCCAACATGTAGGTGTCTTTGCGCAGGCACACACACACACAGACACACACACACAGACACACACACACACGGACACAGCCACACACAGATACTCACAACTTTGCCCCTTTTTGGCTTCCATGGCAACCCCCACGGGAACCTACCACGGGAACTGCCAACACCTGTCAGGTGGCGCTATAGGATAAATACTGTGAGGCTCTGGATTACATCTTTGACCTAACAGTGACCAGCAGGGGAGGAGCCAGTACAGGCTTTACAGGAGGCAGAGGCTTTACAGGTCACCTTCCATGTGAAAATGTCATGAGGATGACTAACTAAATCATAGTGGTCAATGCTGACGGGAACACAAAAGATGCTATTTTTTTGCCACTATTTAGAAAATTGAAATGTTTTCAAAACAGTGTCCTTGGAAAACATTGAAATGAAGTACTCTGTGATAAATACTACAATATGTTTCATCTGAGTATTTGCTATAGTCAAAATAATATCTATATAATGGTTTTTTTCCCTAAAAAACGAATGGTATGATCTCAGGTAAATTAGGCCTACAGCACATACATAGCAAATAGAAGTTCAAAACTTGTCATTTTCACAAGAGCAGAAGTTGATAAAAAGATCTAACACAACATTAGGTGATAATATGTATCATAGTGGATTTATAATCAATACAATGTTACCGGTCACATGTGACCGGGAACCTCATGAGTGTTAGCCCAAAATGAACAGAATAGGAGGGTTAATCAAATTACAGTCAAGCTTTATTTATTTGTGCATATTTAGTGGGTTTATATGCTAATCCTCACTAAGACATAATGCTGTTTGGGAATGGCAACTTAAGTAAGTTGTTTTTCCATAAAAAAAAAAAAAGCCTCTTACCAAACCTTGGGCAGCGGAGGGTGACGTATGAGCCTGCAGATATAGGGTGTGTTTCTACATTCTCCACCTGGGGGACCAGCTGGTGCCACAAGGGACTTAGATCCAGCATTTGTACATATTTCTTGTTCACATAATCTGGAAATGCAATCGCTGTTGATGCTTATGTGGATGACACTCAGCTATACATACCCAGATATCAAAATAGCCATGACAGCTTAACTGCTTAGCAGACCAAGTGCTGGATGTCACAAATGTTTTACAACTCAGTGAGAAAAAAATCATAAATCATAAATAGTGTTAATTAGTTTGGTTTAGTTTTACTCACAATAATCAGGGAAATCTTCAAACATTCAGCCTTTTGCTAAAAATGTAAGTGCTCTGCCTGAGGAAACTAGACTTGCAAATTCAATGCCAACATTTAAATCACTGCTCAAAACTCATTTTTATAAACTAACTTTTCTGCAATTAAATCCTCTTCTGTTGTGCTTTGTTTGATCTTGTTTCATTCCGTGTGTGTCTTGATTTTATTCACTATTTGTGGTGCATTGCTTTGCTGTATCTTTTTTTACATGCGGCACTTTGCAATCTGATTTGAATATAATGGTAATAATAATGATCATTATTATTATTGTACTATGTGAAGCATGAAACACAAACATGCACACTGACATGCAAACACACACTCACACAGACAGACACATTCACTCTCAAAGTAACAGAATCAGCCCTTTCCTCCATCAAGCACTAATCTGCTTATAAAGGCCGATAAGGTATGCAGACAAAAGCGCTCCGTTTCAGCATTAACACTAGAAAGATAGAGTGCACAGGTCTGGCACCACTGCAGTAAAATGTGCAGCTCTATGATGGCTGTTCTCTCACCGAACTCCACCACTATCCATCTCTGCATTCAACTAGGCTTTAATGCTTCTTTCAGAACAAACCTCTCAGTGGAACTAATGAACCATGGGAGTGGGAGAGCCAGCCAGAGAGAAAGGCAGATAATGATACATACAGCAGGAAAGACACAGGGAGAAGGAGAGAGACAGATCTTGAAGGGATGGATAAGTCTTCTCTTACCTCTACTGCCTTATCTGTTGCCTGAGTGTTCACCTGCTGACCTCACACGGCTCCTCACCTCTCACGTTATCTCATATTTATTTTACTGTCATTATTACTGTCTCCTTTGTCTATCCTTTGTCTTATATCCCCCCTTTCTTGCTACTGTCAGACTGTAGAACTTCAGATTTTTGGTATGCAGAATACAATCCTGCAAGTACGATCAGCGGTGTTAAATGTATCTGTGTCTTTTATTTTTAGGGTTGGGACAGATGCAATCACAAGGACATATTGCATTGCAGTATTGTATTTTTAGCTTGCTTTTAACCAGTTTCCAAAATCCACCCTTGAATGCATAAATATGGAGTTAAGATATCATTCTTCATGGTCGTAGCATCACTAGTGGACGCTGTTATCACTGGGAACTGAACCTGAAACCTTTCAACAGCTAGCTTGCGTCCTTAATAACTACTTTACCAATCGACTGACCAGCCTAGCAAATATTTTATGTGATGAAATCCTGAAATCCTAACACTCATGTAAATACCCATGTAGGTGTCTCGAATTAACACAAGCAAAGACACAAAAGTCTTCCTAGATCGATGGGCAAGCAAATGGATCTTGCAACTGTAGGCCTCTACCAAGCAAAGGTTCATGCATTTGAATTTATTTCAGTTTATCATCAGAGCAACCCAATGAAAATAGCTCAGAAAGCACAGGCTTGGGCACAATCCCAAAAGGTATCCCCACAGTATTTGCTACCAAAGACATCAAAGAGTAAGTAGAGTATGTTGCCGAATGAAATTTTGTCATCTAGCTTGCCCATGAATTCTAAAGCAAATCTTTTTTTTTTTTCATAATTATTCTCAGAAGAGCAGTGCCCATACATGGGAGACAACTGATGGACAGCCTAACAGAACAAAGAACTGAAAAAAAGAAAATACAATAGAAAAACACATCCCTCAGAAAAATAGTCACTTGAAAACAACACAGTTTGTGACAAATCTTTCCAACACACAAAAACGCTATCTACACACGTGTTCTGCTGACTTGTCCTAGATTTATGTCTTGCTTATTCACAGGTGTGACTCATTTCTGTTTAATTGTGGTTTTGGGAGGCAACAACAGTATGAAATAGAGAGAAGGCTGGAAAAAAACAGTCTCCTAACATGACACAGAATTTGTAGAGAGGGTATAAAATGATGAAGTAATTATCATTGACCTCACAGCCTGGTTGCCTCTGAGGGCACTGCCAGCTTTGTTTTGCGTTTCTCAGTTAATTGGTGTACAGACTGCTGAAGAACTGCAGTTACAGGAGAGAGAGAAAGAGGGATAGAGAGAGAGAGAGAGAGAGAGAGAGAGAGAGAGAGAGAGAGAGAGAAAGAGAAATGGAGGACACATACTGTACTCACTAAAACGAGGCTCTGAACAGAAGGAGAGGACAGAGGAGATGAAGGGAAAAAGGGAATGAAAGGAGAGCAGAATGGGAGATACTATGAGCAGGTTAAAAGAGTTGGCGGAGAGATGCATAGAAGGGTGAAATTGTGTGAAGGTAACAGAAAGAGATAAGGTAGATGGGCTTGTGCGTCATGTAGCTTGTCGTGCCTAGCTCAGTGGGGGGAAAAAAAAAAAACAAGAAAAAAGAAAAAAAAAAACAGTTGCATCTGCATGCCATGGACTTGAGCAGATGCATGGACAGAAATAGCTCTTGTGATGAGAGCAAAAGAAGGATGCAAGTTCATCTAGGGTGGGATGGACATGGGAGCACTTCTGCACTCCACTTCTGTTTGCTCTGGTAGACATTTTGAGAGCCGCCCCACTGATGCTCTTCTAATGTGTCCTGGTGGCTTACTCTCTCATCAAACATTCAGCCTTTTTCCCTGGGCTTCACAAAGCGCTCCCTCCCTGGAGATGGCTGGAAATGTGCGCCTGTTATGAAGCGAATTTGCTACATGTTGTCGAGTATATGTCCACAACCTTCTGACCTCAGCTCAGAGGGATTTGTGAAAGCAGCACCAGGGCTATCATATATCACTCGTGTCATGTATAGTTGGCCAACACGTATGACCTTGATTTGGTTCAGTTGTAAATGTTAGTGTATCTGAATGGTCGTTTAACTCATCGGGGCGTGGAGCTGTGTTACTGTGCACTGTCATGTGCTATCATACAAGATTAATTAATTAAACAAGAAAGAAAGAACTTCAAGAATTAATTTTATGTGTGCAATGTGGGCTTGTAGAAAAATAAAAAAAGCTCTTGTGATAATAGTTCAAGCAGAGAGAGAGAGACTGGAGCCAGGGAGGAGATAGTAAATGGAATGAGACTCCTGTGCTGGGAGCGGTGCTGTGAATACTGAGCATGTGTCACTCATGTCCTTGGACCAAGAATGGGTGACAACAGACTGTGGCTGACCCTCTGTGTTCTCTCTCTCTCACTCTGTCTCTCTCACTTTCTCTCACCTCTTTCTCTCTCACAGACACTGTCCTACGCACAGCACACGCACACATTCTATTCACAGTCATTGTATCAGTATCATAACAATTACTTGTACCACCCCATCAAAACATCAGATAACAGTAAGGGGCCAATTACAGATGCCAGTGGGCCACCTGTCCTCCACAGGGCCACACTTGCTCGTAAGTGACGGGAGCATGAGGGTAACCTTGAGCTAAGTGTAATGAAGTTTGACAGTGCTAAACAGCCAGGCTTGCTCATTAGGCATCCCTGTGCCAGCTTGCTGTGGTCAAGGTCTCTTCTTGGCTTCCTCTTTCATCTCTTAGCCGGAGAGCCACAAAGCCCAGAGGTGCCCTCATTAGACAGGCTTATTGCGTTAATTCAGCCCAAGATAACACACCGATCTGGAGTTGTTCCAAATAATCCCCTCATTTGTGTTTGTTGTGAGCAGGAAGCAGACTGGTTCGACCACTGGAACAGATGAGCACAGCTGGGCCATTGGCAATATTTAGATTGCTCTCAGTTGATGGAGGCCTCTACTTGGATTGGAAGAACCTATCCTACTGTTGCGGTGAGAAAAGCAGCCAGCAGCTGAGCCACTAACCTCTATGACACTATGGACACTGCACCCCATGCATACCCACACATAGACCTGTAGTCTAATGACAGATCGCAATGCTGGATACAGCAACCTTGGTGCTGCTACCACGATAATCTTCATGAACATGAAAACACGAGTAAACATGTCTGTAGCACTTGTGTGATGACAATGGAACTTAGCGCAAGGATTTTAACTGACAAAAGTGCCTGTTACTTTCAGGAAGGTAATTAAGTTAAATATGTAAATTCTGCATCTCTTTTTAAAGTATTTTGTGATCTGTAACAATGGTACAAAAGTGCATGGCTCATCCATATTGCACCACTATTTTTGACATTTGGGTCTTATGAAAAGAGAGCTTTGCAGGGTGTTTGAGCCACATAAGATACAATATAAGCACTTCTATGTATCAGGGGAGAGGTTTCAGTAATGGAAATGCATGCAGAAAATATGGTGTAATGTACTAACAGCAAGCAATTATCAGTGACTAGCTTTTTGATAGTCTAGTATCAATCAACTGTCTAGTGAAAGAGACAATAGCAAAATGAAGGGCAAGACACCTGACAGCCCCTCAACAACTCTTCAGCACCATGGACAGCACTGCCATGACTGTCCCTTCAGCAATGTTGGTTTGAGGTTCCTGTGTTGGACATCTGGATGACTTGGCTGCAGTCACACAGTACAAATAAACTAATCTTAAGAAACACACATCATTTCCAATGTAACCTATGACAAGGGTGTAAAGGTTCCCACACTTTTTTCATGTCAAGGATCCTCAAAGAGAAGCAGACCCCTCAGACACCCATTTCATAAGATTTTGTCCCTGGACTCCACCTGTTTTTTGTGTTGTTAGGTGATTTATGCAGAATTTGATAACTGTTTTATAATAGCTAGGGCAGATAACAGCAGGACAGTGAAACCTATGGTCAAAGCTTGCTCTTATACATTCGTCCTACTTACATTTCACGAATACAATAATAAACTATCACTGAAATTGCTGAGACCCTCTAACATGGTTTCAAGGGTCCTTGAGCCCACTTTGTGATCCATTAGCATATGAAAAAAGTAGAGTGGCCTAACATGAGCAGTGCACTTACCTGATGCTGCTTGCATCCAGCCACAAATCTTGTAAACGGTGGACGTGCTGAGCAGAAAGAAAAGACTGAAGCAGCCGATACAGGTGACAACTAGCATCATGGACATCCCAATGAAGAAGGAGGCGGCCTTGAACGCACCGGAGGGGATAGCGGAGAACTCAGTGAAGCTACCTTGGCAGGCCAGTTCTCTGGATATTCCGTCTCCGATGCAATAGTGAAAAAGGCCGAAGTAGCCGGCCTGTGGCGTATCCACGCCATCGCCAATCCAATAGGGCTGTGAGAAGATGGTCACGTTAACGATACCGAACAGGATAGTAAATATGGCCCATAAAAGTCCGATGACACGAGAGTTGCGGACGTAATTGGTCTGGTACAGTTTTGCAGCTTCCGCAGATGGTAACATTGATGCGGCAGTTCCAGGTATCATTGTAGGTAATCCTGAATTCTAAATGAATGTTGCAATATGGCTGCGCGCAAAACGAAGACTAATCATTTACTTCAGAAACTGTTAAAAGATTCATCCCCAAAAAACAGCGAGAGCAAGCAGAGAATCTATGCCTTTGCAACAGAAGCAGAACAACATCTGTCAGGCGCAATCAAGTCATTACGTCGCATCCTAAAACCAGGCGCTGAACCAAAAGAGTAGCTAAATCAGAGTGCTTGAACCCGAGATTTGACCGATAACTCTGAAAACTCAGCTCATCGACTATGACAAACAGGCTCCCTCCCACTTGCTCAGTCTAGCCGTCAGACATGCACATCGCTGCCGCACGTGTCGCTCACTGACGTCCTTGGAGCACCTCGGATGAAACTCAGATTAAATATATATTATTCACACAGACCTCTGCAACATACAGTGCGCGCATATCCTCGCCAGTCCAAGTGGAAAATATGCTACCAGCCGTTCACCAACAGCCTCACGAGCAGAATGCACAATGTCTACGAAGGGGGTCGCATCCAAAAACACATCACAGGCCTCTACTCACAAATCATCATAGCATAATATCCACTGATAAACATGACAGCGCCTCTCAGGATCGTTAAACAGGAATTTATTCACCGGTGTATGTCAGCTTCGCCGGTCCGCTGGTGATGCTGAGAGACGGAGAGGGAGGGGAAGAGAACATAGACGCATTAGATGAGGCAGCCTGTGATGTGCGTGTCTGTGCAAACGGTGTCACCGAGCCTCTTCCCTGACTATAGGCTAACGCTGCGTCAACAGCAAATGAATGGTAAAATAAATAAATAAATACATAAAAAATACCGATGGGATTTTAAACAGACCATAAACAGCACAAGACACGGTCATCACCATAAAACGTTTTGCGTTTTCAGTCTCACAATATAGGCCCACTGCGGGTTGGATTAGAGCAGGATGACAATTCGCTTAAATCCCTGCAGTTTCCAACTCATCTCGAGCATATAGGTTTCAGTTGTTGCCTAATCTATATGCAAACGGGGCTTTATAGACGGCCAAGTCAGTTTCACTGCCGAGTTTATGCACACGCCCCTTCTCCGATCCTCCTGTTTCAACATGTTACGCTACCTGCCATGTTACAGCCTGATACAGCCAACAGTGCTCGGCTGCATTAAATATATGCTGTTTTGCTGCAAGGAGTGATGCATGGAGCTTCTGTGAAATAATAAACATTTAGCCTAGTTGGCTGTGATTGCAGCATAGAGCATGGATATTGATATTTAAAAACACAAGTGCACAAATGTTACTACCTGTACCAAAGTTTTACCAAAATTAAGTCTAGCATCATCAATGTACTATTCTCTATCCTGCTGCCTTTCCAGCCTCAGTAAAGCACAGAATGAGTCCTGAGTTTGGTTTATCAGGCTTTACATTGGCATAGCTACAAAACTTTCACCATGTCCACGTGAATAGAAACAGATTAAAATAGTCTGAATTTACCATTTGTGTAGCAGTGCCTCTGAAGTTTAAGGTTACATCACTCTGATGACTCATGACACTGGTTTTAGAGGGATTATTACCAATTATTCCTTGCCACGTTGCCCGGGTCACCATGGCTTTTTCCAGGGCCAAGGGCAAAGCATGATGTTGTGTCCTTAGCAGGACTTACCATATATATATTTTTTTCTGCTTAGGCCCCTTTGCATCTGTCTGTGCCCAGGGCCTGGACACTCTGTTCTAATTTGCTCCCTTGATGGCTACATTGCATATCACTGGTCAGAACTGTCCATGGATTAATGGACGGGCTGCATTTGGAGGATTTAAGAGTTCAATACTGATTTTTGAAAGCACAGATGGAGATGACTCCAGCCATTGCAGTGGGAGGAGGGAGGCAGTGGGCCTGACTAAGTTGAAACAGATATTTGGTTAAAGGGATAATTTCCATAAATAGCCTACAGAGTGTACACAAACCACCGAATATTAAATTTGTCAGCAATCTTAAGTCAGTCCCACTGTGAGAAAAGAGCAT
Source organism: Myripristis murdjan (assembly GCF_902150065.1). NCBI lineage: Eukaryota > Metazoa > Chordata > Actinopteri > Holocentriformes > Holocentridae > Myripristis > Myripristis murdjan. The sequence continues at coordinate 16,613,854 of NC_043985.1, read as the reverse complement.
TTCTCAGTGTTTAAGTTGCCAGACAGACAAATGCAAATATCACTCACACACATTTGCACGCATGCACATGCATGTGCATGCGCGCACGCGCACACACACACACACACACACACACACACACACACACACACACAAAACTGCAGATGATCATCCTTCTCACCCCACAAATGAATGAACCTATAGTCACACCTTTGTATAATTTCCAAAGCCACATAATCATAATTTTGTCCATCCAGTGAAGGAATGGTATTAGATAGATTAACATGCTCTGAAAAGTAGTCCAGTGTTTAAACTGCATCTGTTTCAGTAATAATGTAGATCTGCATCATTGTATGAAATGCCAGCATATGCGGGCAATGGATCAGTTTCCCATTGTTTAACCAGAGACATAAGAAAAATCTCAGCATATATCAAATAATTCATTTTTATTTTTCAGTTGTATAAGCACAGTAGGCCTTTATTTGAACACATCTGCATGCCTGGTTAATGACAGCAAATGTGCTACTTTAAACCAGACCTGGGGGTATTCCACAAAGCAGGATTAGAGGGTAAGCCAGATGACTGTGGAAGAGATTATGCTATATCCTGCTGATAATGATTTGAATCTGTAAAACAAAACATGAATGTTAGGTTCAGGGACATGAATCAGTCATGCGTAACGATGATTGCTAATAACAGACAACATTTCAGAGGATATTTCACTACGCTTCAAGTTGTCTGGCTAACTTAATCCTGCTTTGTGAAATATCCCTGATAATTGTAATCAATATCATTTATTTATTTATTTATTTATACACCAAGTACCATAAAGTCTATACAATTAGAGGAATGTATATGAAAATGGATTTAGTGTACTTCTTATGCAGATGAATGAATGAATGAATTATTCTGGCATAGTACACCCCACCCATCTTGTAAAAAAAAAAAAAAAAAAAAAGCAAACATAAACTTTAAATAATTATATTATATATGCTATTGTATATTACACACACACACACACACACACACACACACTATACACACACCCTATGGCAGAAAACATAGACGCTCTCAGGGCTGTTACCCTCAAACTGGGAGAGTGGCTCCAGAAGATGCCAGGAAGAACACCTGAGATCTCTGTCCAAAAGAGGAATAAATGTTGAATATCACACAGAATGCTTAAAGCTGTAAGTAGTTCATATCCTCTTTCTCCTGCTCTGTATTATCATGTAGCAACACTAACAGGGGCTATTCAAATGTTGCTAATATCCACTAGCAATATTTTTTCAATGTCAGCGTTGTCATTGCGGGATTAGCTGAAAAGCCTCTATCCCTTTGTCCACTTTGGGTCACTATTCCCCTAAAAGTAATATTTGAAATTTGTTTCTTACTGTGTGGTCCACACACAAGTAAGCATCTTTTTAAACTTAGTGATTTTTCTCAGACTTAGAGGAGACTTGTTATGAAATTAGACTCTCTCTTTGTAAAAGGTAATGACTCACCAGCACCCTCTGATGCCTCTCCACCGCAAAGCTCCAGCTCTGTGGGTTGATCAACAAAAAGAGTGCACTTGTAAAGATGATTTTCTGCTACGGCTGCTATGCTTTAGCAGCCATGTCTAATTAAATTGAAAAGACCCTGGCAGTGTAAAGAAGCTGTCGTTCTTAAATTTGGACCATCTGGGGATCAAGGACCAGGGATGCTTCTTGTTTTGAGTGGAGTTTTATCTCTTTACTGAAACAATAAGCAATGCATTGACGATGGACAGTTTGTAATTCTAACACTGTAAAGTCAGTGTCTTTATTACTATGAGATGGGAGAGAGAGATCCTCAGTAGCAATCTCAGTGGAGCACTGTAATGCCCAGTCTGGACAGGTGATTCCTCAACTTTAGCCAAGGACAGACTGCATAGTGAATTTTTCACAGTAGGCTTTACTTCATCCAAGTTCATTTATTTAGCCTATATTTAGATTAAATTAGCACAATACTGACTCTGCAACTTAACTTCTTAATGCATTTAGGGCGACTGATATAACATAGTCTTAAATGTGCTCTAGTTTATGAATTGCTCCTATTTTTGCTGGATCCACATCAAGCAGGGAAATATGCAGAAAGAGTCTGCAATCAGGAACTCAGACCATCTTGCAGTTGACTCGAGTATATTTTCCTCAGTATATTTTTTCCTACATCCCATTCTAAATCCATGGGCATTAATATGGAGTTTTGCAGCTAGAACAGCTTCTACTCTTCTGTGAAGGCTCTCTACACGACTTTGGTGTGTGTCTGTGGGAATTTTTGCCCATTCATCCAGAAGGGATCAGACACTGATGTTGGATGAGAGGGCCTGGCTTGCAATCTCTGTTCTAGTTCATCCTAAAGGTGTTGAATGGGGTTGAGATCAGGGCTCTGTGTGGGCCAGTCAAGTTCTTCCACACCAAACTCATCCAACCATGCCTTTATGGAGCTTGCTTTGTGCACTTGGGCACAGTCATGCTGGAACAGAAAAGGGCCTTCCCCAAACTGTCCCCACAAAGTTGGATGTGTAGAATTGTCTAAAATGTCTTGGTAAGCTGAAGCATTAAGATTTCCCATCACTGGAACTAAGGGCCTGAGGCCAACTCCAGAAAAACAAACCCGTAGCATTATCCCACCTCCACCAAACCTTACAGTTGGCACAATGCAGTCAGACAGGAAATGTTGTCCTGACATTCACCAAACCCAGATTCATCCATCAGATTGCCAGACATTGTGTTATTGGTCACTTCATAGAACATGTTTCCACCGCTCCAGTCCAGTGGCGATGCGCTTTACACCGCTCCATTTGACGCTTGGCATTGTGCTTGGTGATGTAAGGCTTGCATGTAGCTGCATGCAAGCATGGGTCATGGAAACCCCTGCCATGAAGCTCCCAGCGCACAGTTTTTGTGCTGATGTTGATGCCAGAGGAGGTTTGGAGCTCTGCAGTTATTGAGTCAGCAGAGCGTTGACCACTTTTATGCACTATGTGCCTCAGCACTCAGTGACCCCGCTCTGTAACTTTGTGTGATCTGCCACTTGGTGGCTGAGTTGCTGTGGTTGCTAAATGCTTCCACTTTGCAATAATACCACTTACAGTTGATTGTGGAATATCTAGGTGGGAGGAAATTTTATGAACTGACTTGTTGCAGCAGTGGCATCCTATTACATTACTATTACAGTACAACGCTGGAATTCAGTGAGCTCTTTAGAACGACCCATTCTTTCACAAATGTTTGTAAAGGCAGACTGCATGGCTAAGTACTTGTGGTATATATACATCTTATACACTTCTAGCATGTAGGCCAGTAAACCCTGGCTCGTGAGCCACAACATAATGTGGAGACAGACATCAGAGTCTGAAAAAGTAGCTGTTTTACAAAAAAAAAAAAAAAAAGTTAAAATCTAGGGAGGAGGAGTACAAAAAGCAAAGCACAAAAGAGAATATGGTGAGCACCAGTCTCATGAGTGTGTCTCCCTCTGGAGACAGGCTACTCAATTTAGCCAATGCACCACCCAAAGACTCTTGTACTGCCCTCACAAGGCCAGTAGGGGTGCAGAGGGGGTATCAACAACAATAAATTGTAATCATTATTTTCTATAAAGTTATTGACCTCTTTCAGCAAGCAAAGCTGTGGTAAAAGCAGTGCCTAACTGAGGTGGTCTTCATGCTGAAAAATAAAGACGTATGCGGAGGAGCCCTCCAACATGGTTCTCTTATTTTTCAATACAGGACCACTCCACCAAGTTAAAAGCTTAAAAAAAAAAAAAAAAAACCAACAATACCTGCTACATCTCTGTCCTTTTGTGAGGTTATCAGCCCAAATGAGAGAAGCATATTGTGCACCAGTACCAATTCAATTCTGAAGCTAAAAACTGTCAAACAAATTAAGTCTAACTAGTCCCACAAGACTTTTTATAGTTTTGGTAGGCTATATTTGTATCACAGTCACAATCACGATGACATAATTCTTCTTTATGTTTTAAAGAAGTATTCCAAAAATAATTATACTTTAAGTATGATCCCTTTAATTGACAACACTAGGTCAAAACAGGCTCAGGGACTTCAGGCACTGCAGGCATGTACTTTAACCACTACTTCACAGCAATGTTTTGAACAGCTAAGCTTTTGCTCATTTGCTCATAATAAAGGATCACTGGGTGAAGTCACTTACGCTGCAGTCAATATGCTCTGATTTGATGCAAAGGCCAGCACCATGGCTGCCTCCAGTCCAGTAACTTTCTGTTTTTGCCTGTAGATGGTGCTATTCTACCATTTCAGAGAGACTCAGGTTTTGTCTGTTGTTTGACCTTTAATCAACCTACTTTATATTTACAAACAATGCTATAAGGGGTATGAAATTGTACTTCCCTTTGTATAGTGTATTTGTACACTCTCTAATTTTAATGTTGAAATGAAAGTTATAAGTTTTAATAACCTTAATGTGTTTACACAATATCCTTGCACACTGTAGCTTAATTGTAATGAACTTAATTACATTACTAAGCTTATTGCATTATCAGTATTATCCTGTGGGCAACAATATCTAAGATCCTACAGTTTCCACATGTTGTAGAAATACTCTCAAGTGGACAGATTTGCAGTACTCCACATGGCCAGCAAGGGTCGGTATAGGCTAATCTTAGACTGTAGTACAAGCAGCTATGGCTTGGCACTCTGGAGGCCATACAATATTCCAAGAAATCTAAACCATTTTTGTTAATGCACCAGGAGTCCAGAAATATTTATCACAATCAAAGATATAGTATATCAGAGATGCCCAAAAGACTTAACCTAATGCAATAATGTTTCCTAAATTGGAAGTCTAACATGCAGCTGCGCAAAAAAGGCCAAAATGCAGTGGAAGACGAATTATGATGTCACTAATCTCTTGTAATCTATCGTCTGATCCCTGTGTGTGTCGTGGCCCAGATACAAAGGCCAAGCTTCTCATACTCCGTGCCCTCTGGACCATATAGCCCTCGCTAAGCCTGCTGCTGTGTGGAAAGATAGTCGAATGGAAATGATTTGGGAAATGGCACTGCTAGTCTTGTGACAGTCTTGTAGAGTTCTGTTGTACTGCATCATTCTGGCTAGCAGTGCAGGCCAATTAAAGTCAGTGTGAACTATATGACAAGGTCACAACCAAACTTTTAAATACTACTCTGGGATCCTTCCCATAACAACTAGAATTCTGACTTTAAAAAGCTTTGTCATAGGATGTCACTAAGTCACTCCTCTCTGGTTTCGCCTTGTGAGGAAAGTACTGTTATATTTGCCTGGGAGTAGTTCAAGACTGTTTCAAAAGAACAAGGCATGAATAGCAAGGAACTCGAATGAGGCCTGGGAGAAGGAAGGATGGAGAGTGTGGCATGACAGTGAATTGGTCAGTGCTTGCCAGTAGAAGTGGGGGATTTTAGAGGGAATGCTGGGACAAAGGGGGGGATTGGTGCCTGTGAGAGTTGAAGAGGAAGAATGGCTGGTAGAGGATGAGAGAGATTTGCCTCATCAAATGTTGGGATAAAAGATAACCAGTTAACATCCACTTGGCTGGAAAGAAAGTATAGGTTATTGGTGATTGCTGGGCTTGTGAGTGTGTGTAGGTGTATGCGTGCGTGCATGCGTGCTTGCGTGTATGCGTGTGTGTGTGTGTGTGTGTGCGTGCGCGCATGTGTGTGTGTGTGTGTGTGTGTGTGTTTGAGAGAAAGAGTGTGAGAATCAATGCCAAAGACAGAATGCCTGGGTGTGTTGAGATAAGCATGGCTCTTTGGGAGGTTGGTCTTTTCTGGGTAGGGTATGTGTGTACGTGCCCGTACACGCATGCACTTCAGTAAATGATTGTGTTTGTATGTGCACGTACTGGTCGTGACTGACTTTGTGGACTGCTGATTTGGGACTGCACAGTTCTTTCTGAAATGTCAACCCTCAACGGCGCCGCTCTCGATAAGCGTCTCCTCTCTCTTTTCCTCCCTTCCTCAGTCTGTCTCACTTTCTCTCTCTATTTCCCAGATGCCTTTTTCCTCTGTTGTAATTGAGCGATTATGTGTTTTCGAAGTTTCACTCCTGTTGTTTACTCATTACTTTTTTAATATGGCCAAAAGTGTTTCTTATCTTTTTTTGTGCTGGGACTAGTGCCTGTTTGTGATCTCTAGGCCTGTTCTGTTGTATAAACACTTTTCTGAAACTGACTTTGTGCTCTGTGCTGGTGGATGGCAGAACTATGTGGGTTTGCCCTTTTGTTGACCAGCATTTAAAGGAATATTTCACCAGTTTTCAACCCAAACTCATTTAATCTTTTGTGGTTGTTACATGTGTAAAAACACATACAACTTATGAATATCATGTTTGTCTTGAGTGCTTGTCCCAGTAGCTGTGAAAAACAGGATTTTTTCTGCCGGATGATGTAAATTGTGTCACCAGGGGTTGGCAGAGATCTTGTCGAACTACAGCTCCTTGGTCTGAACCAATCACATCAAAGGGGTGCACAGCAACTTTGTTTTGCTCACATATGGTGGAGGCAAGCAACTCTACAAAACAAAAGAGAATATTGATACCATGGAGCACAGATGAAAGTTAGTTTTTTTTTCTTTTGGAGTCACAAATTCCTTGCCACCTAAATACAGCGTAGATAAACTTGGCATCTTGAAGTGGAGGAGGAGCAGCTGCAGTGGAGGGAAAGCTTCTGGTGAAAACTCCCGGCAGAACAGCCTCGTTCCCCAGGTGACTGGTGCTGTAACCATACGCCCACACAGGCAGCGACTGTATCATTGTACGTCACCATTGGTTGTTCATTTCAAGTAGAGCTGGGAGTAAGTGCTTGAATCATTTGCCAGTGGAGACAGGAGGCAAATCGCTGTGCTGCCATGAGTTCCACCGTGCAAAAATATTGTTAAATGATTTCTTTTGATACCTTGGCTGTAGTTTTGTTATCATCTCTACTAAGCATTGCAATCACTTATACTTTAAAACCTTTTCACTTGATCAGTGTTGTGAAACAATCTAAATGGGTCATGGGAAAAGAAGCTGGGCAGTGCATGTTGGGTGTTGTAGTGTTTTCAATAGGAACATCAGAAAATGCGGAATAACTATAGGTGAAAGGGTCAGATCTGAGGAGTGGGCATGGGCATCAGTTTTTGTTTAATGTATGGTCGTCCATGGATCGTTTTCATTTGTCGTATGAGTGAAAGCATTCACTGAAAATATCTGACAAATCCATCACAATCCTTGTGGTGGCGTTGATGCTAAATCGTCTCTAGCCTGCTGAGATCCAGCTCACAGCTACAACGACAGACTGACTGCTCAGATTGTGAGGAAGTTTCCGGACTTGTTTTTTCCCAGTTGAAACTCAGGCTGGCCTATTGTAGAGGTGACCCCCACTGTGTCACACAAACACTCCCTCACTGACTGTTTACCATCACAATGCTGACACTGGCGCTTTCCCTCGCTGTCAGGAGGACTCATATTTATGTATTTTCATTGTAATTACATGGCAGTGTTTTTAGATTTCCAAAATGCCCTTGTTTCCCCCCACTGGCTCTTTTCATCCACGACTGCAGATCAAACTGAGCTGCTGCCAACGCTTTGTTTTTCTGAGCCACTGAGAATAAAACCCACCAGTAAACAAAAGATAAAGCACCAAAATGAAAGCTGGAGAGGGGGGCAAAATCAACACAATGAGAAGGGTTGGTGAATACTGGCTGGAGCACTGTGTTGTCTGATGCCGGTTGGTGTTGGAATTTGTTAATTATAGAGGTGGAATGTGCGTGTATTTGTGTCTCCATGTGTCTCTCCATGTGTATAAAAGTGTCGGGGTCATCCATGCTTTACCAGCATTATCTGCAGTGTTTTGTAAGCCAGAACTGACAAATGGTGTAGTCAGTGGCTCTATTAGATAAACAGTTCCTGCACAGCCTTGTCTTTTGTTTTTACAAAGTTGCTAATTGTGTAGTTGTGAAACATATCGAATAAAAGCAATAGGTGGTAACCAAGCTCTCTTTTTGCCTCGCGTGTTATTGGTAAGTAGATTCACTGAATGATATTTAATGCATGAAACCTCTCCAAAATGTACTCATATCATGACACGGACCAGTGTAGTAGCCCTGTGTGTTGACATATCTGGTATCTGCTACACTGACTTCTTGGATTTTTGGGGAGGATTTGGGTGCCTGTTCTGTCTCTGCTTTCTTAGCTCTGACCCTTGACTGTCTGTCTCTGATAGACATGTTTACACCGCTCTCATTAGACTGATAAACACTGTGCACCATACTAATGAGGCTGGTAGTGCAATGTGGTTGAGAGAGAGAGAGAGAGAGAGAGATTTTGAGTAGGCATTTCCATGAATAAGTGTGCATGTGTACATACAGTACAGGCCAAAAGTTTGGACACACCTTCTCATTCAATGCGTTTTCTTTATTTTCATGACTATTTACATTGTAGATTCTAACTGAAGGAATCAAAACTATGAATGAACACATGTGGAGTTATGTACTTAACAAAAAAAGGTGAAATAACTGAAAACATGTTTTATATTCTAGTTTCTTCAAAATAGCCACCCTTTGCTCTGATTACTGCTTTGCACACTCTTGGCATTCTCTCGATGAGCTTCAAGAGGTAGTCACCTGAAATGGTTTTCCAACAGTCTTGAAGGAGTTCCCAGAGGTGTTTAGCACTTGTTGGCCCCTTTGCCTTCACTCTGCGGTCCAGCTCACCCCAAACCATCTGGATTGGGTTCAGGTCCGGTGACTGTGGAGGCCAGGTCATCTGCCGCAGCACTCCATCACTCTCCTTCTTGGTCAAATAGCCCTTACACAGCCTGGAGGTGTGTTTGGGGTCATTGTCCTGTTGAAAAATAAATGATCGTCCAACTAAACGCAAACCAGATGGGATGGCATGTCGCTGCAGGATGCTGTGGTAGCCATGCTGGTTCAGTGTGCCTTCGATTTTGAATAAATCCCCAACAGTGTCACCAGCAAAACACCCCCACACCATCACACCTCCTCCTCCATGCTTCACAGTGGGAACCAGGCATGTGGAATCCATCCGTTCACCTTTTCTGCGTCTCACAAAGACACGGCGGTTGGAACCAAAGATCTCAAATTTGGACTCATCAGACCAAAGCACAGATTTCCACTGGTCTAATGTCCATTCCTTGTGTTTCTTGGCCCAAACAAATCTCTTCTGCTTGTTGCCTCTCCTTAGCAGTGGTTTCCTAGCAGCTATTTGACCATGAAGGCCTGATTCACGCAGTCTCCTCTTAACAGTTGTTCTAGAGATGGGTCTGCTGCTAGAACTCTGTGTGGCATTTATCTGGTCTCTGATCTGAGCTGCTGTTAACTTGCGATTTCTGAGGCTGGTGACTTGGATGAACTTGTCCTCAGAAGCAGAGGTGACTCTTGGTCTTTCTTTCCTGGGTCGGTCCTCATGTGTGCCAGTTTCGTTGTAGTGCTTGATGGTTTTTGCGACTCCACTTTGGGACACATTTAAAGTTTTTGCAATTTTCCAGACTGACTGACCTTCATTTCTTAAAGTAATGATGGCCACTCTTTTCTTTAGTTAGCTGATTGGTTCTTGCCATAATATGAATTTTAACAGTTGTCCAATAGGGCTGTCGGCTGTGTAGTAACCTGACTTCTGCACAACACAACTGATGGTCCCAACCCCATTGATAAAGCAAGAAATTCCACTAATTAACCCTGATAAGGCACACCTGTGAAGTGAAAACCATTTCAGGTGACTACTTCTTGAAGCTCATGGAGAGAATGCCAAGAGTGTGCAAAGCAGTAATCAGAGCAAAGGGTGGCTATTTTGAAGAAACTAGAATATAAAACATGTTTTCAGTTATTTCACTTTTTTTGTTAAGTACGTAACTCCACATGTGTTCATTCATAGTTTTGATTCCTTCAGTGAGAATCTACAATGTAAATAGTCATGAAACTAAAGAAAACGCATTGAATGAGAAGGTGTGTCCAAACTTTTGGCCTGTACTGTATATCTTGGAAGAGGATTAGTCTACATTAGCAGCCAAGCAAAGGCCTTGTCTCTTCACTTGTCCCAGCTGATCAATGTAAATCCTACCACTGTTACATCCAGCCATGTCTTGCACACTGACCTGCTTTTCTATTTCTCTACCCTGAGGAGTTTGTTGCCATTTAAGACAAATTAAAGGCTTTCAAATAGCACAGAAGAAGCCACTTCCATAAGTCTATTGCGTCCTGTTAGCTCTTCTGTGAGTCTATATGTTTGCAAAGAATTAAAATAATTTAATGTTGGAGACCTTTATCTCTTTGATAGCTTTGCTGCTGGTATAAGGAATGTATGCCCTGTGATTCACCACTAGATGGCAGACTGAGAGAGGCCTTGATCACCCCAGCAGCTGTATTATAGGTACTAAGCACAAGAGTGCCGGTGTAAAATGACACTCCATAGGCATACATTTTACATGTGCAAAATGTCAAGATTTACTAGATTAACTGTAGGCTTTTTCTGTGACACTGTAATGTACGAGTTTTATATTGTCTCTTTGTTGTTGCCCCTTGTGTGCCATTTTTAGTGTTTTATAGCATAACCTCCTTTCCATTACTGTAGCAGCAAACAATGAATGTCAGTGTTTTTCTGCACAAAATTTGTTGGTCAAAAAGCCTGGGAAGGAAGTCTTCATGTACATTTAGTTTGTGAGCTTATGTTTGGAACCGTATTTTACTTGTGATACACATTCACAGAAGTGGAAACCTATAAAATAGGTTCTAGGGCTGGTCATTGCTGCACTTTTCTGGAATGGAATAGTGACGTGTCTCCATCCCTAATTCCTTAATAGTGTGTAACCAGACTCTGACATTAGCAGTGTTGAGCCTGCAGGAATGTTGACAATGGGGAATTCCAATGGGTTTCACATTTTCTTGTGGCACACAGGCTCCTGAACAATGAATGCTCTTTTATGGTGACAAATATATGTCTTGAAACAGTGAGGTGCTGAGAGCTGCTTGTGTGCGTGTGTGTGTATGTGTGTGTGTTTAATAAAGGTCTGGCATTGTGACTGAGCCAGGCCAAGCTGCGTTTGCGGTGCGTGACTGAATAAGAGCAGAGCACCAGGAGCAGCCAGCTGTGTATACGCATGGACAAAGGTTGCATCTGGGGGAGAAATGTTCCACTACACCAGGTCAGATCACCTTCAACACACTCACACATATGGATCCAGACCTGTTAACTCCCTCCTTCCCTTTTTCTTTCCTTTCTTTTCCTCTCCCAATCTATCAACCCATTGGTCAGCAGCTCTTGTTTACCCTTAATCTGTCTGCATTCTTCCCAGGCTATCCATCCATCCATTTTCTCTCCATTCCCCTTGTCCCTCTCTCCCTCTTCTTTCCCCTCAGCTCAATCGCACCACACTAGCTCTCTTTTCTTAGCAAACCTTTCTCTCATCCATTATTGAGGCTTGTTTTTTTTCCTTGAGTCTCAGAATAAAGAAGGGGGAACGGATCTTTTGAATTTTTAATGCTCCACATGAAAAATGTATCATCAGTCATTTCTCAACGATACGAACTCGTAAACTTTTAGCAGGACACAACACTCCGAGTCACGAGATGATGCGAGACAGGGAGAGAAAATGGGGGCGCAAAGCCCTGTGGCCTCTGATATGGAGAGGTGGAGAGGAGGGGAAGGGCCAAGTACAAAGGAGATGGAGATAGATGGAGTGACAGGCTAGAGGGAGCAGACGACTCATTGAAAGCATCATTGACCACAGTGTCTCAAACCTACGCACATTCAACCCTTTGAGGAAACTGGTAGATTAGAACCAGGTAGGGGGGAGAGAAAAAGAGAGTGAGAAAGCACAGAAACACTGTTGCAGAGCAGAAAGAACGAGGGAATAAGGCTGATATGGATGTTTATTGGAGAGGACACAGTTCCAGCCCAGGAACGAGCGAGATAATCATATTCAGCAAATACCTGGAATAATTTGAATTCCAAAGCTTCGGGTGAACATTGTCTGTAGGCTGGTGGGAATTTGTTATGCATCAGGCAAACCTGTTAGAGCTCGGTACCACATCTCCAACCCACCACGTCTTCCTCCCTCACCCTTCCTCACCCTCTCTCACCTGAGCCACTGAGCGCGCTCTGCAACCTGTCAGCACTTCAAACAGCTGTCAGGTCAAGGTCAGCTCTGTGAAATGGTAACAACCCCTCGTCAAGCGCAAGTCGCAGCCATACATTGGGTCTGGTTCACACGTATATGATGCATACGATCGAGGTTATGGGGGTCTCAGCAGCCAGCAACTCATATACTGTGACAGGAGAGAGGCAGGTGGAGAGTGGGTGTGTGCATATCATGTGGTCATGTGGTGTGAAACGGGTAAAAGAAGAGGCTGCGTATGTATGTGTTTGTGTATATGTATGCAAGAGTATGTGTTTGTATTTCTCTCTCTCCCCCGCAGGTTTTCTCTTTGATGTTTTATATCTCCAGCTAGTGAAGCTGATTTATGGCTAGGTGAGATGCAGAAAATTATAGAACATATTTCCATGATAACTGCATGCCACGCATCAGCTCAGACAGTATTGTGTGTCAGACAAGAGACGAGCTACATGAGGCAAGGAAAGTAGCTTGCAGGTGATGCATTTTACAACTGTAGTGCAGAGGGATTGAAACCAAGCTTTCTGAGAATATACCTCTGGATGCGACAGGCTGGTCTGCCCTCATCTGGTTATCCCGATCATAAATCTGGCTCCTCGAAAAGCCAAGCTCCAATGCCTGCCCCCTCAGTCTCAGTTCCATACATATATGCGTCTAAGAGCTCAGGGTGGGGGAAGAGGCGGAGAGGGACCGGCAGCCCGAGGGGGTCGTATATCCCTGCCATAAGCCTGGAGCATGTCATCTATATTTATACACTCATTTACTTGTTTGTGTCTGCAGATTGGTCTTAGCTGCTAGTAGCTCATAAATACACCTCGGCCAAATTGATTTAATGTATACTGTTCTGATGCCCCTCCCTTTATGACCTTGCATAATCCCAAATGGGAGGTTAATGCCTTCATATGTATATATAAATAAATAAATAAGAATGAATGTGAAGAATGAATGAATGAGTGACTGAATGAATGTTCAGTCGCTCTTTCCACATGGATATTATATATATCTATGTGTTTGTGTGTGTGTGTGTGTGTGTGTGTGTGTGTGTGTGTGTGTGTATAAGTGTGTATATTTATATGTATATATGTATATGTATGTGTGTGTGTGTGTGTGTGTGTGTGTGTGTGTATACATGTACATTTATATACACACCCACACACATACATACATACACTGATTAATTGATTGACTGGTGTTATGATTGTGTCATGCATGATAATTATGTCCAACCTGCCTGATCTTACAAGACACCAGAAATTATGAACCAGATGTAGAGTGAAGCACATGCATCTCCAAATAAAACACTACACAAGGTCTTGAAAAGAGTTATACCAATATCATGCCAATATCATATACAAACATGCAGGCCTTTATGTCAAATACTGTCTTTATAGATTACAAAATATAAACATAGCATTATAATGCCCAAGAGAAACCAGTTAGAAAAAAAATGATATGTTGGTCTGGAAAATAAAGTTGTGGATTTTCTCTATCATCACCTGTATTTTTGATGTATTATATTAAACTGCGGATTAATGACACTTAATAGAAGGTCTTATACTGTGGCTATTTGGCACTCTAATCTAATTTCAGTTGCTTTTATTGCATGTGTGTGGTCTCTAGCAGCCTTGGCCTGCTTATTGCTTACTGCCAGCCATCCATCAGCAGAAGAGAGGTAGGCTGGAGGACAGGGACAGGGAGGGGCCTGCTGCTCTAGTTTCAGGAGTCAAATTGAAGGCAGGAGGATGTTTTCTGCCACAGGCCTTGGCTAGTTATGACAATCAGAAGGATGCGTTAGGGATACTGCCTCTGTCTGTAATGCCCCCTCTCTGTCAAACCCATCTAAGCAGAGGCGCTGCTCTTGTCTCTTCTGGTAAACAGCAGCAGTGTTCGAGGACATCAGGAATGAGATTTAGAAGGCACCTGTCATGAGAACTGGGTGGACAAACCATGAAACATCAAGAGCATGAAGTATAACAGCAAAGCAAGCAATCACTGGTATGGTTAAGCCACACATGCAACTTATGCTACACTCTAATAATCCTGGAAGATATTGAAGTGATTAGTACTGCACATAACCAAGAAACTATATATGCATAGTTAATTGCAGTGGAAAAAAATCTTAATGTTACACTTAATATACTAGTACAAGTAGAAAGCAGGTGTTTCATATGTGGGCTTCATCTGTACATGTACAATATGCAGAATGTATAGCCCGCGGCAATGGACAGAAATAGAACTAACAGCCTGGCAATGAACTGTCAAGAGACAGGGAGCAAGGAGGTTCGAATGAGGAGGAGGAAAAGCGCTAGCCCAGCTAATGAAAGAGTGGCTGAACTGTTGAAATACCTCCGTAACAATAAGAGGAAAACAAGAGAGAACATCCATAATCGTATCTGACAAAGGTTACCATCTTCTGTCTTCATTTTAATGCTATTCCATTCCCTCTCTGATCGGGATGAAGTTCTAATAAGGAATTGATTTTTTTGGAGAGAGGGAAAGCAGCTAAGGGTATATGACCTTCTGACCCCATAGCTCATCATAGGTATGGCAGGAGATGGTCCTCTAGCCCTGAGAATCAATGTTGCAGACCTCATAACCACCCATGGCTGATTTCAGAGGCACAAATGTGTCATCAATGTGTCAACGAGCGCACGTCTTGGCCAGAGGCAACCGGATGCCCCTACCCCCCGCAACCCCTCCGACCACAACCACCCACACAGTCGGATGAGAGGGCGGAGAGTGACATTTCCCCCAATTCTGTGAAATGATGCAGAAAACAGGGGAAAGAGAGACACGCCCCACAGTGTCTATCAGTCCTGAGTCTGTGGCAGTGACCTCCTGTGAAACTTCATCTTGATGCCCTCATCTATCTGTCAGTGAATGGCAGAGGAGGTGAAGGAGGAGGGGGTGGTGTTGGAGCCAGCAGCCACCCTCTCCTCCCTCCTCAGATGCATAATTCAGTGTTTCTCTCACAACAGCCTGCGCTACGAAGGGCTCAGCTCCCCCAACCATGCGGCCGGCAGTCTGCTAATATGAAAGAAACTCAGATCCCACTCTGTTGTTCCTCCAGGCTTTCTGGCTCTACACACACTCAGTCATACTTGTATGATTTATTCAGCTTGTTTAGGGCCAGGCCTTGCATCCATGGGGTGAGCCTGAGACCCCAACAGACAAGTTGGGAAACATTTTTGTCCTTGTCAGAATTCAGCTGCAGAACTTGGCAGAGGAAGTGTGTCGGCATCGCTGTGGGTTGTCAGAGTGACACTGGAGTAGCTTAGCCTCCCACTGGTGGTTAGTTTTACTGCTCCTTCTAAGAGGCCCGCCGCTGAGCCGCTGTACAGCAGCCCTGCCTTGGCCTCAATAAGTGACTGAGGAAGGAAGCATAGAGGACAAGAGCACAGGATGACTCTTCCTGTACCGCCAAAAACGGCCCATTTGCTTCAGTCAGGGAAAGTTCACCAAAAAAGCTGTATATACTGTCGATTCTGTTTCTTTATCATTTTTATGTACACTGCATAGTCACATGAGTACCATGGATATATTCTGTTTGAATTTTTGTTGAATTTTGGAGCTCTTAAGCACAAAAATTTTACCTATGTGATGAATTGGGGAGAAATTTCAAGATGGTTTTCCTATTGTAGGAGGGAGGCTGTTGCTATTTAGAGAGTGAGTGCTTCAATATGGTTTCAGTGTTGGCTGAGACCTAAACCTCCGCATAGAGAACCCCCCCTCACAGAGCACTTGGACAACTGTTTATCTCCCTAATGGGGGATATATCGGCGAAACCTGGCACCCTCTCAGCCAAGACAGTGAAACTATGTGGATGAGTTAGAATAGCAAGAAGCAAACAGGAGGAAAGGTTGCCAAATCCAGCCTTGATTTAAGGGCGTGTACTGACCTTTCGCCTCTCATTATATGACTGTTTCCCTTGTGTATGTGAGGTTTTATTTTGGGTTCTGAAGGGCACATTACTAAGGCCTTGCTAATTAAAATGTGAACATATTATTTCACTTTCTTATCTCTCTTGCAATGAAATGCTTTCCGCCTCCCCTTTCCCATCAAGTGCTTCTATAACCTGTTTATATTTTGCATCCGAGACACACAAGATAATGGGGATTCTTTAATTACCTGACCTCACTGGCCATGGCCTGCTCTGGGTCAACTACCCGACTGTGACGTCACATGTAATGAGATGGTATAATGGCTTGTGAAATAGCTTTGTGGACATGGTGGACAGCAGAGAGTGGTAATGGGGGTGAAAGAGCCTAGCCTGGCCTTGTGACAGCACCACACTCAGGCTCATGACCATAAACCATCTTTTGCTGCTGATGAGAACTTCTCTCCCAGTTCATGACTGGAATTACCTTTTAATTGTGCGGAAAGTCTCCACCCTGGCCTAAGCAAACGGGTTCAGTCTCACTCATTGTTGTGCACATTTCATATCCCGCCCATATCTCTCTGTCTCTCTCTCTCTGTCTCTCTCTCTCTCTCTCTCTCTTTCTCTCTCTGTTGATCTTTTCTCTAATAGAGAGAAGCTTAGCTGGGGGAGCAGGTTAATTATGGAGGAGCTCATTACTCATGTTTAATTATTGCAGTTAGATTTTTTGCTGATCAAAATATTTCCTCCTCTTCCCATTGTGCGGCGTGGAATTTTTCTATTGAGTTTCACCAATTTTCTGTCGTTATTGATTTGACTTTTGTTGAAAATTATTTTCATTCACAAAGTAAAAATGAGAAGACTCTCATTAACTCCTAAAATCTTGTTGAGCACTCACAGATCAAGCAAAGATATTTTATCAACCAAGAAAAAAAATAGACAGATTTTTAGGAAATATTAGAAATATTCCTAATAATATTGATAATGCAGTATATTGCAGTCTGATCAATATTTGATCAGACTGGGATATCCATACACCAGCTAACTTGATTCACACTGAATGTAGTTTGTATAAAGGCTTTGCTCTCCATGTACTGTCACTTAGCTGCCTGTGTGGGACTTGGTCATTAGCTGGCAGTCATTAGCAACTTGTCTAATTAAACTCATTTACAGGCTGTGCTAATCTGCCGAGGTGACCTTGATTCTGCGTCTGGGTAATGTTTATGCCTGTGCAGCAGAGTATGTCTGTCTCTGTGTGCCATTATGGGCACAAAATGGAGTTAGGCCTATGTTTGGCCATAAAAGTCTGCACTTCATTAGTCATAATTACCTTTGCTGTTGCCCAAAGAGGTGATGAGTTTCCGTACTCCTGCTAGACTGATGCCAGGAGAGCAAAACTCATCAGTGAAGTGAAGGTGTTCAGGGAATGGAGCACTGAAATCTCAGTATTCATCTTTTCCTCTTTTTCTTTCTTCTTTCTCTCTTCTCCCTGTTTCACTGCTCACCGTATATCAAGCTAACCTCTGGCGGTGTTGAGAGAGGTAGTAAATCTGAGGCACTCGTGCAGGAAAAGTCACAAAATGTATGGTGGAGGAGAGGAAAGGGGGTGTGAGGTGGTGCTTGTTGGAGTGACGGATTAATGAGGCATGGCCTTGTCTGTGTGTGTGTGTGTGTGTGTGTGTGTGTGTGTGTGTGTATATATATATATCTATACACCTTCCTGTGGCACCCTGGCTCCCCTTCTCCCTGTTTCAGTGCTCTCAATACCAATTGTTAGTGGGTTTCTTGATGATGGCTTCACCTATTTATCTGACTAATCTTTCTTATCCATTTTAATTTATTCAGTTTCACTTGTATCTTAGAACTGGCCTTCTTTGTGTTCAAATACACTCAGTGTTTTGAACCATATCCAGCACAATGAACAACACAACAACCAGCAATGAAGGAAATGGTATTTTCATGCATTCCACTACAAAGACTTCCATATGTTGACACAGTGACACAGTAACACAGTGACTGCCACACACAGAATCGACCACCACAGCTTTCTAGCCAAGAAAAAAAAACAAAACAAAACAAAGCAATGACACAAGGGGAAGAATAGATTTTTCCTCTCTCCAGGTCCACTGAGTTGAAAGGGAGAGCCTCCCTCAGGGCAAGAGATGTGAGACTTAGCATGTGATGGGGAGAGAGAAAAAGAAAAGAAAAAAGGTTAGAGTAGGAGAGAGACAGAGTGAGTAACAGTGGATGAGCGTAGGAGAGAAAGCTCAGGGAGAGGGCAGTGATTGAGAATAGAGCAGCAGCACAGAAAATAGCAACCCTTGCAACAGTATCTGCATGGTACATATATAGTAAGTGGAATGCAATAAGAGAGGAGCAAATTAATAGAAAGAGCTTTTATTTGAGAAGACAGAACGCCAGTCCTTGAGTTTAACAGAAGTAGATTTGGGTATTTGTCTTAAATATAGGGTAGGTCAGAACAGGGTGGCGGATGCACAAAGAATACAAGGCGGTGATTGGCAGACACATTTGTGATGGAGATAGACAAAGAAGGAAAGCTCTGTGAGCACAGTCAATAGGCATTTAGAGGAGACGAAGTGAGAGATGACAGCTGAGCAGAGGGTGTGAAGAGAGGAGGATGAATGAATGAGGGAGAGTCTGGGAGGATGGGGGGAGGTGAACATGGGAGGCCCTAGTCCATATTGTGGTAGGATTGAACTGTCTTGTGACCTCTGACCTGTAATTGGATCAATGAGTGTGTGGAGCGTAGTGCTGAAAGACCTACAGTGAAGGATTCAGAGGGCCATTTCACTCTCAGGATGCTGTGTGTGAGCGTGGCTGGGTGCCTGGTGTGGATGAGCATACATGTGTTGATGGAAATGTGTGTCTGCACCTCGCTGTTAATTACAATCTCTAGCCATCATGGTGATGGTGGAGCAGGTGTGCGCAAGGCTCTGTTCTCTTTGTCATTGGTACACTCTAGTGGAGCAGCTATTGTCCTTGGTCTTTATATGATCGAGCACACATGTGCACAGTGTCCTTTTATTGAAAGCAAACTATAATGTCAGTAAACAAATTCCACTGGAATGTTCTCTTGCTCTCCATCATCATCCATTTCTATCACTCTCTCAGAGTCTTTTGCTCTTGGCTGCTGAGAGTAGAGTCCTCATGATTTTGTTATTGTTGTTATGAGAGGAATTGCATGGATATAACCAATAAGGAAATGTTCGGCCCATTTTCATTTATGGACAACTATTTCTAACATATTGCATAAATAGGTATCTACTCCAACTTTTTGAGTCACCAGCCACAACTGTCATATAATATGTTGTTTTCATAATTGCACATGTATAACATATATATTACATAGGTTCAACATATATGGGCAACACATAAAGCATATTACTATATCTTGGGGGTGGGGTAGGGGATTGTTTAGTTAGATATACATGACTATATATATAATGTACAGTATATAACAAGGCTTCTCTGATATAAGGGCTGATATTTGTTCATTAGATTTCCATATGGGAAGCATCTGTGTATGTGTGTGTGTCTGTGTGTGTGTTCCCCATGTCCTTATGTTAGTGGATGCATCTGCATTTGAGTATTTGGCTTTTATTTAATGAAGCCTCATTTTTCATTGATTCCCATTAAATTCAACTAGCACTGTGTGTGTGTGTGTGTGTGTGTGTGTGTGTGTGTGTGTGTGTGTTTGAGCTTGTTGAGCCCGTCTAAGTGAGGCCACCAGCTCCTGGCCCGCTGACCCATATAATTAAGAGCAAAGGTCTCCCTTCATCCATTCCTGACCATAGAGATGAAGGGCACACCATCATCTGTCTCTCTTTGCCCCCACCCCCGTTTTGCCCGACCTCCACTTCTTAATTTGTCGCTGTGATTCAACTGTTGGCTAGAGTGTCTGCTCTGGCTAATGGCTGTGTATCGTTTCCAACCAAATCTGTTTGGTTTGCCCTGCTCAGGGCAGGATGTTCATCCATCTGTGTGGGGTTTACATGCCAAAACAGCTATGATCCGCTGCTCTCCCCGGCATCCACACGCATATAATCCACATGTCCGCGGTCACCACTTATCTCTGCTTATTTACACTGTGCAGGCCAATATGGATTTGGCTATAGCTCGACTGGGAGTGAGGTGGTGGGTTGCGGCATTTAGCTTGCATGGCAGTAGTTGGCTGATCCTAGATGGTAAATGGGGAGGTTGCATGCTGTTTTGCCTCCCCCTGGTCTTGAAAATCCTTAAACACCCATGACATCCAGGCCTTTCTCTAATTGGCGTTATCGCACAAGCCTCAAAGTCCAATATAAAAAATTCTGAATATGAAATGTTGTTATACAGAACATAGTGGTGCACATGCACACACAATGGACAGCCCTGCCCCCGCTTCTGGCTGACTGACAGGTGTCAGGTCTGCTTTGGTCTGGTAATGGCAGAATTAAGTAGGAAAAGAGGAAAGGAAAAGATGGTCATGGAAAAGATCTTCATGTCTCTGGAGGCCCATGAGAGATTGGATGGATGGAAGAGAGAGTTGAAGAGAGGGATGCTGTGTAGCAAGGCTTTATGCTTCCCCAGAATGAAGCCTTGATCAGAGACATGAGGAGCGGAGAATGTGGACAAGGAGAGCGAGCAGGAGGAGTGGGCTCCGAGAGGAGGGTGTGAAGCTACTGGTTTAAAATGAGATTTCCCTTATTTATTTATTTAGTTGAGCTCATAGCTCAAGGCTATCTGCTTGCTTTTTGTTGTCTATTCTGTGGCCTCAGTGCCCCCTTCCCCCTCCCTCCTCCCTGTGTTTTTAATGTGAGTGTATCTGTGCAAGCGCAGAAGTGTTTGAGTGTGTGTGAACGTACATTTGCACCTCTGCTGATACTGGCTGTGTTATGTGCGTATTAGCACTATGTGATGGAGAGATTATGTGTATTTCAAATGATGTTCATGAGTGTGTATGAACACTTTGTTACTGCAGTTACTGTGTGTTTTTGCCCCCTCCGTCGTGTATGAAGTGAGAGCCTGGGCTGGTGCCTAGGGATGAATGGCATCTTTTGGGATAGATCTGTTTTATTATGTGTGTGCCAAACATGCTGTGCATCTATCTGCACACACAAGACAAGCAATCTCTCCCAGTCTGTTGCTGCGCACAATGGCTGAAAACAGTTCAGATTGTGGAGAACCCAATAGAAAGACAAAAAGAGCTCTTTTGTCTTTTTTTTTTTTTTTAAGTTTACACATACTTGCACTAACTGTGCTAAAATCAATATTGTATCTATGACACTATTAGACATTATGCAAATGCAGTAAGGCGTTTGTTTAATTGAATGTGCATGATGTTGGACAATTTCTGTGCTATTTGACCCATTAATTTTCAGCCGCTAGCTTCGCTTAGGCAACATCCACACGGAGATGTTATTTTTTTGTTTGTTTGTTTTGGCCTCCTGTCCTCACAAAAACATTTTGAGTCGCTTGCAGTGCAATTTTTCTATGGAAAAAGCCATTTTTCCTTGCTATGTGGATAATGAAAACGATTCAATTTATCAATGCTGAAGTCACTGCTGCCACTTTGCCTCTGTGCACATGCTCACAGAGGAGGCTTTGACCTCAAACAGGTGCACTGACATTCTCTGTATCTTTCGATAATTTGTTTTCATTTGTGACATTCAGCTCTACATTGTCGTCTCTCCATGTGAACAACTCAAACTTGTTTTTCTTATTCAACTTTTTTGCATTTTCATTTTCTGCAGTTTTGTACATTACATTTTTAACCATATTTGTATTTTTCATTTGTTACTGAGGTCAACAAACTGCTCTAGTCACTACTCACCTTCCTTGAGTTGTGCATTTTTGTGTTTGTGTCTGTACATAGATATTTTTGAAAAAAGTCCTGTGGGGATGATTTTTTTTTTTTTTTTTTTATAACTGAGCAATAAAACTGTGCTATATGTGTGTGGACATCGCCTTAGTTTATGAGTAGAGAAGGGTTCTGCCTGTTTGAGTGCCAAAAACATCAGGTCAAAGGGCCAGCTCATTGATCCCTTTTACACAGGAAACTAGTCCCATGTTAGAAGCAGCTGAGGAAATCAACCTCCAGGGCCAAAAATACATGTTCATGGATACATCCCTGAACACTAAAACATATGTTTTCAGGGGTTACTTCCACTCTCCTCTTAAATTCCACTCAAACACTTGCATTCTTGTTTCACTAAACTCAGCTGTGCCCCAGATAACTCCTGTGATGCTTCTTGCCCTTCCTCATGTTGCTTGAATGGTGGATCATTTTAGGATTAGACGGTGGCTGTCTGTCGTGTGATACAACTCAACACTGACTCTGTCTGTGTCTCTGTCACAATGTGGCCATGCGTCTGTCATCTCCCATGTTGCATCTTCCTCAGCCTGTTCACTCCCAACTCTGTTACCATGACTGCAGAATGAGGATGGGGGGAAGTGGGAGCTGAACTCAAAATTTGGAGAACAGATTTCTTGTCTAGCAAATGAAGAGAAAGTACTAGGCCAACACTCTGTGGACGCAGGCGGCCCTGAGCAACACACTTTGCCACATTCAGATTTCAATAAGAACTATGACTCACAGCTATTGAAAAATGTATCACACTTAAATGGTGCCAGGCCATGTGCTTCCATCCATTTAAATCCACACATACAGGCGCAGGTACACACACACACACACACACACATAGTAGCCACTGCAGAGAGAAGGTTGCCTGTCTTACAGCCCCAGTCCATAACTTTCTGATATTTTTCTGAAGTATATTCATGGGTTCCACAATGTGACAGGTGAGGCGGAGATTAAGCGCAGGTCGAAAGCCAGGCAGAGCCATGAGCGTTCCATCAGGACGACGAGGTGCACCTGCACCCATTTAACCTCTCCTGTGTGTGTCAGTAGAAAGGAGCCAGAAAGCAGAAAAGTGGTCTGCCTTCTGTCTAACAAGCAAGACAGCCTGGAGGGTCTGTGGAATGGTCCAGTTTTGAGTCCTAAATCTGGAATTGAGTTAGGACTTGAGTTAGGACATGGGATTGCTTCACTCAAAGGTAATTATGATTTGAATCAGGCTTTGGTTGAAAGCCTAAAATAAGTTCTGTGGTTAGGACAAGATTAAGAAATTTCTGTTTTTTGTTCTGTGAGATAAAATGAACCATTAAGCATCCTGTTTGTGAAAAATCTGTGCCCTAAAAGAAGTATGTTGCCAACAAGAGGGCTGCTTCCAAAAATATATATACTGTTGGGCTGTGATTGTGAACTAAAGTGCTCTCTATCCAAACTTAACACACTAAGTGTGATTTGTAATGAGTATGTAGTGCGTTTACACTGTATGTTGATCTTGTGTATGTGAGAAGTGTCTGGGTGTACTGTACTGGCAAGAATTTAGCACACTGCCCAGCGTCACCAGACAGTCGGATGCCTTGGAGCACTGCTGCTGCGTACCTCTATAGTCAAGCAACACCAAAAGCGGCGGATGTCAAAGTGACTGGTGTTAGGAATGTAAGTGGGTAATTGTTGCAAATGTACTTTGTCAGTAATTCACCGTTAAAACTGACATTTCAAAAAAAAAATTCACAGTGTATTTGTACATGTATGATAATTTGTAACACATTAACAGCTTATGACAACTTAACAACTTGTAACAGCTAATTAAATCTAAATAATAACAAGTGGTCAGATAGTGGTTGACTGGGCTAATCAGCTTTTTTGATCATCAGTAAATCAATAAATTATCAGTCAATCAGTAATCCAAGGAGGTGGAAGAGGAATCAGAAATTTCTTTAATTAAATATCACCATCACTAAGGTGTATAGAATTATAACTAATTCTTTATTGTATTAATGGATATAAGTAAGTTAAACAATAGATGGATATCAAAGGTATGACAGTTATGCAATAGGTATCTAATATGTAAAATGATCCAATACATAACAAGTTGTATTTGCTGTAGATCCCAGTATTTGGGGTATGCAAACCCTACAACTTGTCAGTGAGGTTAATGCAAACTGTGAACATTTCATCAGAAGCCTTCGATTTATTCAGAGTGTGGGTGGAAAACAGATGATGAATCCAACCTGCCCACAACCTGCATCAAAATAAATATTCAACCGCCTGTATGAGAGTAGGAGGTGGAGCTTGATGAACATACACTACTCTCATAGTTTTCTGAAATATAAACAGCGGTTTCATCTTCTTTGGAAATTCTCTTGTTGCTTTTTAGTAGAAACACCCACACCCACCCTGAGAAACACCCATAAGAATCTGACATGGCTTTGCTAACGACAACAGTCACAAACACTGAGGAGAGTGCTGGGAACAACTGGCTCGACAGCAGCTTCAGTGTCAGGTGAGATTCATAATAAGGCAGAAAGTCTTTCAAGTGAACTGTATACTTAAATTAATGGTGTTCGGCTACTGAGGAGTTCCACAGCAAGAATGCAGCATACAGTATGTGTAACAGGATCGAGAATTGATTGATTGATTATTCCCTTCTGCATATGGTAGCAGACATGAAGGGAAAAGAAAAGTTAACAGTAAAGCATCCATCTGAACAAAAAAGTCAACTTCGCTCCATTGTATAGTAGTTTACCTACCCTGAAAAATAGTGTAATGAAACTTTTATTATTTCAAATTTTTTGCTATTACATATTGTCATAGCTTCCACTGAAAACATTGTCAGTGGACTTTAGAGGCTGAGGGTTAGGGCTGGTCTCTCAAGGCTTCAGATAAGTTTAGATTTGGATAAGGACTTGGGCTTTATAGCGGGTAGTCACCAGACTTATGCAGTCTTAAACTAGAAACCCACCACACTGACTCACTGCTTCTATTATCAAGATTAGCTCTGTCTTGCAGGATTCCCAGACATAGAGTCACATTTATATTATCGTTTCAGAATGGTTTGAATTGTCTGCCCATTTTTTTTCCCCAGAAATGACCAAGACAAGTGCCTATACTTCTGCTGGTACTGAGACTGTTTGTATTGCCATGTCCTCCCAGTGGATGTGAGCCTGGTTGT
Organism: Myripristis murdjan; assembly: GCF_902150065.1. Taxonomy (NCBI): domain Eukaryota; kingdom Metazoa; phylum Chordata; class Actinopteri; order Holocentriformes; family Holocentridae; genus Myripristis; species Myripristis murdjan. The sequence goes on along the minus strand of NC_043985.1, from coordinate 16,588,835 downwards.
CCTTGGTTTATGTGGGAGAACTTAACTGGCCTCAGGAGGATGAAGCCTCTACTTGGTCTGCAGGGCAGCTTCATTTGTCAAAGTGTCAGTCTGCCTGCTTTCACAGGCTCTCAACCCAAATCCTGGAGGTAGTGGAGACAGCACAGCCTGGGCATCTTATCCCCCACAGGGGCTTACATTTGGTTGCTGTATTTTGACCAAAAAGACCACCACTGTGCAGAGATTGCAGGCATGTGATGAGCAGTCCACCAAATGGACAATATGAAAACTAAACAGCACTCTGAAGATATGTGCAGCTATATTTGAGTATTTCCAGGCATGTAACCACTTTGCTGGTTTTAAGGCCCCTGGCAGACAACATTGATTAAAAGACCCTCTGATGGTTTTCTGTCAAATTATGTATGAGGCTGTAGCTACTTTAGAAGTGAAACGATGCCTTATCTCTCTTTGCACCTTGAAAAAGCACCACCATCTGTTGTTTCAGAATAATCGCAGAAACGAAACAAGTTCAATTTTTTTTTTAATTGCTGTACAAGACCACTTCTAATTACAATGTCCGGTTTTAACTGCAATCATAAATCAATCACTCAATTACTGCACAATTATAATGCAGCACTTAATTAACAATAATTATTACTTTAGCAGGTACATCAAAGAAGAATGACTTTGAATGAATAAAAAAATGAAGCAGACTATTTCCAAATCTTCAGATAATTTGGATTGTAACAGGATCTGTTAGCGAGGTTGGTGTCATCAACTTAACTAGCACTTAAAAACCAGGTCTGGGTCATCGCTGGTCTCCAGACACTTTTTGTGTGAGACTTTGTGTTTGCCGAGACCCAATGCACAGCAGAGCCATTCCTTGTGTGTTGGCACAGCGAGAGCCACGGTGTTTGTGGTCGCAGCCCTCCCTCTGAGAGGGCATTGAGTTTTTTGGGTGATCCTGGCTAGTTTTATTTACACATCGAGCAATGCGCCCCTCCTTTCACTCCTTTTAGGGGGCACAAGCTTTTCATGGGACTAATTGGAGTGTGCAAGCCATCACAGCTGAAGTGCTCCCGCAGGGCCTCTCTTTCTCTCATTCTCTCCCTCCCTTCTCCCCTCCTCCAACACCCCGGCTTTTATTATCATTTGCCGTATCGAGTAAACAACCTGTTAGTGTAAATTAGGGTCCAGTGAGTGATGAAGCGACAGATCCAACCCCTCCCGCCCCCCACTGCCTCTGCTTTCCCTTCTCTCTCTTGCCCTCACACTCTCTTCATCCCTTTGAGCTCTTTCCTCTTTTGTGTCCCCCCCTCTGTTCTGCCTGGTTTGGCACGCAGCCTTTTGAAAGACAGTGGTAGTGTTTGTGGTGGTGACGACGGTGGTGTGTGTGGATGCACATCCGTGTGTGGTGCAGCCAGGATAGAGGGGGGGGTTGGGGGGTCTACAATGAAGATTGAAACGGACAAAAAAGCCCTGGTGCAACCTTGAGGTGGAAATTAATAATGATAAAAATAATTACTGCCCCACTCCCCGAGCCCACTCCTCCCCGACCTAGTTTCCATAATGGAGAGCGATAGCCCCCAGTCTCACTCTATATGTGTGTGTGCATTTGTGTGTGTGTGTAAGTGTGTGTGTGTGTGTGTACATACAGAGGGGAGGGGTCTGCAGAACGGCCCTGGTGTAATAGTTATGGATGAAGGACAGGACCTACATGGAGAAAACACAAAGGCCATCAGATACAGGGATGTGTGTTGCTGTTAATAAAGACTGCTACAGGTAAAACAGATGGCTCTCCTGGCAAACACGAACCACCTCGCTCTCTTTATGTGTCTCTCGAGCATCAGAGACACTGGTGCCAGTGCTCATTCTCTGTGGGTGCTCAGGAATGTTGTTCACTGTGTCAAGGTTCTCCTTTTTGGGCAAATGTGTTTGCATGTGTGACTGTGCCCGCGTGTGCATGCATGTGCACCTGTGCGTGTGCGTGTGTATGTGTGTGCGCGAGCCTATGTGAGCATGTGTGAGTGTGTGTATCCAGCAGGGAAGTGCGTGGAACAGACGGTGAGCGCAGTGCTGTGACCGATCTCTGCCAGCCGCTCTGAGAAAGCTGCAGAGGGTCACACACACACACACGCATGCATGCACACAGGCACACACGCACACACACACACACACACACACACACACACACACACACACACACCTATAGACACATGCATGCACATATACACATTTTGGAATAAGACACAGTTGTTTTGTAATGTATGGACAGCTCATACTACACGTGTCACAAAACCATTCACAGTACCAGTTCTTTATGATCTCACAGTTTAAGTGACTTGGTTTCATGCTGAATGAACATAGTATGTGGTCCAGTTCAATGGGCTGTTGCTCACTTCTCATCAGTACATAATACGCTGTCAGGCAATGATAACATTTAGCCATCACTGCTTGTGTTCATGATAAGGAAGTAGCTCAAACACACAAATGCTCAATGAACTGTACCCATGATTTCCATTTTTTTGTGAAGCACCTAAAGGGACAGCTAAACATCCATCCATCCATCCATCCATCCATCCATCCATCCATCCATCCATCCATCCATCCATCCACCCATCCATCCATCCATCGATACATCCATCCATCCATCCATCCATCCATCCACCCATCCATCCATCCATCGATACATCCATTCATCTGTCCATCCATCCATCCATCCATCCATCCATCCATCCATCCATCCGTCCATCCATCCATCATCCATCCGTCCATCCATCCATCCATCCATTCATCCATCCATCCATCCATCCATCCATCCATCCATCCATTCATCCATCCATCCATCTGTCCATCCATCCATTCATCCATTTTCCATCCCTGGTCATTCCTAATCAAGGCTACAGGGGTTGGAGCCTATCCCAGTTTGCACTGGGAGGAGGGCAGGGAGCCATTGAGGACAGGTCACCAGTTGTCTGAGACATTTTCAATCTTGAAATAAGTCTTTAACTTTTTATTTTTTATCATAAAATGAAAAACCTCTGCTCGTGAGGTGAGATCATTTTAATTATTTCCAATGCAGTCTCAAGAACTCAGAAAACAAGATAAGCAATTAGATAAGTAACATCACCTGGAAGTAAGAGAGAACAACCTGCACCTTTCGAGATAATGCCATTTCTCAACGCCAAATTCTTGAAGCAAGGTGACGTACATTGGAACCACGGGACATTTTTTCCCATTTGTTTCATTACAAACAAGTGGAGACAAGTTTTAGACTGAATACAGGATAGCTCAAAAGTTATGATGATTTTTTTTTTGCAGCGCAGCGCAGGCTCAAGGCTGTAACTACAGCCACAGTTAGAGCAGAGTGCTATCGTAGCCTCGCATATGGACTTCCAGCTTAAGCCCTTCAAGAAGTCTCACCGGCGAGCTAAAGCAGTGTGATTAATTAAAAGTGCTTAATTAAACCAATGAGGAGCTGGAGGGTGGCTGTGGGCTGGTTGCGAGGAACAGCAGAGGAGGGCTGAGATAACCTCTGACCCCTCTGTTCAGTCTCAGCAGACTGGACCACCTAGCTGACCTCACAGAGCAGCTGGGGAGGACGCACACTGCTTCTGGAAAGTTACTGCCTTCAACTGGACCACGCACTCTCTCTCACCGTACTTTCTTTTCTTTCTGTCATCTCACAAAGCTCATACAAACACACAGACATGATGATAAACTGACATATTTGAGCATACAGCTTGTCATGTTTTGCAATAACACACCTGTTTTTTATGATCCCGCTGTCATGCTTTCATCATTTTCTTTAGCCTTCGTTGAGTTGTGCTGACTCGTGCAGCAGAAGTCGCAGGGGTCTTGTTGCCACAGTAAGAATGCACTATATATGAGAGAAGGAAATGATTTCTCTGTTGAGCAACTGTGATTTAGACTTCTCAGGAAAAAATAAACATCTTTTTCTTACAGTTGCAGTGTCAAGGGGGAACATCCCAGGTCTCTGGTTTCTAGCTTTCAATCAATATCTGGGTAAAATGAGAATGTAAGAAGTCTTCCAGTGTAAGAAGCTAGTACAGTAATGCTGTATTCACATGAACTTAAAACTTGTGAATAAAATAAAGTTATTGTTCATCCAACTTGGAATTACAAGAGATGTGGGTGTCATTTCAGAGCTCCGATGCTCCAAGTTCAGTTTAAGTGATGTCAGAGCACACAAAAATGGCATAAAACAAACCACCTTTTGTTGTTTACAGTCGCACTCAAATCAGTGTAAGAGGGTTTATTTACTACTGAGGCTCACTACTTACTACTTGACTATATAAATACTCCTCCGTACACTTTCCGTATTCCCCCTGGAGGGAAATGCAGAGTTTCTTCATGTTGGCATGCATTTTTCCCGTGTTGACACCGTGAATGGAGTGCTGTCACAAGTCGGAAATTTACAAGTCAGAAAATCCAAGCTCTGAGTTGAACTGCACACGGCCCTAGACTCAAACAAATGATGTCATGAAGCGCAATCTTTTGAGCTGCTCTGTGGAGAATGAATTTGAAAGATGGTAAAGGTGACTGGTAGAGCAACAAAAGGGATTTTCTGGGTGTAGCAGGTTGCTATACAAACTCTGACAAACACGCTTTGGGTCCACAAAATCAGTCTGTTATTGATTACTTATTACGCCACTCTAGGCTGTGTAGTTCAGACTTACATCTCTTCTTCTGCCTCACTGAGTAGAGTTCTGAGGGTTACTTGTGTTCACAAACATTGATTGAACTTTCCAGAGCAATAGAAAGTCTCAAAATGAGCAGTGCTCCTCTTTAAAGGTTACATAATTTTTGGTTCTTTGTCCAGGCAGTTGGACCTCAGGACTGATGAGTATAAACACGTTGACTGGAGCTGGCCTGGGATCAGCAGCTGGCATGGCAGGTGAATTACATCACTTGAGCCTAAAATAAAACATTCTTCAGAATAAGGGAGGAGTAAGTTATATATTGTTTGTCTGTGTGTGTATTTGTGGATAAGTTTAGGCACTTGCTCTTTTGCTTGCACAAGAGAGTGCATCTTTGTATGCCTGGACCTGTAAGTGTGAGCATGTCTCTTCTCATGTGTGTATGAGTGTGTGTGACCCAGGGTTTAAACTGTGAAGCATCTGGCCGTAGCGGCTTGGCTGTGTGCTCCTGTTGTGGGTCAGTCAGGGCGTTTGGACATGAAGCGGCTCTTGCGAGCTGGCTGGGGAGTGTTTATGTCTGTAACAGGCGGTTAACCATACAAACCCTGCAGGCAGCTAAGGAGAAACACCAGAGGAGGTATTCAACAGTGTTAACAGCAAGTTTGCATTCCCCTCCTTTTATTGTGCTAATTCATTTCATTTTTTCCCCTTTGGCCTCTTCGCATAAACGGGATTATATAGCCACTGTTGACATTTATGTGCTTGTGATGTACTGAGAAAGAGAAAAATAATCTTTTTTGTATCCACAAGGTCTGTAGAGAGAGTAGGATGTGGGGCCATAGTGTATCACTTACAGAATGAAAGATAGAGGAGGACAGAGAGAAACAGACAGACAGACAGACAGTCAGACAGACAGACAGACAGACAGATGGAGGGAGTGTGTGGCTGAGATGTGGGAGGGGTGCAGCTTCATGTTGTTTGTGTTTATTCCAGGAAGAAGGAGACGGAGAGTGAGAGAAAAGGGGGTGCACGGGGTGTTAGGGAGATACTTAGCTATCGTTTGGTGAGATGGAGGAAAGGCTGATGGGGGAGAGAGAGAGAGCAGCATTGTAGCTGGTGTCTGCACCGTAGTGGTGGGTTAATCTACAACAGAGAGAAGCTCTGACAGTCAAGGGAAAAAAGTTGGAGGATCCTGTGGAAAAGGAGATTCTGATGGAAAACCCATGAAAAACAGCAACAGTAGAGAAGAAGAAAAACAAATTTGAGAGCCGAAGAAGAGGGGAGAGAGAGAGAGAGAGAGAGAGAGGGAGAGAGAGAGAGAGAGAGAGGTTTACATGGATGGAAAAAGAGGGAGAGGGTTATGAAGATCGAAAGAGGGGGGCTAAGTGGGAGAGCAGCAGAGAGAGACAGAGGGGAGGAGAGGGAGGTGAAGAGAGGGGAAGGGGAGGGAGAAGGGAGGTGTGATAGTGGGTGGGAGAGGAGGAGACAGCCTGGTGGATGGGCAGAAAGACAAAGGAAAGAGAGGAGAGTGAGAGGGGATCTGTCAGAGGGGCTGGTTGAGGATGAAAAAACTAACAGATGCATAGAGATAAGACAACGAAGGTCTCAGGAGAGGGATACAAGAGTGCAATGTGGAGTAATACAGTGGTTTAGTGAGAGATAAGGAAGGAGAGAGAGAGAGAGAGAGAGAGAGAGAGAGGAGAGATTAAAAAGGCAGAGTGATAGACTGACAGAAAAAGAGGGAGGAGAGAAGAGCTGGATAAGAAAGAAAAGAGGAGGGAGGCCGTCTTGCAGAGCGCATACAGGACGCGTGGAGCTGGTGTTGGAGAGAGAGAGAGAGAGAGAGAGAGAGAGAGAAAGAGAGAGAGAGAGGGAGAGAGAGAGAGAGTGGGAGGGAGGGAGGGTGGGAGGAGAGAGGGAAACAGAAGGAGGGGGTGAGGTATTTAAACGCCGGAGCAGGACAGCACAGGCGAAGCTCTGAACTCCCCGAGAGTGAAGGGAGGAGAGAGGGAGAGAGAGGAAACAGAAGAACAGAGCTCTACAGTTTTCCTCACGGCCAAACCCTCACACTCATACACACAATATCACACACACACACACGCACACACGCACAAATACACACACACACACGCACTCTCAAGCACAGTTTGGACTTTTTCCAACTCGACCAACCTCTGGACTCCAAAAAGCCCTACTCTGGAACTCTACCTGTGTCTTTCTTCGCTCCCACTCATCACTCTCACTCCTCACCTCTTCGTCTCCCACCAACGCTTCCCCTCACTACCCTTGCTTCGTGAGGGCGGATGGCCATGGCGTGGGCCTCTCTCGGGGGTGCCCTAGGCTGTGCCCTGCTGGCCCTAGTCTTGGGGAGCAGCAGCGTGGATTTGGGCGCCCCCCCTGCGAGCTTCTACCCCCGTTTCAACCCCTTCTTTTTCCTGTGCACCCATCACGGGGAGCTGGAGGGAGCCGGGATGACAGAAGGCATGGGAGAGGTGCTCCTCACCCTCCAAATCACTGGCAATCCCACTGCCTACACCCCTGGACAGGAGTACCAAGGTGAGCGCACCCCCTACAGTGTCCACATGTCTTTTCTGCATGCTGAAGAGATTAGGCTCTATTTTCTCAGCAGTCTGTTCATACGTTGTGTAATGGAATCAGAAACATGTTTGTGCTGATCTGATCGTCAACTTCATTTATCTAGTTGTGAAAACAGAATGCATTTTGTATTTTGGAACTTTTTTCACTTCCGGATAGATTTCAAGTTTACAATTTTTGTTATTTCACGGCAGACGTTTGATTTAGTAACGGACATAAAGAGACAAGAAAGCTTTTTATTAAATGATGGATGATGTCTTCCTGTTTGTGGATGAATGCACACTGCTCAAATGCACTAAAAGGACACATTATTAAAAATAATGTTTCAATAATGCACTGCCTCAAAAACATGAGCTGGAATGACACCCACTTTGTGTACAGTGCATGTTTTTTTTTTTCCCTAGCAGGTGTTTTGCTTCACACATGAGGCATTCTGGAACTGATGTGTGCATATGAGAGTGTGTAGTTTGTGGGGGGCGGCTGTAGTCGGAAACGGGCATTTATGTAACTGCAATAAGTATTGATGCTGAGTGGGACTCCTGTTCAGTGCCGTGAGCAGCTCTGGTGTTTTACTGAGCTGTGATCCTCATGCTCCATGTGTAGGTGGCTTCTCTACAGGACTAACAGTGACATCTCTCCAACTGAATGAGAGAGAGAGAGAGAGAGAGAGAGAGAGAGAGAGAGAGAGTGGGCAAACAAGGGAAGGAACAGAGAAACAGCGCAAGAGAAAGAGTTGTTCTTACCAGTAGAAATAACGATGAAGAAATCCGTTAACAACATGCATAAGTGTGAGCTGAGGTAGAAAATGACTGAAAATGATATCCCCTTTCCCACACTCTGATGTGCTGGCACCTGGTCCAGGAAAAAACAATCCCCTCTGACCTCCCTAACTGTGTCATCATTTCTCAGTCACTCACTCTCGCCTTTCACTTAACACTGAGGACAATGACCCACAGAGGCCAGCACAGACCGGCTCAGTACACATTCCCATACAATCTATTCTCCTCTCTAAGATAACATTATTTTTTAAGTTCCGGATGTATGCTCATTTCATGTATATTCCTAATTATCTCTCATTTCCCGTATATATAAACATTGCGCGAACATTGTCCATATCTCTCCCTAATCCTATATTATGCCTAATTTGAAATGGCAAACATCGGTTTTATTACACGGTTCTCTCACTGTTACTAACTGCATTCCATTATCATGGAAAATAAACCTCTTGAATTCAAAAGGGATACGTTCAAAAGACTTTGTGTAATTGTATATAGACAGAGGAGGATATAGAGAAGGCCAGGAAAACAGAGCGGAAAAGGAGAAGAGTCTGGAAGAAGCGGTATTTCTCTCTGTCTGAAAATAACAGCCCGGATCAACCCTTCAGTCAAGCACCTTTTAACTGGGGCCGGGCTTGTAGGAAGAGCGAGTGGGGAGAGATTTGAATAACTAGCTGGTGGATGTGCAGGATAGAGCACACAGAGAGGTTTAAATAATTAGCATTAGAAATGTGGTGGACTGGGAGGAGGGAGAGATTTAAATAGGGCCAGAGCCGGGATCGGATGGAGTAGGGGGAGATTTAAATGACGATGAGAGGATTGAGCAGATAAGATACCAACAGCGGGGCTTGCATGGAAAAATGACAGAGCTCCAAGCTGCTCTCACTTTTTTCCGTCCCATATTTTGGCACATGATGGCAGCTCATTGTTAAATTTCTTGGATTTGGACTGAGTTTGCATGGGGATGGCGGGATAAATGGCAAGTGAGCAAGTGAGACGTGGCTGGCTGTGCGCTTACTTGTGCAATCAGGGGCAATCCCAGTCTCTCTCTCCTTTTTCTCTCTCTTTCTCCCTCCCTCTCTCATCCCCTCAAAGTCTAATGGTTACATGCATCCTTACATGTTCTTACCACTTCACCGCCAGGCTTATTGTGGAAGGCTTGGGTGGTTTGTGGTTTGAGGGCTCTTTATACAGGTGTTGGATTAAGGGTGGATACAGATACATACATAACTTGCCTACTCTACTAAAAATAGAGGAAAGAAAAGAGGAGGCAGTAAAACAGGACTGCTGGTGATGTGATGGAGAGGGCAGTGGAAACGTTCTTGTGCTGGATTTTGTTTGTCCCTGCAAATGAGCTCTGTTTCGTATTTTTGCATGTTTTATTTGACTTGATTTGATCTCAATTGTTCGTTTTTTTGTCTTGCTTTTTATGTCCTCTCTGGGCCATGTCTTGGATTGCATTTGGTTTAATCTTCTAAAAGCAGTGTGTGATCTAATCACCGAGAGAGCTGCATGTGGAAATGGTGGGCGGAACGCATTAGAGACGCTGGCCGTGGTGTTAGGGGGCTGCAGAAAACTGAAGAAAGAGTGAGAACGAGCGAGGTTGATACAAGGAGGGAAAGTTAGGAAATGAATAGAGACAAATCGTCAAAGAGTCATGCATGCCTGGTTACCTGCATCAGATCTTCCTATTCAGTATATTTATATATTGACCCGGGTCTCAGCACTCTGTGCCTAGCTGGGGAAAGATTCTGTACGGCCAATATTCTGTATTTATGTTTCTGACCTGACCTCACTGCCTCTCGCTTCTCTCTTACTTTTCAGTGATAAGGCCATGTGTGGGCAGTGTGCTGTGTATTGGTGTGTGTTGTGGATGTGTGTGCTATGTTCTGCAATCAGAATGAAATGAACAGAAGAGGTTGCGTTGCTCCCTGTGGGAAGTTTCAGAAGGTGGGTGTATTGGCAGGGTCATAGTGGACAAACTGGAACCAGACACACTATACAGACGCTCTGAACTGCTGGGAAAAAGAAAGAGAGGGAATGAAAAGCTCTGTTTTTGTGTTAAGACTCAAGGGTCAATACTTGTACCCAGATAAATACAAATGGACTCACACACACACACACACACACACACACACACACACACACACAGTACAGCACACAGCCCAAACACAGCCTCATCTTTCAGAAGAGAGAGAGAGAAGTGTGACACAGTAAGGTCACACACTGCGATCTGGGCCTGTCCTCTAAATATCCACAAGATCCATTTGGACCACTCTAGCTACACTCAGGAAGCAGTTCTTTACTCCAGTCATCTCAAAGTGCCCCCCCCCCTCTTTTTGTCTCTGACCTCTTTTTACTTTGACTGCTGTGAGAATGTGAGATGTTCTCCATAAAACAAGCCTATGTTTGCAAGACCCAAAGTGAGAATACAAAATCCAGAGCCCTGTTTCTAAACACTGCTAGCAGTCAGAGAGTGCTTTTTTTTTTTTTTTGGGTCTTGTCCTCTCTTGCCCCCCTTGGAAATGTTGATCTTCATGGATGGCCGGTAATGTTCAAGCTAGACTAGTGACATAGCAATGGGAGCACAGGAAGAGGAGGATTTCCTACAAACAGAAAGGTTTGGTATTCAATATCATGGCCTTGCCAATAAAGCATATTGGATTCTAATCATTGGGGGGGTGGGAGGGGGCATCCCTCTTGTACAGCATTATGCTGTGCGATTAGGAAGCACAATGGAAAAGATCGGTGGGGGAATGGAATGGCAGTGCGGTGTCCTTGGCAAGTCAGCAGAGAATAGCTGGAAAAATGGAGGTGCATGAAGGGAAATGGGGGCAGTGAGATTGATTGTGTGCCTCTGTATGTCTATGAATTTATGCCATCTTTCTGTGGATTTCATCTTATTTTGTGATGATGTGTGTACTTGTGATGAAAGCTTACAGTTGTGCCTATTTTGCCAGCGGTTTCAGGCACAGCGAGTGTTTGTATGTGCATAAAGTAGTGCTTCGTCTGGTGTCAATTAGTCGGTCTATTTTGTGTTTATGGTATTTGAGTAGCTTGAGTGAGTGCTTGTGGATTTGCATATAGTGTTTGTGGCTCTGTGTGTGTGTATCCCAGGCAAGGTTACTGATGTCAGTGTAAAGAACTGAATGAGAGCCACTCACTCAAGCCCCTGGCTCAGGTAGGCAGTGTAGCTCTCACTCTCACTACATTCATTGTTCCTCCACACTATTGAAAACCAAACAACATTCAGTGGGATTCAGCAGTGTGGCTCCACCACAATGCGACAATACAGTGTTGGTAGAGGAATAGAAAGAGCAACAGGGGAGTGAGAGAAAGTGATAGAGGCAAAAACAAGAGAGCTGCTTAGAGAACCAGTTGACAGTCCAGGCTTAAATGACCATTGCTAATCTGTCAGTAGTCTCGACAACAGTCCCTGTTCCATGGACCTTTTCATGTGCAAATGATTGAAGAGGCCTGGAAAACAATCAACATTTCAAGGAGATTTGGACATGGCCACCAAATGACACTCTTAATGGGAACTTGGAGATAAATTCATCCCCGCAAAATGCCATCAGCTCTTCCGAAGATAACCTATCAGATTAGAAATACTGAATTACTTCAGCAGCTCTACTGCCAGCCACCAGAAACAACTCAATGTGCCCTACAATGGGAGGGATGCCATTATCAATCTGAGAAGTTGATTGCTTGTCGTGGTCGGTGGAGCTTTTCTGTGAGTGTGCTGTTGACTGATGTCTGTACAACAACAAGTCACACGTGTCCAATTGAAGGTCACAGATACAAGGTGCTGATAAGACTGAGGAAAAGCACATATACTCCGACAGGTCAGTTCATTTAAAGCTGCAGCAGCGAGACGTCATGGAAACACAGGGCCCATCTTTACAGGCGGTCACAGCCTGATTTGTCTTTGACTGAATTCCATAATGGCATGCGTCTGGTGTGACTTCAGCAACCTCTCGGATGTCATCATCACCTTCCGCAACACTTAACCTCTGAACGGACTGTGCTTGCTTTTTGACCTCTGACCCCTCCTTGTCAGTGCCGTGTCATTGAGGACTCTGTTCTTGGAGGGTGCGATAAGGTTTGACTGGTGGCAAAGAGAAGGAACAGCATCCTCTACCTACTTTCCCCCCTCCACCAGTCAAGTGTTCCTTACATGCCTGTTCAGCTTGACTGTAGCCGCTGTATGTTTATCTATTTAAAGAGCCAGGAAAACTCCAAGGATTTCTTACGCTGCAGCAGGCATCGGTCAGTGAACCAACAACAGACTGGCCTAGTTTCGAGGCAGACATCCAGTTTAGGGGAACAGGGAGACTGGAAAGGAGGTGAGAGGGAGGGAAGAGTAGAGGGGAAAGGGGTTAATGGTTTAATAGGGCTCTCCTGTGAGCAAGGGAAAAACAACGTGCTAATAGCACCAGCACTTTCAAGAGGCCCGAACCCATGCATTCATTAGCTCCCCAGCTCTTCAGCCTCTCTGCCTCCTGCTGCTTTGTCTGAATAGGTCACTCCACTGGGTAGAGAGAAGTGTGTCAAGTGTATCACTGTTTGTATGGTCTTGCTGGGCATGTTTGGGTGTTCTTTCTTTGTATTGTTCTGCTGTGGACATTGAATGATGAACCATTTAAAAAACATTGTATTCATCCAGATAGTATGCCCATTTCCTTCATTTGAAAGAGCAGATGGGTGAGAAATGAGAATGGATATTCATAGAGAATCTTCCTTTTGTTACACATGCACGCTTGGCCGTGCACACAACATTTAACTCTTGGTGGGTGATCCATCATGACAGACGGACAGGTCAGATGTTCCGCTGGCTAAACACAAATGTCCTGATCAGACTATTAAAATGCTTTGTGTTGACTTCACACCAGGATATGACACCAGAGCATGAATATGAGTCCGGTATTTTCCTCTGCCAGGTGCTAAGTGGCTATGTTACATTGTTTTCCTGATAGCAGGCTCTATTCTATTATAATATACAAAACTATGACATTGTAATTATGCCACAACTTGCTTGCAGTGAAAGGGCACATTTACAATGTTTCCTACTGTTAGTGCTTTCTCATAAACAGGTAGTGAGCTGCAGCAGCTCCAGAGCATTAGAAACAGTCACAGCTGTGATGGCCCAGTGCCTTAAGTCCATAGTCAGATGCCACACATAAGCTACATTTCTGGAAAATTGATTTACTCTATCATGACATGGAGAATCACCTCAGATAATAGTGACATTCATAGTCTTTGCCTGGATGATGCCAACGTGTTGCCAGCACGATGCCAGGTGTGGTGGAAAGAGCTAAAGATGAAGGCAGTACAGGGATTCCTGCCAGGCAGTGGTGTGTGTGTATGTGTGTGTGTGTGTGTGTGTCCCAGTCCTATCTGGATAGGTGATGTGGAAATATTACATTTTTTCATTTTCAATTTCCTCACCGATGTCATGTTCCAGCCAAAACAAAAAGGCTCTTAACAAGCAAATATGAATTGTGTTTTCAGTCACTTGAGTGAGTGGGCAGACAGGTGGGCGGGTGGGTAAGTATTTTCAGGATATTGTAGTTTAGCCTGAGCTTGAGTGCCTCTTCATTGATAATGTAAGCTGGGGTGCACAGATGATGGGCTCCCTCCCCCTTCTCTGTTCCTACCCTCACCTACAGTATTCCCTAGGGCCAGACGACATGCTTTTTTTTTTTTTTTCAATTGGGAACGACAATTAGAAGATAGAGCAGCACACATTTAACTACCGAATCCAGGGCCATATTAATCTCTTTTGCTCACACACATAATGACTGTCTTTGAGGAAAACAAATCCATAATCTAGCATCTGATCTTGTAGGTCTGGATGATCTCAACACATTCATGGCATAAGTGTTGAAATCATCCAGACCTACAAATACTTGTGTTTGATGACAGTTTGAGATTCAGCGACAATACAGATGTTATTGTGAAAAAGGCTCAGCAACGTCTGTTCTGTCTTCATAAACTAAACTGTTATGGAGTCGATCAGGGGATATTGACCAGATTTTATTCCTTTATTGAAAATATTTTAACGTTTTCATCTCCTGGTTTACATCCCTCTCTGTAAGTGACAAAAAATGAGTGCAAAGTGTTGTTATGCTCAGCTCTAAAATTATTGCCAAAACACTATTATCCCTAGTACAGCTTAATAGTGCAGAAGTCCGAAAGAAAGCATATAAAATGATCAATGGCCCACACATCGTCTATGACTGCTTGGCCCTAATGCCATCGGGAATGCGTTTTAGATTGCCTGTATGTAAAACAAACAGAAGGAAGTCTGGTTTTATTCCAGAAGCCATTAGACTTGTGAACTGCCTCAGTACAAGAAATGGTCAGTTTACCTTGAGTATAGACTGATAAATTCATGCACTCGCATCTTGACTCTTTTGTGCCATTGTGATCTTACATATTGTTGCCCAGCTGTAGACTGGCCACTGCCACTCATTTTTGTGTGTGAAAACTCGGCCTGACATTGTCATATTTGTATTTTTTAGTTTTTAATGTAAGTGAATGAATTTTATATGTGTACTTGTTCGCAAACATGCTTGCCTGAAATTGCCCTTTGAGGGCCGAATAAAGTATTTCTGAACTGAAGTGGATCAAAGACTGAGCACAGACAAATTCTGTTTTTTGCACTCATGAGAATGAATTTCGACACCAAAACACACATTACATTGTACTACTTTATTTTTAGGTCTTGGTTTGCTGCTGTTGTTTCTGCAAGGTTTTGCACAGGAAAAAAAAAGAGGAAAAAAAAATGGAAGCAAAGAGCGTGGTGTAGGCCGAGTATGCAGAGGGGAGCTCTGCGTCATGGGCTGAATTCCTTGCAGAGAGAGCTGGAGGTTAGTTTTGCTAATCTTCATGAACACTGTATCAATGCAAGGTTAGCTACGTAGCTAATGTTAGCTATGAGTAGTATGACAGTGTATGTTAACCTTCTACAGCAAGGTAGTCTGTGGTTATGTGACAGCAGGTATTTCCAAGCGTCCTGTTTCCCATAGTCCTCCCTCTGCCAACTCACAATTTTCATTGGCTGTTGACAATTACTGTTGCGAGCTGAGTCTTTGACGTGCACACTCTAAACAATTATGGAAAGATTAGGCTCAATAAAATCAAACATGCTTGACTGATTTCGGAAGGAAAAAGATTTGGGTCTTTCTCTCTCACACACACATAATGATTGCAGCTACAGTTCTGCAGCATGAGTACCTTCAGCTGCCCAGGACTGGACTTCCCAGGAGTCCGATCTCGAATCATTGTCCAATCAGCCTTGAATTATAAACCCTACCTTAATTTTCCCTTCCTTTCACTTGATGCTGTTTGCAGGTTAAATTATTTGAATTTGAGAGCATCATCTGATTGTCCAGTCCTGGTCTGATCTCAGTTTTTGCTTTTTCCATCCCTGAATCAGAAAACATTTGGTATTCAGCAGTTTGGTTACAGTTCTGATTTCTTTCTCAAATTCTACATCTTTATATGAGCTGCTGCTTTTCAGCCATCACATGTATCTGTTTTCGGTGGTGAATGACAGAAACAGAACTCCGGCTCACAGTGCACACACACTCTATCCCCTGAGGGTGTGAAGATGAATCTCAACTTCACCATATTTACTGCCTGAGTTTTTCCCCCAATAGAACACACAGGGGAACCATCCTTTCAAAGTCTATTTAAATTACTCTTTATTGGCACATTACAGTTCCCCCCCACTTTTCCTCTGCCTCTTTGATGTCTACTTTCAGCTTACAAACAGGTTGTAAACATAATTAGTGATTTTTTTTCCTCCTTTCGCTGAATGCCTAAATTCAAGGTTTGCATATGCCATTAAGGGCTCACTGTGCCTATGCAAACTCATGCTAATGTCCCCATCTCAATCTACCTCAGAACAATGGGCCAGTGTTCATTCTCCTTAAGGAGTACCAAGTGGCTCTAAGCCTGCTTTTTAGAAGTGATGGGTCCTTTTTAAGCCTTTCCTCCCGCCTCCCTTTCCTTCTTGCTGGACGTCTTGTTCTCATGGGGTGGTTTCCCAGCCTCAGTTGATTGGCGTGTCAGCTTTGCCGATGGCCTCTTCCTTGTAGAGAATGGAGCTGCTGTCGAAGGATTGTGTAGACCTCCTCCTCCTCCTGCTCTGGATCCTCCTCCTGGCGCCTCCATTGAGAGAGCTGTAATCCCTGCTTGGGGGGCAGTGTGTCGTCTGTGCTGATAGCATTCAGTGGGCCATGTAGCACTCCAATGGACCCACTACAGAGGAGGCGGCATGGTGCGGCTGGTTGGGTGCTGGGCACACGGCGCGTGGCACAGGCGGATTAGCCCCCACCCCCCAGCTCCCCTCGCCAGCCAGCCTCCTTCAAACAGCCAGACCCACTCTGCCCAGAGAGACACCACAGCCTGGCAGAGGGAGATTACACCTCTGTGCACATGCACAAACTCACACACATGCTCATGCTGACGTGGGGGGTTGGTCTTTACAACCCCCCCTGAAAATGCTCCAGCTCCCTCATGCTCTGTTGCCAGTTCTCAGTCATTGAACATCATACCTCCAGCCCCCATCGTTCTAACTGCCATCAGTGGACCACAGCTGTGACTCAGGACCAAAAGATGCTCAGAGGACCACAGTTAAGATTAGAAGATCTATCTTATACCACTATGACATCAAGCGAGTGGTTTTTGGGTGTCTTTTTTCCCCCTGGGGTTTATCTCACCTCTAGGGTAACTGGTGTCACAATCTTTCAACCCAATTGAAACGGAGTCTTTTCTCCAACAAAGTTGTCTCTCATTACAACAACAATATAAACAAAAGTCAGAGTCCAATTCAAAAGATGAGGTTTTATTCATAGTTTTATTGGTTATATTGAGGTTAGGATTCCCTACCTAAAATGTAGAATCAAACCTATACGTGCTGCAAATTAGCAAATGACCTGTTAACATCCATACGGTTTGGAGCAGACATCAGTGCAGGATTGTTCTACAGATTATAACATGGGACTAAAGTTTAACTCAGTGCAGAGGGAGCATTACTTGCATGGCTTATCAACAAGATGAGTGAAAGGAAAGCTTGTCTTCACTTGGAAAACAACAGACTGCCTCATATGTGATCCTGTTCGATGAGAGAACTCTGTAACAGGGATGTGAATGAACCAGTGACATATTTGTTTGAGATGAACAGAATGTCTCTTTCTACCCAGGAGCAGACAATTCCTCTGTGGCACTGTCTGCTCCTGCTGGTCTCACACCTCACTGGATCAGGTGTTGGATTATGTCCTGCTTGTCAGGTAGTCTGTGACTGGTGAGTGAAATGCACAATGGGAGAGGCACAGAGCCCGAGAATAGGTGAGACATCATCCTCACTGTGCCACTGTCCTGTGGGAGATGGACCTATTCTTAGACTGGGCAGAACATTGCCACTCTCTTTAGATAACCTCTGTCCTTGGTTTAACATCTTCTTCCAAAACTGATCAGCATGTCTCTGTCACATGGCCCTTAATTCTCACTTCTTCTGGGATGCACCAGATGCAGCTATTGCAGTCACTTTTGGTACTTTCAGGCCTCATTGTCTTTAAATGATAAGAAAGATGTAAAGGATAGTTACACAGATACACATTGCCTGGACATAGACACCACAATCTTTTTGTGAATGACTCAAGACAATTGTTTATCTATAAGAGACACTGTTGATGTTTCTCTTTACTAGGGCACTGGGCCTGTAGACAACAGAAAAATCATAGTGTAATCCCTTTCATCGATTGAAGGTAGAGGTCTCAAGTGGAGGTTAAATTGTGGGGAGAAGGCAGAGTTGAGGTGGGGTAAGAGAAGGGAAATGGAGGGAACAGGGCATCGTTAATTATAGCAATGAGTGCATTCTCGTTAAGCTGAGCTGGTGTGATTAAGACTTGATGTCAGGGGAAACATTCCCCATTGATCCACTGCCAGTAGAGGCCATCTAGTCTTTCATTACTGCAACCGGCCTGTTAATTAGAAATCAATCTTTTCCACTCTGCTCTGTGAAGCCCCCCTGCACACCCCGTGCCACTCTCCTTCCACCCAAACATCCAAACACAAAAGCCGCGGAGGCACATCGGACTTTGACTAATGTCAGTACTTTTTCACTTAGCTGGCCATAATCTGTAATTTTCATGCCAAGAGAGAGCAGGGAGCGGAGAGCAAAATGGTGAGGCACAATACCCTGCTTTCCTTTCCAGCTCCCAGGATGTCTTTGAGTGCTTTAAAGAATTTGCCAAACTTTAGAATTGCTTTCAGATTGAGAACTGAATTCTAATTTACCAGTTCAATAAAAGGCATCACATCATCCTCCAACTGCATCTGTGCGCAATTGTGTATTTTTAGAAACCTGAGGATGCTTTTTGTAGGTGACACATGTGGACAATATGTAGCATAAACCATGGCTCATTTTACACCAGAAGAAGTTTGATCAAAATTAGCTCTTTTTTTTTGATACAATAGTTAGTAAGTCAGGCAAAATAATCTTTTGACCCTCATTATCTTGTTTACCATTTAAAAGGTCTGAATGCAAAGAGTATACATGGCAAACATGCATCCTTTGCATGTCTGGCCATCTTTAGATCTCTCTTAGCCGTACACAGATGTGAAAGCAAGCGCCTGAAACAGCAAGAGTGTGCTGGAAGTAAGAGGAAAGGAGGAGGGAAAGACTGGCAGAGCAGGGATGTAAAGTGAACCTCTGTGTAAAGCGACAGCTCCATTATTCATATTAAAGCTATTATATCTGTGATAGTAGGAACATGGTTGGGACTGCTGTCAGACTGGCACCCTGGAGGCAGCTTTAGCCTGAGCTTGTGCTCAAACTAGAGGTCTGTCTGTGTGTGTGTGTGTGTGTGTGTGTGTGTGTGTGTGTGTGAGTGTGTGTGCGCATGCGTGTGTGTGTGTGAGTGTGTGCGTGTATGTGTGTGTATGTGGATATAGTAGGACAGACTGCACAGCTGTCTGGTTCTCCAGGAGAAAAGAACCTCCAGATGTTCCTCAGCAGTAGGCATTCACACTATCACAGATGTTAAGTGTGGTATAAGTGGATAATGTTCTTAAGCTTGGAAAAGATGCTTCTGTGTTTGAGGATTATCAACTAGTGAGTAATTTGAACACAATAATTACACATTATTATTACAACATTATTCTTGTTGGCCTCTCGAAGTCATACGGCATGTTATAATTAATCTGTGCTCTCAGTTTTGTGTGAGCCTGAATGTGCGGCATAGGCTGTTTTTGCTTTTGGAAAATTACCAATTACTTTCCAAACATAAAGTGAACCCCTGTTGTTTGATTCATCATGAAAATCAAACAGTTCAAACGTCCGGGCCAATATGGTTGTAAAAACTGCAGTTTGAAGTGTCAGGCCCATGAGGATGGTCAAGAGGAGGGTAGGTGCACCTGGTTCTAACGTATTCTGTTTCATCTCTTAGGCTTCAGTGAGTCTGGAATAGGGGTGGACCAATATTGTTTTTTCAGGTCCAACACTGATACCGATAATTAGCGGTTAATAAGGCTGATAATGTTTAATTAAAACTGATAGTTTCATTTATTTTACACATTAGAGTTACAACATGTGATAGGATGTAAACCTGTCATTCAAAAAACAAGGCTACCTCATTACTAATTACTACAGATGAATATGTACAACAGCAATAAAGATGAGTTCTTTCCGCTGAAAAAATGTACACCTTCTACAGTCATGTATGCATTAAATAGTACATGTGGTCAGATTTTTCACTTTTTTTTCAAAGTAGCAATACCACAACGTAAAGATATTCTGACACAAGTATAGGTCTTACATTCAAAATCTTGCGTAAAGTAAATGTAATTATGACAAGCAAATTCCACTTAATGTAACAAAAGTAAAAGTACATTTCAGAATAATATATTTTTGCACTGGATTATAAGTATTGATGCATTAATGTGTTCATCACTTAAATGTCGCAGGTGGTAAAGGTGGAGCTCATTTTAATTGATTTTATACCATATTAGCACATGGATATATTGGTAGACTGGTAGACGTCAAAGCCTTTTGTCTTTTTTCTAGTCAGCTATATAATGAACCAGCAAATGAATTCATGGATGTTCACTAATGCATTTAAATTAGCTTTAAGAGAGTCACTATATATAACATGAAAAAACGCCATTTCATACAGACGAGTAATACTGAATTTGCAGTGTGGAAGCTTAAGTCTCCGATGCACTGACATCAGTTTTATTTATAGATACATTAGCTTTCCTCCATACATAATTTTAAACTCCATTAACACTTAGTATTTACAGTTAACACTGCAGGCTAACGTTATCACCACAACAAAGTTCATTATACAGGTATTTTCTGTGTTATAACTGGGAAACTGGGCTGGGTGGTTATTATAGAAATAGCTCACAGGATTGTGGTGTTTTTCCAACTTCGGAAATACTTTCTGCCTTACCTTCGGAGCTCAGCGCTGTCAACTCAACTAGTGACTACTCCTGCTCAAGGCTCAATGTCAACGCACTGAAGCTTAAGTTATTATTATGTGATATCTAGCCAATCAGATAGTGTTGTGGGCGGGACATTAAATGAGACAGTGGTGAGTGAAAACAGACCAGAGGGAGACACACAGCAGCAGCTGAGTCAAAGTAGCAGACTTTTTAATTTTATCTTTGATCTGAAAAATAAAACGATAATCTGTAAAATGCCAAATCTGTTCCAATAATCGGCCTGGCCAACAATCGGTTGACCCCTTGTCTGGAATATCAAGTGTCTTGATTACAGGGATGGAAATACAGCAGCAACCAAACAGCAGGATTTTTTTATTCAGAAAATGTACTTTTTAAAATTTGGACAAGACTTTACTTATTTACTTGCTCTTATAAATTATTCAGAGGAAGTATCTTGAGGCTTTGTCTGACTGACACATATCAGCACAAAATGCATCAGTATTTGTAAAATATGTGGCATAGTCACTGATGTCCATAAAACATGGCTTTGTGTAGTAGTGGAGTCTTAGACAATGGAATCAAAAGTCAAGGTTGTACACCTTCTTCAATACTCGATAATGTCATTCTGTGGAACTTCGGGAGAAGCTTAAAAGAAATATGTAGTTGTTTTCAACATGGCCCTTATTTTCCTAGTTTTCTGCCATCATGACTGTATTCAGAAGTCTGTCACTTACTTCATTTGCAGAGCTTCACGCCAACACTGCTGTTCTCCTATACAACTCACAGGCCAAAGAAAGTTCCAACAGTTCAGCCCCCAAAGCATTTAAAACATGTTCTTTCAATGCAATAACACTGACACTGCAGTTCCACATAAATACCAGTGATTGAACATTGTGCACAGCACATAGTTAGGTGTCCAGTACCAACTGTTACTGTGGTTTAAATCTCTGGAACAACTGTGCTATTTTTCCATTGGCAATTTGGCTGCGCCAAGTTGAACTGTGTTGTGGTGGTTTGCATTTCCATTACCAGTCACAGAAAAGTTGAGGAATGTTCAACTTCATATCAATGCAAAGTGACAAGGTGAATTAAGCAATATGTGCAGGAAGGATGAATACTTAGCATAAAACATGGCATTCATCAGTTTAAGTTGTGAGTTGTGTTGGAACAGGTTTCCTGAGTAGTGAATGGTAATGTACAGCATTGCCCAAATTACTTTCCACAGGATTGTGAGTAGTGATGATGCTGATGCTTTGACAGATATCTGTGTGTGTGTCTTCCATTGGGTTTGAGTCAGTAAGTTCATATGTAAATAGAGTATACAGGCTTATGTCAACTTTGAATTGGCCTACATGGGATTAAAGGAATCGTATATGCATTTTACTTTTTGGATATATAAATAAATGTCCAGTATGTATGCATCTATTTACACATGGTGCTATTCAGTGTTTCCCTGAGGTTGGTCCTTTGGTGGGCAGATGGACCATGACCAGGGTGGAGGGTGGCCGCTGCTAACCCAGTTAATCACAATATTACGGAATATGTGGACCTAAATAAACAAACAGTGAAAGGGATACATTTTGGGCAAAGTAACCCTTTTCCAAGATGTTCGATACCATTTTCACCTCTGTGTGTCCAGTGGTTCATATGGGTAGCATTTCGTGTTAGCTTAGCATAGCATAGAGATTTGAAGTGTATGGTGTTTCACACTGCTTCATGATTCCTCCTCACAGTGTGACCTGAGGAATATTTTGACAGTGTACAACTGCTGAACTTTTGAACTGAATCAATTTCACAAACAATAGTTGGTGCACAGGTTTACATGACAAATTTAATGTACCTTGATTCAAAGATCATTTATTATTTTGCCCTTAGTGACCAGGTCAGTGTCAGCTTTTACTGATTTGAGTTTGGCAAACAATAGTTTCGGTGAGTGATCTATAGATGTGCCATTGTGAGGAGGCATAGTGATTCCCTGTCTGCAAGTCATGGTAAACAACTAATTCTGCAGTACATAAGGTTATATTTTTGGTGGGTGTTTTTGTAGATTGTGATGGGAAATCAGATGTAAATGGTGTCCTATTTGTTGACTTGTGTAACCCCCTCCTCTAGCTTGTTCACAGCCCTACACTTCCTTGTCCATGTCCCAAGGCCTTGCTCGCAGACAAGCTTTGACAGATCCCTTCCGGTCATAGCTTGTTTGGTCAGTTGTGAGGCTTCAGGGGAGGGGGTGGGAGGGCAGACCAGCTGTGGGGACGGGATGGAGGTCAGTCAGGCTAAGTAGCCTGTTGTCCCTGGGAGAGACATCACAGCTCAGAGCCTGAGAGTGGAAAGAGGGGCAGTGAGGCTATAGACTGGTTGACAGTTTGGCCCTCATTCCCTACTTCCTGTTCCTATCAGGGCAGCTCCTCATTGAGCAGATGAGGTGTAAAGGAAGAGGGGATGGAGTAGAAACTTGAGAAAGACAGACATTTGTTATGCAACAGTGGTGGCAGTTGTCTGCATGTTATATTTGTATACATCTACAGTTTGCTTGCTGGTTTGACGCATGCATGTGTGTGTGTGTGTGTGTGTGTGTGTGTGTGTGTGTGTGTGTGTGTGTGTGTGTGTGTTGAAGTTTGGGCCTCACCCCAATTTTTGAAGCTGACTGGGCTTTTAGTGGTGTCCACTGCATTCCTTCACTTTCCTCCTGGGAATACAAAGCACTCTCCCCTCTGGCTTACATGAGTTTATATGAAGATTGTTCATGTTTATTGTTGCCACACAGTGTCCACACATGGTTCTCCTGTTTAACACCTTGGCTTTTGATAGTGTTAGGATGTTCAGTATGGCTCCGATTAGTGAGGGAAGATGCTGTGCTTGTCGGGGATGGATGGATGAAGCCATTTCTCTGTCTGCTGAACACATGGTGTTGATCATAAGGACAGCTCACTCTCCTACTCCTGGCAGTCACCAGGCGACAGAGGGAAGGAATCATGGTGTTCCTGAACCTTATTACAATATGCCCCGCTATAGCATACAGCAATTATACATCTTATGCTGAATAATATCCCCTTTGGGTTTAGTCATTTGCAAATACAACGATTTTACTTACCACTATGTTATTATGCATGAAAACTAAACATTGTTGTCACACCTCTGTCATCTTCACTTTTAGCATGTTGCATGCTGCCTTCAGTTCTTACATCCAACCATAATATTTTCTCACCTTTTCTCCATCTTCTGTCAGATCAGGATTTAACTGATGAAGGCCAAGTCCAGATCAGAGAAATGTAGCTTGTCAAAACCCCTTTTCAATGCTCCTAGAGGAGCTCTGCTACTTAGATGGGATCTGCGTTCTGCTTGAGGCCTTTGTACAATGAGCCAATGAATAATGTTGAAAGCCTACATAGATGATTTACTATCAAAGCCAATCTCAGGTAAAGAGAATAGCCTTTGAGTTGTAACAACGTGATGTGCTGCTTCTGAACAGGGTACGTTCAATAAGAAAGTGAGAAAAAATGTTCCATCATGACTGATTTAGCTCTTTTGATTGGTGCATACGCATTCTAAGTGGGATCTCTTTACAAGCCAAATGTCAACCTTTTGGCAGATCATTAAGAATAAATAGAATATACATGGTGCACAGAATAACACACATCTGTGCTCGCTCATGTACAAGCATGTGTGCGCACAGGCACATATGATGCAAACACGCACATGCACACACGCACACACACATACACAGTGTGTCTTATGAGAGCAGCACAATGAAGTGTGATTCTGAAGCAGATTATGTGTGAGGAACAGGATGCTTGTGACAGAACTGCCTCTTCACTCCTGTTTTTCTCCACGGCTGTTGTAGGGGTGAAGCCAAGTTAGACAGGCAGGAAGGCTCCGGCTTTCCTCCTTGATAAAAATGAGTATAGCCTCACCACAGCAAATTGGAAGAAGCACAAGAATCAACTGCACATGGTAATCTGTGGTAGCAATCATGAAAATACCTGTAAGCCGTATCCTAGAAACATTTTGCTTTCATTCAGTCCATCTTTAAAAATACTGGAGATGTGGTAGTCAAGCAGACCTGTAGAAGCTCAGTGGCAGATAGGTTGTCTGTGATCTAGTGTTTCACAGCAGCAGATGGCAATGCCAGGAGGCCAGGATGGTGCCAGAAGGTTACGCAATGGAATGATGCCTCTTAGACCTGACTGGATCACCGCATGACACATATATGTGCAGAAACACACTTCCCACACAGTCTTCAGAAGCTGTGGAGGAACATTCATACTGGCTTCATTAAATTTGTCTTCATCTCCTATATTTTATGGTCAGTCTAAAGGACCAATGTTCTTCCCTCAATGCCATTGGAAACAGAGCAGCCCATTCTTCTTGGTGCCATGCACAGGTGACTGACAGTTTGAACCATTTCTAGAAGCTCAGGGGGGGAGTGGCACCCCAACACTGGCCTGGCCACGGAAACAGATGGAACTACAGCTTCCCCATGGTCTGGTCTCCATTTCCTGGTCCTCTCTGGGGCACGTGTGTGTCTGCCAGTGGGATATGGGTCAGATGGCCGGCTATCTTTATCTAGATTGTTGCCAGGAAAACCTCCATCCATTCGGAAACAAGAGGGCGTCTCCTTGGTTGACTTGGAATGAAATTTGGGATTTCACTGGAAGTGTTTTCTATGGCAACATCTCTTTTATTATTCCTTGTAGTCATTGCAAATGACAAAACCTCAGTTATTGTGCGGCTCTTATGAGATTATGCTGTGATCATGCTGCAGTATGTAGACCATGGTCTATTCACACTATGGAGGTCATGGTGACTGCTTCCATATTAATTCGCCTAGCCTGAACTACCTTGTGTATCAACGACGTTCCTGTCTCGGAAATTTCCGAGCTCTTAAGGGTTTTTCAAAAGCCTGGCCCGTGTGAGCGAAGGATATGAATGTGGGTGTGGATTGGACCAAAGGGTGTGTTTGCACACATTGAGCACATATAGGAGCTGTTCAGCCCATGCCAAGTAGGGGGGACTTTGTTGCAGGCGGTCCAGACCCTGTTGCAGTATAAGTCAGGTCTCCTCCCATAGATCCCACTGCGTTTCTGTTCAGCACCAGTCTAATCCTATGCCATACTGTTACCTAATACTGATCTCATGCCACCAAACCTTGCCAACCACTGTGCCAGCCATGCTTTGCTGCACCTGAAGGAGACATTACCCTTACTTTTAGGTTGCCACTGGGTCCCATTTCTCAGGTTCTTAATGTAGCTGCTGACCCAGCATACAGAGAGCCAGTCAAATCCACCATTGTTTTATTTGAGCATTTCTAACATGAACAACTCTCTCACCATTCAACAAATTCTTCAGCTCCCTGCAAATCCCGTTTCTTGTTCAAGGATAGAGCAAAACTTGGCTGAATGCAGCTATCAGTTGTTGCTCCTCCATCACAGACTTGTACAAGTAGTGATGGAAGAAACAATAAGAAAAAGACTGTTTCTATCCACCTCATGTTCATTTTATTTATTAAGACAGCTGCACACCTCTGTGGGTAATGTATTAATACTGTACTGTAGTGCCTCATAAAATTTTAAACATCAACTGTTCATTGTCTTCTCCCAGTGCCCAGCTTGCTCTATGCTGAGGAAGTTCTTACAGCATTTGTAGTGAAGAGTTGCAACTGTACTCAGGTTGTTGGGTGTTGCAAAGCAGCCACATAAACCCATGCTGAGACTGGGAGAGTAAAATATTAAAAAAGCATATTCATGCCAAGGGTTAGTAAGACAAAACAAAGTAATGTTCAGCACATGGACAAACATGCTCAGATGGAAAACTGGCTTTGGTATTCACTGACAATTTTGCAATCTTATTTTAGTCTCTTAGTTATATAAGAAAGTACATTTTTTTGATTTGTGATTGGTGTTTTCAGTGACCATTTGTATGTCCATGCTTGTGTGTAGGTTGTGTGTGTGCGCACACTCTCTGAAAGACCTCTCAGCTTAGTCTGTATTGTATTTGAGCTGTATGTGTGTAGTGCACTGTTACTTTGTGCCTTAACATTACTCCTGGTGGATCCAGAGAAGTGAAGAAAGCCCCAGGCCCATCAATAGTTGAACAGAAGTGCGGCTGTGTGTGTCTGTAATGAGGCATACCACATCACATCATCAATATTACATGCTGGCTTAGGGCCAAGGGATGTACTCTGTGGCATATTTGTGCATGTGTATGTGTGATTGGGCGCTGTGCATGTGTGCATAGGTGGGAGTGTTTATGTGCGCTGTGCATACAATGTAATGAGACTTTTGCATGACTTTGGTGAGGTATTGTGCATCGGCAATGATAGACACTTGCTTTGAGCTACGTTGCCTCTCCAGGAGCTTAGAGGTGAAAAGATATGGAGAGCAGAGGAGCAAGGGGTGCATGTGAGCCAGAAGTTAAGGCCCACCTGACCGCTGGCAAGAACTCTGGCTCCTGTTAACATATCGCTAACAGCTGCACCCTCCACATGGTGCACTGCTCCAGATCCACTGCTCCTCTTGTGCTTGTCTCTGCAGCCACAGATACAAAAGGAGATGTATGATAGTAGAATACTACAGACAGACGCGCATAGAGCCCCAACTTCAAGTTTTATTGTATGGAAATTTGATTTTTAGATGGAGAACCACATTATCATGTGCTCTTGTTAACCTGTGTATTGTGTTTGATGAATATTTTAATGTACTGGCAATTAAAATTGACAGATAGATATTTTCCCATATATAATGATTGCTCCCCATGACCCTGAGTTGGGAATAAGCAGCTAAGAAAAATAGATAGATGGATGCTGCTTTCAATAATTGAAGAAATTCCAAAATGTAACCTCATAGTATGTATGTCTGTGTGTGTGTGTGTGTGTGTGTGTGTGTGTGCGGGCGTGCACATTCGCATACATGCTTGTATGTGTGGAGGCTGGTAGTAATGATTGTATATTTTTTATATGAATATTGCATGATATTTTCTGATGTGCCTCTTGATTTGTAAACCAAATATTCTACATCATACCAGAATACCTTGTTTTTAGAGACATCTCAGGATGCCTTTCCCTCTAATAAACCCCCCTCTTGCAGTTTAGAAACTGAAGCGACCAGTAATGTAATTTCATGCAGCTCTATCTTACAAATGTCTTTTCACCTTGCACATTTCATAGTGTGGCTGTAACTCTCTTTTGACTCTCATGGTAGGGATTGCCTAAGAATTCAATCCAGATGTTTGGATCAGCCCCACCAACACCTGGTCTGTCTACACACAATTTGTGCACACACATACTTACACACACTTACACACGGACAAGGATGACTGACATCTTGGATGAGAGTGTTGTTGATAAAGCTCACCCCCACACCCACCTCATGGCTCTCATCCCCCATGGCCAAGTGAACAGTACTCAGAAATGGAGTATGGAGAGGAATGTTAAAGGCTACCTTCAAAGGCCGCTAGTCTTCTCCTTTAGATCTGCGTGTGTGTGTGTGTGTGTGTGTGTGTGTGTGTGTATGTGTGTAAAGAACCCCCCACCGGTGATTGGATCTGATCTCATCTCATCTGATTGGCTCATCTGTTTGGTGCGTTGCACGGACGAGCAGGAGAGAAGGGTGTTAGAGGCCTGTCTAAATAATTTAGACCTTGCATCTGTATTGATCAGGTAGCCCTGCTCTCCTTTGGCCGCTCCACTACCCCCTATTTCTCTATCCCTGCATCCCTCTGGCCTCTGTTCTTGTTTTTTGATTGTAACCTTGTGCCCCTAGCTTTGCTTCCTCCCCACTCCCACCCCCCAACCACCTCTACATCAAACAGAGTGCAGGTACACTGCTGTGAGGGAGCAGAAAATGCATGAGAAGGGAGTACATGGGGAAAGTGCAAGAGAGAGCATTTTTACCATGCTTCTGAAATGGGAAGGAGAGGGAGGGAACAAGCAATGGATAAGGAGAGAGAAAGAGAGCGGTAGACGCAGAGAAAATCTTTTGTGTGTGTGTGTGTGTGTGTGTGTGTGTGTGCACGCACTGGGTGTCAGTGGAGAGTAATGGAGTGTGTGCAACCTTGGTAAGGCAGGTCAGTGGAAATGTAGAAATGAGCGTATTGTATGTACGGAGGCTGGCAGATCCCTGTCCGGCTTAGTGCATTAAACCCAGTCCATTACTCCATTAAATACTGCATCACGCCGCGGCCTTAGGTGAATACATCATATATAAACACCGATAACGTGTTTCACCGCACACTGGAATGGATTCGTTGAATAGATCGTGTATTTCTTGCAGCAAAAAATAGCACAATAGGAAAGTGCGTGCGTGCAGAGTATGAATATGATAATTGCTTGTGTGAATGAGAGGGCCTTTTCTCTGCACTCCGTGGGCATGGTAGCATTAGAGTTGTGCTAAATAACATGGACTGAATATGATAATGCCTCTGTTGCCATGCTGAATTCCAGGCTCTCTCACAATATGGCTTTTCTTGCACACTGTACATATTGAATTTGAGACTTAGGTGGTGCTCAGAGTCTTTGAAAGGTGACAGAAGATATGAAAACGGTGAAATATAGAAAATACTGTGTTCCTGACCCAGTGATTTAGGTCTATACTATAAATGTGATTGTGAGATTTCATGATGTGTTTGAAATATTAGTACTGTTGTGGAGGTTTGTGGGACAGTCAAAAGAGAAGAGAAAAGAGGAAATGTCTGGATATATAGTGGGAGTGGTGGGATAAATTATTGAGGCTTTGATATGGAGGAGAGGCTGGGAAGGGAGAGATGGGCCGAACTATGCTCTTAAGACAGGGTGTAACACACTGAGTACACACAGACCCAAACACACACATGCAGGCACACGCACTTCTACACACACACACAAACGCTGACGCCTTGGGTTAGGACTTGTTAATGGAGTCACCCAGACAGACAGACAGGCAGACACACTCTCATCCAGACTGGGCCACACAGGAGTCTGCTTTACCCACCTAAACACACCAAGCCCAGAAGAATGAACGCCCCGAGACCAGACCCACATATGGCTTGTCTTACTAAAAACACCCCAGCACCACGGGAGTCTCCTCCCTCTCCCATTCAGTTTTCCCTCAAAAACAGGGGGATTCCAGGGTCAAGGAATAAAAACGCCTCCATCCCTTCCCCCCTGTTTTTTTTTTTTTTTTTTTGAACAAGCCTTGTTTTTTGGGAGTGCGTTTTCCTTAGAGCAGCAGACTTTTCCCCTGTGCTACATGATCTGTCTGGCTGGAAGCAGTCCAGTCTCTGAGCTCTTTTCCTCCAGTGATGCAGCCGGCTCTGTGGTCCCGTCATTCAGTGCTTTTGTTTACTGGGTGGATCGATAGTTAACTTGCTGCTGGATTGGCTACACTGAGCTGTAGATCTGTACAGCTGGATAATAGACCTCTGGTTGTTTTCTGCTTTGCTGCTCTTTGTGGTGACCTGTGATAAATAGAGGCTTTAGCCAGGCTATCAGGGTTACAGCCAATTAGCTCATCAATCTCTTTTAATAGGGCTGTCAATAGGGACAGGCTTTGATTAAAGCACAGTGATTTGTTCAGGATGAATTTGATTACATTTGTAGAGCTGTTGGCTGTGAGCAAGGCAGGGACGTTATGCTTTTTCTTGCTGAGCTGCTTTACAAGTGACTCAAACCTTCACTTAGCATGCATGCAGCGCTGCTGTTGTGCTCCACGTTCCCTTACAAAAGGAAAGTTGATGGCTTGGTGTGAGTGTTGGCATCTGAGCATGTGTGTGTGTATTTGAGGCACTGTCACCTTTGTGTTAGCACCTGCCTGTGCATCTGTACCCTCTCATCCTCTTTTCCCCCTCTTTCCCCTCAAGTCGTTTTTCTCTTTGGTTAATGGTCAACGTTCGTTAACACCTGAGCTCTGTGCTCATTAGCAGCTCTGCTAGAGAGCTGTAGTGTGGATACACTTCCTGTCACATACATGTACATCACACCAACTAATTATCTCTCTAACCAATGAAGGAAGGGGTGAGCAAGTGTTTATTGTTATTGCCAGCACTGATGCCTAATCAACGGACAGTTTCTAGTCAATTCCCCATTCTATTTCCCATTTTTCCTTTAATTCATCAGTTAAGGGTAATATCAATAAATCATACTAATGGTGAGATACCCTGCAAAACATCACCATCTTAAAAAGTCATTTAGTCTTATGTTCAGTCTTAAAAGTACTGTTTGTAAACAGTTCTGCCAGTGGTAAGAGATAATGCCACTTGTTTCCAGTTCAGTTCAGGAATTTTTCTGGGAACACGTATTATTGTATTGAAACGAGGCACAATAAAGCAGATCTGCTCATTAGAAACAAGAAAATGACACTTGATTCAAAAAATATGGAACTAAGTTGATTAGCATTGGAAATAAGAGAGATTATCTCATCTCACACTAATAATTGTCCGAATCATTTATTCATCTTCAGCTAAATTTACAGTTGCTTTCAGGGAGTAATTTTTTGCTTGGTTACTTTGCGACTTTGTAAACGTCATTGGATTTTGTCATTCACTGATCTTCTTCTCTCCTCTCTCCTCAGTGACTATCTCTACCAGTACGTCTTTTGATGGTCTGCTGGTGACTGGCCTCTACACTTCCACACCAGTCCAGTCTGCTCCCATCCCTGGTCCTGCTGCCTTTGGCTTTGGTAAGTTATTCTTCCTTCCATCTCCCTGTTCACAACATTGAACTGTAGGGTGTTTACAGGTTTTAATCTAGGCTTCGTATTACATACACACTTTTATATAAGCCAAACTGAATCTATCGGTTTTCTTAGACTATTGACCCATTTGTATGTAGTGTAACTGTGAGCCTGACCCAGTCCAGTGATCTACAGCCAATCCCAAAATGAGTGTAAGACCATTAACCCATGGCTGTTGTGACAGGCCATGATGGATGAGGCGTGGGGCTGATGTGGCCATGAGTTTTGCCAGATGGATTTACACTGTTTGATCGTCGAGACGAAGAAAAACAGAACAGTGTATATGAGACAAGGAGAGAACATTAGAAACCACAGAGGAAACCTTTGTGAGGCCTTAGAACAACAGACAATAGAGAGAAAAGACCGAACCACAAACATCATAAAACATTTTGATGATCTTCAGGTTAGTTCACTCATTAAATGACCCAAAGCAGAACGGGCTAAAGGGTCATGGGGAACAGCATTTAGAGAGTGCATTTGGTTTATCTGCAATATCAATTCATATGGTTTACAGTGGAGAGGTGTAATCCATGGCTAATGGTTCACTGAGATCAATCAAAACAGTGGAGTTAGGAGCTGAGGGCAGTATTTTATTTTTTTGGTCTCTGGAAATATCATATGTTGTTCATGGTATCTAAAAATATTTGCTTTTTTATATTCTGTTCATTAACTATTAACTATTATATGCTGAACTGCAGTGTTGCAGGAATACATTGTAGATATGCATGAATTTATCCTTGCTGAATGTACAGTTGTCTATATACATTTCATCTTTATTTCATAAAACAGAAAAAAATATTTACAGTACAGTTAAGCATGTTTATCAAACGGCTTGTGCAGCTTTTTTAAAGGCAGTATAGTTAGCCCAAAATCACAGTTAACACCATTTAAAACTTTGGCTTGGCAATTAGCATTGCGTTTCTTGCTCTATTTTGATATTTGATATGCCGGATTTTTGTTCTTCTGCAGCTAACTAGCCAAAAGTTAATCCACTGATCTCTCTGGGAGATATTCTCAACACAGCTATAATGGCCCTGTATGAAATAAAACCTGAAGAAATTGAAAAATCTAAAACAGAAACGTTAGCTGTCAGCTTTTATTGTAAGTCACTGATTGCTGTTTTCAAAACAATGTTAATGCGTTTCAGGGTGGAATTTTCCTCTAAGTATGACCCATTTCTGGACACACAGTGAGGATCTCTAAGCTGGGATGTAGTGTCTGCGGATGGAGCCCCCGTGTGCTTGGGTGTGGGCTCTCTAGAGCAGACTGACTGGCAATAAAGAACTCCCTTAGAGACCAAG
Organism: Myripristis murdjan; assembly: GCF_902150065.1. Classification (NCBI taxonomy): domain Eukaryota; kingdom Metazoa; phylum Chordata; class Actinopteri; order Holocentriformes; family Holocentridae; genus Myripristis; species Myripristis murdjan. The sequence continues at coordinate 16,556,361 of NC_043985.1, read as the reverse complement.
GCTGCTGGCCCAGAACTGCCGCCCAGCGGGCTCACTTACCCTGACTAACTCCACTGTTCTACAGGCGCTGACTTCACCCCGGCCGGTGCAGCTCTCCATTCTTGGCAGCTCTGTTTGTGGGGAACGCATCCAAGCAAGCATTGCGTCACCTTTGCTTCTCTCTCATTAATTTGAAAAGTTTAAGGAGAAGTGCTGCACAGACTGATAGGCAGCAGTGTGTGCTGTTGTGAGTTTGAGCACTGTGTGTTTGAACAAGTCAGCACCTTCCACAGCTATATGTGTATTGCTGAGCAGCGGTGCCGTTTCAGTCCCCCTTTCTCCTTGCCCTGCCAGCCTCAGCCTCTATAAGAAAGTTTCACAGCACCAGTCACTCACTTTGTTGTCAGCTGCAGAGCTCTCTGCACTTTGACTCCCTGCTCTGATTCTCCTGCATCCTTTCCCTGTATGTACTTGAGGAGTCCATGGAGCTGAGAACACATGCAGAATCAGTGTTGTCAAAAAACAAAACAGAAATGTTATTTCTTGTTAGTCTTATCCATAGTTCCTGCAGGAACTGCTGTCCAGCTCATTATTTTATTTTCCTCTGCTTTATTCATCTGCTTGGTTAGTGAGTAGATGGGAGTTTGATCAGACACCCTTCGTGCTTTGGTGGCCCGCAGGCCTCAGCAAAGGATAGGGTGTCACGTCTGGGGAGAGAAGCCACTTCAGCCTGGGGGGCTTTGGCCCTGAGCGGAGCTCCCAGAGTGTGAGAGCTTCATCCATGAGCTCATGGAAAGCCAGTGACATCTTACTGCATGAGAGGGCCAGTGTTTGAGCAAAGTGCTTTGAAGATAATACAGTGGAACAATGATGGAATGAGATAGCGGTTGATGTGCATTGTTGTTGTGACAAACATGAAGGGATCTGCAAGGACGAGAGGGTCACACAAACCACCAGGGAGATTCACAAGAGCGGCATGGAGTGTGGAGCGTCTCAGCTAGGGTGTGGCTTTAATCCCCAACAATGGAGGCATGCAGGGGACACAGATACATGCAGACATCAAAACACATGCATACACACACAGGCATTCTTATGAGGAAACACCCACCCCCATGCATACACCCACACAAGCACATACACACTCCAGATGCATACAGCTGCGGTTGGCCAGGAGAACATGTGGCAGACAGATGTGTTTGTGGCTGTAGTGCAGGAACCAGAATAAACCCCAGCACGAGAGGAATTAAACCTCACTACCACAGCAGGACCGCACACACTCATAAAGGAGAGGTGGTCAAGTAAGATGGGCCAGAGTTATTTGTATTTATGGAGATTTGACATTACAAGGTTAGGTGGCACAAGACTGAGACAGAGGACTATGCTGTTAGTAGATGTTTCCTTTTTGGGCAAGTAAACACTTCTGGTTGATTCCAGTGGATTGAGAGAAGGAAAGAGGAAGAAATGGAAAGCCAGACAGGCAGATAGTCAGAGAGTGTAAAGATTGTTTGGGGCGCAGAGGAATAGAGCAGGAAGAAAAAGATTGAGTCGGCGAGAGCTGTAGAGACAGAGAGGACAGTGTTTGTAGATTTTGTGTGGGGATGTCTGGCGGTCAGGGCTGCGGCAGGGAGGAGACTGGACGACTGCACGCCAGCCCCCAGAGAGAAAACAGCCCGTGGCCTCCCATGTCACCCTTCACTGCTCTTCACAGAAAACTCATAAAACCAAAGCTTATACACACACACACACATGTTGAGGTCAAAATGCACCCTCCATCACTCCTTTGTTTCCTTATGCTTTTGTCTATTTCTGTCTGTTGCATGCACTAATCGAGGGACTTTCTACAATACACACACACACACACACACACACACACACCCTGACTTGGAGACAGAGAAGCGCTGCAGCAGCACTTTATTGGCATCCACTCCCTCTGAATAACAATACATTCCCTGCCAGACTAAATTCGTAATAAAAGAGAGAAGCTTTGAGGGACAGACTTTTTACTGCATTGTCAGAACTCAACACCCAGTCATTGTCAAATTAGCTGGGGTGTGATGGAACAATTCAGGTGGCACTCAGGGCATTCTGAGGAATGCCATATATTTGGCTTCTGCGCTGAGCTGCGGCTCCGTTAGCCTGCTGCTTGTTCCGACACAACCCAAAGGCAGGACATCTTCAACTAGCCGCCGGGTGGCTAACCACAAACCTTTATGAAGCTGTAATTACTACGCTTTGACATGCACTGATTCAGACTAGCCGGAGCTAAAAACAATGTTATGCTTGGGAGCCGGGCCCACTTGAGAGAGACAGAACAGAGGAGCGTGAATTGACTGTGGTCTTGTGTAAAAGTGCTCATAAGGGGCCCTGCTAAACTAGTCTGGCTGAGGTACAGCCGCTGTAATGAATCTCTTTTAAGGTGCCAGTGGTTGGCAGGAATGATGGAACATGTCGTGTTGCAGTCACAACATACAATTAATAGGAAGGAAGAGTGTGTAAACTGATTCATATCAGTGTATTGTGTTGTAAGATTTTGGCAAGGTAATTATTGCTCATTAGAGACATTTGCAACTTGTTTCAGAGTGTAACTTATTCTGTGTGTGTGTGTGTGTGTGTGTGTGTGTGTGTGTGTGCATACACGTGTTTGCATATACCCACACATGCTCGGAGGGGATGTCTATACACACCCTGCCAGAAAAGCAATATGAGTCTGGACTGACTCAGCTGCTGGAGAATTCCAACTGCTTTGTGTTTTTCCCTCCTTTGACTTTTATTCCATTAAAAGCTCTTTCTTTCCTTTCCAGACTCCTGGCTTTCTGCAGGGAACTCACACAGTTTTCAAAGCAGCGTCCACAATGATTTTATGATTAAAACAATGATTTATGTTCGTCATCATCATTCGATTCATTCAGTTTGGGTTTAGCTAAGAACAGGCCAGTGTTGTATGTCTCACAACAGTGATGAAGTGATGCATTGGACCCCACAGGCCAGCGCCTGGAAATAAATGTCCCTGGGAGCCGATTTGTAGTGCTCCTCTAATGAAGGCAAAATGTTTCCCATCACATCATCATCATCCGTTCAAACATAAAGACGGTGAAGTATTCAGTCTAAATGTCTCAGGCCTAGCCTATAATTAAGATGATGAAGAAATGACACTTCCACTGAGGAAAGAGCCTAGAAAATGAACAGGGGAGGGAACCAGAGAGGCAAATATGCCAAAAGGGGGCATTTGAGAAAGTGTTTGAGATTAGACGGAGGAGTGTGAGTGGAGAAGTGAGGGGGGAAAATTGGAGAAAATGGATGAAGACATGCATGAAAAATAGCAAGGAGGGACCGATGAAAAGGAGACAGAGTATGCGAAAGATTTAAAGGGGAAGGGGGGGGTGCGGTGGGGATGGTGGGAGGATAACGTTCCATCACTCTCTCTGACGGAGTGGCTGATTGGTGTTGCCGTGCCGATGCTGAGTCGCTAAGAAGCTGGTCATTGATGGATGGCTCGTTTGCGGGGCGATGTTTATTTTGTCGTTAATTTGCATATTTGTATGTATTTGTGAGGCGGTTGGCTCATACTAGCGAGGATCAGTCCCCATCTCTCTATGATGGATCTGGCTGGGTGACAGAACGGACAGCTTAGTGACAGGGACATCCAGACACCACTCTGTCCCCATGACGGATGGGCTCACACACACACAGCCCGATTAGAGATGAAAATCCTGCTGTACCTTGACCTGTGGGGGAGGGGCCAGGGGGGGTAGGCCACCAAATGTGCTGTCATACCACACACACCGTTGCACACACAGCCACAAACTCTGTCTTTCTTTCTTGTACTCTTGCATTCCTTCTCTATTGCTTTCTTGCTTTTCTTTCATCCCTTTAATTTTCTCTCACATGCACTCAATCAGGTGCACACACACACCCTTATCCGCACGCAGACGTGCACACTCACACCCTCATCCATCTCCAGGCTGAAGGTCGGCTGTCGGTGCCCTCTTGCCACTGAGTCAGATTGAATGTCAGCCAGAATGTCAACCCATGAGAGATGGCAGCTCATCATGTCAGTACTTACAGAGACACTCACAGGTGTGTTTTCCACTGAGCAAAGCCTTGTTTTGGACCCTCTGTGCTTTCTCAAACACAACACTAACAGTCCCAGGAGAGGCCAGCTTCACTACTATGCCTCGGCATCCCTCCATCAATGGGAAGAGGAGAGAGTTTGAGAGGGAGGTGCTGCAGAGAGAGCGAGGATAAAGGGAGAGTGCGAGAGAAAGGGGTGTAGAGAGGAGAAGAGAGGAGAGGGAAGGGGTTCCCATGGGGAGAGGAGCTGTCAGTCCCTGGGAGACTTCAAACGCACTGCAGCCCTGTGATCAGCCTGCTCCCTGACTCTCTGCTGACAGCTCCCTGACTGCGCCGCTTAGACTCCTTCATACACGCACCCGGATACACACATACACTCATATACACACACCTCCTACCTTAAGAGCTCTCACACTCACTGACTTATCCACTTGAACCACAACACATTCAAATTCCACTGACATACGCACACTCATGCTGATTCTCACACTTAGGATGCTCATCTGTGACACATCCACTCTGACATCCATCCTTATAATAACCTTGAACACTGCCTGACTTCCCCTTTTGCAACTCCGTCAAGGGCATCGCGCAGGCCAAAGTGTCGCTCCTGAGCCATAGGCTAAGCAGAGGCAGTGTAGGGGTATATAGTAGTGGCAGCCATGATGATCTTGATAATGATGATGGCGTCCTGTATCTAAGCTATTACTCCTGTGCTGCTGTCTGCTCAGGGCTGAAGCACTCGGCGGCTGATCCCTCCACCAGCCAATGATGGATTCATTAGTGGCGAAGATGAAATGAGTTGTCAGGAGCGGGTTTATGTATGGGAGGTGATTTGTGCTCTCTGCGGCACGGTGTTAGATCAGACTCAAGATCAGCTAACTTGCTGTAAATCTCCCTGCATCTCTGGCGCATACACACACACACACACACACACACACACACACACACACACACACACACACACACAGAGGACCCCCACCCCTCATACCCAGATTGAGCTTCTGCTCTGTCCCCTCCAATGCCTGGCGCTGGCACTTCCTCCCCCACCAATCCCACAATGCCTCAGGGCTGCTAACAGGTGGCTCAACATTTGGGTGAGTCCAGAGGAATGCTTGGGTGATGATGCATCACAAGTCATGTAGCTTCTCTACTTGCATAGCCTCTGTGGCAGTGAAAAGCAAGCCGACCTTCAAAGAATTCATCGAATGTAGAGCATCATTTATTATTGATTGAAGGTAGACCCACAGCAGTTCCAGGCCCAGTGCATTAGTGTTCATGGTACATCCCTCCTAACAGCGTAGCTCTTGCTTTCCAGGTGCGATGGTAAACCTGTTGGAGCCCTGCTGGTGCCAATTTACTTCACATGGTGTACACAAGCTCTCTTGCAGGCTATAGTCCCTCATTTCCTTTGAAAACCTACAGCTTCACTAGGTTTGGGGCAATGGACGATGTCATTGTCCAACGCCTATGGCTGACAGCCACTGAGCCCTCTGCCATCGTAACATCATGATTAAAAAACCACCACCCACCCAACCCCCAACAACAATACCATCTTCTATCACATTGTTTCATTGTGGACTTTGCGATATGCCAATTCGGTAGACATTGCCCAACCCTAAATAACTTACATCTACAGCATGAGTGTGTATATGTGCGTGTATGCATGTGCATGCATGTGTGTATATATTTTTGCGTTAAAGCATTTGTGTTGGGTGTAAAAAGCTTTTCATGGCATTAACACAGTGATTATAAATTCTGATTCAACTAAATCAGACTGCGAAAACATGATTTGCTCTGACTTTGGCTTGAATCGATATAATTCATTCATTCAAGCTTCTTAAAAAAAAGACCTAACATGGTGATCTAAAGGATTGTATAAACTGTGATTTTTTTTTTTGTCATTAAAATTTCTTTTATAGATTACAAAATGTTAAAGTTACCCTGTTGTCTGATTTTTATTTCAGAAGAAAAAAAAACTATACTCATACATTATTGAATGTGTTTATTTATAGTAAAATTTGATGTAAAATTTTGGCTGAAATTCTAAATTGATTTATGACACATCATGGTTTACAAAAAAAAAAAAATGAAAAATTATCTCACTTATCTCATTATCTCAAATCACCAGCTAGTACACTGTGAATTTAATCAATGTTAATCCAAAGATTCGCAGCCGTAGTGTGTGTATTTCTGAGTGTGTGTGCTTGTCTTGTATGACAGCACACATGTACAGCATTTGCATCAACATGCTGAGCATTTCACCGCCTTTTTCCTCGGTTGCCTGTGTATTTTGCATCCTAGTGTATGGTAAAAAGGTCCGGGGTGACAGAGAGATCAGAAAGGGGGGAGAGAGCGAGCTACAGTAGACCGACTGTGATAGAGATTTCAAAGAGGAGTGTGAGATGCTGGCCAGTGTTTTTTTATCATGCAGGAGAGAGCAGCAGGCGTAGGCTGTTTCTCCCATGTGTGGTCTCTCTCGAGCAGAGCACTGTTATTTTCTGCCATGTAGAGAGGTTGGTTACATGCCAGAGAGAACGAGAGGGGAGCGAGAAATAAAGATAGAAGTAAGATAGAGAGAGCTTTGAGTCAAAGACAGTTCAGTTTGACACATTTCTGTGAGCAGTACTGGGTTTGCATCATTTCAACAGAGAGGCAGCCTGACTTTGAAATTTGCCTTTGTTGTTTTGTGATATAAAACCACACAATCTATACCTCCAGATGCACCTTGCAAATGTGTGGGCATCTGTGGGCTTTGTGCAGAAACTGAAAGAAAGTGTTCTCACAAAGTGCATGCCATCCACATTGCACTCTGAGGTCTATTCATTTTTAAAGTTCCCTGGCAGAGAGTATTAGAAACAGTGGAAGTGCTCTCTCTGACTCTGTGAGACGGAGAAGCTTAGTGGTTCCATTGGTTTCTCCCTCAAGGCCCCCAACTGGATCTCGCCCTCTATACTCTAAAAGCCTCAGAGACGAGCAGGAATTTTGGCGTTCCAATGCCATTTTTTTTTATATAAGTTATCTGTGCGCAACTCACCCAGATCCACTCTGACCCATATTTTGGCAGAGAAAATAGTTGGTGACCTTCTCTGTGTTTCGCCCTCCTTACGAGAGCCAGGCTGTTGCCATGATTAGTTCACTGCCTCCTAGCAATTCTCTGTCAAACCAGGCTCAGCTTCAGCCTTCTCCATAAACATACTTAGATATGTACACACGCGTATGTATTCACACGCACGCACACACTCGCGAATGCAAATGCAGCATGGACGCCATGCTTTCCCCAGGCTTGCCACTGTCTCCTCACCTGTCGCCCCGGGTCTCCATCTCCCGTCTTCCACATGTGTGTTAGGACAGCGCCTCCAAGAGCAGCTTCACCAGTTTGTTTGTTTGCCGCATTGACGGGTGGGGAGCAGGGACGTGGGTGCAAGAAATTAGCACAAGTCAAATCAGATTAATTAATCCGCAGCTCAAACTATTAGCCGAGGAGTCGCGTCGAATTAAAAATCAAATTAGCCCTGGCGCCTGCCGGTAAAGCTGTAGTGTGTGCCTGCCAAGCTGCAATGACACACACCCACAGCAGGCAGCTGCTCATGGGCCTTACTGCTGGATGGACGTATGTATGTATGGATGGAAGAATGAAGGGAGAAAAGGGTGCTCCAGGACAAGGGGGATGGGGAAAGGGAGTTGGCTGACTTTGCCACCCAGGATGGTAAACTGGTCCTGGGGCAGGGAGCTGGCTGTCCTGCCCTGGGTGCTGCTCCATAGGCCACACTCCTCCAACACTCAGCAGGCCCAACTATGTCACTCCAATTAGGCCTTTCACTCACACCTCACAGTGATGATTTTACATAACGCATATCTTGATCCTGGGACTGGACCTAGTTTTAATGAGGTCTGTATTCCTCAGCTTAACTCTCCTGAAGAACCATCTGGGATGTCAGTGTATTGCACTGCAAAAATCTCAAGTCATTTTAGTCTCATATTCAATGCTAAAATCTGTTTTTTTCATAGAATAAGTGGAAAAATCTGCTTGTGGGTTGAGGTAATCCCACTTGTTTCCAATGTTAATCAATTTTTGTGTCCAGGACTGTCTTGAAATGTCATTTTCTTGCTACTAGCTGGCTGCTTTGCCTTATCCTGTTTCAAGATAATCATACTCCCAGAAAAATTCCTAAAACAAGTGAAAAAAAAAAAAAGTGTGATTAACTCATCCCACTGGCAGACTTTTTTCACTGGCTTTAAAAACAACAATGGATTTTTTTTTTTTTTTTAAGTGTGAATAATATAATTGCATCATGCTGTTCTCTGTCAGAGTTTGTGTGTGTGTGTGTGTGTGTGTGTGTGTGTGTGTGTGTTCATACAACTATGCGTGTTTGTGTATATGCCTGTGTTTATACATGTGTCTGTTTGATTGTGGAATGGATGGCAGCGCTGTGTGGAGATATACAACTCTCATCTATCATACAGGGCGGGCCTCCAAACACACAACACTTGCATAATTCAGACCAACATTCATTTCAATTATGACACATTAGCTCAGAGAGGGTGTATTATGCTCCAGTAGTATTCTGGTACTCCATTCATCATTTATGCTTATATGACTTGTAGCTTTTGATCACTGGAAGTAAGTAGTAGCCTTAAGCAATTCACAAAACATTCATTTTCTTGATTATTTAATTTTCACTAGTGATCTTGATGTATGGAGCATGTGTGGGAGCCAGATTCAGGGTATATTGTTACTAAATCCACAAATTTGAAGAGGAGCTGTACTAAATATATGAGTTTATGTACGACCACATGTTGTGTAGAGTAGTGGCTAGGAATGTGTTTAACGGACCATTCAACCAGTCTCTCTGTCTCTGTCTCTCTCTCTCTCTCTCTCTCTCTCTCTCTCTCTCTCTCACTCTCACTCTCTCTCTCAGCTGGTTAGAGCTGTCATGGCAGCCCTTACAATGAGCCCTAGCTTTTGTGCATTTGTGTATGTGCGCCCGCGCCGTACCCTCAGGAGGTTATGGATGATGGATGGTGCGAGATACAATGGAAGCCTAAATGAAAGAGCAATTGTTCTGTGCATGTCTGCATATGGGCAAAATTGGTCAGCTATCTGGTGTTTAGAGCTAGGCCATGCATACATGCACTTTAACTATACACAAACAAATGGCACACGCAATTGAACATACTGTGCATGCATGTGCACACATGGAAATGCATAAATATATAAACATGTACATGAGCACATTATCTCTCTCTCTCACTCTCACACACTTACACACACAGACACATGCACACAGCTCACCACACCTCCAGGTGCATTTTACTGCCAGCTGAACTCTCTTTCATTCATGTGGCAAATCTCTCCGCCTCACATTTTCCCACAGAGTATCTTACCCCTCCCCCCCCAGCCACTGGCATCTCTCACCACCCATATTAACACACAGCTTCCTCCTGGCAACAGTGTACCGGACCCCTGCCATCACCACAGTGCTGCCAACCCGTCTCCATGGCAGAGTGATTGGCAGATGCTGAGATGGATGCCTGTTTTGGCCAATGAAGGATCAGGGTTAGGTTGTCATGCGCTGTGAGCCCCTGCTGTGGTCCAGCTGACCAGTGGAGTACGGTGTTGAGAAGAAGAACTGAATGCAACACAACGGGCACACACACACACACACACACACACGTAGAGTATGGGGCTATTCAGCACCACAAAGCGTATGGGGTCCCAACTCAGGCTGTCAGTAGTGTTGTGATGTATCATTTATGTTGCCATTGTGTGGCCCTCTCTTGGAACATGTTGACAGAGGCATTATTCTGGCTTATGATAGATTCCCATACATTCACAGGCTTTAAATAACACATGTTAATGCTCCAGTAGGTTTATGACAGGATTTAAGAATTACCGCATGAAATATGAGCCTTTAATGGGCCTGCTCCCTAAATTATCTGGGGTGGTATGCACTGAATTTCTCAGTCTTAGTGAGTGGAAGGATGATAGCTAGATATGAGGCTATTATCGGCCCAACTGAGTATGCACACACACACACACACACACACACACACACACACATAGATGCACACAGCAGGCCCGGAGGACAGAATATGTGTGCATGATAAACACAGATCTGTGTTTTTTAAACCAACCCCTTTCTCTGTGTTTAATTAAAAAACACATGGTGAGGGGAGATGAAAATGAATTCAACTGCAGAATACAGAGTTTCCCCAAGACAAAATCAAATAACCTCACCTACTTCCAGCACATAAGGGCTACTTCACAGAGCTTTAATTATCTCCTCGTGCAGGTGTATAGGGTTGCACAGGTCTCCTTTTCTATTTCTTTGTGTATGAATGAGAGCATGTTGTGTCTATGTTTTCATGTTCATGTCTGTGTGCTTCCATGAATCTATGAATGAATTCATGAACAATGATGGTGGCAGTGAAGTGATGAGGTGAAGCTGGGCCAGAGGTAAAAACAAGTTCACAGAGACCCATGATTCCATGATTGCCTTCACTCTACATTTTAATGGGGCTTCATAGTGAAAAAAGAATGTCATTTTATAGTGGCTTTATAGACATCTAAACATCTACAACTAGCAACCCATTTTGCTTTCCCTCAGACTCTCAGGGAGAGAATCTGAGGTCACTGGCAGGGCTGCAAACTGGTTAATAAAGGTATGAAAATAAAGACAGGAAACAAATATGAAAATGTAATTTTATTTCATTGTTCCAGAACTTTGAATGCTTTATAACTGATTAATAACATTACTCTTCTCCATTTTGTCAGATATTTGTCAAAAGGATGAAATTGTCCTCTCGGGTACTGTTTCTGTTTGATCTACAAACTCCCAAATAATGTGCATTTACAAATGTTACGCTAGGACAGCTGGAACAGAATTGATAAAATACTGGTTCTGCATGGAACGGTCCGAAAATAAATCTGTTTTTAAGTCCTGTCTAGCAGGCAAAACACACAGAGTTTCTGTTTCAAAAAGCATTTACATACTATAAAATTAAGTGCAGACATGACAATTAAACTAAAGTGTATAATTTCCCATTGAACAGAAGGACACTGCTCCTCAGTCCAGTTATGGCCTTGGTTTGAACGACAGCTATGGAGTGAGTTTGAAACTCAGCAGCATTTTGATACTGACCAGATGTCAAATGGCTTCTATAAACTCAGAATGATTTTGGTGAAATGTGCACCTCAGTCTAAATGGTGCTTGTCCATTCCTCGCGGCTCTGCCACCAAGCTCCACTATTTATGCTAATGCCAGTTAGACTGGCCCCCGCTGGCCCTGCAGAGAGAAGCCACTGCCAGGCTGAGCCACCGATCGCCCATCTGCTCCATCGGGGAGAATTCTCTCTCCATCTATTTGACTTGTTTCAAGCTTGGCTGTGGAAAACTCATTAGCTTTGCAAAGTGAGATTGAAAGAGATAAAGACAGACATACAGGCCAGGACCAAAGAAGTGAGATGTTGAGGAAGACAGAGATGGAGATGAGTGGCAGTGTTTACATATTCAACAGCAACAAGAATAGACGGGAGAGAAAAATATGGAGATTTCTTCCTTACTGGAGACAAGGGAAGACTGAATATGAATTACAAGAGGCGGTGAACCTCCCACTTCCTTTTTATGGCGTACTTGAAAAAGTCATTACAATTACCAGTGGAGATTGATGTTGTGGTGTCAACCTTACAACCAGCAGCATCTGACCCTTAAAATCCTTACACGCCCACTTCCTGGCTTTCGGTGTGTGCGCAGACATGCCTGGGTGTGGACGTATAGACATATCTGTGTATCTCCGCATGCCTCTGTGTGTGTATGTATATTTGTACATGGTATGGTCCCTCACATGGCTTGTGTGAGTTTGTGTCTGGTGTTAGGCGTGTGTACCACATTCGTGAAACATGCAATGCCCAGCCATACCGTGGGAGTTAGCAGGTCACCTTCCTTTGCCATTAATCACTGCCGACAGCTTGTAAGTGCCAAATCTGCATGTGAAAGAACTGGGTGTGTGTGTGCGTGCACGTACGGGTGAGTGCTTGCATGTGCATGCGTGTGTATCAGTGTGGATGTGCGGTTGCAACAATTCCCCAAGGTCTTCTTTTGGCAGGTTATTGAATTAGAAGTTATTTCTGATTAATTATCTAACATGCAATAGGGATGCATCACCAGTGGCTCTTGTACCCTCGCTTCAACTTTTGTCAATGTCACTTCATTAGCAAGGATGGTTAGTTAAGTTTTTCCTATGTGCTGCTGACTGTGTACTCCTTTAGAAAATGATAAATAATGCACTGCAAAAAATATTCACTGTACATCGTTTGGCCTCGTACTCAGTCTTAAAATCTTGTTTCCAAGGCAGGGTCACTTGTTTCATGATTTTTTCTGGGAACAAGTATGAATATGTTGAAGCAAGGCAAAATAAGGCAGATCAGCTCCAAACAAATTAGTATCAAGAAAATGACACCTGGAAACAAGTGGGTTATCTCAGCCCACTCATAGACCTTTTGTAATTGCTGATTTGTTGTTACTGATGTTGAAACTGAATATGAGACTAAATGACTTTGAGAGTGGAGATTTTTTTGCAGTGCATCATTTCTTATTTCAAAAAACACACATTAAAAAAAAATTCTATTTTCTATTAGCATCACTGAATCAGACTGAGAGAGAGATTATAACAAAAACAGCTAAACCAAGCAAAAATACTGACAGAGAAAACAAACAATAAGGCAAAGCAAAGTCAAAGTATGTGGATATTTGAAATGTGACGTGTCATATCTGTGAAATACTGGATACATTTGATAAAAAGACCTCAGAGATCAACTCAGCAAAGAGTCGTTTGATGAATTGTTTGTGCAATTTGCATGACCCCAGTGTATAAGGACACAGGAAGGGCTCCGTTATCTGTTTGCATTACACAAAGTCTTTGTTTTTCTCTCTTTCACTCTGTCTCCTGATCTATTCTACTTTGTTCTGCTCATCTCCCTGGAAAGACCCAGGCACGGCAGTACTCTTTGTTTTTGTTTTTTTTTCTTCTGGTTTCACTACAGCTTGTTGCTTAACTGGAACATTTGGGATTTGGATCCCATTGAATAATAGTGATTTTTCTCTCTCTCTCTCTCCCTCTCTCTCCACACGCGGACATGAAAGGGACTAGTTCTGTATTTGCATTTTTACGCCTGAGTGTATTTTGCAATAGGGAATAGAAATTCTGTGAGCGGTGTCGAGTCCCAGTGCCGTTGTGTCCTGGAGTGCATCAGTCTGCCTTTTCATCTTCACCCTAGCCTAACCGCTTTCTGCTTTCCTTTTTCTGTAACCTCCCTTCCTCCCTCACACTCTCTCTCTCTCTCTATCTCTCTTCACTTTCTGTCTTCTTTCATTCCCTCATTTTCTCACTGTATTTTCTCCCCTTTGCTGACTCAATTTTTCTTTCAAACATTCAGTTCTGTGCTTGTTTCCGTTATTCCCAATGTTTGCTAATTCTCTTGCTTGAACAGGAGATACAGTAACCCTTGGTAATTTAATAATGCTTGTATTGCAAGATTGTGTCATCATTGTGAATGTGAAAAACTATCTCCATGGTTGGTTTGGGGTTTGAGCTTTTTTTTCCCTGCAATGGGTGACAGCTCTGTAAAGTTGGGCATTTCTCTGGAGAACTGCTGATTATATTCTGCTGTCCACGCTGGCTGCAGACCTTTTACTCTCGCTTCCATCACCTTTCTTTTCTGTCTCTGCCCCTCTGTCTCTGGCTCTCTCTCTCTTCGCCACTGTCTAGATAGTCTTTCCACGGCCATGAGAACTAAGCTTGCATTATGCACATTCTGCGGGGATTCTCAAATTGCACCGCGGCAGAGCGGTGAGAGAGACTCACAGCACTTCGGTTCTCTTCGGCTGCCTCTAAATTGGACACTTTACTGCTGAAGCCGGTGTCTTGACTGCCATGGTTGGGGCAGTAATTGCATGGCATGTGACAGCGATGTAATTGTCATGGAAATGGCAGTCTTCAATTGTGTGTGCTTACACGTGTGTGTGTGTGTGTGTGTACGGGAGACGGATGTAAGGGAATGTGAAAGCATGCTTCCCTAAGTGCTGTGTAAAAACAGCATAGAAACATTTTCTGGTGTTCTGTATGTTCAGGGTGTTGACAGGATCAGCATCATTACAGCCCTACACAGTATTCTGTGATGATGATTATGAGGCTTATGTCATAAGTTTCTCTGTGTGTGTACATGTGTGTTTGCATGTGTTTTTGCCTTTTTTTTTTTTTTTTTTTTTTTTTTTTTACAGTAAATTGCCATCAAGCAGTGAGGTTGTAACCGAAGTGATTGGAGAGCAGCATTACTATTAGTGGGTGATTACATCTCAGTCTGTTATTACACAGCAACAGCTCCTCAGCATGGTAATAGGCTGCTCTGCTGAGTACCTCGTAAATCTGGCAAACAACACACACACACACACACACACACACACACACACTCACCAAGCACACACACACACCAAGCACACACACAGTGCATATGTTTAGGTGTGTATCTGTGTAGGTACGTGTATATATGTTTATAAGAATGACGCTTACATAAAACTGTACAATGGTGCAAACCTGTGCTCTCTCTCTCTCTCTCTCTCTCTCTCTCTCTCTCTCTCTCTCTCTCTTTCTCTCTCTTTTTCTTTCTTTCTCACTCCCCCTCTCTCTTCATAAGACACAAATACACACACACACACAAAGCTTGCTCAATCAAACAGAAACACTTATGGTGCAGCTGACACTGTTGTGGATATTTATAGATGTAATCTGTGAGGTTTGAGCAATTTCTCTTTGAGTCATTTCTAGTGGGCTAAACTTTCGATGTGAATACAGTTAAAATATAACAACTGCATGTCTACATGCACACACACACACACACAGAGACACACACACACAGACACAGTCTTTGCAGATACATTCAGGTGATAGTGAAACTTCGTTTGGGTGCCATTAATCTCTGTCCGTTGTGTTCTCAGGGACTCATTGCCAATCTAGAGAAAGGAGAGGATTGTCTTTGCAGGTTAATGTAAGAGGAGCAGAGGCCAGCCGGCAGACCAAAGCAGCACAGAGCACATCCATACACAGATGGAGTCCTGCATACATTTTTAAACTGGCTGAAAGTGTTCATTCTGTGTGCACTGGACCACACTGTGTTGACCCGGTGTTGTAGGGTTGCAAAGAATGCTCTGATTATCTTGTCTGCGAATTGCAGATGTTCTGTTCCTCACATTGTGTGTATGTGTTTAGTTGTTACAGTAAATTATTAAACCATCCTGAATGTCAGTACAGTGATAGATGGATGCCAGCTGTGTCCTGCCCTTGCCCACTGCATTATGAAGGAAAGATTGTGTGACATGATGTCATTCCACCGGTGCAATCATAGCCGGACACGGGCTCTCATTAATAAGAGCACCGTTACATGGTGTCAGCTCACAGGGAGGGAGCAGAGAGGAGGGAGGAAGAGAAGGACAAATGTTGAAAGGAGAGAGGTACAGCAATGAAGGGAAGGTGGACGTAAAGTGAGAGAGAGAGAGAGAGAGAGAGAGAGAGAGGGAGAGAGGGAGGAAGTAATAGAAGCAGAACCAGGAGGAAGACAAGGAGGGGAAAGTGATAGTTGGTTAGACAAGGGAGGGAGGGAGGACACAAAAAGCGAAAGGGAAAGAGAGGGAGGCCTGGAGGAGTGCAAGGAGGAGTGCAGTACTGCCCCCACACCTCCTGCCATATGTCACCTAGGACCGCCTGGCTCTCTACCTATATCTGCTCTAATCTGGTCGGCCCATCACTTTATATTTTTATTACAGTCTGGGTTGGTGGTTTTCAAAGAGAGGTCCAAAGCCCCCCAGGATTCCTTGAGGAAGCAAACTGGGGAGTCATTTCAATTCACTATAATTGAATTTACTAGAAATTGTTATGATAACCATAAATGTAAATGTTTTTTCTGTAACATTATCTCACCACTTTGAATTTATTTGTCAGTGTTAGAGTTCACTTCTAAACAATCTAATACCTAAGAAACATACATAGATCTGCAGCTTAGTAAAATAAAAAAAAAAAAAAGAAAAAGTTTAAGCACTCTGCCCTATGTTACTCCATCTCCAAGAGGATTTTTTTTTTTTTTTTTTTTTTTAAATAATGTATTTCAAATGAGGCCAGATGGATGGCACATCATAAGCCCATTGGTACAGGTGATCTTTAAGGGATATTCCAGTGTTTTGGGAAAAATAACCACTGAATACACGTATCCTGCCCTCCAGCACAGTGATCCATGCACCGCTGAAGTGACGTAGCAACATTAATAATAATTTTATTTGTATAGCACTTTTCAAGCAAGATGCACAAAGTGCTTCACATAGACACCATATTTGCACCGTACTTTAATTGCACACCTTCAGTGGAGCAACATGGATGGAGCAGCTAGCAGTATAGCACCTTGACTTTCTGTAACGCCCAGATTTTCAGGGCAATGACAGAATTCTGAATGTATTGGTGTATATCATATTATATCATATTATTATGTATATTGTATGTGTAGTCCTGCACTGTCCCTCTGCACTGAATATGAGGTTCCATTCCCTATAAGTTGTGTATGTTATTATGTGAGTTGCAAATATCTTTCTGCCCTAATGTCACCAAGACAATCATGATTTTTCTTTTTTTTCAACGTTCTTGTCAGCCTCCAAACTGGTTTGATTTGACACACACTGTCTTTGTCTCTCTACCAGGTGTGATGCCAGAGCGACAGTTTGGTGGAACCCAGTTTGTGTGCAGCGTGGTGGCGTCCCATGTCAGCCACCAGCCCTCCACCAGCTTCAGTTTCGTCTGGATCGCCCCGCCGCCTGGCACTGGCTGTGTCAACTTCCTGTAAGTTGAGTGTGTGTTAGTCATATGAGGAGGAGAGCGTTACTGAAAAAAAGGAGGATAGGTTGTAGATGAATTACGCCAGATGAGGCCTTTCTGGTATATCTCTCTAAGACATGGAAGTAGTAAAGTGTAAAAATAATATTGGTTGTGTCCCCATACTGACCCACTAAAAGACATCAGTTGATATCATGGGTGGTGTTCTTTCTGCTGGAGCCATAAAAAAGATGTTACACAGGCCATCCTGTCAGGACAAGCATGCATGATGACAGGAAAGAGGTTAAATTGAGGACAAATGTGTTGTTGCATGTGTGAAGGCACGAGTGTGTATGTGTGTGTGTATGTGTGTATGTGTGTATGCGTGTGTGTGTGTGTGTGTCTGTGTCATTACCTTGTTTGAGATGGCCTTACACATGGGCAGGTGTGAATGGAATGTGTGTATGTTTGTGTGTGTTCACCCTGTTGAGAATGAACGGAAATGTCCCCATCCTCTCATTCAACGGGTTTGGTCCACTTCTTGTCGGAAAATGTGTGTGTGGCTAACCAGATCCACCCATCCCGCTGGGACAGTGTGGGGCAGAGCCCTCAGCCACACAGACACACAGACACACACACACACACACACACACACACACACACACACATTATAGGACAGAAAACCTCTCAATCAAAGCCTCATATGATGCTATAAACTAAGACATTAGAGAGAGGAGTGTCAATAAGTGGCCAGCTTTCCACTCTCTCCAGTGCAAATGGGTCCCATTGGAGACTTTACTGTGATTCTGTCCCCACTACAGCAGACACTAGAACGATAAACAATTGCTTAGGGACTGTGAACAGGTGATTTAGCTGTCTGTCTGGTGTGCACAGTGGGCCCAATGAAATGTAGACGTAGCTGCATGGGCCCAAGGAGGATTTAAACTAGCTTTGTAAGTTTGAGAACAGTCTGTCACTCACATTTTGATGTCTTCCCTTGTCTCGTCTCGAACTTCATCATCTTCTCCATCTCTATCTCTTGCACGCACCCTCTATCTCTCTGTCCCTCCAGTTCACTTGGTTGGTGATTTACAGCCTCATGGTGATAATCACTCAAAATGCAATTAGCAGCTTTTGCTGGAGAGGCGCAGAGGAAAAGGGGAGGATTCCAATAACTCTGCCCCGTGCAAAGTCACAGCAGCAGGGCACTAAGTTACCGAGACAGCTTGACTGACTGATAGAGACTCTGCTTCAAATTGGTAATTTTGCCATCCTAAGATTTCTGAGAAATTCACAGACAAACACTGCTGTAAATCTGACCCGAGTTATTCTGTCACTTTTACTACAAGTGAAACCCAAAGTTCTTTCAAAATGAAATCATCTTCACCCTCATTAGAGCATTTTTAATAGTCAAATAGTCAAATCAAACTGCAAGCAAATGCTCATATTTTTGACCTGGGACAATTACTTTTTTTTCCAGAAATGCTACCACTAAATTAAACATGTTGGCCGTACTCACAAAAAGGCCTCCATTAATTCTTGGAGGGACAACACAGACTATCAAACAGAGACTTTTATGGACAGACTGACAGAAAGAGATTCAGTCAGAGAGTTTTTTCCTGAAGTAGAGCTGCCATTTAGACAATAAGTACTGAGCCAAACAGATTTACTGGCTTTTCCATCTGCCAGCAAACACATTTACGACTGAGTGTGTGTGAGCTTGCGAGCACTGTGCATTTTTGTGTAGCCAGAATGTATTTGTGTGAATGTCCATCCATGTACAGTGTGTGGAAGTTTGTGTGTGTAAAGCATGGAGCAGCAGTGTGCCAGTGCAGATGACAGTGGGGTTGGCAGGGGGCCCTGACTGTGTGACAATAGGGGCTCCTGTGGCTGACCTTATCAAAGTCAATCAGTCACACTCCAGCTGGCTTAAGACTGCTCCATACATTCACTCAAACACACACAGTGCACCAAACCCAGTTCCAGTTCACAGCTCCCATCTCTACCAGTACATCCCCGTCTTTACAACTGTCCTCCCGTGGTTCAGAAACCTGACTCTGGGGAAACTTCACAAGAAAAGGCCCCTGTGTCCAAGGCCACGGCTACTTTGGGAGCTCTCTCACATTTCCCAACATTGAGTTGTCAGTGTTGTTGCTTTTGCAGTAGAGATTCGATCAGATAGCTATGGCTGTAATTCTCTATCAAATTATGTTTATTTTTGGGTTTAAAGCAATGAATTCATCCCAAGAAAAACAGTTTTGTAGCAAAAGTTGCAATTACTCAGTTAGGCAAGGCAATGAAAAAAATGTGGCGGTGTAGGGTGTAGCAGAAATTATATTTGTCTTGAACGTGAGAGTTGTAGATATAGTGGAGATTTCTTCACTCAAGAAACACTTTGTGACCTTGCCCTGAATGATACTAAGGGCGTTCTCGTTCCTCAAGAGGTGTCCATGAGTGTTTAAATTAAAGCCACAGACTCGCCATGTCCTTCACATGGCTGGAGCCATCCTGCCATTGCATTATTATGGAACCGGTGAGCAGTTTTATGGCCAATATTGTGGGAGTGTTCCTGGTAACAGATGACAAGCTCGAGTGTGATAGAGTGCGGTGACGTCTGCCTCCGGAAGAACTCATTTGCTGGGCGGCTGTAAATTACCACCAAGAGAGAACGGGAGACCTTGGAGGGGAGGAGGAGGTGGTGGAAGAGAGATCACACACACACACCTACAAGAGCACACAGTGATCCAACACATTCAAAGTCATGATCTTACTCATTTTTGCAGTAAAGGTACTCTGAAATGACACCCATGCTGATCACAATACATTGGCTCTGAACGAACTGTTGTCTAAACCAGCAAATGCAGACCGTCACATGCCAAGTTTTTTTATTATGAGATTAAAGACAGATGTGCTCCACTCTCCATTTTTCATATTCAGTTTTATGGGGGTCCGCACCACTAAATGTTATACAGATTTTTTTTTTTACTGGACATAGCAGAGGCAAGAATAATTCAGTGTCTTCAACCTTGCCGGTCCCAGCAGTCAGTTTATCTTCACAACTGAGTTTTGATTCAAACCCACAGAACTTTATTTGATCTTACAGAGGAGATCCAAAGGTTTCCAAAGATACCAAATATGTCTTGCTGAATTACAGAGAATTGTGTATAAAATCATGCATAAGACATCTAGATATTTTATATTTTATGTAATGATGCAGCCAACGTTTTATGGCATCTTGGGTTGTAGAATATTTTACTCAAAAATAATTGTGATATAGCTCCAATGAAGCATTGCAATCAGGAGGTAAAGATGAGGGAAAAAACTGTTAAGGGGAAGTTTAAGGGGAATTCAGAGTTCAAGGGGTAATAGCTTCTTCTAATAAAGATGCAGTGATGTAACTGTTGCTTTCTTTGCTCTTATTCTGCTTCACTTACAACCTCAAGGCAAGGAGTGTGTGTTTGTGTGTGTGTGTGTGTGTGTGTGTGTGTGTGTGTGTGTGTGTGTTGTGTTGTGTGCTTAAAAGCTCGGGGTTTATAGGTAACATCAGGCAGCTTCTTACAGAAGCCAAGGCAAACAAGATAAGCACTATAAGTGACCTATTATCCATGTGTACAAGGATGCCACAGGATGTGTGTGTGTTTTGTGAATGTGCTTGTAAGCACACATGCAAGCCTGCATGTGAGTGCCCCATGTGTAGGCACTACATTCACTGTATGTGAGCGTGTGGTGTGTTTTTTAGCTGCTATGTTTGGTGCTGTTTCCCCACAGAACTCAGAAAGCTGCTAGGTTGGAGATTGTTTTAATTACTGCATTTGTGCCCCTTGAGGAGGGGGATGTCTGCAGATCTAATTTCACACTGTATGTCTATGTCAGTACAGGTTGTCTGACTAGGTATGTTTATATGTCTGAGTGTGGCTCTGTGTGTGTGCATCTATTTCTTTTCAAACACATGCATATCTGTTTAGTTTCTATGTTTCCGCTACCTGCAGCTCCTCCATGCAGCTCTACAGTGATTGAAGCCACTTGTCAGAGCAGGGGGGGGGGCTAGAATTAGAGTGAAGAAGGCGGGTGGGTGCCGGAGTGGCCTCTTGTCTCATTAGCTGTAATTGAAAAGGAACGGTTCCTGGGCTGTAATTATGCTGGGTGTTGTTGTGTTGTTGATGCTGCCATCTGTTCACAGTAATCAGGCCTCTGTGAGCGAAGATCTGGTGGAGCACACGCTACTGTATGTAGCTGACCACACTCAGTCACTGCACACCGACCCAGCCTGGTGTGGCCCCCAGCTTCAGGGCACTCGCTGAAAGGACACTCAAGGCTTTCAAGAACACTTGTTGTCAGGGGCCTTTTTCTGGAGAAGGCATGGCCATAAGTGCTCTCAGCCAGCATGACTCCATGTAGAAACTGACCATTAACAATGATGACTGTAGCAGGTAGCAATCATTTCAAAATGGGCTGGAAAGTAGAAGTGCAGCTGCACTCTTCACAAAAGCTTCAGTTGCATGTGTTGTTGTAGGGGAAATGGCAAGGCAGTCACAATGGCAATCACGGAATCAAATAATCAGCAAAATTTTGGTTGAACTATCCCTTTTGTCACAAAAATGTTTCCTCCAAAAAAGCCACCCATCCAGTCGGTCCCTTTTCCTCCAAAAAGTACTGGGGCCAAGGTTCCTGGGTCTTGCCCCTGGAACCCTCTTGCAGGGGTAAGACCCAGTAATCTAAGCTCTTGTGTGGCTGTGTTTCCAGCACCAACACACTAACAGCAAACTTAATGCAAGAACAAAAGAGGTGTCCAGTCATTTTTCATGCATCTGACAACACCAAAATGGAGAAGGAGTGGTTCCTCCAGTGTAAACAGGGGTAAGGGTGCCTGGTTCCTGTTCCAGGGACAGCTCCTGCCCTGGAAATGGGTCTTAGATGATTGTCAAATGTGACACACAAGATGATTGACAGCCATTTATCTCAATTAGAGGTCAAAGGTTAGAGTTCATAGTGTCAGGCTGACAGGTGACCTATCTAACCCAGCGCCTCATTTCTCCTGGTATTAGTCTTCTGCATTGATTTCCTGCTCTTTGAGTCAATCTCTCAGACTGCTTTAACATAAAACCACTAGCTAATGAGCTCCCCTCATCATTAAAGCTCCATTGGAGTCAAACATATTCGATTATGGCCTGTGGCAGTGTCACTGGTTCACCACAGACATCCCACCGGGGAACATGAACAATCAGCATGAGGAAATAGCATCTTGGCACTGTAGATGAGGAGAAACGGGGGAGAAATGTGAATGGGTGGCTCAACACCAAAATGAGAGCCATTTTTGTCCTTCAAACCTACTAGAGCTGCAGAGCTGACACAATCCATCCATATAATTCCAATTTCCATTTATCACATGTTCACACATTAGACAGGAACCTTTACAGTATATTTCTTACAGCTATGCATTTAACCTTTCTTAAACTTTAGTGGCATGCCCATTTTTTTTAATTGAACAGTAAATCCTTGCTCTACCTTTAGAGATAAAACCATGCCTGTTCTCTTCAACAGATGACCCGATGACTCCTGTTGCTATGTTACCCTTAGGGTTTTATGCGTGATGATATTTCCTTATTTCCCAAGGGGCAGTCCATGACCCCAATACTTACATACAAACACACACAAATACACAGACGTCGACACACACTTACACAGCCAGTGCTCTGGCTCATTACTGCCGTGACTTGTCCAGATCACATCTGTGTCACACCAGCACCGCACAGTCTCATCTCCCACCTACTGGGACAGTGACCCCCCTTATCAATTCTAGATGAAATAGAGCGTGGAGATTGAAAAAAATAGAAAATCACTTGATTTTAAATGCAGCAAAATGAACCGTGCTCAAGGGAGTTGGGGCCTGCACAGATGTATTTTGTGTGGAATGATTGGTCCACATTCTGTGCTGTCTGTTCCTGCAAATGTGCTCCGTTGTGATTGACAAGATAAATAGCAGACGTGACTGGGCTTGGGTATCCATCTCTCTGCTGTTGACTCTGGGTAAATAGATGCTTTCACGTCTCTGCCTTTGTCCTAGTATGACCCGCGCACAGACAGAGAGGAAGAGAGACTTTAGGAGACAGATTCCGTTTTCTCAGATTTTCTTGTTTTACAGTAGATATTATGCTCTTGACAGCGCAACAATAGCAGAGAAGAGAGAGAGAGACAGAGAAAAAAATCAACACATAACATGTTTGTCGCGGTGAGACAATCAACAGCTTTTTCAGATGAGACTCGATTACCTCTCTCAAAATCCCGCAACAATATTGACTCCAAGTGCTTTGTTTTCCTAATCTCCTAATTATTACCTGCGCTCACTCAACAGCAGTGAAGGTCAATTGCTCTTCTTCTGGCTGTGTGTCTGAGCAGTAACTCTCTCTTTGACCCTGTGCTAACAAGCAGGTAATTTGCCAAACAATTCCCAAATCCCTCCTCTGTGGAGCTTCATTAAATTTGCATGTTCTCCAAGAGCCTTTTTAATTAATTAATTTAGAGGAGGCGGGAGTAATGTGATTCCACAAACGACCACTACTACTCCGGCTGATGGTTATGAAAACGCCCCGGCTGAGATGGAATAAGAAACACTGCTTTTGACCAAACTCCTCCACCATCTCTTACTCTGTATCTCTCTGTCCTTCTGTCTATACTTCTCTATCTTCCTCACGCTGCTCTTTCTCCATGATCCCTGATTGCAATGCCATAACCACAGCTGGTCCTCAACATGGAAGATAAATCAACCAATTAGTGTGTATTATTTTAAAGGCTAGGTCCAAATGCACCAAATCAATGCTGGCGACTGGCAGTGGTCCCCACTGTAATTCCTGATATTAATCATGATTACAAGCAGGCCTAGCAAGCTGGGAGAGAAAATGAGCTTTTAATTGGGATTTGAGGAGAACGGGATGGGAGCATCGTCTAACGAGGAAAGAGAAGCGAAGCGACGTGTGTGTTCTCCGACCTCAGATGTACTGCTCATGTTGATTCTTGCTGATAAATCGCTCACCAAGCATGTGCAGGTCTTTGGAATAGAAAAGCTGTCACTCATTTTATGTTTGTGTGAAATTTGTATGTCTGTGTATGACATTAACTCATTTAACCTCATATTGAGTCTTGAAATCTTGTTTTTCTGAAAACAAGTGAACAAAAATCTTGAGTCAAGTGTGTTTTCTTGATACTAGTGGGCTGATCTGCCTCATTCTGCTACACTTGTTACTGGAGAAAACTGAAAGGAATGAAGCTGCACTAGAAACAAGTCAATTATCGTATCCAGCTACTAGATTTTTTTCACTTGCTTTCAGAAAAACAAGGTTTTAAAACTGCAGACTGCGTGTCCACACCTGTACCAGTCAATATCCAGTATATTTTTCTCTTTAAAATACAAACAGTTATATTTAACTGCACTTATGCTGTAGGGCTTGAGTATTCCAGGACACTGTTTGTATATGTTTCTATGTGTGTTTCAATGTGTGTGTGTGTGTGTGTGTGTGTGCGCACACATGTGTGTTTCAGTGTGAGTGTGTGTGTGTGTGTGTGTGTGTGTGCATGTTAGCAGGGAGCTGTCAAGCTGGCTCCTGGGGGATGCTTATGGCCGACAGCAACATGTAATCTAACATGGAAGACATGCTTGGTAATTACACACTCCAGGCCCTGTTGGGAGCTCTTTGAATGAGAGCCTGTCCATCTGCATACATGTTAAAGCTCATAGATGGCTCTCTGTGTGTTTGTAATAAATATATATGTATATATATATATATATATATATATATATGTGTGTGTGTGTGTGTGTGTGTGTGTGCGTGTGTGTGTGTGTGTGTGTTACACACATATTACACACACACACACACATATGGGTAATTCTTCAATTGAGGGAACTTTTGACTTCTTAAATTGTAAGAAAATACAACTTGTAGAAACATATTTTTATCCATCTGAATATTGCTTTTATTTTCTCAGGAATTCATTCTTGTGGATGGTTGTGACCATTTATTTCAGATATATTAATATATTTATAGGTTTTTCCAAGATGTCAGGACAAAACGTCATTACCATCACATCATCAAATAATGAATTATTTTTCAAAACAACATGAAAATATGGTGTTTTTAAAACATTGCATGTAATTTCAAACATTAATTTTGACTAAGCTGTGCTGAGAATGATTTTTATTTCATTTTAAACATATTTATAGGGGTTGTTTGTTCTGATATTTCAATATTATGTTAGATGCTACTCTGACAATTCAATTTATGCTTTCAGTACATTAATAATTTATATATTTTTTGGATAAAATGTTAAGAAAAAATGTTAAATTCTCACAAATACAAAATAAATATATAGAAATTATTTAATAAATTTGTTTTTCTCAAAAAATATGCTCTGTGGTGGTAATGACTGTGTGTTGCGGTAATGACAAAATGTTTTGGTAATGACATTTGATACAAACAGCTAATGTAAAAATGAATTAAATCCACCTTTTGAAATAGAAAATGTTTATTACCTTGTTACAAAACAGTTAACGTTAATGTTTTTGACCTTTGCGCAGTTGTTTTTGGTGCCATGTTGAATTAACTGTAGCCTATTAAGAGAAAATGTATGAATTTATTTTAAATGACACGTGAGGCCTTTATAAAATATTCAGACATAATATTTATGAACTGGTGCAGAAAAATGTTATTCAGTAATGTTATAATGGAGTTATTTAACACAGCTGTTATTTTAAAATTTTAACACATATTATCCTTGGGGTTAAACCTCCAGAAAATCACACACACACACACACACACACACACACACACACACACAGACAAAGGGCTCTAGTTTCGCAGACCTGGCGAGGCGGGGGCGTAGCGCAGATGCGCTTCGCCAACTGGGTGTGGCCAGGTGGATTTTGCAAGTTTGGCACGCCGTTCTCGGTGGCGCAAGTACTCCGCCGTTCCTCCTACCGGCGCAAGGGAGGAGAGAAGGCGTGGAGTGGGTTTGGCACAGCCGATTCACATTTAACCAATCAAATGAGCCCCTGTCCTCGCCTTTAAAATGCGCTGCGTGAAGGCGTAATGAAAGTTTACACAGCTGACATGGAGGTCTATTGCCGCAGGCGGAGCGGAGCACAGGAGACAGGCGCGGAGCGGAGACCGGCGAGCAGTGCGGACACGTCACCAAAACCTCACAGGCAGGCTTCCGGAATGTCAGGCACATTAACGATGCAATAAATACCGACAAAAAAACACTATTCAATGCTACAATCTCAATCAGCACATACATATATCTCCATATCAACTGTCCCGTCACAACTGATGTCAGATCAAAGGAGATTGGCACGGTTTGTGCTGATTGTGAGGTTTTGGTGACGTGTGCGGCAGTCAGCCAAACTTCCACTGCGCCGGCTCCGCTCCGCCTTGCGCGGAAAGTAGACTTGCCCTGCGTTCCAATACTCATACTATCATACTATTTAGTAGGGAAAAAAAAGATTTAGTGTGTCCCAATACATAGTATGTCAGATGCACTATGCCAAGAGTACCAGGATGTTCTACTACATCCGGTCAGATTTCGCAGTATGGATTTCAGCATGCTGCTCTGGCCATTCTGACCCACAATCCTTTGTGCAGCGGACGTTACGTCGCACTGACTGAGTTGCGTGTACAGGCCACACCCACATATGGACGACAACAAAACACACATATCGCACAAAACTCGCTCAGTGACAGCAGAAGAGACAGGAAGACAGAAGATCAGAAATATGACAAAGGACAGGACAGTATGAAACAGCACCGGCATTTTGACAACAACATTCAAATTTGCCGCTATACGCACGGCGGCGGAAGTGAGCGAGAGGGCCGGTCTTCAGGGACGATGTATGTAGTGTGTCCCAATAGTATGCATATGCATGCATATTTCATACTAAACTACATACTTTGTAAGGGCAGCTGCAGTACATACTAAAAGTAAAAAGTATAAGTATGCGATTTGGAACGCAGGGCCGGTTTCAGATGGCGAGCATTTGGCGCACCTCGGCGAAGCCTTTTGGCACGAAACTGTCACTGCGCCAAGCTGAATCTGTCGGCACCTCCCCCTGCTGCAACGCCACTCCCATCTTGGCGCACCTCCGTCTGCGAAACTTGCAAACTGTCTCACTGTGCCACCCCGCGCTGCGCCGGGAAACTAGAGCCCAAAGACAGACACATATGTTTTATAGAAGCCAGGGCCCAAATTGACCGCATCTAAAACTCCAGTGTCAAAATAGTCAAAATGTGTACTAGACATTGATAATATATCTGTGAATTTTATCTTTACTCAGTTATCTCCATTAAATAAGGAAAAATCATTGAGTATGAGGCAAGAAAAAAAAAGAAATGTCATTACCACCACACTTTGTCTTTACCATCACAGCTTATTGTGTGGTGGTAATGACGTGTGATGGTAATGACATTTCTTACTTTCCTGGTAAAAAATAGCTCATTGTATGACTTGGTAAGGCTAACCCAACAGCTAACATAAAATGCACTCTAGTTACACACAAACAGAGCAAATTTTCATAAAACTACACTAAAATAACAACATTGAAGCTTATTTGGTAATGACGTGTAATAAACATACTCTACTGTCACCCTATATAAATCTTGAATTTATTTACATTTCTGATGATCAAAATGTAAAACTTTCCTCTTTACAGCCATGTGCTCATCTGCCTCTTCCCATATGCAGATGAGTGAAGTGAACTGATTTTGGAAAACCTTTATTATTCTGTGATTTGTTCAAAGTGATGGTAATGACCACAGTACTTAGGGACAGCCATATTTTGTTTGAGAAAACCCACATATGGCACATTAAAATGAAATATCTATGTGAAATTTATTTATTCAACTTGTTTTGAAGAAGTATAATGTAAAAATTTAGTTATTTTTAAACTTTTTTTCACTTTATAACATAGTTGAAGTACCACACTCTGGGCTGGGGACATGGCCAAAGCACTGAAAATTTGACATAAAACACATTTAAAAACGTATAAAAATACATGACAAAGAGACAATAAAAAAAGTTCAGGGTTAATTTTATTGCTACTTAGCAAATGTGACAAAACCTAATATGATTTTAATTTTTTTCATGAAATTTTAGGCCAGGGACTGAAAAGTTACCCAAATTGAAGAATTACCCATATAGATGGATCTGTGCTTTTCCTCACATGCCTCAGGGTTTGACAGCAAATCGTGAACTCTGAAAGACAAGGGCTATCTCTCCTCTCTGTCTCTCTCTCTCCTCCCCTCCTCCTCCCAGCCCCCTTCCTCTCACTTTCCTCTTCATGTATCCATTTTTCTCTCAATCCTTTCACCCTCCTCTCTTTTTCTATCTCTCCCAATCCCTCCCTCTCCCATCTCTACTCCTCGTCTCTCAGATTTGCTCCCCCAGACTAATGAGAGGGGAGAGGATGACACTTATTTTCACAAGATGAATGATCCCTCGTTTGAATCAGAGGAGTGAGAGAGGAAAAAAAACACTGACACGTTTAGGCCCTTAATTGCTTTTTCCCCCCAAAGAAAGTCAAATTAACATTTAGATGTTCAATAAATGGTTCGTGTGTACATGTGCGATTCTGTGTGTGTGTGTGTGTGTGTGTGTGTGTGTGTGTGTGTGTGTGTGTGTGTGTGTGTGCGTGTGTGTGTATGACTGGGTGTGAGTGTGTCCCAGAGCGGAGACAGTAATGAGAGACACACGCTGAGGGGCCAGCGGAGTGTGACGGCAGGACAGACGCTGGCGTCTCGCTGCGCTGATCACACACTCTTCGGCTCGGCCTAAATGCCCTCTCCTGGCTACTGCTTTAATGACACACGTGTTATTAACTCACACACTCTCACACATGCTACATATAAAGGCACACAGACTATTAAAAAAAACCCTCTTCCCATTGAGTATTTCTATGCTGTCATTTGCTTTGCAGATGCCTCTGTATTTATTGGGAGGAAGGAGAACAACATCATTAGATACATGCAAGCGCCTTTGGCATTTTCGAAGAGAAATTGCACGTCTGCATAATTGCATCTAAAAAAGCAGTCCAAAACACCGTAACAGCTTTCACATTCCAGTCAACTGTACAGAGCATTACCTCTACCTGGCTTGCAATGGGTGTGTGTCACAGACATGTGTGTGTTCAGTGTGTGTGTAACGTGTGAGGTCAAACGTGCTCTTTGATAGAGCCCCCTGCTCCCTGAACAGCTTCTCGTTAGTGAATGCAGGCTGAGACTGTGTTTAGTAAATATTTAAGTGCCTTGTTCCTACATCCCCACCCGCTGTTCGTTACGTGCCATCTTTTATTCATAAATACCAAACTCAGATTAGTTTTTTACCCAATTCTGAAATATGAATGTAATTAAGTATGTTTTCTCCCAGCCCTGCACAGGCGCAGCTACTTACTAATTAATGAGGAGGCCATTCATAATTCATGAGCTCAGATGAACGTGTAAATGCCTTGACACCCATAAAAGACCTGAGCCAGCGTGGTGGGCCAGGGTGGAGGAGTGTAGATTAGAATTTGGGAGCTGAGAGGGATTTTAGAGGAACAGAGAGGCAAAAATTGAAGAAATGAAGGAGGGAGTGCTACAGGAATGGAAAATGGATGTGGACCTCACAGACTCACTCAGGCACCCACCGAGTTGTGTTGCCACAGAATGCTTTCTTCCTGTCCTCTCCTCTCCTCTAAGCGTTGTGATGTATGTTGACAGGATGTGGCATAGGACACAGCAAACTGTCTGGATAGCTTCCTCAGAGGTTGACACAAAGTGAGTTTGATGAAACAGGGAGGTTATTCACAGTGGTTTCACTTAGATAATAGACATGTGGTGTAACACCTTTATTTTGACAGCCACAAGGCCCTGGGAATACCGAGCAACATCAAGGCAAGAGTGTGAGGAACGCTGGCGTGTCCTAATGTGGGATAAACCAGAAAGGGAGGTCTTCATATCCAATCCTAAAATGGAGTTTTTCTTGCAAAACTCTCATGCAAAAATCTGCTAGTGGAATGAGATAATCCCACTTAATGCAGTTTCACTTGTTTCATGAATTTGTCTGGAAACAAGTACGAATACACCGAAACAAGGCGGAATAAGGTAGAGGTCTTCACGGGTCAGTTTCACAGCTGATTGATATTAATAAGTTAGTGTTAATTTACAAGTTGTCAAAACAAAACTTTGTATCTGACATTAGTAGCCCTCTCCCCTGTGCCTGACCATGACGCACATAATCCTCCCTCCTTGCCAAGACAGTAAAATACATTGAGTTTTTCTGTTATTCCTCTCTTGCTGAAACAGCATGGCTAATCCACTCATTATTTCAGCTTAAAAGTCCACTTGCTGTCACAGTGACAGATGACAAACATGACTCATTTAGAATCAGCTTTGCAGTTTTGTTGCATCCAGCATAATAAAGATAACTTTGACTATTTGCCCTTTTGAACTATGATCAAGAGTGCTCGTTCGTTTCCATGGCTGCTAATGTTACAGTGGTGCAAGTTACAACACACTCACTTCGAGCATGGTCGGCGCTGTCTGATCATGGCTGGGTCATCTCGGGTGCACTAAGGTACTACACATAGGGCTCTAGTTTCGCAGACCAGGCAAGGCGGGGGCGTAGCGCAGATGCGCTTCGCCAACTGGGTGTGGCCAGGCGGATTTTCCAAGGTTGGCACGCCGTTCTCGGTGGCACAAGTACTCCGCCGTCCCTCCTACCGGCGCAAGGGAGGAGAGAAGGCGTGGAGTGGGTTTGACACAGCCGATTCACATTTAACCAATCAAATGAGCCCCTGTCCTTGCCTTTAAAATGCGCTGCGCGAAGGCGTAATGAAAGTTTACACAGCTGACATGGAGGTCTATTGCCGCAGGTGGAGCGGAGCTCAGGAGACAGGCGTGGAGCGGAGACCGGGGAGCAGTGCGGACATGTCACCAAAACCTCACAGGCAGGCTTCCAGAATGTCAGGCACATGAACGATGCAATAAATACCGAAAAAAACACTATTCAATGCTACTATCACAATCAGCACATACATATATCTCCATATCAACTGTCCCGTCACAGCTGATGTCAGATCAAAGGAGATTGGCACCGTTTGTGCTGATTGTGAGGTTTTGGTGATGTGCGCCAGCCAGCCAAACTTCCACTGCGCCGGCTCCGCTCCGCCTTGCACTGAAAGTAGACGTGGTTTCAGATGGCGAGCTTTAGGTGCACCTCGGCGAAGCCTTTTAGCACGAAACTGTCACTGTGCCAAGCCGAATCTGTCGGCACCTCCCCCCGCTGCGCCGCCACTCCCATCTCGGCGAACCTCCGCCTGCGAAACTTGGACACTGTCTGCCTCTGCCGTTTCACCGGTCGAAACTAGCTCTGCGCGGGGTTCGCCTCACTGCGCCACCCCGTGCTGCGCCGGGAAACTAGAGCCCATAATGTTAAACACAACAGGGACCTGTAACAATAGAACAAGATCCGACCCGGACTTGATTAACATTGATAAAACGTGGCCTGGAACCCATATGGGTTCCTGGACATCGGGTCCTCAACTTTGGGTGGACCCATGAAGACCTCTAGAGAAAGACAGGTTTCCCATCTGATAACACTTTATTTGACGGGGTGTAACCAGCATGTGTGCTTCCTCCATGTCCAAGTGGGCTTTTGTACTGGGTTCCTGTGCTCCAGTCTGGTATTCCAAGAACAGCAGTCAGATGCTACACCACCACCACCAAATAACTAAGTATACCTGCTGTGTCATGTTTATGACAGGTTGTAGTGCCTTGACTAATCTTAAGTTTTCATAACCATGACCCACCAATCATCAGCTTTTCATGGGGGATGATACAAGAGGCTACTTAGGACAAATGTCATAACCTTGGCTGATGTCAAGCTTTCATGACAGGGACATCCCAAGCAATGTCAGCTTTGTAGAGAAAGTGACATAATTGACCAAATGACACTTTATGACAACATTCATTAACATTCGGTAAAGTTTATGGCAAGCTGCCACTCTTATGAGCACGCCTTCAAATAAAGTGCTGATCAGCTTATTAGTACCAAGAAAATTACACTTGATTCATGAACATTCTGGAAGTTGATTAGCGTTGGAAACAAATGGGATTATCTCATCCCACTGGCATATTTTTTCACTTGTTGTAAGAAAAACCCAGTTTTAACAATGAACATGAGACTAAATGACATTAAAATGGATGTTTTTTTGAGTGTAAAAAGGGACTTTGAGTCTTAGTGGGTGGCATGAATGCTTTCTTGTGTGTAAGTGCGTGTGTTAGTGTGAGCCCAGTCTGATTTACGAGCCTCAGCTGAAGCTCCTAATTAATACCAAAGCCAAATAACAACACTGAAAATTTGCCTGTGTGCCACACAGCTGAGACGAGACTCCAACCAAATGCCTTCCTCTCTTTTGATGGATGTGCAGTGATGCTGCAGTCTAAGACGGGTACTTTACCAGGCAATAAAGCACCCAGCAAAGAAACTGGTCACAACTGGGATATTTATCCTCCCATTGTTTTTCACCTAAATCCCTCTGCAATTTATTCCCTTTTTTCCACTTGGGCAAAATGTAGCTTCTAGAAGTGCTGTGGACAGTTTTTATCAGTCACTTAAAAGTGTATTGTTCTTTCCTCCTGCACAGACCTGTCCTTCATGGGGCCACTCCTCGGCCTGTTTTGCTGCTGTCAGCAACGGGAATGAGCTACAAAGCACTCTGAAACTGGACATTTTATCCCAATAATTCCTTTCAAGGACTCTCTGAAAATTGCAGCTGCTTCCAAGCCCAGTAATCTCTCTACCTCAGTGTTCTCCTCTGTTCTCCATTTATTGCCCTCGGATCCCTTTTAACTTTCTCTAGATAATGTGTTTGCCTTTGTACATTTGTTTTTGTAAATTGGTTGTGCCTTCTTTTTTTGTCTGAAGGCCTATCATGCTAACATAGGGATTATGCCTTGTACTGCTGTCTGTCTTCTATTAATGACTTCTGGTTGTGATAAGTGTTGCTTGAATGTTTGATAGGCTGCTGTTTTAAATTAAAATTTCCTCTAATAGACTTCAAAAAGAACGGCATCATTTGTCTCTGATTTATTAGCATTCTTGAGACTCCTAGATAAAAAAAAAAAAAAAAAAAAAAAGCATGTCTATAGGAGAAATCCTCATTCCCAAAACAATATATGATATTTCAATGTTTTTGGTTTTGTATTTTTGTTAATCTGGAAAAAGGCACATTTTCATAACCTGAACATTATGAAACAGCATGAAAGTTGAAGGTTACACACCACCAGACTTGTAGCGATTCTCCTCCTCTTAATACTTCTGTTGTTGCCCTTGAACAAAGATAACAAATGGACATCAAAGCTAGCTAACCAGGCATTGCTTTAGCAGCAAGCGACAGTGTTTCTACTAATTAATTTCCCCGGCTAAGCACAGCCAGCTAGGTATTTAACACAGTGTTTGCTTGTTGTTAGCAAAATAATTATTTGGAAAGTAGCGGCAGAATACAATGGATTTGAGAAAGAAATATGTGTAAATAAAAACTTTCACAGACGATGATAGGGATGATTATGGGAAAACTCCATGTACAGTGGTCCCTCGTTAATCGCGGGAGTTACGTTCTAAAAATAACCTGCAATAGGCGAAGTCCGCAAAGTAGTCAGCTTTATTTTTTACAATTATCATAGATGTTTTAAGGCTGTAAAACCCCTCACTACACACTTTAGGCAAGCTGAACGCATTCTGTACTGTACAGGAGACACGGCACGGAGGAGATTGATTGACAATGGTCCACTGTCCCTTAGCCAATCAGGACGCAGAACACAATGCGCTGTAAAAAAAAAAAAAAAAAAAAAAGAATGCAAAATTGCACTAAAAAAAAAATCCACGAAACTGCGAGGACGCGAAAGGTGAACCGCGTTATAGCGAGGGACCACTGTATTGTATTTTCGCCATACAGTAACTGCATTGGATAGACGCTAGACTTGACTTCTGAAGCCTATTTGACCTGGTTAAATAATGATCAAACTCACTGTGCATATGTGTGTGTGTGTGTGTGTGTGTGTGTGTGGGAGGGAGAGAGTGTGTGATTACTTTAACCTTATGTACATCTATGTGCTGAACTGTTGTCAGAGATTGCTCCTGGAGGCACTCGGGAGAAAAGGCCACCAGCCCTCACGCCTCTTTGACATCATTTATGTCTTCATGTCATCCTGCCAGCCGTCTCTTGCCCTCCAGTCAATCTGTCTATTCCTTCAACATTATCAGCTTTACTGAAACATTACTGATACGCAACTAAGCTTTAGAACAAGCTGCCCGAGGAGATTAAACTAGCTAAAACAGTATCTGAATAATTTAAGCCACTTTTAAAACTCAACCTCTTATACTATATTTTTCCACATTATTTCCCATGTTTTGATGTCATTTTGTCCCATTTACTTTTTTTTTCTTTTTCTGTCAGCCTCTGCTTTCTATCTAGATAATGTTTTTCCAGTTGTCATATTTGTTAAGTGTTGTTGGTAAAAATGTTCTGCATTTAGAGTTTGCTATTATGACTGGAACTGGGTATACTGAGCTGTAAAGGGATACACCATATACAGTGACAGCAGGGGGTTCACCATGACATTTCAGTCTATACTCTATGCATTTTCCGTACTAGAGAGTTGCTTTTACAGCATGTGTCTTTATCCAGTGTCCCTCTGCTATTTCAGCAGAGAGTGGGTCTCTCTTTGTAGTTGCAGTACAGTAAAGACTGGCTCAGCATCTGTGTAAAACATCTCACCGCACACCAAGTCATTTCACCCTCTTAGATTCTTTAAGTTTCCTCCATATCTGAATAAATAATACATTTCACAGCAACTGAAAGAAATTTATTTTCTCCTCCATAAGTATAGCACACTGCGCCATTAAATACACACAGGCATATAAGAAGAAAGATAAGAGTAGGAAGTGCAGGGAAGCGATGAGTATCAAGAGGAAATGAGAGTGGAAGAGATACAGTATGCTATGTTTTTGTCTCTCATAGACCAAAAAATAGAACAATGTAAATGAAGAGCTTTTCCAAAACCTTTTGGCATTGCACTGCACAGTAGTGAAAATGTATACATTTTACTAGTGTAATTTCCATATAAATACTTTCGATAACAATAGGTCCAATGTATTCTGAGTTATCAAGGTTAGTGTGAGTTTAAAGAATCCAAAGGCACTTTTCCATTACTACTCTACTCTTTTTCTTTTGGTTTTTGGTTTTTGCTTTTGGACAGCACCTGGTACCAGATAGTATCTTTGGAACCACCAAGTTCCAAGAGAGCTGAGCCGATACTAAAATGTATGTGAAACACTGCAGACCACTGAACAGTCAATTCAACAGCGAAGCCCCACCAGTAGCGAAGCCCAGCCAGGTGCTGCTTACAATCAGGAAATCCAAAAAGCAGGACTTGTGAAACGTGTCATAGTTGATAATCTATCCATGTAAAAAAAAAAAAAAAAAAAAAAAAAAAACAGCAAATATTTTAGTTACACTTATATTGTTCATGTGAAGCAACCATTTCAAGTAGGTCTTGCTGATTTTTTTTAATTATTTTAATTATTATTTTATTTTTATTTTTTAAATTATTGTTAAATAAAAGCCATCGCACTGTACAACAAATCACATCTGTCAGACAGAGACTCACAACTGTCTGCTGTATAGTTCTGTTTTTAACACTCCATTACCCAGCACCTTAACTGTTTTTTATTTATTATCCATTACCCAGCACCTTAACTGTTTATTTATTATTTAGTATCTATATATTACATCCTAGGTTAATATACATTCACACTGTTTTTCAGACTGGAGGGGAAGTGATGATTCCTTAAGAGGCCGAATCAAGTCGGTTAGTTCCTGAATCCCACTACCGGGCGTCAGGTTCTGCCACTTGGTTCTTGGTTTCGCGGTTTCATACTAACTCTCCTTATCTATGCAATCATGTATATACTTAGTTCCATCTGTATATTTCATTTCATATTCATTCATGTATAATTTTAGTTTTTAGTCTTTATAGTCTTTATTGTATATATTTAGCCTTTATTCTATTTTATTTAACTTTATTATATGTTTCTACTGTTGCTGCTGGAACACCAGAATTTCCCTGGTTGGGATCAATAAAGTACATCTATCTATCAATCTATCTATCTATCTAAAACACTAGTAGAGAAGGGAGGAAAAACTAGTCGACAAGCCCACAAGTGACAACAGGACTTCAAGCTGAGGGGATACTGTGTGAAATGGAAAATGAAATGCAGAAGAGTAAAGCAAGTAAAGCCGATGCGAGTAGAGCAGATACTATGCAATGGAAAAGCGCCCTAAATGGCTTAAGTGTGCTATCGCCTTAATCAGAGAACTGGCAGCCGTTGTACTGTTGTGTGCACGTAAATGAAGCCATGGAGAGGCTTGTTTGTGTGCTTGCCATTTTTGGCTGTTTCAACTGTTGATGCTAAATGTTGTTGTTTTCACCCTCGAAAGTCATATCATATTTACCTCAGTTCTTTTCAATAAGGGCAGATATTCTTTTTTGTGTGTGTGGGATGCTTGAATACACACACTTTCATTTTGTGGCAAATGATGCCATCTGTGCCGGGTTCATTTTCATATTGGAAGGCAGACTCGTTATCTTTCTCCTCAGCACCGTGTGTGTTAATGCTCTCTCTCTCCTTTTCTTTCTCTCCTGTTCTCTCTTTCCTTCTCTTTCCATCTCTCAGGGCCACAGCAACACATCGAGGACAGATCATCTTCAAGGACGCTCTGGCCCAGCAGCTCTGTGAGCAGGGAGGTGAGCAGCAGGGAGAACACACACACTCCTCTTCCCTTTCAGTGACATTCACATATTGTACATGCACATTAACGTACACACATGCATGGACACATGCATGTTGTCACACATGCATACATACATTCACCAACTGGAGATGTGCATACACATATACATCCATAGACCACTCTCCACTAACTTCCTATTACTATCCATCATATGCACACATTGTTAGAATATGGATGACATATGGTTGATGTGCTGTTTCTTCATGACAGTGGCACTGCAGCACTTCCTCAC
Source organism: Myripristis murdjan (assembly GCF_902150065.1). Classification (NCBI taxonomy): domain Eukaryota; kingdom Metazoa; phylum Chordata; class Actinopteri; order Holocentriformes; family Holocentridae; genus Myripristis; species Myripristis murdjan. Next base: position 16,519,349 of record NC_043985.1, on the reverse strand, counting down.
CCTCTCTCTGCCTAATGATGCAGCTAGAGTCAGAGATATTTGGATGTCCTATATTGCCAGCTTAATTTCAGCTTATGCTAAACTCAGCTTTTTTTTTTTTTTTTCTTTTGCCGGAGATTTACACTTTATGGCCGACACCACTTACATCCACTTTCTGTGACAGCCTTAAGTAGGTATTGACAGACAGCACAGTCCCACTCTGCGTGCTGAGTGTGTATAATTGCTTGTTTACAGGCGAGAAGCCTCTTCCTCACTTAAGAGGAGGAGGCTCCCTCCTTATAGATCAAATTTGACTTTAATATTGAAAGTGAAGATGCACAGTGGATGCTAAAATGGGCCTTTTTGTGAGTGTTTTAATTTCAGCTTTGAGATCTGTCATCGCAAGGATAATTTTGTTTATTTTAGAGAAGTCGTGCAGCGTCACAGAGACAAGAGAGAAGACTCTTGGTTACAAGTGTGGCCCCTCGGCAGTGGGTCATTGGAGGAATGTAGCACATGCCAGGCAGAGAGAGCTCAGCTCCATGGCTCCATGCCACTTGCAAAACGTGAAGCACAGAGCCTTCAGTGAAGCCAGAGAGAGAAAAAGAGAGAGAGGGAGGGAGAGAGAGAGAGAGAGAGAGAGAGAGAGAGAGAGAGCTCCTTTCCTCTGTCTCCTGGCCTGAAAGCTCATCCTCTCATCACCATTGACACACTGCCCCAGTCTACTGCCCCTCCGAGTGAAACATCTGCAGCCAAACAGCAGTCACTTAGCTGGACAGTGCCAAGGCCCAGCAGCATCAGACTAACACACACTCACTCTCAGTGGGCAAGCTGGAAAACAAAGATTTAGATCTTAGCGGGCCTTGGAGGAGGCTGTATGTGAGGGACAGAGAGAGAAAGAGGGCAGAGAGACAAAAAGTGTAGCCAAGAGTTGGTGAAAAAATGTAATCCACAAAGAAAGTATGAGGTATGAGAGGAATAGAGAGAGCGAGAAAAATTTGAGGAGGTTGAGATGGGATAGGCCGCATGAAGAGAGCTGACAGAGTGAGAGAGAGGTAGAGGGAGGAAATAGCTGAGGAATGTAAGGCAGTAAATTGTTGGTGTCAGTAATGAGAGCTCCTGTCTCACTTGTGAAGGAGAGATGGAAGGATAGAGGGTTAGAGGGATGAAGGGAGGGTGTTAATGAGAAAGTTGAAGGTCATAAATTGCAGGTGATGTGGCTGCAGGGTGGGTGGAGGAAGAGGGGTGATCAAACACCATAAAAAAAAGGAAAAAAAAAAAGAAAGAGGGAAGAGAGTAGATGAGAGCGGGCGGCCGACCTTGTTACAGGCTAATTCATTCAACGGCCAGTAATGTGTCGCTCTTTCTGTTGGTGAATTACGCCAGGAAATCTGAATTACAAATGAGAAACGAACATGCCGTGGGCAACAGGAGAGGAGGAGAACGAACACCAGGAGAGAGAGGGATGCGCAGGGAATGCAGGAAGAGAAATGGACATGGAGAAAGAAGTGGTCTGGTAATTTCTGGTTTCTGGCGAATTGTTTGAGCAGAGACTTGCATCATTCAGCTCTGTTCCATTGAACTAATCTAACTCAACACAGTTTGTTCATTGTTCTTCATGTGAACCAAAACCTGCAACTTCAACTTCAAAAGAGCTGTAAATATGAAACCAGAGAAATATTATGACATTCCTACCACTCTCATCAGTTCCCTCGTTATTACAAATGCATGCGGTGCAGCCAAGCTTTGTTCAAACCCACAGAACTTTATTTTAAATTCCAGCAAAGATCCCAAGGTATCCAAAGATACCAAATATGTTCTGCTGAATTACAGCGAAGTGTTTATAAAATAAAGCACAAGAGATTTAGATATTTTCAATTTGATGTAATGGTGCAGCCATAAAACAATATTTCACTCAGTGTAAGTGTGATGTAGCTTCAGTGAAGCGTTGCAACAAGCAAATAGAGAACATATAGGTGCCGTTGTTGTACAATATGGAAAAAAAAGGGTGGGGAAATTTGAGAGAAAGTCATTGTTCAAGGGGTTAAAACAAACTGTACTGTAGAGCAGCCAAAGCTATTACTGTGTAGAGGAAAGACATTTGATAATGTGAAAGGTAAAGAGTTAAAGTGAAAAAAAAATCTCTGTTTACAGTCTGAGTTCCCTCTACAAAGTCAGACTTACCAGGGGGTAAGGCAGAGGTCTGCTGAATTTTCCCTTCCGGCAGGATCAAATAGGCTACCATCCCAAATTCAGCTGGAGAGTGGCAAAGAGAGTGCAGGCCGCTCCAAGCAAAGTTTCTTCAAATCTAGGCATTAGCATTCAAAGTGGAATAAAAGATACGGGGCCAGCTCAAGCCACTTCAGAAGTTCATGTGCTTAAGACTCTGGCTTTGAGGAGTTGGAGGAATGAAAGCTATCTAAAGCAGGGTTATGATCCATGGAGGAGAAGGAGGGAGAGAGGAAAGGGGAAAGGGAGGAAGGGATGGAGGGAGAGAAAGAGAGCAAGTTGGCTGCTCAAATGAGAAGGGCAATCACGGCTGATCAGGCTGACTGAACCCTTTAAGAACAAATGGGTAGATTAGCCAGGGAGCCAGAGTGAGAGCTAACATGGTAGCTTGAATGTGAGCTTAGAAATAGGAAGACAGAGAGCAAGATTGAGATTATTCAGGGAAACTGTAATGTAAAGAGGAGATATAAGAATAAAGAAATAGGAGAGGAGGGGAGGGAGAAGAATAAAATCCTAACTTGCCATTGAATTTCAGACATTATTCAATTCTCCTTTCATTAATAGATAGCCTATAAACAACACATTAACAGAGACAGGTGTTTGTTTTAATGTTTCCACTCTGGTGCCGCTAAAAGCTCGCTCAGACGTGTCTGTGTGTGAGAGTGTGAGTGTGTGTGTGTGTGTGTAAGAGGATCTGTCTGGCGGTGCTGGGGGATGCCTGGCCCCAGACACACTGCTCCCCCTGTGCTCTCACAGCTCCCTTCTGCTGTGCCAGCACTCTTTCCCTCCCCATCCCTCCATCCCACCTTCCCTTCATCCCTCCAACTTCCCTTCCATTTGGCTTTGATCTGGTATAGCCCCCATCACTTTTCCAGCAGCCAGCAGAGCAAAGTCCCCACATTTCATTCCTATTCATGCACTCAGAAGACAAAGCTAATGGGAGCCTGTGACAGATACTGTTGCAATCAAACAAAATACACAGCACAATGTGGGGTAGTTTGCAACACCAATCAGCACATTGCCAAATTGTTTGGACAGGCTTCAAGAAACACTTTGAAGCATGACACGGCAAAAATGCAAATTACCACCACCATTTTAAATGGCTGCAAGTATACGAACAGACAGGCAGGAGGATGAAACAGAAGTACTTTTCCTCTCCTGCTGAGCGACCATAAAGAGACTTATTGAGCCCTGATGAGAAGAGCCAGGGAAAGGGATGAGGAGAGGCAGGGCAGGCTGGGGAAGGATGCTCTGTGCTAAGGGGCGGAGTGGCTGTGGGTGGTGGATGGCGCGGCAGGCAGTCCATCAGCTCTATCTCTTGACAGGAGGGCCAGCAGCCGTGCTTTCCGCCCTGCACTGCCAGGTCCTCTCATTTCCAGCAAGGGGATAAATCAGGTCTTTATGGGCCTGGCCGACTGCACCGCGCCCCAGATGGATTATTAAAGGGACGTATAACTCAAAGAGGCCACTGCTCTCTAAGGGACGCCTGATCACAGTGCGACAGAGGGTGGGGTGGGGGGTATGGGTGGCCTCCCCTCTCCCACCTCCTCACCACCCACCCGGTCTGCCAGTCAGTCTGCTCGCCTGGATGAGCATCAGCGTGCCTGCCATCCTTCATCGCTCATCCACAAGAAACCTTGAGACCTCGTTCCTCTTACCTCCTCTCCTCTCTCATCCTGATTGTCTCCCCAGTCTCTCTTTTCCCCATTATCCTCTCCTTTTTGTCTATCTCTCCTTCCACTCCTCTTTCTAATCTTCCTCTTCTCCTATTGGTCCTATTCCTCTCTTTCTGTTTTGTTTGGGCGATTTTGTTGAAATTGCCTCAAATAATCCACTTTAGCAAGTAAGGGGGATTGTTACATTGATGGACACTGTAGGGAAAAACCTACGTTGTCCTGTCCCCCTTCTCTAACCATTGTCAGCCAGGAGATGTCTGCCAAAGAGATGAACACACTCAGACAGCCAACCATTGTATGCTAAATTGGCTTCCCTCATGTTTTGAGACACTTGGCTAGACTCCCTAATTCTCACTATTGTGATGAAAAAGATGTTTGGTCTTTCCTTCAGACGCCTATACTTAAAAACAGAAAAGGTGCCTAGAAAAGGTAAGTAGAGCCCAACACTAACTTGCAGAAATGATTCCCGGCCTGGCAACCAGCATTTGTTTTTTATCCCTGAAATTAAAACCTGGTTGTCATATTTCAGTGGTTAATATTTGGACTTATTAAGGTTTTATTTTGCATTTGGGTCGGATTCAACTTGTTTATTTAACAGTTTGTCTTTTTATTCATCTGGCTTCTGTCTGGCCTTGGACAGCTCTCCCTTACAAATGAGATTTCCTTCTCTTGGACTATGTCAAAACAATAAAAGAAAAAAATATTAAACAATATTTGCTTGTGAGGCAGTTTTTCCCATTTAAGTATTTCATTACTACATTTTAGGGTATGTATAAAAAAAAATGTATGATAATAGTCTTTACATCTGCAGAGATGCACGCCACATGTGGTGGACTTTGACACGCAAGTTTGCACAGTCAGTCAATAGAAATGCTGCTTTGGGTATACTGACCTCAAAAAGAAAGTGCAACATGATGGAATCTTGTTGTGGCAGAGTCATGTGGTTGTTCAGAGTCAAGATGGTTTATCAGAATACATGAATGAGCGTGGCTTGTCGTGAGCCATGAGGCGAGATTAGATGATTCAATTCATGCTTGTGCATAATGATTTGATAGATGATCCCTAGTGATACCAGCATGCTCGTAGCTAATAACCAACTAAGAAAGTTCAGTTTTGTCAAGTCTCTTCATTAAAACAATGTAGCCCAAATAACACTCACTTTTTTCATGAAGGTTTTTTTTTTTTTTTTTTTCACAGAAAGCATGGTTGTCACATGGGCAACCACACAAATAGTTGACAGTGACCCAAACTGAGATGCTGAATGCAACCAGGCAGCCATTACTGTCGAGCCTGGGTACCACCAAAACAGAAAAATAGCAGTGAGCCTTATTTCTTTGCTGGCCTCCTTTCCACTTACCTGTGATTATTGTAATGATACCAACTGAAGCCCACACAAAGGGCTTGTTCTCCGCTGAGAGGAGTGAAGTGGCTGCAATCTGACCCTGGAGAGCCATCTCTTTTTAGTCACTGCACAAGGAAAAACAACAGCATCCTGTGTCCTGGTGAGTCAGTAATTGCAACCGCCAATTAGACAGGAGCAGCTAAACTTCAAACGCACGACTCACATCATCAAGCATGTGAGTCAGATGAAGAGAAAAAGCGAGGGAAATAGAGAGTGAGAACAAGGAGATTGGAAGAGTGGGTGCAGTTTACCAGATGGGGAGCAAACGAGAGAGAGGAGATTAGAGCTGGAAGATGGAGAGAGGAGGGGAAGAAGAGATTTTTATAAGATGACTTGTGCCCTGCACTCTTTGTGCCGAGGTGTCTGAGTCTGCCAAAGCTTATGCTCATTTAGTCCCGCCTCCCCTCTCCACATCAACCCCAACCCTCCTCGTCAACATGCTCCCAATTTTAGTTTAAAGAGGACCCTCTCCATTTAGTTGCTTGTTTGTGTGTGTATGTGTTTCCATGTGTGTGAGAGAGAGAGGGTACATGCATACATGTGCATGTGCATATGTGCATGTAGGAGAACAGGAGAGAGTTTGGTCAGCTGTGGAAAGCAAAGCTGCCTGTATGTATGTGTCTCTATGTGTGCGTGCGTGCGTGCGTGCGTGCGTGCGTGCGTGCGTGCGTGCGTGCGTGCGTGCGTGCGTGTGTGTGTGTCTGTGCGTCCTTGGCTCCGCATGCATGTGAAAATAAGCCCTGGCCGGGGAGATACAGGCATTAGCAGAGATGAGCCGCTAATAGAGGAGGCAGTAATTGAAGTCTTTAAGAAAGTGAGAGGGGATTAATCGAAGTGAAATGAGCGCCACTGTCTGCTCCCTACACGCAGAGGGTTAGGCAGCGGGAGACAGAGCGGGTGGGGATGGAAGGGTTGGGGAAGAGGGAGAGATTGCAATAGACAGAAAGTGAGAGAGACAGCAGGAGAGGGTGATGAAGCATGGAGAAGGAAAACTGTAAATGAGGCCTTTTGGAGGCTTGAAGGGATTATCCAGCACCCAAAAAAAATCTTCTGGGCCTTTCTCCAGCCAAATGGCCTCACTAGAAAGACTGGGAGAGATTTAGAAGAGTTTGTTTAAGAGAGAGTCGGGGAAAACTGAAGAGAGCAGAATATCAACCAAGCATTTATTATAATGTCAGTCTGAGTGGGTGGATTACCAGGAATCGAGAGGGGTTGAAGAGTTTCAGTGCATACTACGTTCATGCAGATAGGTTGTGTATGTAGACTGATAAAAATTCAATGAAATGGGTGCATAAGCACACATATGCACTGTACAGCATTTCATCATTTTTATAGTTTAATAAGGTTGTTAATGAGAAGCAAGGCGAGAGAGAGAGAGCAAGATACATGTCCTGGGATTGCTCCTAGCTCCTCTAAACATGTTTTGAATCAGCATACATTTGCAGGATTAGAGGGGGAGAAAGGGAGAGAGCAAGAAAGAGGGAGAGAGAGGGAGGAAGGCCCTTTGATCTGCTTTTAATGGGCTTCAATCGTCAAGCCAGAGCTCCAGCCATGGAGCTCAGCGTCAGGGCCCACCAGAGCAGCGGCAACGGCAGCAGTCACAGCCATTGAACCTCCCGTCTCTTGTCAAACACAGTGCTAAGACTCCAACTTCTACAGTCAGCACGAAACTTTGCTACCACTCACTCCTCCCGCTCTGAATAGTAAATCCATTTCCAAAAGCCAGGGACTTGAATCCAATGGGAAGAAACCAGGGCAGCTAATGAAAGTGAAGTTGGAGCTCAAAGGAAAGACATTCAAAGAGCCATTACTATATTAAGAAGCCTTTTTTAATAATCCCCCCCTGCTCTTGATGCAGGTTTTACTATACGAAGGGGTTTTAAAGGGGCTTTCCCAAATGTTAGCCCCCCTCTCAAATTTTAGATGTGCTGTAAGTTTCAACTTTTGGAATGAGTCCTCTGTGTGTTATCTTGGTGTATTTTTTTTTTTTTTTATCAGATGGGCTCATTCGGGCTGGAGAATACAATGGCAGATTATCCTTCTCTTCAGCCTGAAATGAAGCTCTCTTAAAACAGCCCACCTAGCAAAGCAGAGTGAAGAGGCTCATAGCCATGGAAGTGTGATCTAGTTCAATAACGTCATTTAGTGGGGAAAGAAGTCAAAGAGTACCAATAAAATAAGCAGATCATAAAGTAAAGTTACCCTAAAAATTTTCAGCACTCGCTCATGGATAATGCAGAATCTCAGGAGTTATAACAAATTGGGTGCAAATCCTATTTCCCAAAATGATCACCTGGTCTAAACTGAGACTTACAATATAGAGTCCTGGAGTTGTTGAAAGTACTTTAGATTCTGGTATCCTGTCATATCAACAGGCATGTGCTTTAGATATGAATTTTATGTCACACATTTGAGTCCAGTGTGTGCCAGGTTTTGTCTCCCATATGGAAATATAATACACATATAAGGGATAAATACCCATGTATAAGCTGTATTTTAATTTGGCCCAATTTCATATATGGACAAATAAGTCTCACATATATTACAAATTCCATGCGTCCTGTGCAAATTTTTTGAGTCAGCACCTGCCACTGTCATATATGCATGTTGAGCATGTATGGGTGCATATACATGACCATAAAAGTTGTTCAAAATTGTTTAATAAGTTGTTTTCATATAGATGTTCAACATATATGGGATATGCATATACTGCCATATATTATACAGAGGGGGCAAATATGTTTAGTTAATAGATGATAATATGTGTTACAAATATGACAACATTTCTCACATATACGGGCATGTGTTCATATATTTAATTTTGGAATTTGAAAGCATGCCCTCTCTCTTCCACCTTTCCTGTCTCTCTTCCCAGTGTGTACTAGCTAATATAATATAAATTCTTCAAACGTACTCTATCAAAAATGTCTCAGCTTGATTTATTAAGTCTTAAAGCTCACTTCCACCTCTTCTATCTTTTTCTCCTCTTTTCTGGCACAAAGGTCACATACATGCTCAGCAAATTAATGACACTTTGCCAAAAAGTGGGTGTTGACTTTATTTCAGAAAATGTTCACAATGATTAAGTTAGAGGTGCGCTATAGAGGGAGTTTGTAAAAATACCGGTGTTTGATTCATTAAGTCTTTAATTCTTGGTACCCTGCACCCCTGCCCTCCGCGCTCCCCTTCCTCTTCTCAGAGCTGTGTGTCTCCTGGGAGAGATTGATGGTAGAGTGTGTTGGCTTGGCAGCGGCCACAGATTACAGCATGCAGGCCCCTCTGGGGAGGATGGCGGTTAATTGGCAGTGAACCATTAATCACGGTCGGCCGGCCCTTCATTACTGAGAGGAATTAACATCAGAGTGGACATTATCTTCAGCCAGGAGGCTGTAGCCATGGCCAACTAGGACACAGAGAAAGTTTGTTTCACCTAAAGATGATTGAAGAAGACTCTCATACAGTATTCCTGAAGTTACTAAGTGATACAGACAGACTCAACTGCAAACATGCACTCATTTTCAGCATGTGCACTTTTGTATTGTTAATGCCAGCAATCCTTCACATACACAACACTGTAGGTAAACCTATGTCCAGTTCTCATATCATAGACTCAAAAACTGTATCTCTTGTGTACATGTCATCACATGACAGTGTTTCAGATGTCTTTGGTACCTAGCTGAATCAGTGTCACCGCTGTTCAATTTGGAAATGACAAGGTTTATGTGTACAGCTCTCAGGCTCTTGACCTGTGTTGTGTTTATTTGAACCTGCTGAGAGCACTACATAGATGGATGGGATTTACTGCATCAAGTAAATCCCATCATGACAGTTCAGCTGTTTAAATTTAAAATGTAACTGACTTCTCAGCCACTCATAGCGCTAGTGAACAACGTGGGTCCACATACAGCAACAAAATAACTTACCACATTGTGGTGACATAGAACACAATACTGTGTGGAAAGGAAGTGATTAGAGCCCACACATTATTTCATGTTGCTTTTCCTTTTTGATCCTTTAATAACTATGTTGGCAGATGAAAGAGACACAGCTGATTTTTGGAGAGCAAAGAAATCAAAGCCTCTGTTGTTTGGAGAAAACTTGTGGATAAAGGAGTTAGGGAAACAATTGCTTACTGATGTCGATCTATTTGACTGGTAACTGGTGTAGCTTGTTGCTTGTGATACAGTCCTGTATTAAGCTGGAAAATTCTGGTAAATGTGTGTCAGTGGGTGAGGTAGCGGGCATGGTTATGTGAAACACCTGCAGCTCAGTCTGTCAATCGAATGATGTGGCAAGTGGTTCCTTTACAAGCCACAACACTTAGACCCAAATATAAATACTGTTGCCTTGTAAATATTGAGCATTAACCATAAAACACATGCAAAAAAATACAAATGCTGTTTGACCCAGTTCTGGTGTGCAGGCATAGACAGAGCACTCCTAGCTCATTCCCTTCACTCCCTCATGTCGAACGAGATGTTGATACTGCTTAACCAGGATATGTGTTCTGGTCTTCTCTGTCTGTTTCAGCTCCCACCGAGTCCCCACTGAGACCCAGCCTTGGTGAGTGTATGTTTGGTGACACACTATAATTTATATTCTAATCGTACAAGTAGTTATCTTGAGAAATGCGCATGAAAGTACAGTACAGATCTAGTCTAACTGTGAGCATATGGTGTGTGTGTGTTTGTGTGTGAAGCGGAGGTACATGGAAAGCATGCTGTGCTACGTGATGACTTTGACTCCAACCTGCAAGGAGAGCTGGACCCCAGCATCTGGTAGGTGAAAAGATTAAGACTTTTCCCTAATCTCATCTACTGGACTGCTGTCATTGTCAGCATATTAGAAATGTGCAAAGCTCTCCCTTTTTTGTCATAACTCTCTTCTCTTCTCTTCTCTTCTCTTCTCTTCTCTTCTCTTCTCTTCTCTTCTCTTCTCTTCTCATCTTTCACAGGTCTGAGTGCAGTAACTGTGAGGTGGGGGAGCAGTGTGGCGTGCTGATGCATGGCAGAGCGGTCACTTTCTGCGAGCCCTTCGGAGAGAGAGAGCTGGTAACTGCCATGTCTGACCACACTGCAACCGCTGTACATTTTACGGCCCATTGACCGTACAATCAAACCAGCCACTCAGTAGCCACAACCGCAACTGAATTACAGCATGCGATTTGTAGCTATAACCACAGCAAAATCTCATATTCAATCATTTGTGTGCCTACGCACCCCACATATAGCAATCATACTGTAGTAACATAAGGAGGCATGTCACACTTTTCTGCTATTGTAACCTTAAATGAATGCATACACAATAGAGTCAGGCAGGGTGATTTTTTCCATGTTTTATGTTACCATAGTTTTAGATGATTCTAACAGTATTGTGGAAATAATATTGCTTGGATGCAAGTCAGTCATGATGCAACACCTGGCTGTAGTACATGGTTGTAAAATTGCTCTATGTCTTGTCCTTACTGAAGCTTATTCTTCCCTGCCTGATCACATCATAGCTTACTGTGAATGACGAATACATTTTTATAATTTGACTGCAGTCATAAAAACATATGAATTTACATTCTCTTATTTCACCAAAGACATTTAAAGCTGTTCTGTGATTCTAAGAGTTCTGTTTTGAATGTTCTTCAAAGCAGCATCGCACACAATGTCAGCCCATGTGTGTCATAAAAGTCCAACAACAAGTGTCTAACAATTATTTAGGTGCACAAACTCATCTGGTCACCACCATGGACACAGTGACTTTTGAAATAAAACTGCATGAATTTGACAAATAACAACACAGTTTAACACACTGTTACTTCCTGCTGCCTTTTTTTGATTCATTGACAAAAAGAACAGAAATGGCTAAGGCAAAAAAAAATAAAAAAAATCAAATGAATGTGTTGTGCATTGAGTCAGCCAAAGCAAACTTGGATAAAACCAGATCACTGACATCACACACAGATGAGTTTTTTTGGAAACTGCTAAAGATGTGATAGGCTGGGCGTAAGTACACATGCCCAGATAGAACTGGTCTCCAGCCAAGTGTGTTATTACCCTAACAGAGGATAAAAACACAATCATGCTATTTTACCCAGCTTAAGCTGTGTCAAAATGTGAAAATTAGTAGTTTTTGTCTCTGGCTTTATTGTCATGAGCGTTTTCAAGTATAACCTGCTCAACCCTGATGCGCACAGGCAGCCTGGCACACACTCCGCATTCGTACAGTATACTCCCCCTTAAAGCTCATGCAGTTGCTTATCAAACCTGTACATGCCCTGGTTCTATCGTAATGAAGTTTATTCTGAACTGTTTATTCTGCTCTATGAGATGAAAGCCAGTCGGCAGCATAGAAGTGTTTAGTGCCTCGTGATTCTATTTATCTCTCTGATAAGCATTTGCTCTGTCTGTCACCATTCCAAATGTTTGATGCAGCTGCCTTGCAGCACTTGTGTCAAGAGCAACAAGCGTGCACATCCAGAAACACAGACACATTCACACACAGATGGACGGCAAAGACAAAGCCACCAGGAACAGGGGACACACACACATTCATGTACACACAATCTCTCTGTCTCTTTTTTTCACACTCACACACACATGCACACACAAACACACACATTTGTTTACAGAAATGACTCATGTGTCACTTGTATCTTCTTCTGTATTATTCTACTTATATCATTTTGCATTTGCTGTTGTAATAATTACCCACTGATTGATGCATTTTTCCAATTCATTTATCCCAGCACCAAATGGTGATTAATTCTATGTTAACTAAGTCAAGGCCAATTTTGACTTCTTGTCAGCAGCTGTGATTCTATCTGTCTGTCACAAATATCCATCTAGTGTGTGCAGAATATCTTTCAGTAGCTTAGTGGTCAAGGCTAACAGTTCACCCCCATTCATGTTGAAATAATTTGAAAAACTGCTCTGAAAGACTTAAGAGCTGCTGCACATCTGTAATTACATCTTGGTCAGCACTTAGCTTGGCATGCATGTTTGCTAAAATTTCTGTTTTAATCTGTTATAATTGCTGTGCATTAATATGTCTGACACTGAAAGCTCAAAGAGGTTTTTTGGGTAAGTAGGCCTAGCAGGAGCAGCCACTGAGTTTAGGTGTACACCGGGCTGAATAGCAGGTGCTCCCTGTGATTCTTGCTGACATGTTAAGAATGTGTTTCCTGTGTTTTCAGCCAGTTGTTCTTCCCTCCAAGCTGTAAGTTTCATCTTCATAACTTTCATAAATGTGTTGATCATGTCATCACTTGGCCTGTGTCTGTCTCCGCAGGTCACCATACCTCTGAACACCAGCACAGCCTCCGTTCTACAGTTCTCACTGGGTGAGTACTACAGCTCCACGCATGTCCAAGCTAACATCAGCAAGACGGAGAGTTACAGTATAGCAAATAGCAGCTCCATTTTATATAACAGGCTTGTATACACAGTGTCTTGTCATGTCTCGGAAGCAGTCATCTCTGGTGCGCTTGGATGTCAAGAGGACAACTAGTACACAGCGTGTTGCCGTATGCGTTTCTCGCTCTCTTCCTCTCCCTCTCCTATCACATTAATGAATCTTTTACAATGATCTGGAAAGACACCCAAAAGGCCATGGCAGAGTTTTTAGAGGTGTTGTATTTTTCATGTCCATTACAAGCATCCATCGGGTCTCAGGGGAGCTCGAGAAAAGAGGAGTACATACTGTAGCCCTCTCCCCATTTACTTTCTTGTTTTCTCTCTCTCTCTCTCTCTCTCTCTCTCTCTCTCTTTCTCTCTCTCTCTCTTTCTGTCTGGCTGTGCCACTGTTTGTTTCATTAATATGAGAGTCCATGTTGCTGCAGTGTTGTGTGTGGAGCGGAGCGGAGCACTGAAGCGGAGGGAGGTTAATATGCGACTATATTCAACTGGGATGGAGCAGCACGGCAGGACACTGTCGAAACGGACAAGACACAGCCTCTGCACATTGTCAGGGGGCTGCAGAAGCGAGAGGGGAGGGGAGAGGAGAGGAGAAGTGGGGACGAGGGGGTTAGCCTGCTTCCTCCATTAGTGACCTTTGATCCCCCTCCTACCCGCCACAGCACCCGACCACCTTGAATTTGCAAGCACACAAACAGATTCTGGTCACACACACAAACTTGGCAAACAAAAATGCACAAGAATGTGAGTACATGCGCACACACATACTCTCGCTGTATGTGGTCATAGCGCCTTGATCCTACATCAGCACTTCTTCTCACATCGCCCTCCCACCCCCGCCCCCCTCCCCTCTCTTGGCCAGCTGCTGACTCCTCTCAGCCCTGTTAAGCTGCTGATCTCTTAGTTCCACCATGACACTATTTAGACATCATTTTCCACTTGGCTAAAGAAGGGTGGGAGTACTCACCTAGCAGCAGACACCGTGGCTCGGGGCACACAGAGGATCATTCCCTATCTGATAAAATTAAATTGAAGGGGAAAAAAAGACGCCAGCTGACACATTCTTTAGTCATCCCCCCTTCTCTTGGGATTGAAGTGGTTTCGCAGTTTTTTTTCTGAATTGTGCACACATATTTTCTTAAATCCTACCTAATTTTCTCAAAACCCTAGCCACAAAAAAGACGAAATGCAAAGCCCGGCAAATACCTCGCCAAAAGAAACATTCAAAATCACGTTGTCTTTTCAGAACTGATATTTGCATTCAAATGAGGCACAAACATCAATGAATGAACAGATCTTCCAATGAACCAATTGCACATTGATGCATGTGCTCAATGGAAATTGCTACAGTGAATACATTCGGTCATCAGTTTGTGTTTTTTGTAAAGAATTTCATACACAAAGAAAAATCAAAGAGTTTTACATAAGGCATAAAGAGGTAGTTACTAACAAACAATGCATAAAAATAGAGTAGCATAAAAACAATAAAGATCAAAATGCAGTTTTAAGAATATTGACAATTTAAAAAGCAGTGAAGAGCATAAATGTTTTTAGCCTGGATTTAGAAGTAGTCTTACTTTGGGCAAGTCTCAGATCTGGAAGTTTGCTTCAACTATGAGTAGCAAAATAATTAAAAACTCAATATGTTTGTATTTAACTCTGGGAACAGTTACAGACTGACCCCAGATGACCTGAGATGAGTTAGTTGATGTTTCAAAAGCAGGTCAGAGGCGTATTTTAGCCCTAAACCACTGAGTGATTTATAGACGAGCAGCACTACTTTTAATCAATCCTTTGACACACTGGAAGCCGGTGCAGACATCTGAGAATTTGGTGTAATGTGCTCCGCTTTCTTAGTCTTTGTTAAAACTCTGAATGAGCTGTAGCTGTCTGAGAGCTTTTTGGGGAGACCTGAAGAAAAACCATTTGTAGTCCATTAGTACCATTAAGTCTAAGCTCCTGGAAATAAAGGCATGGATACCTTTTTTCTAAAGCTTGTTTGGACATGATTCACCTAATTCTTCATATATTTTCAAGATGATTATATAGGCTGAGCTTGATAATGACTTCATGTGGCTAAAATTAATATTTAGTCCATTATTAGCCACAAAAGTAGCTTAGTTACTGATTCCCTTTTCAGGCAGTAGCAGCTGTTGTGAAGAGATGGTTAACCCTTGATGGCTCACCCTTTCTCTTCCTCTACCTCTCTCTGCAGTGTTGCCATCCATCTTTCTCCAGAAGAGGAGAACTGCCTTTTGACCCTCTGCTCTGATTTGAAAATGATTTGAGGTTCATTAGTCAACTTTGGCTGTATCACCATACTGAAATGATCAGTTTGGCATTAAAACTAAACCATAATTGCAGAAATGGTTACTGAGTTGCGTTTGGCAGTTGTGCTCTCTGTGGTGCTCCCTGTATGAGAGTAGCATTTAGCAAGAAAGTAAACCAAGCCGATCAGATACAGTATGGAATAATCAGTGGTTCTCAACCTGTTGTGATCCACTGATTTATTTAACCCACTTTCTCCCCACTTCTGCAAGCTTAGATCTGTTTTATGTTCCATAGGGAGTTCTATAGTGCCATGTCCCTATGAAATCTATGTATGTGCAGCTGGGATTACTGATATCAAATGTGTTATGCAGCGGCTAACATAAGTCACGAGTCAAACTTATTGTTGTGCCGCATTTTGTATTCATGAGTTGTCCTGATCTGAACTGAGTTGGTGTACAGAAAGTCCAGAAAAACTGTAATCGACCAGGCTGTTGACTTGTGCGCAGTGTAACAGGAGTTTGCTGACTTGTTTACCTTTATCCTTTGTCCTGTGTTTGTGTGTGTGTGTGTGTGTGTGTGTCTGTGTGTGTGTCGTCTTCAGGATCAGGCTCCTGCCGGTTCAGTTACTCAGACCCCACCATCATCGTGTCATACAGCATAAGTGGTAATGGCAACACCTCAGATGACTGGATCACACTGGAGAAGATCAGGTCTCTCTCTCTCTCTCTCTCTCTCTCTCTCTCTCTCCTTCTTCCTCCATCCACACATCCTTCCTGCCGTCCTTCCATCTGGTATAAACACTCCCCCCTCGCTTTTTTTCCCTTTTTTCACACCTCCCCCTCTCAATTTGTCACTTCTTTGCTGTTTGTGTCCCTATGATTCCCCCTTTCCTCATCCCTGACTACCTCTCTCCATCGGCTCTCATAGCACAATGATGTGATCTTGACATTAACTGCAGCAGTGAGCTAAGCGCATGTTCTGCTATGGTGTGATCACAGGAACTGACGCATTTCTTGGTTGTTTTCAAAGCTATATGTTCAAGTGTGGCAAAAGCTCCCTTTTCTGTCAACACTGAACTAAATCACTCAGGCGCCATGTGAAATATGCCTCCGTTTTGGCTCTTGTAGCAAGTCGTTTCTCTCTATATCCAGCTATTTCAGTCTAATTTTGTCAATGGCAGCTTAAACATACAGGACAAACTCATCCTAAACCTCACACAGTAGCAGTATACAGCATACTCACACTCACCAACAGCCTTGTTTTATCACCTCCAGAGCTCCTACCAACAGCAGCACCATGGTCCACTTGCTTCCTCTGCCACTGCTCGCAAGGGCCAACGGTGTTCGGCTCCGCTGGTCTCAGGAGGCACCACAAGGTCCTGAGGGCTATGAGTCCTGCTGGGGGTTGGACAACGTGCTGCTGGTCAACGCAGCCCACAGACCCCCGCTCATGGAGGACACCTTGGACCCACCAGACACTGCCAACTGGCTCTTTTTCCCTGGAGCTACTGTCAAGGTGCCCTGAAATACCAGTGGCTTTTACAGTATGCAGGCTATGTACATGTTACTTGTGGCATTCATGTTGCATTCACACAGGGTCACAGTCCTGGCATTAAAGCCTTATGTTATATCCAGTCATATTAATACAGGAACAATCACTATTCTATTGCATGAGAGAGAGAAAGTCTGCTCCACTGCTTTGGAAAGTGTTTGACTGAATCCTGTTTCCTTATTCCAGCATGCCTGTCAGTCCGAGGGCAATGCCCTGTATTTCCATGGCAGCGATGGGATCGGCCACACCTTCGCCTCCACCAGAGACATTGACCTGCACCGTGAGGAGGGAAGGAGCTATTGGGAGGAGGACTTTGAGAGCCCACCCTCCAAGTAAGTCAAGACAGTGGTTTCAGTATATCCTTCACCACCTTTTGCTTTCTCCCAGCTGCCGTTTTTAAGATGGTGTTTTCCTCAATAGAGAATAATTTACACTATCCTATCCTTTTATCTACGTTCTTCTCAACCTAGGTTAACATTGTCCAGGTTATATGTGGGTTAAAGGAGGGATTTTCAAACTTTCACTGAGCTACAGGTTCCCATTCGAGCGGATTTTACCTCAGGAACACGGATATAGAAATATACTCTGGTTTGTTTTGAGTATTAAATTGTTTAGATGTCATATTTTATCACTGACAAATAGATTTAAAGTGATGAGATGAAAACTTAACATTTAAATAAGTAACTGTGAGGGAACTTTCTCTGTAGCTCTAGGTCACATTTATTCTCCATGCTACCAAGGCAAAAAGTCTGGGTCATGCCAGATATAGGGAGTCCAGGCAGATTGATGCCTTTCACAAACACAGAGCTATTGACCTCTAACATATTTAGGTAAGATATGTCTTTTAAATAAGGTATGCTAATGAGCAAATCTCAAAAATGATGTGGTACTACACCGTGTTCGCACCTGCAGCCTTCATACTCTCTTCTCCTCAGCTGAGCATCAATAAACATCCTTTGTGTAAGACACCACAGTCTCCTGACATCTCCCTCACTCTAAGAGTTGACCAGAACCTCCCACATTTTTGTCACAATCACACACAGCAAGCTGGCCAGCGCAGCTTCATTTCAGCCCTCTTCAAAACAACAGAAATGTTGTTTCTTTAGAGTCTCAAGACATGCAAAAAAAAAAGGTTGCAAAATGTCTCCAAAGAGCATAATCCAAAATCTTATAAAGGTACCTGATGCAAAATTGCTCATTCACTGAAGACCAGTCAAACTATTAATGAGTTGGACTGGGAACCATGCAGACTCAACTATCAAATTATTTGTTCATTCCACTCTTTTGATTTGTTTTGTTTTGTTTTTCCCATCACTTGACACTAAGTGGCCATCACCTTTAAAATAAACCATTGCACTGTGGGTCCAAACTTATTTTTCCAACAGCATTTTTTTTTTTTTTTGGGTGAATTGCTCCTTTAATGCGTGGGTGGGTAGTTTGGTTTTAGCACCAGGTTACATATTTGCCAGGAAAAACAGAATTAACATGGAGAGCAAGAGGCTGCTGCGAGATCAGCACTCTGGTATGCTTGTGTGTGCGTGTGTGTGTGTGTGTGTGTGTGTGTGTGTGCATGCATGCGTTTTGACACCTGTCACTTGTTATATGTCAAGTGATGAACCATGCAGTGTGTGGCACAGGTTCAAGTCTAGCTGGGGACTGACACAGGTGAATGCCATGCCTCTTACTGCTACAGAGACAGCAGTCCATCTGTTCAGAGTAGTAGACACACACATACACACACACACACATACATACACATACACATACACACACTGGAGAGCAGGGAAACACTGTCAGGAGCACTGCAACAGAGTGAAGGAGATAAAGGGAGCGAGGTGATATATACTGTTACCACCAGGAAGTAATTAACGGGGCCTCATGCACCAACTCTGTCAGTGAGTACATTTTTCCATTAATGAGAAGGGCCTCAAACCGGAGTGTGTTTCTACAGCTGCTCCACACCCCCACTCCTTCCTGCCCCACAACCACATGCTGCACCGTATGCTAGCTCTCACCCACTAGGCGGTATATAGGCTGACACGTGTGTGAACTAAGCAGGGGGAGCTTTTGCTTATAGTAGAGGTTCACTCCACTAAGTGTCATTTAACCCAACATTGGCTGTGACAGGGACGCACCGGCCGATACGGAGCACAGCAGAAGAGAGGGAAGAGAGGAAGAGGGGGAAAGGAGAGGGGAGAGGGAGAGAAAACGGGAGGGAGGGGGAAATAGAGGAACACAGGAGAGGGATGACACACTGAGTTAACTGCTGTCAATGCTAATGAGGATCCTCTCTCCACTGTGCAGAAATGTGGCTGTGGGTGCCTGTGTGTGTATGTGTGTGTGTATGTGTGTGTGTCCTGCATATATACAGTGAGTCCTTTTCCAGCTCATTTATGTTCTATCCCTGTGTTGTGTGTTTGTTTACCTGCAAGGTGTGAATTATGTCAACTGTTTCCTGACTCCAGTAATGCTCCAGAGGGAGATGCTGTGTAAAAGAGGCAATCTTTAAACATAAGTGTTAGCATCCTGTAGTCCCTGTGTGTGTTTGTGTGTGTGTGTGTGTCCTATGTCAGTGATTTGGTATTAATATATGGCTAAATTTAGGTGCTAATTACAGCCTACAAAAGGTGCAACTCTTTGCGATCTCTTTTTTCATTCTGTTGACAAAGTGGAAATGCCATTTATACTTGTTACTTTCGGGGGAATTTCAGGGAATTCTTCCTCTCTAGCCAATGAGTATGAAAATATTTGGAGAGGCGGCCTCAGCGTCCGTCATTATCTATGGTCACATCACTTTGCTTTCAGTGCCGCCTTGTTTTATTGAAGGACACAGTTGTTGTGACTTTGAAATGTGCTACAGTTGCCTATGTCTCCAGTGAAGTTAGCAGTTAAGCTGTGATGAATATTTCTGAACTAAACCAAGCGTTTTGGCTATATCTATCTGCCCCTGAGGATAGATAGTTTTCCAGTGTTTTTTGGCAGTAACTAGTTCCTTTCCTTCGCCCTCAAGGACTGTGGATTATTTCCTGATATCTGTGTCATTGTTTTTGGAAAGTGATGTTCGTGTTTTACGTGTTCAAGCTCCACAAAGGAATAGCCATCCAGCCCCACTGTTGTGTGGTGCCAGGAGGAAGATTGAAAAAAGCCAAACTGGAAACCCTGCCAAATCACACAGAAGTCATCTGGGTGAACAGAATGCACTGGGGACAAGTTGAAAATATCTCTTTTTGTATTTTGTATCATAAAAATCTAAGAGTTTTGCTCACAAAAAAAAGTTATTTATGCTTTTTACAACAGAATCATGAATGTTGAAGTATGAAATTTTGCAGGACAAATTTCAGGTAACATTTTTCTTCTAGTGTCTGTAGAAGCTAGTCAAGATTTGTTTTTGCAGCATTAACACTGTGTGCCTGTGTATCTCTCCAGCTGGGACATAGAGGGGGCTGACTATGGGACCCAGTGTGGGGAGATTGAGTCGGGCTCAGCGCTGGTTTTTGAGAAGGAAGGCCGAAGGAAAGTGTGCACACCCTACCTGGACACCACATCCTATGGAAACCTCCGCTTCTACTTCACCATGGGTATGCATTCATAATCAGGCGCACTCTTTTATGTATTGCATCATAATAGTTAAAATTTTGTAAGGGTTGGTAGGCGTTTGCATTTCTTGAACCAAATCAGCGCAAATTATCAGTCAGATTTTTTAGCTCTTTCGGAATTCATGATGAGTCAGTCGATTTTGTTCTGATCCTTTTTTTTAATTTGACACTTGCGGGTTAGCACAATGCACTTGTCTTTGGCTTTGTGACAAGGCACTGACATAGTGATAAGGGAGATGTGTCTGTGTCTAGGTGGAGGCGAGTGTGACCCAGGAGAGTCCCATGAGAATGACGTGGTGCTGTTTGGGCGATCTGAAGGGAGGAGGGAACGCGTGGTGCTGGACACCCTTCCATACTCTTCTTACAGGGTGAGACACGTGCAGCATTAGCACACACACACACACACACACATACACACACAGACATGCACACAGAAACAATTGCTCTATTTCTCTCTCTATCACACCACCTCTCCCTGAACCGCACATATGTATTCAGTTCAAGCAACATAAAAATGAAGAATTATTGCAAAATCGATTCATTTTTAGTGGGTACCAAAAATTCAATCACATACTTTTTTTTTTTTTTTTTTTACCCCTGAAAACTATATTTCACAATGATTGCAATTCAGGTGGCTGAAATTTATTCATTTTGAAGAATACGAAATGGTGATTATCTACAAAGTTTTTTTTGACTCTGTGAACTGTCTGTTATATCCTGTCCCAACATTGTGCTTCAGTGGAAATATGTTAAATAAGTGAGGCACTATAGTACTAGGGTGTCTTTTGGTCCTTAAAAGAGAAATGCATGTCCTCTCTGTTCTGATCTCTGCACCTGTCTCCCTCTCCCATCTCTCCTCTCCCAGACTCCTAGGGTGGTATCGGTCGCCCTGCCCACTGAGCTGCAGACCCCGGTCACCCAGTTCTGCCTGGAGCAGCGGTCACATGGAGGCGCCTATCGTCATGTATGGGCAGTGGACTTCATGCAGCTGCTGCCTGTGCTGCCTGGCACCCACACGCATGTTGCCCAGTTCTCCATCAACCTAGGCTGTGGCTCCTACCAGCCAGCCAACAGGTGTGACACACTTTAAAGCTGTGCTAGGCAATGTTTTTATATAAAAACACAGACAGCTTATCAGCCTAAAAACCATGAGGAACCTTTTCTGATTTCTCAGATTTCAAACATTAAACAGCAGAGGGGAAGTGACTGTGGACAAAATGTATTAACTGTGACCTCATTTCATTATCAAACAAACCACTTTTACAGTGCTTTTATTTGAAAATCAGTGCTTTTATTGAAAATCAGTTTATGCACCTGTGATGTTGAGATGAGACATCCTCTGTTCTTTTTCTTTTTTGTTAGTGTCAGTCTGGAGTTTTCCACCAACTATGGCCGTTCCTGGTCCCTGCTCCATACCGAGTGTCTGCCCGAGCTCTGCGCTGGTCCCCACCTGCCTCACAGCACCGTCTACTCCTCTGACAACTACAGCGGGTATGAATGTGTATGTGTGCATGTGTGTGTGTATGAACCTGTTATGTCCAAATCTGCAACTGATCCTAAGTATGTGCTGTAACCGTCCTGCCTGTTTGTGTCTTTGCAGCTGGACCAGGATCTCCATCCCTTTGCCCAACGCTGCCCTGACAGAGACCACCCAGTTCCGCTGGAGACAAACTGGCACTGGAGCTGGCAACATGTGGGCCATAGACAATGGTTAGAGTTATACATACAGGACACACAGTACACCTAGGCTCATGAAAACTCATTGTTTCTCTTGTCATAAATTGGCCCAAAAGCCATCCTTTGGGTCCCAAGCCATCTTTGTAGTTTACCCAAGAAGCAGATGGTGGAATGCGCATAGGGTCACCAAGCAATTTTAATAGTTCTGATAAATTAAAAATGTGAAGGCTTTTTTCAGTGGAGGACAATATAATTTATGTACATCTGTGTCTGTTCAGTGTATATTGGACCAGCTTGCCTTCGCTTCTGCTCTGGGAGAGGACATTGTTCTCGCACAGGCTGCAAGTAAGGACCATCTTGTTATTAAACTGAATAAATCCAATATCACTACATGGGAATGAGTCTACTCATTACTCATTTAATGCCTAGCAGCACCAATCACCATCCAAAATTAATCAAATTGTATTATGGTTATGATTTATTAATGGGTATTCATTATCTTTTTCTTTTTTTTATATCCCACACTCTTTTAACATCTTACATCTCTCCTCTCCTCTCCCCTCCTTTCCTCTCTTCTCCTCTCCTCACCTCTTTTCTTCTCTTCTCTCCTCTCTTGACTCTCACCATTTTTTTTTTTTTTTTGCTTTCAATTTGTGCTCCTCTTTCCTTCCATCCTCCCAGATGTGATCCAGGCTTCAGTGGTCCAGCATGTGAACTGGCCTCTCAGACCTTCCCAGCTTTCCTGTCGGAGGGTTTCTCCAGCCCACGCCTTTCCTCCTATCACAGCTTCTCATCTCTTCGAGGTGCTGAGGTCAGCTTTGGCTGCGGGGTGCTGGCCAGCGGCAAGGCGCTGGTCTTCAACAGGGACAGCAGGAGACACCTGGTCACTGCACCACTTGACAGTTCCCAGGCCAGGTAACTACAACTGTTATACACAACAGGATATTAATTTGATTCAAATTCAAGTTTATAGTCTCAAAGAGCTTTACAGGCCAAACAGTTTAGAAAACATAATGACGCCGTCTGACCTAAATGCTCATAGTGGGCAAGAAAAAACTCCCAAAAGGAATTCTTGGAAAAGATCACAGAGAGAGGGAAGCCCCTTCCAGGTCAGCCAGGAGTGCAACAGATGCCGAGGGGGCATTTATCAGCTCAAATCAAATGAAATCAAATAAAAACAAATCTAACGCATCTAATCAAAAACAGAGTATGACAGATATAAAAGCAGAAACAGATGTTTCATCGATCCTTGGAGGGAAATTCTCTCTTTGGCTGCGCCCTTCCAGTGAGGTCAGACTGCAGGGTGAACAATAAAGGGAGCTGGTAGGGATTCAATGCCTTGCTCAAGGATACCGGAGCAGGGGTGCCTCTTCTCATCACAGTGGTTCAAACCCAGGTCCTCCAACTCTGCTGCTCGCTGTGCATATAAATATACACTTATTACCCATAAATACATATATAAAAATATTGTAGACAGACCAAAGGGATCCCACAAGTATGTTCATGTTCAAATATACACCCACAGCACACGCAGGCCCGTATGATTTCTCTGATTTGTTATCAATAGATTACTTTGCAAGAATTGTCTACTTTCAGTCAATGAACTCTCTAATGTCCTTCCCTCTTCCCCTCATTCTCTCTGTTCCTGCTCTCAAAGTTTCATTGTGATTAAGGGGATTGCTGCATATGAGAGGAGAGATGAAAGGACAGAGTGAAAGTGAGAGTGAAAAAAATAGAGAGAGAGAGAGCGATGTCAGAGCAAAGTTAGATATGGCATCTGTGTTAGATTGATTATGCCTGTTGTGGCTCTCTCTGTGCCACCTGACAGCCATATTTAATGCCAGTTTCCTGGCTGATTGAGTGAACAGCTGTCTGGAAGAGGAAACTGCAGTGCTAATGAAAGCGCAGGCAAGCCAAGGACAGAGAGAGCTAGGGGAGTGGCTGGCAGTCTTAGACAGAGGAAACTATTATAAAACTATTATACATTTCATATTAGTGTAGACATTAATTTCTTATCCAAAACATAGGCAAACACATGGGGGCATACCAGCTATGAGGAATTGATTATGCATGGATACATGGATACAAAGTCTTTTTTACACTCTTTCTCTCCATCCACCTCCTCTCATCTAATTTCGTCCTTATTCATTTAATCATCCCATCCGTCATCCTGCCACCTCCCTCCCACCTCTCGGCTCTGCCTGACTGTCTGTTTATCTACCCTCCTTCCCCCCTCTCTCTCACCTCTCCTCCCTGAACTCGCTCTTGGTCACCTTACTTTTCTGTCTTCTCGTTTTTCAATCTGCCCTTTTCTCTCTTTCTGTGTCACATCATTTTTCTTGCTCTATGTCTGTCTCACTTGCCGCCCCCCTTTTCTCCCCACCTGCCCCCCTCTCCCGCTTCCATTCCCGTTGCTTCTCTTTGCAGGTACCTTCAGTTCACTCTTCGACTGGGTAGTCGTAGCACCCTGAGCTCATGTCCTGCCCCCGACCAGCCAGGAGAGGGCGTCCTGCTGCACTACTCCTCAGACAATGGCATCACATGGACCCTCCTACAGCACTATGCTTACCAAGGCTTCCATGAGCCAAGGTACATCTTGTGTGTGAGTGTGTGTGTGTGTGTGTGTGTATGAGTGTGTGGGTCCACAGAGACACTATAACTCCATTAACACACGTATTTGCCCTGCTAATGGCGTGCTGGAGGTGCAATCCATTGGGAGCTATTGAGTCAGTTTGTGTCATCTGTGTGTGTAATGAAGACAAAGTGGACTGAATTTAAACTGCTCTCCGAGCTCTTCATCAGCACGAGAAAGGCCAACAGGGGGTAATGAGTCAAGGCCAAGGTCTCCACAGCCATCCGACCTGTGAGTGCATGTGCACATAACTTTTGGTGTGCTGGTTTGCACAAAAATACTATAAATACTATATAATACACATGGACTTCATCTGAGCCTATGTAAGATAGTTTTGTATTCTGTTGTATTCTGCAGGACAGTACTGATGAAGCGAAAAAGTAATTTTTGTGGCCAATAGAGTAGTGGAAGGGCTTGCAAGTTCCATTTCTTTTTTTCCACAATTTTTTCTGCATTTTGTATTTTACTGTTTCCTGGATGTGTAAAAAAATTCTATAGGGTTATGTTATGGCCATCAGTTTTACACAAAATGAGTTACCTTGTAAATGTCTCAATTTCTGAGAAATCACGTTTTTCCGTTGGCTTGGTATGTCAGATGGCATGAAGTATTACAGTACCTGTGAGTCTCAACAGCCATTACAGTCACTAAATATATTTGAATATATTGAATATTATATTATTTTGTATTCCAGATTAGTGGTTAAACCTGGAAATGAAATACTGCACTGTAGTTGCTGAAATGATCCAAACATGTCTGTATCAATTTAGCTCAAAGCCACAAAGCTCAGCTTCACCAGCTCAGGTAACATAACTTTAAGCTCAGCAACTAGCTGTTCTGCTCTGTGAGACTTCTAATTGACTTATCTCCCATCTCGTTTTTTCTTTTTTTCTTTTTTTTTTTTTAACAAACCTGAATTATTTGAGCACAGTTGCTATTTGTTTGTTCTGATGAGCTTCATGCCAATCCAAGTGTTGGAAATGTTCAAACAGGCCATCATGTAACATTGCATTTGGGAAAATGATTGGAATTTTTACTCCCAGAATCCTGGCCACCTTAAATAACCCCACCCACTTTTAGTTTCGGTAAAGTGGATTATTAGAAACAGTAAAGCCTGATGAAAGACAACATAGTTGTAATTGTTGGTAACACTGTCCATCTGCATTGCATCAGAATCTATATAACATTATCACAAGGTTATATGATATTCAAACAGCAGACCATGATTATATGGTCAGAGCCTGAGTCATAGTGCACATACAGCCTCAGTGATTAAGTCCAGATGGACTGGTTGGCATCATGGATGACTCCATCTCACCATTCTCACATGTCTGTGGTTGTTAGCCATTGTTATAGTATAATGCTTTTTTTTTTTCCTCATTAGGATTGTGTCAGTGGAATTGCCCCCTGGTGCTCGTAAGTTTGGGGTGCAGTTTCGCTGGTGGCAGCCCTACCATTCAGGCCGTGGCCATGATGTGTGGGCGCTGGATGAAATCAGCATGACCTCTGTGTTGTTCAACACCATCAGTCTGGATTTCAGCAACGTGCTGGACGTCACCCAGAGCCTTGGTTTCTATCTTGGTCATGTCCAACCCTACTGTCAGCATGACTGGACTCTTAGGTTAGACACTCAGTTCCCAGAAAACATACTGGTTTATGTCACACTTGGCAATGGTATTTCTGTGCTTTTGTTTGTAATGAGAAAATGTGTTCAAACATGCATGAATAGTTTACCTTTATCAGTGTGGACTTTTTTAGTATTTAGAACAGAAGTTTGCTATCCCTTCTCGCTATTTAGTCTATTGGATATAGTGTACAGCAGCTAAAATGCAGTATCTTCTCTTCCTTCATCTCGTCCTGCAGTTTCTCTGGCGAGCCCAGCCCTGGCTCTAGTATCCGTTATGTAGAGACCCAGTCCATGCAGATTGGAGCCTCCTACAGCCTG
This sequence comes from Myripristis murdjan, assembly GCF_902150065.1. Taxonomy (NCBI): domain Eukaryota; kingdom Metazoa; phylum Chordata; class Actinopteri; order Holocentriformes; family Holocentridae; genus Myripristis; species Myripristis murdjan. The sequence continues at coordinate 16,492,990 of NC_043985.1, read as the reverse complement.
CAGTTCTCATTGGTCATGGGCTGTGGCCGTGAGCCCTCTCCCCACATTGACACCCAAGTCCGCCTGGAGTTCTCCACTAACCATGGCCTCACCTGGCACCTGGTCAAAGAGGTAAGGAACATGGATCTAGTCACCCTTGGCTCCCCCATGTGAAGTGATTACAAAAGTGTTATCCTTTTTGTTTTCACAGTCTGACTCATACCTTTGTTTTTGACTTAAGGGAAAGTTGTAGAAGTCACCCTGGAGAGAGGCGAGGAAATGTATCATTTATTCATGATCATGAATATTGATTTATCCATTAGAGCTCCTGTAATAATGTGTAAATAATGATAGTCTTTAAATGTGGCACTTTGTTTCACATGAGAAATTATCGCAATTACTTTTTATCATCCCAGTATTAGCAAATACATGGTAATACTTGAATCAGCAAGCAGATTATCTTGCCATGATTCAACAAAGATTTCTGTGATCACGATTGGCTCATAAATATTCATAAGGCGCCAGAGTATTTGCCAAGATTTTTATTGCCTTTGGAATTGAATAGGGCGTAATGAGTCTCCCATCAGTGCATTCTCTCTAATTCTCTCATGTGCATGAAAATGCAGTCATCTGGTAAGTGCAGACTGTAACTCCCTAACTGTCCTGTACTGTTAATACTCACTTGTCTTCTTATGTTCAAGGTCAAAGAGATTCTTTAATCTTGCATTTTCCTCACAGTATTTTTAAGAGTCTCCATCATTTGAGAAACAGGGCTCTGATAAAAAAAATATTACATGCATGGAAGTAAATGCTTGTCAACATCTTTATAGCATCAATTTAGAAGAAGCACTGTAATCACTGAATTTTAAGCTGTGAACATCAAGCAGTACTTTTTTTCCCCTCAAAATGGATGTGTATTGTTTTGGAATACAACTCATCATTTCTTTTACCTAGGCCTGTCTGCCTGGCATGCCCAGCTGCTCTGAGTTTACAGCCCCCAGTGTCTACCACCCATCAGAGTTCAAAGACTGGAGGCGTATCACCCTTCCTCTGCCTCAGAAGACATGGTAGGTAACATACATGTATGCCTCATGAATAGGAAATAAGCAGTCACATCCAGACACACTCATAACCACACAAGTGTTAACACCCAACCTATCCACACATACACATGCGCACACACACACCAACTCAAATAATCACATAAACCTTTACCACTGCACACACTGTGACCCCCACCTCCATTTCATTCCTCCACCCACTCCTAAATAAAGGTGATCTAATCTTATTCGTTGTATGATGAGAGGTCGTGGGGTCATGGCAGTAAATGGTAATGAAACATTCCTGAGCAGCCTGGTGTGATCAGGAGGAGGTCTGGGTCGATATGCGTCACCGAAGCAGCAAACCAGGCTGCCTCCCTGCCATATAACACACAATATACCTGTCTGTCTGCACTTCTCCTCTCATTCATCATCACTGTGCAGGCAGCACCTTGAAATACACTCACATACAGCGCTCACATAAACATGCACGCGCGCTGCACACAAACACACATTCACACGTACATACTGTCAAACCACCGGGATGATAGTATTGCCCTCTGACGCACACACATTTCACACAACTGCAGAATCTATACACACACACATAGATGCAGGTGATAACATTAATCTGTAACTGCCAGAACATTAAATCCACAAATCTGTATCTCCAGCTGAAGAGAAACAGGATTTTCAATATAATGTGATGATGTGGTTGACACACGATTGATCACTGTCAGCAAGGTGATCTCTGAGTTCTTGTTATGCATTTTTTAAATCCTGATATCTCAAATGAATTTTCACATCATTATAATTCAGTGGTCAATACAGAATACAGTTTACAACACCTGCTTTTTAGCCCATGCATCCCTCACACCCCCACCTCTAATGACCCTGATTGGGAATAGAAAGCGAGCATAGAAAATAGATTGATGGATGGATATTCAGTTGATAAAGAATTGCAATTTTTTCGTCTGTCTATGCACGCTTAAATTCAGCCAGTATATATCTAGTATGCCAACACTGAAACAGATGCAAGATTACTTCCTTGGGCAGAATTAATTAATTAATGTTTCTGTGTTCGTCCTGTGCTCAGGTCCAGTGCTACGCGGTTCCGTTGGATCCAGAACTATTATGGAGAGCAGGATGAGTGGGCCCTGGATGACATTTACATCGGCCAGCAGTGTCCTAACATGTGCCACGGACACGGCTGGTGTGACCATGGACACTGCAGGTCAGGCTCCATGTACACATAAACATGAACATAAACACGCGCATCAAATTTGAGGTGAAGTTGGTCTTTTGTGGTGAGTTTGTTGCTGTTTCAAAATCATAAATATCTCCGGGGGTGAGCATAGATTCAAGTTCTTGTCAGTACAACTCCCCCAACCTTCATTGTTTCATTTTGTTCCGCTCCAGCCCCCAGCTTCATGCATTATCCCTGAACACGCATTAAATTTTATAACGCCTGCATGGTGTGGAAATTAGAAACACTTGACATCATGTATAGCGAATGATTTATTGAAGTGGTACAAATGCCACAGAATAATTTATGAATGCTGACAAAACTTTCGAAATCAATATCACAACAACTTGTTTTGTTTTAAGTTAGAAGAAAATTACAGCTAAATTCAACAGTTGATCAACAGTTGACCATTTTACAAGTCCCTGTCTTTGAATGTTCATTAAATTGGGCATATAAATGAATCGATGCCATTTCTAAGTGGCATGGATTCTTCAGTAAAAGTCTGTTACTTCAACTCACCTCCATACCTTTTTTTTTTTTTTTTTTTCTGAAACAAGGTATGACAGCCAATCACAAATATGCCAGTAATGTGTCAGTCAATCATAAAGGTGTTTGGAATTTTGGTGGAATCATTTATCATTTGTCCTTGCCCGGTGCAGATGACATCAATAAAGTGCATGGTTTGGTCATGAAAAAAAATCCAAAGTACGTGAACAATAAATCAAGCACACCCTTACAAGCACTGGGTATGTTTAGGCAGTAAAGATTCACAGCATTATGCCAGAGTAACAGAACAACACAAGAAAGTGGCACAGCTTGTTTGACCTGCTGTCCGTGTTGTTAGAATAAAACAGATCATCATGAAACATCATGACTCATTTTGTAAGTCATTTTGTTTTGGAGATTTTGCAAGAAACAACTGCGTGTCTGACAACGCCCAGCATTTGATATCAGTCAGCTGCAGCAGAAGATGAATTTAGCCAGTAACTACACAGTTTTGGACAGAAAGTGGGGTTTCCTCCTGCCCAGATTAAAAGCCCACAGGTCTGTGCTGGGCACAAACACACTGGAACAATTTATGAGAAATTCATAAGAAAACTAACTGTTGTTTATGTGGAGCAGATGTGTTTTCTTGTTAGAAATGTGATCGTGACGGGTTGTATGTGTGTTGTTCCATCTTCCCGGTACTGTGTACTAGCACTGAAAATTTTAGTGGTGTGGAGTACCAGACTATACCTATTTTCACCCCTGAATATCTCTTGGTGTATGTTTGTGAAATACATTTTGTTGAACAGATAAAGCTCAAACTTCAAGAACTAATTTGGCCACTGACTGTACATCCATACTTTAATATTTAGAGTGATAACAATGACCTATTCTCTCTCAAAGGTGCGATGATGGCTTCTCTGGAACAGATTGCCAGCCCTCCTCTCCACTTTCCTCCAGTGTGCTCTCTGACTTTGAATCCCAGGATGCACTGCTGGCCACATGGCAGGAGGTGATTGGTGGAGAGGTGGTGACCCCTGACATGGGCTGCGGCGTGGTCTCATCCGGGTCCTCCCTGTACTTCAGCAAGGTAGCACAACTGTGGCATGAGTTTCAAAATCACTTGTTGTTTCCAATTCTGGTCATGTTTTTTTGTATTTTACTCACAAATTTGTGTGTGTGTGTGTGTGTGTGTGTGTGTGTGTGTGTGTGTGTGTGTGTGTGTGTGTGTGTGTGTGTGTGTGTGTGTCTGTGTGTGTCAGGCTGGGCTGAGGCAGCTCGTGAGTTGGGACCTGGACACTGAATGGGCAGAGTTTGTGCAGTTCTACCTGCGTGTGGGTGGAGACTGGGCGGAGTGTAACCAGGCAGACAGCAGGGAGGAAGGAGTGCTGCTGCAGTACAGCAACGACGGAGGCATCAGCTGGGGCCTCATCGCCGAGATGTACTTCACTGACTTCACCAAGCCACGGTGAGACACACAGAGAGAGGAGGAGCAATGATTCTTGCCTTCCTAACCAATAAACATGAAAAGAGATGAGATAGGATGAGATGAGAAACTGATGAGATGAAATGAGATGAGATGACATGAGGTGATGTGAGATGACACAAGGTAGTAATTTACATGTTCATTTATCTTTCACCTCTGAAAGGGAGTGAAAAGATAAGCAACAACAAAAGGCAAGGCAGGGCAAGGGAGTGACAGAAAATCTGCACACTAAAAAAGCAATTATTTGTTCAGACTTCATGAATAAAATGAAAAGTTTGCAACCCTTCTCCACTTGCTTTTTCCACAGCTTTGTCCACTATGAGCTGCCCTTGGCGTCCAAGACCCCTTCCACAAGGTTTCGGTGGTGGCAGCCTCTCCACTCTGGGGACGGCTATGATCAGTGGGCCATCGATGATGTCATCATTCTGTCAGAGAGGGAGAAACACATCATCCCTATGGCTAATCCCACTCTGCCACAGGTCAGGATCTGCTTCTTGTGTTGAAATGGAAAACATCAGCAAGACCAGGATCACATAGTTGCTATGTCTTGAATCTTTTCAGACTTAGACCCATTTTTCTCATGTGTGATATGTCCTGTAGACACAGGAATCTGTTATACAAAATGTTACACTCAACTCCCCTGTCTTGCTTGTCTGTAGAACTTCTATGAGAAGCCGGCATTCGACTACCCTCTGAACCAGATGAGTGTGTGGCTGATGTTGGGTAATGAAGGTATGGAGAGGGAAAGCAACAGCAGCTTCTGTGCCCCCACTCCCTCTGCCATGGTGTTTGGACGCTCTGATGGGGATAGGGTGGCAGTCACCAGGGACCTGGCACTGCGCCCCGGCTACACCCTTCAGTTTAAGGTACTTTTCAGAGGGTTGAAGCAACTAAGTAGATATATAATGCCACACAAAGGTGAAATGTACTCTAAAAGGACCACACATAGCTTTTTAACATCTGTAAATCATTAGCACATTGTATTTACATTATGTGCCAGCAGGTCCAATTCCACAGGCATTCTGCTTGACTGTATTAACAGCACAAAAACAGATTGTCCAATGGCACAAAACAATAACTTTACTTTCCACAATATTTATTCCAATATATCTTACACTCTTGATGGGGTTCATGGAATACCATGAATTTTGTCCGCCTCAATTTAAAAAATATCAGCAAGAAGTTATTCATCAAACATAATATTTATTTTCCATGGCATTCAGGTTGTGTTCACTTCTCTGCTTCCCTTCACCTTGGCTAAGACAATGAAATAAGTTTATTTGTTCAAACAATAAAACAGAATCATGAATTGTTATAAGACCTCTGGATGTGATGTGTTTTGGTCAAAATGTTGGTCAAAAACAAAAACAAAACTTGTTTATATAAATCATGGAAAAGTCAGATGGTATTCTATTTGACATCTAGTAACATGTAGTTTTATGCTTCTTTTGTCTTGTCCCCCCACATTGCCAGTTGAACATTGGTTGTGAGTCAGAGTTCAGCGCATCTGCCCCAGTCCTGCTGCAGTACTCTCATGATGCTGGTCGCACCTGGTCCCTGGTGAGGGAGGGCTGTTACCCAGGCACCCCAGGGGCAGGTGGCTGTGAGGGCAGCGGCCGCGAGCTGAGAGAGCCCACTGTCTACAACACAGGAGACTATGAACAGTGGACCAGGGTCACTGTGGTCATACCACGCAATGTCGCAGCCAGGTAGCTACAACAACACTCATGCAGCAGGGTGTGACAAGTTTGTTTGTTTGTTTGTTTGTTTTATTTAGATCCCCAATTAGCTTTTGCAAGCAGCAGCTATTCTTCCTGGGGTCTATAATCATTCATAATGACAATACAACATCAATACACAGATAGACATGAGAGATGTGCACACATGTGCGTACATGACACAACATACCTGACACAACATACGCTACATTATATAATGACAGCACACAGACATTACATAATAATCATATATCATGTAAAACAAGATCACAAGACAAATACAAACAAAACATAAGACAGACACTGCAATTATAACCAACTGAAAAAAAAACACAGAATATATTTTAACACAAATTTTACACAAATAAACAATAAACGATAAACGAGGACTCACACATCAACAATGTCCAGCTGCTCACCCATGCTGACCAAGTGATAAAGTAATACCTGCTATTGAGCTACAGATTCCAGCCACTACCTCTCTCATTCCCTCCTCCTCCTCTCCTCTCCTCAGTAAAACAAGATTCCGTTGGTTCCAAGAGAGCAGTATGTACAGGGACGCCCCTCCCTTTGCTTTGGATGGGGTCTACATCTCTGAACCCTGTCCCAACCACTGTGGGGGACATGGAGATTGCATCTCTGGAGTGTGCTTCTGTGACATGGGATACACAGGTATAGCGACAAAAGAGTGGATGAAAGGGAGAGCAACTGAAAAATAGAGAAAAGAAAAGAAGTTTTAAATATTTGGGGAGGAATTTTTGCATGTTAACCTTAGTCATACTATTTTTTTATATGAGATAGCATATGTTTTGTGTTTCCTGTTTACTTTTGTGTCCTGTAGTGGAGCAGGATAGCTGTGTCCCATCTGTGGCCAGTCCCACAGAGCTGACAGAAGGTTTTGAGGAGAAGCTGAGCCCACTTTGGCAGAGTCTAAGTGGGGGACAAATTGGAGGGGGCTGTGGCATCATTGGTGAGGGCAAGGCCCTCTACTTCAGTAGCCCTGGAAGGAGAGAGGCACGCACTGTGCCCCTAGACACAACCAACACACGGTCAGTCTGGTTCAATCTTTAAATTTCTCACTGTTGATGATTGGAAACCAGTTAATTTATTCTGTGCAAGTTCTGAATAATGATGAACATTGTACCATTTTTGGATGGGGGTGCAAGTTGTTTATTTTATTTTAATTATTTACTTTTTCTCTCTCTGTGTTTTCTCCTTTTTCCCTTCTTTCCTATTATTGTACTTTTTTCTTTGTATAAAATGACATTGTACTGTATAGTGCCTTGTCAATAAATAAATCTTTGAAAAAAAAAAAAAAAGGAAAAAAATCAGTGGATGTTCCTCAAGTGTGAAATTAAATTTTGTTGCTGTCTCCATACAGGTTGGTCCAATTCTACATCCGGATTGGCAGCAAGAGTTTGGGACCCACTTGTACCAGGCCTCGCTCACGCAATGAAGGTAACGATCCAGCTTACATTGCCATAATATGCTGCGATTCTTCACTGAGGCTCTCTGCTGCTTCTCTGTGGCTGTTCGTTGATACTGCAACCTGTAGAGAAAAACTCCACGCCAGATACAGTATGATCCGCTGGCTTCCCCATCTCCATGTGTTCAAACTCACACTTTCTGTCTTTGATCAGCCACTAAAACCTTGTGATACAGCCAAGGCAGTGTAGCCACAGATATGGACCTCATCCTCGGTGCTTTTAAACAGAGAATCAAAGTCTGCTGTTGTGTCGTTTGTCAGTCAGCAGATTGTGGGGCTCTAGCCTGCAGCAGTGCTGAAGGCTCAGTCTGATCTGTTTCTGCACAGTCAGATAAAACACTGCTAGCCTCTTAAACAGCTTGTCTGGGATAATTAGGGCATCTCAAGGACAAGGGTTCTGTTCTGCTCTATTCTATTCACCTCTTCACTTTGCACTTACATTATTCTTTACTTGTAAAACATTCTTCCACCTGACAGTGAAGCCCACTCTACTTCCCTCCCCCTTTTACTAGGCGTCATTGTCCAGTTCTCTACCAATAACGGTGTCCACTGGCAGTTCCTGAGAGAGCTGGACTTTGGTTCTTTCCTGGAGCCGCAAGTGGTGACTATTGAGCTGCCACCTCCAGCTAAAACCCCCTACACTGTATTTCGCTGGTGGCAGCCACAGCAGGGTAAGTGCATGAGTAGGAATCACACTCATACAGAAAACACACGGAAACACAATAACACTATAAGCTATAAAACTGATTGATGCCAGAAAAATTTGGTCTTGGTTTTGGGTTAGGATCTAACCATTCGGTACCCCCCCTCATCTCTTTCCTGTCCCGCTCTGCAGGTAAACACTCTGCCCAGTGGGCCCTCGATGATGTCCTCATTGGCATGAATGACAGCTCCAGAACAGGTTTCCATGACAAGTTTGACGGAACGTCCCCTCTTCGGCACAACTGGTACCGCATCCAGGGTGGGGAAGTGACTGTGGACTGTTTGTCCCTGGACACGGCGCTTACCTTCAACTCTGAGGCTATTGATAGTGAGTCCTAAATACACATACACATACATATATAAAAAAGTGAGCCTCCAGTGAGGGTTTCCAGTTTGATTCCCTGGACCTGCTGGCAAAATGTGGGTTGGGAAGCTGAATAATGAGTAAAGCACCCCCATTCCCTCAGACGCCCAAGACCAAGTCAGTGCCTCAGTGTGAATGTGAAGCAGAAAAAGAGTGGAAGTGTCAACTTTGGATAAATAATGAAGACTGAAATAAAGACAAAGGATAAAAAAGTGTACACACACATACATATACACATATGCACATGCACACACAATAAATAAAATGACACACACATTTACAATTACACACACAAAAGGCTTAAACTGAATCATCCGTGTGTGTGATGCCTGTGGGTTCTGCATTATTAATGAGAGCAAACCTGATTGAACATCCTGCCTGTTATTTATGTGAGCATCAAGCTGTGAGCGTATTTACTTTCTGCAAATATTACATTACAACTGAGCCCATCCATTAAGCAGGCCCAGCAAGAGCAATTTGGCGACACATCTATAAACATAAAGCTCCCGTGTGCCTGCAAACACATGAAGTACTGACTGTTAGACTTGATGGCTGTTCCCGTATGGAGTGAAATATGGACACATATCACACATAACTCAACAGTACCTATTATATTCACTGCTATATTTGCATTTGCACTTGTATTGACTTTTTTGGTGGGTGCATATTTCTTGCATATTGTGTGGCATTTTCATGGCTATTAAATGTGGAAGATTAATGTTGATTTTATTTGCACATTGAACATATTGTAGCAGATTTTGCACTATTTCCTAAACTACTTATTTCAGAGTGATCTAGTCCTTAGTTTTAGTTTCAGTTGACTTCACATTTTAGTTTTTTTTGGATAGAGGAATCTTCCTTTCACTTGGTAACCGGGTTGATTGTCAACAACTAATACATGTCAGTTAACAACATTTCAGTTATCAAAGTGGGAAACATTGCTTAGTCATTGTTATTTGGTGTGGATAAGAGTATCACCTTACAGTAAAAATGCCTAAAAATGTAAATATTGTTTTTTCATTGCCTGTAGAGAAGCCAAGGTATGCAGAGAGTTGGGACTTTGAGGTGTCGGGCTCATCCTTCCTGCAGTTTGAGCTGAGTATGGGCTGCAGTAAGTCCACCTCCTTCTCCCACGGCGTGCGGCTGGAGTACTCCACTGACTGTGGTCGTCACTGGTCTCTCATCACCCCAGAGTGTGTACCCCCAGCCATCGGCTGTGCCGGCTATACCCAGAGCTCCATCTATACCTCCACCCAGTATAAACACTGGAGGAGGATCACTGTCTACCTGCCTAGCGCTGCCAAGTAAGTGTGGTGAAGTAGTATGTGTTTTCATGTCTGTGTCAAGAATTTATGCCGAAGGTGGGAGAGGAGTATTGATTTATTCAGTGAATTATGTATACCCTAAAGCTAGCATCTCTCTTAGTAACATGCTGTTTGAATTCTCCAGTTCCCCCAGGACTCGCTTCCGTTGGATCCAGACCCACTTCACCCCAGGGGCAGAGGGTTGGGCCTTGGACAATGTGTTGCTTGCCCCTGGCTGCCCCTGGATGTGCTCTGGACATGGCCTATGTGATAACGGACATTGTGTGTAAGTAAACTGGCTTTTATGCCTAGTTAAAGCATTTCAAGCTTTTGTCATATTGATAATTATTTTGTGGCCTAACATTTATTCCTATTCTCTCCAAGGTGTGATAAGGGTTATGGAGGGGCTCACTGTGTGCCCTTGACTCCTCTGCCATCTGTACTCAGAGATGACTTTAATGAGAACCTGCAGCAGGAGACCTGGCCTGAGGTGTACGGAGCGGAGAGGGGAACTCTGAGCGGAGAGCCTCTTAAGTCTGGCACTGCCCTCATCTTCAAAGGGGTGAGGATCCTTAGAGTCAAGCAGAGCAACACCTGAATGTAGATAACACAAATAGTACAAATATTGAGCATAGTGACGTATGTGAATTCATATATATGTAATTATTTGTTTTATAGGATGGTTTGCGTATGTTGGTGTCACGGGACCTGGACTGTACCAGCACTCTCTACATCCAATTCTCTTTCAAATTCATCACTAAAGGTACATCTGCTTTCAGATTACTGTTTGCCTTTTTCATGTAGCTGTATGTTTATATGGTGTGAGTCTGTAAAATTTCGCTGTAATGGTTCATCTTGTGGGCTCTCCAGGTGTCCCAGAGCGCTCCCATTCAGTGTTGCTGCAGTACTCAGTGAATGGAGGAATCAGCTGGCTGCTGCTGGATGAGTTTTACTTCCCCACCTCCACCGACACTCTTTTCCTCCACCTGCCACTGCCAGCGAGCGCCCAGACCAACGCCACCCGCTTCAGACTCTGGCAGCCATACAACAGTGGTGAGCGGAAACATACTGTGGAAGCACACCAAGATTATCTTTTATCTCCTGCCTCCTTAATCTTCCTTGTTGTCTGTCACTCTGCATCATGCCTCACATCCCCAATGTGTAACACTAATGTTATTCCATCACACATCTACACAAAGACGTAACCTATTGTAGCTATCCTCAGGCCATGTTTCCAATGTAAAATGAGAGATTTCTACAGTGAGAATGAGAGATCTCTTTTTCCTCTTGTGCCCTCTAGGTAAGAAGGAAGAGGTGTGGGTGATAGATGATCTCATTATCGATGGAAGCTCTTTACACAACCCACCAGTGGTGATAGACAGCTTTGAGGAAGGCCCCAACGAGTCCAACTGGCTCTTCTACCCTGGGGGTAACACAGGCCTTTACTGCCCCTACCAGAAGACTGGCCTGTAAGTAACACAAGAGACAGTTCATTTTGAATAGCTTATTCTGTCTTTAGATGATGCATGATGGGCTTGAAACATGCAAATTGATGTGTTTACCGTTGACAATCTCTTTTATGGGTATGCAGGGAGGAGGATGAGTCAGCAATGGTGTTTGTCTCCAGCGAGCTGGGAGAGCACTCCATTACCACCAGGGACATTGACGTAAATGAGAACACCATCATCCAATTTGAGGTACACAAACAGCCTTGAAGACTTTTTTAGAGGTGACAAGGAACAATTCTATTTTCTTCTCAAGAGATAAGTCACAACGTGGCATCTTAATGGATGTCATGTGTATGTTTGTTTCTCCAGATTAACGTGGGCTGCACTGTTGACAGCTCCTCCGCCAACCCAGTGCGTCTTGAGTTTTCACGGGATTTTGGTGCCACATGGCACCTACTGGTGCCCCTGTGCGCTGGAGGGCCTCAGCCTTCATCGCTGTGCTCCACTGAGCTCCACCCTGCTAGCATCTACTACCCTGGCACCACTCAGGGCTGGAGGAGGGAGGTTATCCACTTTGGCAAGCTGCGCCTCTGTGGGTAAGGACTGGACAAAGATGTCAAAAAAAAGCCACTAAATAAATGTGTTTGTGTTTATGTGCATATCTTCTTTCTTTCTTTCTTTCTTTCTTTCTTTCTTTCTTCCTTTCTTTGTCTCAATCTCACTGCAGGTCAGTGAGGTTCCGATGGTACCAGGGTTTCTATTCAACTGGTTCCTCTCCTCCCACTTGGGCCCTGGACAACGTCTACATCGGGCCTCAGTGTCAAGACATGTGTAATGGTCATGGGGCCTGTGTGGGCGGCACCCACTGTATGTGTGACCCGGGCTACTCTGGACCTGACTGTTCTGTACCCGAAACTCCCAACCCTGACTTCCTCAAGGAGGACTTTGAAGGTACAAGAACAGACAGCTGTCCACACAAAAGCACAGGGAGTAGGTTGTTTATTGCTCATTTATGTGTACGAGGGGCAGTAGATTGATTAGAGGGCTGTATCTACGTGGTGCTTGTTGATCAGTTCCAGTACTCAGAGTGTTACCACTTAATTATGAAAGTGATCGTGTGATCATTTATTTATTCACCAGAATCAGACTTAAGGAATCACAATCATTATGCACTTAAAATGAATGTCTGTGATTATGAAGTGAATTGTCACATCATGTCCAAGCCAACTCTCTAGTTCACTGTATAAACGTGGTGTAGCCTTTTGTTTGTTTTTACCCACAACATATTGTCCAAGATCCTCAGGCATCATTCATCATTCCTCAGGCATCAACAACAATAACTGTAATAATGTCAAAATAAAAGCATAAAATGTGAGTGAGTGATATGTATGAATGTGTGTGTGTGTGTGTGTGTGTGTTCGTTTGTGTCCTTCTGCCTCCAGGGGGGGCTGTGGATGCCGAGCGGTTCAGGCTGCTGAGTGGAGGTAAACCATCCAGGAAGTGTGGCATCATGTCCAGTGGAAACCACTTGTTCTTCAGTGAGGATGGCCTGCGCATGCTGGTCACCAATGACATGGACCTGTCCAATGCTAGGTATAGCCAAACATACAAAACACATTCATAGGCAGTCTAATCTCAGATAAGAACCCTACCAACCAACCAAAACTGATGCCATTGATTTTGTCATTGTCAGCGATTGGCTCATGTGTTCATGGCTGTATTCTTCAGGTTTGTGCAGTTCTTCCTGCGTCTAGGCTGTGGTAAGGCTGCCCCAGACCCTCGCTCTCAGCCTGTGTTGCTCCAGTTCTCTGTGGATGGAGGTCTGACTTGGGGCCTTCTGCAAGACTTCCTCTTCAGTAACAGCAGCAATCAGGCTCGTCTGGTGGCTCTGGAGATCCCACTGCGTGCCCGCACACCCTCTACTCGCCTCCGCTGGTGGCAGCCCTCAGAGAATGGACACTTCTACAGCCCCTGGGTCATTGACCAGGTGCAGTATCCATTGTTTTTTTTCCCTTTCACATATCCCTCCTTTGTTTATGATGTAGTAGATGAAAAGTACAGCCATGAATTGTGAATACTTCTACTTCCTCTTTCTTTTTCCATTATACATGAGCTGACATTTCTCTTCTCTGTCTCCAGGTGGTGGTGGGTGGCAGTGCCAGTGGTTGGGGTCCCCTGGAAGACGATTTCTCCTCCATCGATGGACGCTCCTGGCTCCTCCACCCTGGAGGAACCCGTATGCCTGTTTGTGGCTCTGATGGGGCTGCTTTCGCCTTCATAGAGAAGTCCAACACTCGCTATGCTGTCACCACGGATATCAGCCTCGGCCAAGATGCTTTCATCCAGTTTGACTTCTCCGCCTCTTGCTCTGTCACCAACTCCTGCTACTGTAAGAGGGATAAATAAATACCAGTGATCTATACTGAAAAAGCTCTAGACTGCAAGGAGAGACTTATTGATTTGAGGGAACAGTAGATGTTTAATGTGCATTACACAGAAGCTGCAAGGGTAATTAGTCGTCAGTTCTCTCACCATATGCTCTCTAACAGCTTCTAAAACAGTCATCTGAAATGAAAGAGTATTTAAAGACTGTTGGTATGAAACAAGTACTCAAATTTTATACTTAGTTTTTAGACAGTCCAGCTATGTCTGTCCATTTGCAGCTGAATAAACATATGTAATGTTGATAACCACCTTGTTTCTGTTTCCTTCCTGTCAACACAGCCATAGAGTTGGAGTATTCTCTGGATCTGGGTCTGACCTGGCAGCCTGTGGTCAGAGACTGTCTGCCTACCAGCCCTGACTGCTCGTCCTACACCCTGCAGAAACTGCTGGTTTCAGACACATACAACAAGTGGGGCCGTGTCACCCTGCCCATCCCGTCCTATGCTAGGTTAGCACTGGCCTGTACTTTTTTCAAGGGCATGGACTTTGTTAAGTAGCTTGTAAAAATGCTGGGGTGTACTGTATTTAATTAAGGATGCTGATAAATTCTATACTGCAGAATTCATTATTTATTGGTGATTGGGTCTGTGTATATCTATCAGGTCTCCAGCCACTAGATTCCGTTGGTATCAGCAGGCTCCTTTTGACAAGCAGCAGACTTGGGCTCTGGACAACCTCTATATTGGAGATGGCTGCCCAGATATGTGCTCTGGACACGGACGCTGCCAGCAGAGCTCCTGTGTGTAAGTAATGAGACCTGGTTGACCTGGTTAATATTTGTCATGTATAACTATCTTGATGGCCACATTGTCTTTGACTCTGACACCACCATCCCTTCCAGGTGTGACCCAGAGTGGGGTGGGGAGTACTGTGATGAGCCTGTGGTTCCCCTGCCCTCCCAGCTGAAGGACAGCTTCAGCCGATCACCCTCTCTCAGCCACTGGCACCTACTGACAGGGGGGAAACTGAGCACTGTGTGTGGAGCTGTGGCCTCTGGAGCTGCTCTGCACTTCAGCGGGGTAACCATACATCTGTTCTCTTTGCTTCCTTCTTTCTTACCTTTTTCTAATTTCATGAGACTATATTTGCAGCTATATTGTTGTATGCTTGTGTGTGTGTGCAGAGTTGCAGCCGTCAGCTGGTGACAGTGGACCTCAACCTGACCAACGCTGAATTCATCCAGTTCTATTTCATGTATGGCTGCATGATCCCACCAAGCAACCGTAATCAGGGTGTGCTTCTGGAGTACAGCTTGAATGGAGGGATCAACTGGCACCTACTGACAGAGATCTTCTATGATCTGTACACCAAGCCGGGGTGGGTCCTTTCTCACTTTCTATTTTGTGTTTGTATTTGAAAAGAAATGTTTTTGATTCTATGGAGAAAAGTATGTATTTCACCATTTCCTTTCAGTATGCATTTGCTGTTTATACACAGCAAGTGTTGCATGTGTTAGATATATTTGTTTTGCATCGTAGACAAACAGAATATCTCACTGAAGCAGGATGACCATAGCATATTGCACCCGAATCGCTTGTCCTTGACCTTTCTGTATTAATGTCTGTTTGTTTCTGTCTCTGTGTTCAGGTTTGTGAATGTGCTGCTGCCCCCTGCTGCCCGGCAGGAAGGGGTGCGCGTGCGCTGGTGGCAGCCACAGCATGAGGGGGCAGACCACAGTGATTGGGCACTAGATAACGTTCTTATCGCAGGCTCCGACCCACGGGCACAGATCTCTGATACTTTTGGAGGGGTCGCACTGCCCAACCATGAGAGAGCTCCTGCTGATGGGACCCCCACAGGCAGGACAAGTCAACTTGGAGAACAAGAGGAAACTCCTATAGGTAGTAAAATTGGACCTGGGATCTGACTCAGTAGTCCCAATCAATGATCTACTGTAATTCAGTGAAGTATGTTTCTGGTTAGCATTCAGCGCTATGATAACATCCAGGCTTATAAGCTTCTACCTCTTACTTGTTTCCATAACCCCCACCCCCTTTTTTGTTCTTCAGTGAGTGATCACTGGTTGTTTTCAGAGGACTGCTCAGTGCAACGTTTCTGCAGCTCTCCAGATGGGGTAATGGTGTGCGGCAACGTGGATGGGAGAGAGGTGTATGCAGTCACACATGACATTGTCCCTGGCAAAGGTTGGGTTATGCAGTTCAAGGTAACTACTAAGCCTATGGTGATACACTGACAAAGTAAACAGTTGCAGTCTTTAAAGATATTGTGTGACACTGGTTCCCCAAAGCATATCAGTTTCATTGGCATTCTATTGCAACTTTGTTTGCATTTGAGTTGGAAGAACCTGTAATAACACTCATCAATATCTGTGTGTTCATTTAGATTGCAGTAGGCTGCAGTGTGCCTGATCGCCCTGCAGACCGGCAGGTCCATGTCCAGTATTCAGTAGACTATGGGGTGACTTGGAAGTACCTGGTGCCTCAGTGCCTGCCTGCAGACCCCCGCTGTGGGGGTCAAGTCTCTCAGCCCTCAGTCTTTTTCCCTGCTACAGGCTGGAAGAGGGCAGTTTACCCTCTTCCGGACAGCTTGGCTGAGACGTGAGTTTTCCTGTGTCTGCCCTCACATCCTTTAAATTAAGCATAGAGCGCTCATTTGCATCTGGTTAGTGAAGAGGAAACAATCACAAACCTAAATCCCAGTAAAGCCTGACATCTAATGAATAAGTAGGGCAATGAAATGGCCATCTGCTGTCAGGTAATCTTTGGTGCCAAGTCCTGTCACCTTCCACAGAGAAAAACAGGTGGTGACATCACCAGGCACCAAAGATAAGCCAATAATGGATGGCCAAAATTATAAATATATGTATATCTCAACAAAAAGGTTAAGCTTCACCATCCATTTTTCTGTTCCTCAGGGCGGTGCGGTTCCGGTTTTACCAGCAGCACTCAGATATTCAGTGGGGAGTGGAGAACTTCTACATCGGGCCTGCATGTGACAGCCATTGTGGAGGACATGGCGACTGTCTGGACCAGCGTTGTCTCTGTGACCCAGGGTTTACTGGACCCAACTGTTATGCCAGCACTGCTCTGAAGGTGAAATGGAAAAGCCTACAGTCTCACACTCACTCTTTTGATCAGTCTTTTGAGATGGTCCCTGTTTCTACAGTAACCTTCGTGTTTTTTCTCTTCAGGCATCTCTGAAAGAACGTTTTGACTGGGAAGGGACAGCCGGCCCCCAGTGGCAGGTGCTGGAGGGCGGCCGGCCCTGCACAGACTGTGGTGTGTTGGTGGAAGGAACGGCCCTGTACTTTGGAGGGGCTGATGCCAGACAGGCTGTCACTGCTGACCTGGACCTCCGTGGAGCCAAGTTAGTGTTCTTCTTCTGTCAGTGTCAATGAAATTCAGACCAGGTTATGTATATTTTCTCAGTTGCGCTCTCTCCATGTTGTGTTATTTTTAAGAACTTTATAACCTGCTTCTCTTTGTGAGTAGGTTTGTGGAGTACTGGGCCAGGATAGGGAGTGAAGATAACATGACTATGTGTCATCGTCCAACCTGTCGTAAAGAGGGAGTGCTGCTGGACTACTCTACTGATGGAGGTACAGGAATAATATACCCTGCTCAGTGTATTTTACCTAGTGACTTTTAGCAATCATCTGCAGCCTTTGAACCTAGTTCAGACCAATTATTTTTTCTTCTGTCTCTCTAATTCTGTCCATATCTGTTTCAGGTGTGTCATGGACCCTACTGCATGAGATGGACTATCTGAAGTATGTGTCAGTGAGGAGAGACTATATTGTTCTACCAGAAGGTGCTCTGACCAATGCTACTCGCCTGCGTTGGTGGCAGCCGTTCACCATCTCCTCAGGCCTGGCCTCACCCAGCCTGGAAAGAGCCCAGTGGGCCATAGACAACATCTTGGTCGGAGGGTCAGATATCAACCCATCCACACTGCTTGATACCTTTGATGATGGTGAGATTCTTTGATCTCAAAGATAGGGAAAAGACTTCATGAAATCAGAGGGTGAAAAATTATAAGTCAAAATGGGTATTTCTCTTGTTATGGTTGATAATTAATCATTTAGAATCACTGAAATTGTTTTTAAATCTCCCTCCTCCCCTCTTTTTTGATTCCTTTTCTTTTGTCAGAGGGTGTTTCTCATGAGGAGAGCTGGAGTTTCTATCCTAACGCTGTGCGTACAGCTGGCTTCTGTGGAAACCCCTCCTTCCACCTGTACTGGCCCAACAAGAATCAGGACAGGACACACAACATCTTGGCTACTCGTGAACTCATAGTGCAGCCTGGATACATTCTACAATTCAAGGTACTGTCTGATACTCTCATAGCTATATCAATTAATGTATTTTATTTGTACCTGTTGCTACAGTCTTTTACCTCTTTCTCTGTGGTGCAGATTGTTGTTGGATGTGAGGCAGACACTTGTGAAGACCACCATTCTGTCCTGCTGCAGTACAGAAAGGATGCGAGGTAGGAGAAAAGAGAAAAGTCTTTCACCAAAAATTGTTCCACCAAAAAAACAGAACAGCACTTGTAGAAAAATAACCAAAACCCAATTCCAAATCAGTGTAAAGCCTGACATCTAATTGTAGAAAGCATGGCACAGAAATGGCCATCTGCTATTTGCCTTAGTCATCTCACTGCCATGTTTGGTTAAATGATGTCATAAGGGAAATTAGACACAGAAGTGCCATAGAATCCAGTGTTAAAACTCTGCTATAAAAATACTACTTTAAGAGTAGGATTAATCACAGTTACAACTGGAAATCATCTCAATAGCTACGATAAAACATGGCGCCGAGGTGAAAAAAGCAAATTGGCTGATCTTTACTAATAGGTGAGATTGCCACTTCTTGTACTCAGTAGAAGGTGACATCAGCCAAAGGTCAAAAGTCAGCCAGCATCAGATGGCCATTTTTGTATCATGTTTCTACCATTAGACATTAGGCTTTACAGAGATTTGGGTTTGGGATTTGGTTTCAAGATGTTGGTAACCTCATAAGGTAGGTGGGTGCATCAGTTACATAATATCACAAAATAACAAATGAAATGCACTGAACTCATTAATGATATCTAGCAGCATGATAGTATCTGATGGTAGATTTATTTGATATGTTATTTAATATGTTTCTTTTGTGCACAGGATACATTATATATGAACAGTTTTCAGCCCTCCATCTCTTCCATCAGGTCTGATTCATGGCAGCTGGTTCAGTCAGAGTGCCTCCCCTCCTCTGTCAACAACGTGGGCTGCTCTCCCTTCCAATTCCATGAATCCACCATCTACAGCCCAGTCAATAGCTCCACATGGACCAGGGTCACTGTCCAGCTTCCAGACCACGTCTCATCAGGGTAGGAGCACACAGATTTTACTTTTGGAAAATATCATGACTTTATGTTGGTACACCCTTTGAAACTAGGTCTTTGTCTTATTTTATATCCAGTAATAAAATTTTTTTTTTGATGGTACAATACAGTATGTGGTTGGTGTTCTGTTTATTGCAGTTCCATTTGGTAAACCATTTGGGATTTGTTGAACATTCCTAGGGCTACCCAGTTCCGCTGGATCCAAAAGGAGGGGACAGGAGAGCGTCATGGTTGGGGGGTGGACCATGTCTACATAGGAGAGGCCTGCCCAGGACTCTGCAGCGGCCATGGTTACTGCACCAATGGAGTGGTCTGCATCTGTGACGAAGGACACCATGGTGGGCCACAAACAACATACTGTATTCAAATTTATAGAATCAAATACCATGCTTCAAATACCATTTAAAGCACTTTTCTGGTGACCTTATGGCTTCAATCATTTTCAAAACCTCCTGGAACAGTCCATCTCAGAATGTGATGTATAATTATCTCCACCAATCATAATAGCCGCTTCTCAAAATCTAGGCTTCAGCTGATCGGAGGAAGGCAGCATTTCTCAGCTGCTATGTCATCGAGGGCTATTCCATTTGGAAAGATGCTTTGAATACAGCCAAGAAATGCAACCTTTGTCGGATGGTTATCCCACAGTCCTGTGTGCACAAAGGAGGCGGAAGTCACTTTGGGGAAAAAAAAAAAATAGTGGGGCAAGGCATAAAGCACCGATACTGCCGCTCGGGTGGCTTTAGTCCTAAAATGTAAGTTAAAATGCATACTATTATGTAACATTAGTCTATTCCTCCAACTCCTCAAAGTGCTTTAAAACGACAAGACGGAAGAGCCTCTTCTCCATCATGCACTGAGAGCATGACATTCACCGCTGACATTTCTTGATGTGTATTGCACACATTTGATGATGGTTGACTGTTTCAAAAGAGAAGCTTTCGTAGAGCAATGCTATCAAGGTATCACATGTGCATCAGGTTCATCGGCAGCCTAGCTGGGTTACACCAACTGTCTGTAATTAGCTGTTACCAGGTAAAGCAAAGAATTGCTTACAAGGCCTGTTTGAAATAACTGAGTCTGCAAAAAAGAGTCTCACCTGTGAAACAGGTGAGACTCTTTTTGATTGAGGGTATGACTGGTGGTGATGATCATACATTATTTTTCTAAAATGAACTGTTAAAATGACTGAGGTCATGAGGTCAACAAAGGGGGTCTTCAAACTGCTTCAAAGTTATTCATTTGTTCAGAGGGAACATCCAGGACACTGACACCATTAGAGTTTCCCGGTGTTTTATTATGTCAATTCCCAAGTCCATTCTATAATCTCTTACCTCCCTGTTTCATCACCTGCCTTCCTCCTCCTCTCACATCATAGGTGATGACTGCTCCCTGTCAAGCAGTGACTTGCCCAGCTCCATCAAGGACAACTTTGAGTCAGGCAGCGTATCTCAGGAGAGCTGGCAGCTGATCCAGGGTGGCGGAGTGGGCAGCGGCTGTGGGCAGCTGTCACCTCACGCCCATGGAGATTCACTATACTTCAATGGCTGTAAGATGAGACAGGCTGTTACCAAACCCCTGGATCTCACCAGAGCCAGGTACAGGTACTACCAAAACATAGATCAACTAATTATGTACACCTCTGTTGTTGGTAGTTAAACTACAGCTACAACAGCCAAGCTAAGCATCCCATCCTTAGATATATCCTATCGAATATATATCATTATATACTGTATGTCCTTACTCTAACTCTGTCCCTCTGTCTCTGTCTCCCCACAGTAAGATCATGTTTGTGCTGCAGATTGGCAGCGTGTCACAGACAGACAGCTGTAACATAGCTCTGGACCAGGCCAACACAGTGGACCGGGCAGTGCTGCTGCAGTACAGTGTCAACAATGGAGTCAGCTGGCATGTCATCGCCCAGCACCAGCCCAAAGACTTCATTAAGGCCCAGAGAGTCTCCTACAACATCCCACTGTGAGTGGCATCATAGGCGTGCACGTACACACAAATACATAGTGCAATGTCACGCTATGTTATTAAAGGAACAGTTCACCCAAAATACAGGAAAAGATATTTTCCCACCTAATCCTAGTGCAATCTGTCAATACAGATAGATTACCCTATTACAATGGGGGCAGGATGGGTATTTGTTTATGGAGCTCAAACTGTTGAACTCACACAAAAACTCAACAGTAGCAGCCTTTTCCAAAAACAATGGCATGAATACCTGATATAATCCACAGGGGTTGAAGAGGTTTGTTTGAACTATTTCCTGCCTCAGAGCACTGGCAGTCTATATCTATCTACTGCTAAGGCATACCTATTTGGAGCAGATATAGTTTCTTCAACAGGAAATAGTTCCTAATAAAACTCATCACCCACAAGAACTGTGGATTATATCAGGCATGTGTGTTTTGTTTTTGGAAAAAGCTGTTGCAGTTTTCACATGTAATTTTTTGACAGTTGTAGCTCCACAAATTCCCATTGAGTCCCATGGTATTAAGGTGCTGGGAGATAGGGAAGATCACAGCAATCTGGAAACCTTGCCAAATATCATAGAACTGTCTGGACCAAGAAATTGCACTAGAGTTTTTTTCTGTATTTTGGGTAAAGTATCTCAGCACAAAATACACAATTTGAATGGCCTGAAGAGGTGCAGTCACACTTATTGACCTCTGTGACTCTACAATGTTTCCCATGGTCTCTCCAGAGAGGCGAGGGTTAAAGGGGTGATGCTGCGATGGTGGCAGCCACGACACGACGGCGCAGGACATGACCAGTGGGCATTGGACCACGTGGAAGTAGTTCTGTGAGTACCCAATCCCCAGCTGGCCCCTGGCCCCCCAAGACTGGCCACCAACAGAGCCCCAGTCTGCCCTTGCCTTTGCCTCTGCCTCAGCCCTAGAAATGGTCCCCTCTCCTGGACACAAACACACATGGATACATACGATATGCACACTTACACACCCAGAACAAAGCAGGTTAATACCCATGCAAGAGTTGTTTTCATATGCTAATTGCAGCTTTTTGGTGTCAGGCAAGCAGAGCAGAAACAAAGACTGCTACAAGCTTTGCTGTAAAGTGTTCTATCTATGGATGGCTGCTTTGTGTACAGCAGATCAACTTTTGTTGTCAAACTGCTGCACTTTCACTGTCTTGTAGAATCCACGCACCGCCTAAAAAGACAGCTCTTCAGTGCCTACATTTATTTCTTTGTTTTAAATCTTTTATTAGCGCGGTAGCTTGGGACTAAGATCATGACTCATTTGTTTCAAGCGGAGGACAATTCCAGCTTTCAAATACAGAAGTGTTTAAGAAATGGCAAAACTGCCGATGTCGAGTTTCTGCAGGGCACTGAAGACATCATGTATAAAGTCTACACTCAGCTTACATGTGTTTTTTTTTTTTTTTTACATGGCAATACCATAAAGCATTTTGAATGCATTTTCTGCATGTTACTGTGGGTATCAGAGCAATGTTCCCTCATGATGTGGGTGCTAATTGTTCATTCAGGCTTGTACCCAATGCATTTCAAATGTTGCATACAGCAGTCATGTAATGCACACTTATATGTCATGTGCAGCTGATATATAGTGATGTGTAAAGTTGCACACGCACACATACATGCCCATACACATATACACATTTACGCACACACACACATGCCTAACCTGAGCTGTCCTTGGTCTAGTGTGGCCGTGACCTGCCCCGTTCCCTCTCTCTCTCACTCGCACGGTTTTCAACAGTGTCTGCTGAAAAGAGTGACCGTGATCCTTACACTTTGCTCTTTTGTTTATTTCTTTCTCTCTGGTCACCACTCCTCCACTCCTTCACACACTCCTCCTCTCACTCCTACTCCTCTTCAATGTTTTCTTTTGCTTTGTGCGCCTTCCTCCCGGCTGCTTATAAATCATTGACCTGCGTGGTCATGTGTTCATGCTCACTCCTCTGCTTGTGTGCTGCATTTTGTCCTGCCATTGACTTCCACTTACCTTATCCTCCACCTCCTTCCCTCCTTCCATCCTTCCTTCCTTCCTCTCTCTCTCTCCCTCTTTCTCTTTTTCCCTCTCTCTCTGGCTTACAACGGACGGACTGCTGCTGATTATCTTGTTCTCTCTGTCTTCACCTCTTCCTGCAATTGTCTCTCAATTTTCGTCCATTTTTGCTGCATCCCTCCGCTGTCTCTCACTCACCCTTCCCACCACTTTTGACTTCTTCTCTGCTCTGCTTCATCCTCTCTTCATGGTCTTTCTCTCCTCACTCTGTCTTCCCCCTCACTCTCACTACTTTCTTCCTCGTTCTTCTGACTCTCTTGCTCTCTCTGCCTCTCCTCTCTCCTCCCTCCTCCCTGCTTTGGCCCTGCCTCCCCAGGCCAGGGTTCCTGCCCCCCCAGACCTTTCTGCGAGACAGCTGCCCCCTCCTCCTGCCCCTCCCCTCTCGCGCTCTAACCTCTGCTTTCTTCTGTATTCTGCTCCCTCTGGCATGGCTGTAGTGTCAGGTAAGTTCTCCGCCTCTTCCTGAATGCAGCCCCCTATCCCAACCCTCCTCCTCCTCGTTTCACCGCGTGCACACCTGCACCACCCCCCCTCCACCCCCCCACTATCAACCAGCCTTCCATTCCCTCGCCCCTTCATTATCACCACCATCCCCACTCCCTAACCTTAACTATAACCCAAGGCAGGCCTGCTAACAGAATGAACCAACACACAGCTCTCCACATAAAAAACAAAGCAGAAAAACAAACAACATAGACAATGCAGTGGATGGAAGGAATAAATAGTGAAATCATGAAGGTTTGGGTGAAATATTTAGGCAAATATTTTATTTTCCAGTCATGAAATAATAACTTAAATGTTGGTTTGTTAACTTTATTCCACACAGTGTCCCTAGATAAGGATCAAATCATGGCTTTGATTTTAAATGCATAGCTTTTGTATAATTTTATTTTTCACCATGTAATATTTTGGTATATTATTAATGCAATAACTTGCATATACTGTACGTATGTCGTGGTGCCATGTTTGTGTATATGTGTGATGTAATCCATCACTATATCTATGTTTGTTTTGTTCTTGCTACTACCTCTCCCACACAGCGTTCTAGTGATTTTGACCCAGCCACTGATTCAGTATGCAAGCTGGCACACACAGCTTAAGGGTTCAATCTGTAAAACACTTACAGTTTGAGGGTCCAGCAATTTATCTGTCATGCCCAAGCATTAAATATCATTTTATTTCATTCATGCACACCACAATCAGTTGCAATGCAGTGCATCCACTATAGCATCATTATGATGACACATTTAGTCAGAGCTTCATCTGACTAACCTCCTCCATCCAGTTCCTTGCATGGCTTTATGGATCGACTGTTGCGCCAGCTCTCCATCCCCCCCTCCACTCATGGCTGTCAGTCTGTGGACGACAACATGACCCCGAGCCAGGAGCTCCCTTCAAACCGCTGCCTGATTTCTGACAGAAGAAACGCCGTCAGAAACACACAGGCATATGCACACAAACACGCACACAGACACGCACAAAAAAAAAGCATTCCACTTCACAACAGTCGCACCCTTTCCATCTGCTTTCACACTGATGCCTTCACACCTCAGTGCCCCTCCACCCACCACCACCCATCACTACCCACTTCCCATCAATCCTTGCCCCCACCCCACCCCCTGCTTCGCAGAGGCCCCTGCCTGCCCTGGCTGCACTCCTGGCTCACTGGCACCGCCCTGCTGGATGGAAGAGGCAATGAACAGGCTAAGCAAGAGCAATCTTCGCAGCTTCTCTCTGTGTCTCTTAGTCATCACCTCCTTCTCTGCTCACAACACTCCCGCACCTTTATGGTTTTGATTTCTTGAGTTATTTTCCTTTTTCTCCCAGGCTGTTACTTTAACTCTGACCTCAAACACTCTGGTAGAGCCGTGTCAGAGTTACCCCCTAGTGTCTGTGGTAGTACATTTGTAAACTCTGTGTCTCATGTCGTGTCCTGTGATATTTTGGTCTTGTATTACCATTGGATACATGTAGCTAGTTCTACTACCGTGTTGGCCTCCATGTTAGCTGCCTCTCATATGCACAGTAGTGTAAACAACTCCACTTGTGTAGAATAGCACCACCCATCCTTTGAGCCATGAGACTCATACAGTTGTTGAGTGTTTGAGGTTATGGCTAATTGAAAATGCCAGCATGAAACTCTGAATGCGAGAGAGTGCAGGAGCTGCATTTGAGCAACGGAGCGTTTGTGTGCATGGAGGAGAGTGGGTGCATGGATACGTGTGCATTTTTGGTATCCTGTGCTTGATCACTAACGGTGGCACCCCTTTCTTTCCCTCCCTCTCTCACTATCTTTGTGTTCCCGCAGCACCCGTAAACAAAACTACATGATGAACTTTGCCAGACAGACCGGCCTGCGTCACTACTACAGCCGCAAGAGGCGGGCACTGCTGCAGCATGCCTAAAACCCCCGCCAAGAAGGGATTTGCCCTCTGACCTGCCAATCACACATCAACCCGCCACGCACATCCTTCTCTCCTGACAACATATCGCCCTGTCGAGTCCCATCCACCAGTGGATTCCAGTCAGCCTTAGACCACCCTTATCCCTCCTCCTCTCTCCCAACACCCTCTGCCAGACACATGGTCCATCCAATCAGTTTATGCTGCAGCCAATCAAGACCTTCCCAACCACACAAGTTGGCGGGAAGGAGACTCGGAAGGATGGAAGGAGTGACGATGCAGCCATTTTGTTTACTTTTTTTCCCATGGACTTTCGGGGTTTGTAGTTGTTTTCTAATTGTTGCTGTGGTTCTTCTGATTCCTGTTCCTAGTTGCGATGTCCCTTCCTCGGGCTTAACCCCCACCTGTCACCCCCTTCCTCCTCCTCCTCCTCCTCCTCCACCACCTTCTATCACACTGTGAAGTTGAAAGATAATATATCACTGCTGAGCTGACCAGCCATCTGGAGAGTTGCCTCCCAGTTCCACTGAGCCGTCAGGGAGGATCACTCCACTGCCGCCACCAGTAAGCCAGGAGGAGGACCACGACGATGATACTGACCATGAAGAGGAAAAACGGTGATGAAGATGCTTAAAAAAAAAAAAAGAGTACTGTGTTCTTGCTGTTCTGTGTGTCTGTGGGTTCTTTTCGTGATGAGTTGACTGTGGTGTTCCGTTCATTCGTTTGTTCGTTTTCTACTAATTCATATGCTTTTTTTTTTTTTTTTTTTTTTTGGATGGGGTGGGTTCCATATTCTTTTCCTCGTTTCTCTGGAACAGATGTGGGCCGGGTGGAACAAGCCCCACCTCCACGACAAGAAGGAAAAGAAAGAACGATTTGCACGATGAGGAAAAGAGCAAAAAAGGAAAAAAAAAGAAAAAAAAGGGAAAAAATAAAAATAAAGACTGAACAATGATTTTTTTTGTTTGTTTTTTTTATCATTTTTTTTATATATGTTGGTTCCCGAAAATACAGATATTTATGGTAAATGGTTCTCCACGTAACCTATTTAAGATGCACTGTGCGTGAAATCTGTATGTTATTTTCTAGTGTTAAGTTATTAGGCAGTCGAGTCAGGCTCTCAGACTGCATCATCTCCCCTCTACCCTTCTCTCTCTGTCTCTCACTCTCTCTCTCTCTTTCTCTCTCCCCCTCCTCCTCCCTATTCTCTTGTGCTGTTTCTCCCACCCCACCCCCCTCTCTCTCTGCTGATTTCTGATACCTGGAGGTGAGGCTCTATCAGTGTTGTTTTTTGAAGTCTGTGTAATATGGACCCTCTCCCCTCAGTGTAACTCCAGTATAGCAATCTCCTGTATATATATGTATATCCACTATGGGGAGACCCAGCAGCCTTATAAAAGGGAAATAAAGAACTGTCCAAACCTCATACTGTACACAATGCTCGAGCTGCTCTCTTTCAATGTGACTGGTAAAGTCTGTGTATGTCAGTGTGTGTGTGTGTGTGTCTTAGTGAGAGAGAGAGACAAAAGGACATGAGAGGAGCACAGGATTTGACTTGATATTAAAACATTTATTTCATGGCTATTAAAATCTTAAAAAACATAGACTTAAGTTGTTTAGATATTGTACAATACATGTTGAAACTGAGGGAATCCACTGACCACTCTGATGCACACCTCAGTGTCTTTAAACTGGGTATGTCACTTACTGAGTTCAAACAGTAGGCACTGATTTCGTACTTTCGTAGGCATCAGCATAACTCCACACTGAGCCTACAGAAATGCTGGCCCGCTCTGTAAGGAACCCCTCTGTAATGATGCTCATAGTGATGTGCAGGAGTATTCACTCACTCTTCCTGTTATCAAAGCTACAGTCGCAAGTGAGAGGATGAGGGGGAAGTATTTGGCCGTGGCGCTGGGGCTGGAGTTACAGTAATGCCACTCGCAGCAGGCGTAGCTCATGGTGTAGACGGTTCCTTTGAGGCGGAGGCTATGTGCCTGGTGGCAGTCGCTCTCTGCCATGCAGCCCCGGGCCGACAGGGCGCTGTGGTTGCCATAGCGACCATCTGCCTTGAAACACAGCTCATCAGGGGGGCACTCTGACAGGATGAGCTGGAACCATGGGCTCTCCTCTCTTTCCCTCTCCTGGATGGGGCTGTAGTAGCAGAGCAGGTTTTCACAGCGCAGCGAGGGAAGGAGGAGGGAGAGCCACAAGGCAGCAACACAGAGGAGGCGATACATCTTAGGCCTAGTGGAGAGAGACTCAGGAAATTTTAAAGGGGTCACTGGTTTGAGTTAGACCATAATGTACTATTTTCACCTTAAAATTCAAGAAGAACCAAATATTTTATAGCCTATTGTTCTTCTTTTTACTGTCACACTTCACTGTCAGTAGTTTTAGATATGTCAGGCAAAGAAAAGAGTCCTACTAATACACAGCAGTGGAGAAAGTGGTTGGTTGCTTGGCATACACTACATGGTCAGACTCATACGTACCTGCTGAACATTTAATTTCAAATCCATGGGCATTAATATGGAGTTGGTACCCCCTTTGCTGCTATAATAGCAGCTTCAACGTTTCTGGAGAGGCTTTCCACTAGATTTTAAAACATGGCTGCAGGGATTTGCTCCCATTCAGACACAAGAGTATCACTGAGGTGAGGCTCTGATGGGGCCTGACGCACACTCGGCATTCCAATTTATCCCAAAGGTGTTCAGTCAGCTTTAGGTCTGGGCTCTGCAGGCCAGTCAAGTTCATCCACTTCAGGCTCACTAAAACATTTATGTCTAGACCTCACTTTGTGCACAGCAAAGGATTGCTGAAATAGAAAGTTGCCCTCCCCAAACTGTTTGCACAAAGTTGGAAGCACACAGTTCTCTAGGCTGTTATTGAATGCTGTAGCAAACTGAAAAATTGACCTTTTCTTTGTGTATATTGGAGTGGTGCTCAGGACTCTTCATACTTTTGGCCTTGTGTGAGTAAAAGTATCAATACTGCAGTGGAATTATAATAAAAAAGTGAGGAACAGCATTCAAAATTTTACTTCATAAGTAGGTATTGACACTCTATTAGATATGATACAGGTTACTGATGCAATAACCTGTAAGGAGAATTGTAATTTTGTAGGTCTACCTGCTTCGTATATAGTTTGCTGGTTATTGTATTTTACATTTTGCATGTAAAACTTTGTTCTGCACAGTAACAACAGCTGTCAGATAAAGTGCAGTAAAAAAAGAGCACCACTTCCCTGCAATGCAGTAAGAGCAGAAAATCTCACAAAAAGCGCCAGCACCTCAAAGCTGCACTTAAGTACTTTTCTTGGGTAATTGTACTTTGTTACTCTCCACCTTTGATGCCCAGGTGTTGCGTTTCCACTGATTGTCAGTTTCAATGTGCTCCTTGTTTTCAATTTGGATTGAGATGACAAAAATGCAATTTCAGCGTGTGACATTACAAATCAGTGTTTTGAACAGGAGGCGTGCAAAACTCACCTGTACAAGATTTTCAGCCCCAAACACAGAAGTCTTCTGCAAGCGGGTCCTGATAAACTCTAGTCTCAGTTTGATTCATCTTGCACAGGCCACACCCCCTCTACACATGTGTTAAAAATCTGCACAGATCACACCAGACTGAATGGGAGATTACACATCATGCCTTTATTTTACTGCATTCAAATTACCACACAGAAAATGTGAGCAGTCACTGTGTTAAATATTCCAGGAGAGTGGCTGGCAAGTCACCTTTTTCCTCTCTGAATCACAAAACACACTGACCATAACAGATTTTGGCGTTAACACTACTTCAATAAATAGTTCCAACTGTCACAAATGTATCATTGTTAGGAGAATCAAGTAAGTGCCTGGGCCTGACAGGCCTCACCCAGAGTCCTTTACTCTCCTATGATGCAGTGGTAGGTGGTGTGGACATCTTTGACGATGTGTAATTCACACATGAATCCCACGGCTCCTCAATAATGACTTTAGTAAAGTTTCCAAAGTTGGTGTAATCCGGTTTGTCTGTGGTCATTCCCAGCAGCCTCTTCAGGGAGGTGTCAGACTTTGGCGGGCGGTTACACTGGTCTCTGCAACAACAGCTGTGGCTGACATTGTATCCGACTCCCCGGTAAGAAATGATCTCATGGGAACCACAGAGTTGAGCTGCGATGCAGCCCTGAGCAGACAGGATGTGGACGGGGCCGTAGCGGCCCATGGAGCTGGAACAGCGCTCATCAGGAAGGCACTGGCTGGTGATGTTGGGGCATGGCTTGCCTTTGTGCTGCAGGGGACAGTAGTTACACAGCAGGCTGTCCAGGGCCAGGCCTGGCAGGACCAGAGTGGTGGCCAACAGGACGGAGGGCAACAACCAGCCTAGACACCACGGCTGAATGTTCACACTAGAGTAAATACACACACACACACACAGAGCAGAGTAAAATCAGAAAGTTCAGTAGGAATTAGTATCAGTAGTGTTTGGAACCATGTTGTCATATTATTAGTAGAAGCCTGTTTTTGGCTTTCAATATACAAGTTTGTCTAGGTGTCACCTTGGCTTCCTTTTTGATCCCATCATCCCACTAGTAAAAGCCCAGTGAATGTTTGGAGCTGTTCAACTCAAGGAGGCTTCAGCAAGCAAGCCAACGCCACTGATTATCAAGCAGAAACAGGTGCGTCTTTGAAGTTCCTTCAGTGTAATTAGTGCCAACTTCCACATATATGCATAGAATACAGAGAGAATACTCAAATAGCTTTTTATTTTATTTATTTATTTTTTTTTTGTTTTTAATGACAAAAAGGCGCTCTTGCTTTATCATTCAAAACACATTCTCAAAAACAATCTCTCTCAACTGAGGCAAAAGACAGGCCTGCAGTGCCATCTCCTGTCAGCTGCACTGCACTGACCAGGAAACACAGGCAGGAAAAAATAGCATGCTCAATCATTTGGAGCATTCTGATCAAACATTAAGTGCACTGAAGTTTTGCCGTTGGTATTCGTCACAAAAAGGCCAGTATAGCACCACTACATTTGCTGTCCACAAAACGCTGGCAAAGATCTTTCCCCTCATTGGCCAGTGTGATAAAAATCAGAGATGACTGCATCCTGATGGTTTTCTGCTCATGTTCCATAGCCAGAGGTAAGGGAAAGCTTTCCATCCTTGTACAAAGGCTCCTGTGAGGATGCATAAAGAACAACATTCAAGTGGAAATCTGCATGATATCACCATGTATAAAAATACAGCCTTTATGTCAAATCAGGATTGCCATGGATTACTTACAGCCAGCTCTTCTTCTTCGTCCCTGCCAGTATAATCCCAGTCTTCCTGTTCTCCGGCATCGTAGCTGTACAGAGGAATCAGCCTGTGGCGCAGCTGATCAAGTCTGCAGCACAATAATTAATTAATAATTAGTTATTAATTATTGCAACTATTTATAAAAAAAAACAAACTGTGAGAAAGAAGTGCTGTGCTTAAAATGCAGCCAATATTGCATATTCCTTGGGAGAAAACAAACCTTATTTTCCTCCTGATATAAATGGCCTAGAGGGAAATACAGCAACAAATACTTAAGAAACAAAAATCAACATACAACATGAAATATGCAGAGAGGAAAGTAGCCAGATCAGAGGGTTTCTTACCATTGCTACCGCACATCCAGTCAGTATGCAAAGTACAAAGGGGATGAGGATGTAAGAAGAAAGTCCAGCTCTGGTATATGAGGGTGAAATGTGAGAAGTTGTAGTGTTGAGATGCATTGTTGTCAACTCCATCCCCTTGTCTCCCACTGCCTCTTCTCCACACTTCAATCTAGCCCTTTGAGACGCATTTAGTGGAGTGCCTTCATTTTCATTTTCACTTCAAGGGCATGGTGGATATTCTTAACCTGACGAGATCATATTAGTAATATTAAAATTAATAATAGTATTATCAAACACTGACAGACCACACTGTTTACCAGCTCAATTCTGATAATGAGAGTTCAGCTCTTTCCTCGTTGTACAACTCAGCTCAAATGATTTCCTACAAAGTTCACGCACTACATGGAGAGTCTAATAAAACGCCCCCTGCACCCACAGACAGCTGCCGTGTTAAAGTCGTGAGTGATGAACCTTACCTGAATGTGAATCAGACCTAAACTCCAGTCGACATGACGTGAACTTGTCTCTCTCTTCAGACACTCAGAAAAGAAATAAAGCGCCAACATACCTCAACCTGCTCCATGACATTCCTGAGCAAGGAGAGGTCGCTCGGTTTTGTTAAACTGGATAGACTACCGGTGCTTATTTTTAGGACAGGAAAACAGAAAACAGAAAAAACAATTACCATTGTGTTTAATCCATAGTGTTTTTAAACAAGGATTACTGAAATCTTTGACATGTGGCAGTGTGAGTTACTCATTGACCTACGGTAACTGTCATCAACAAGGCCAATATTTACAAATAAACTGAAATTACAGTAAACTATACCTGAGCATGTTTGTGTGCATTACTGTTTTCTCGAGCAGAGGATGTTGATGTAAGCGACACAGAGAAAGGGGAGGGAAGACGGACGGGAACTCAGCCAAAGCGAGGATACTAGTCTAACCCGCTCAGCATGGCTCCAGTAAAACATTCACCCTGTCGGCTCAGGACGGGACATCAGCTGCCACAGCTCTGATGGTAAGTTCTCAACGAGAAGTCACCATAGTTAGTTAACAATAAGATTCACTGTCCTTTTCAGAACTACTGGGATTTAGCGTTATTTTAAACATGAAAGTTGTACATGTTAAAAAAAAAAAAAAAAAAAAAAAGGTGAGGGATCTTAGGTAATGGGTAACCTTGTGTGTTGTTTCAATAATACTTTACCGATCCTAAATGTTGACATGGAGTTTTGACTGAGCAGACTTTACTTTCAATTTGTCCTGTGCAAACGTGAAAATGAAAGTGTAAAAGTTGAGAATGGAGGTTTTGAACATGTTGTCACACAGTGGTGCTGTAGTGCCGTTACTGAGGCGCGTATCCTGTTGCCATTTGAAAGTCTGTTAATTATTAGACCAGCGCTAATCCTCAGGCTCAGTCATTCCAGCACCAGGTCCTGACAGCAATATAGCTCACACTCCGACGTAAGGAATCAGTCTGTAAATCTCTCTGCAAAATGTTTTCTCACAGTGTACTGCACGGATCTGGACTATATCATGCCATAAAGGGAGAGTGCTTTCAGTGTGAAACGCTGCCATCCAGGAGGATTTGAACATCTTTCCCCTCTAACATGTAATGGATCCTTCTGAAAGACAGTGTGCGTCACTCCAGAGACAAGACTCTGTCTCTCTCCTACCCACGCCACTGTCAGGGCAACGCCAGGGATATACCTTGCAAGATTTCCCTGAAGTCTTTCCAGAAGATGACGAAATGTATTTGTCTGAGGGCATTTCGGCTGTGGTTGTATCCCCAGATGAAGCCCAGCCCCAGGCCTCAGGATATCTGTGGGCTCAGGCGGGTCCAGGTCCTGGGGATCCTAACTACCAGGGCGTAAACGGGCCTCCCCGTGTCCGTCCCATCCCCAAGCCCAGAACCAGGCATTCCTTTGCAGGTTTGCCAAGCAGACCAGATGTTGTGCCCCCTCCTCCACCCCCCAGGGTTCGACCACCACTCAGTAACATACAGAAGAGGTTCTCCTGTGGCATAGATGTGCCACCCATCAAGCTGAATCGCTCCAACACAGAAATAGATCATCATGTGAGTATGTCTAGTAGTTTTTTCCCCCTCCGCAGAGACAAAAGGCCCTTTATGATTGTACAAAATGATCAGTTATTAAACCTTGCATAATCAGCACGAAGGCCTAAGTGAGGGATTTGACTTTATCATCTCCCAGCAGGACACATGGAACATCCGATTGATAGACACTCCACAGGGCAGCACCAAAAGCCTGGCTTCTTTCTGCTCAGCAACGTCCAAGTAAGACAGAACACTGAAGACATTTTGTGATTTCCTTATCCTTATCCAACTGGACAGAATTATTTTGGCAAGCAAATGAAATAAACAGAAAGCATACAGCATGTTCAAAGAGTTCTGTTCAAAACTCAGATCCACTGTTTTAAGTGACAGCACAAAAATAATTGTGGTATTTTAAATATGGTAGATGTCAGCAGATCTGTTGTCATTAGAGGGTTTTTTTGCCTGGATCCTCTATATTTTGATATTTAGCCACTGAAAGATTATTTTTACATGATAATGTTTTCCAATTTGTAAACTTTATGTAGTATTTGGCAACAAATTAACTTGGAATGAAATTTAAAAAGATGTTTCATCATTTTGACATCCATCTGAGAGGTATACCAGATATAAAATGTAGAGCATGTTTGCTTCATTGATCAAGTTTTGTGTGCACTGGTATAGATCATCATCATACTGTCATTTACAAACTAGTTTCTCTCCACTCCCCCTGTGGCAGACTGATGTCCCGGTACAAGTATACAGACAGCGTTCATAACTCAGGCGTGGTGTGGGCTCGTGTGTTACCCATCCATCCTTCTCTGCTGCAGCAGGCTGAGGTGACTGTTACAGTGGCCACCGAATGGGACGGCCACCAGCTTCCCTTCCCCACCACCTGTAAGACACTTATTTACCAACCCAGCCCCTCACCCACATATGCACCACACTAAGGCCATGTACAGACAGTCAGTAAAAGTGGCCTAGATCTGATTTTTTTTTTCTTCAAATGTGACACACATCTGATTTTTTATGCTAGTGTGAACAGAATAAACAGTGAAGGGGACATTTTCAAATCTGATTTGGGCCACTTTTCATATGTGGTCCTCAATCAGATACACTCTTGCTGATATAATGACTGTGTGAACACTGAGATCAGAATTCATATGTTCTTCTACCACTGAGCCCACTCATATCTCTGTCAGATTGTCATCATTCATTTATTGTCAGCTGCGAAGGGCCAGAACTAAACATGGAGGACAGCAGCAACGATGACAGGGAGAAACAAAGCTGCAGATTTAATAGATGTATAGGAAGGTGCTTCATTCCTTCAGCCCTTTTTGTCCTCAGCCTGAACAGCCTGACAGACAGCAAACTATTCAAGAAATGAATGTCTGCACTACTGTTTCATTAAGTGTGATGATGGACTGTCATGCAAATGACATTTGTGGTTGTTCAACAGCATGCTTGTTGTAAATGTGAGGTCATGGTGCAGATCTGTTTACGCTGATATCAGATACAGGTTACATACAGCGATGAATGAAAACAGTCAAGGCAAACAGATCAGATCTGAGAAAAAATCAGAATTGGGTCACTGTGACAGTGCAAAACAGAATGAAGAGACGGTCATTAAGAATTAAACCATAGAAATATATTGGGAGAATAGAAGTCAATGTCTATGAATTCAACAGATAATTTGTCAAGCTTTTGACTTAATAGGCTTATGCATGTATTTGTGTAGCACTTTTCAAAATGAGGTTACAAAGCACTTAAGAATGAGAAGTTTATATTGTTTATGTTTGTAATATTAGGTGCCTTGGTGTTTTGTATTTTCATCTGTGCTTGTGATGTTTCATCTAGTGAACAGGACAGTAAAGAATCTGATTGAAGCAATCTTCAGTCTGCTGGACCGTGACATCAGCACGAGCGATTTCTATGTTCTAAAACTTTGTGACTCTGATGAGTATCTTCAAAAGTAAGTGTGTTGCTCTGATCTCAGCACTGACACTAAACATACAGACAAGCACGTCTACCTCACTTGCCTAATTCAGCCTTGACTTAGCTGTTTTCTAAACATTACTTGTTTTGAATTCATTACTGAAATTAAAGTTTTTTTTTTTCATGTTTTTTTTTTGTTTTTTGTTTTTTTTCTGTATAATTCATAGTGTTCCATTCAAACATGATGAAGTGTGTTTGCATTTTTATTCTTTTATTTGGTAGTGCTGTATGCGGTCTCCCATTAATTTTTCTTTTCTCCTCAGTGAAGAGCTCCTGGGCATGCATGAGAGTATTCAGATCTACCACAAGTTTAACCTAGTGGTGCCTCTCCGTCTGCTCCATGTGAAAATCCTCAAGCGTCAATTGTCCAGGGATGTAAGTCCAGTTCAGCTTTTCTTTTCCCACCTAAAAGGGTTTGTAGATCATTGACCAAGAAGGGGTGGCCGTCTGTCTTCACATAGGCCTACCGGTTTCACAATAGTACTCACAATAGTGTGAGTGTTGGAACAGCCTGTTGTTATCAGGGCTGGTGTAGCTGTAAACCTCCACCCTGATTCTTTGACTTTGTTCTGTTTACACATCAAGTCACGGTTGGCATTTAGCAGCAATAAAGAGAAGAGGTGAACGTGCCTGATTTACATGTGTCACTAGGGTCAAACTCATTAAATAAAGCTAAAATAATCCTTATTTTGCCGTTTTGATGATTGATTCTACATGCTTTAGTTAATACAATACAGTCACAGAGTCCCTTAGAGTGAGCTGTATTTCAAATTCTTGTTTCTTTTTGAAGCCAGAGGATGACAAAGCCCCTTGCCATCTCTACCAGCTCCTGGGCTCTGCCTGTGTCTTCAACATCTCCAAGTAAGATATTAAGATTTGTTGCCTTCAAGATCAGCTTTGTAAAAGCTTTGATCAGTTTTTGCTAACAAAAACAACTGGCTACTGGGCCATCAACTGGTGACTGTTGATAGAAAACACATGCTACATACTGTCTGTCTGTCTGTTTTCCCTGTCAGGTTGAGCCTGCAGGACGTGCTTAGTAGCTACAACAAAGAAGCGAAAGAGCTAATGAGAAGTAAGGTCAGTGTAGAGTCAAGACATTCATATTGCCGGGTGAATTTTCTGAAAAAAAAGTGTTCTTAACTGACTTTTTCACAGTGTACTTTCCCTCACCTGGGTCTGATCTCTCATATCTATAGAGTGGGATGAATGTTAACGTGCTAGTGGACGTAGTTCGCACTGTCAGCAGTCTGCTGTGTGGGTTCTCATCTCAAGAGCTGGAGGATGCCATTGGCAAGCTTAACAGAGTCAATCCCATTCCACTGGTATGAGATCACACATTTGTAATTTCAGACAGTCACACAACTCAATCCAAACATGATGTAGGTCCTGTGCCTTTTTTTTTGTCCCTGTACCCTTTTGAATTCTGCTTTAAGCTGTATTTGCTTTTTTTTTTATCAGCATGAAGTGTTTACCTCCTTTTACATAACACTGTGTCTCCTCTTATAGTACCATACCTGTGCAGGATTTTTTGTAATACTGCACCTACACTGTACCACAAAAATGTATTGAGCAAGAATGCCTTCTCTTTCCACTGAGCAGCAATACAAAGCTATGTTTCCTTATCCCTTCTTGCAGAGTCATGATGAGATGTCTGAGTGTGAAACTGGTAAGTACAGTAGCTACAACCGCAAGGCAGGCCTCTAGTAAACAACTTTTTATTTTATTTGTTTATTTATTTATTTTGGTCCTGGTTAATTAATTAATTTTCTCAGATTGGATTCATTCATTCATTTTCCAGAGCAGGCTAACAGAACTACAAGAGGCTTTGATTTCATATGCAAAAAGTGGCAACAAGTTGTTTGACAAGCAAAAAGGCAAGATACCAGTGCATTACATTTAAGAAAAAAAACTACTCCGCCACTATAGATCCATGTTAAAAAAAAAAAAAGCAGGATTTATGCAAGATAAGGAAATTCTATGACCGTGTGTGTATAGTGTGTACCACTGTATACATACTGATAGACTAAGGTCTGATGAGGTTCCATCTTTATGTCCTAGCCATGTACCTGCTCCACCACGCCCTGATAAAAATGCTGCAGATCTTCTTTGACAACTTCCAGTCAGACTTCAGAGCTCAGGAGGTCTTGCACAGCCCTCAAACCTGCGATGTTGATAACAATAGTGACATCTTTCAATTCACCATCGCTGCTCTCTACAAACTGCCGCCCAGCTGGCTCAACAGGTATACCCACTCACTCACTGCAGGCATACGTTAACACCAAAAAGATATAGGCCTACACAAACATGAAATTTGAATAAAGACATTTCTCTCTCTGTGTGTGTGTCTCTCCCTCCTTCTCTTTCCCCGTCATTCCTAGTTTTGAGCACTTCTCCATTTCCTGTGAGCTGACGCATGGAGGGAAGAAGATCTGTGAGACCGGTGTCTCTGAGAACATCAGCACCGCCTTGTCGCTTGGCAACAAGATCCAGTGTAACCGAATGTAAGGGCTCAGTCCGCTAGACTCACCTAGATGCTATTTTGAAACACATTTCATTTCTCCTTTCCTGAGTTATCATGGTTCTAGTTTTAGACATGCACACACTTTGATAAGTAGTCAGAGTTTGCATATGGTTATTCATTAGACAGCTGCTTCAAAGTGCTTCTTTACTCCAGGAGTAGTCCCTTAATCCAAGCTCTGCGTGTGAACGTGTCTGTCCCTATATGTAGATGTGTGTGGTATGTGAGAAAGAGTGTTTCATATATGTGTTCTCTCATGTATGTGCTTGTATTTTTGGTGATTGTAGGATGGTGTTCCCTGTGCCAGTGAATCAGCTGCCATATGAGTGTATGTTGACATTTCGCCTCCTGGGCTCTAAGCGCGGGAAGAGCTCTGAATTGTTACGCTGGGCTGTGCTGCCTCTTTACAGCAACAGGTAGGCTCTTTGCAATATTTATAGACCTGTAGACCCTTTCATGCAACATCCTATAAAATTTCTGGTTTAGTTGATCTTTGACAGTGATGTGCCTTGCTGTTTCACTTGCTGCAGTTCAGGAATATGTCTAGTTTCATCCTTCATAGAGTTAGAGGTCATTCATATCTCTTTCTGTTAAGACTGCCTCTCTTCCTCAGTGAAGATTCATACTCCCATCCCAGCTTATTCACAATGCAGCAGCTGGGATTAACTGATGCCAAACAGAGGCTGATCCTAAATCCACAAATTTTAGTATTTCCCAACTGGTTCCCAGTTAAAATTCATTCATTCATTCATTTTTCCAAACCGCTTAGCTGTAACGGTTGCAGGGGGTGCTGGGGCCTATCCCAGCGCTCATTGGGCAGAAGGCAGTTAAAATTATTAAAATTATTTAATTTATTTTCAGACTTTACTGACATTTAAAGCTCAGTTAGGTCTGTCCCCACAGCTGCATTACTGACATCTTACCTCCTCATGAGCCAGAGTTGCCTGAGATCCTCATGCAATTTATCCTGATGTTACCTTCAAATTTGCTAACATTTTTTATCAATCAGGGTTAATCTGAGTCCAATAATTTAAACCTCTAAAAAGTGTTCATAATAAAAATTGTTACCCAAGTGTATATGTCAGGTACATGTCTTGTTGACTAACTAAATAGCCCTTTAAATAAAACATAACCTTAATTGCTAAGTCAGCATTTTGAATCAACTCTTAACATGCTTGCTTAAACATAGTTGTCTTTAAAATGTTTT
Organism: Myripristis murdjan; assembly: GCF_902150065.1. Lineage (NCBI taxonomy): Eukaryota > Metazoa > Chordata > Actinopteri > Holocentriformes > Holocentridae > Myripristis > Myripristis murdjan. The sequence goes on along the minus strand of NC_043985.1, from coordinate 16,454,074 downwards.
CTTTTAGCCAATTTCTCATTCTCATTTACCATATGTATTTATTCTTTTACCAGTGCCTCTCATTTTTACCTCCTCATGTAAGACTCATTTCTCTTGATTTTCTACTTTCCAATAAAGCACATTGCAGTAGGACTGTACAGTTCCAGAAAATTTTGAATCAGTCCCATCTCCATTTCTAAGCTTTTGAAAGCTTAGAAATGGCGTCCATTTCAAGAGTCGAAATTACATTACATTTTTTTCTTGATTATGAATTCCAAAAGGTAGATTGTATTGAATGTAAGAATATCATGTAACATAAATAGTGCAATATTTATTAGGTACATAACAAAGTAGTATGATTGATGTTATGAATAACAAGGCATGTGTGTACACCATATGTGTGTAGGACTCTGGTGAATGGGACCGTGCTGCTCAGTATGTCCATGCTGGTCGAGCAGCCAGCTGCTCCCTCCCCTGCCCTGTTTGACAGCCACAAGCAAGCCACTGGAGTAATACTGCAGGTCAGTGCCTTTAGACAGTTCTCTTCTTTTTATTAATCAAACTTCAAACGACACATCATTGCCTGCTGTGTCTTGGTTACCAGATCATTCTTGGTTTTCTCTCTTATCCCAGCTGGAGTTCCCAAATCAGCTTGAATGGAAGTACCAGAGGCCTATTGCGTTACCCGGATCAGTCATATTCACTCCTCATTGTGAGGAGGTGCAAAAGAAAATGTTAGATGTCTCTAAGAAGCACTGTCTCTGCTTGTGAGTAGAATAAAACCACTAACACCTGTGGCCTGTTCCATAACATAAAAAAATTTCGGTGAACTGTGCATTATTGAGGAAGATCAGCTTGTTATGCCCTCGATGGAATTAACTTTGATATAGTTTTATTCATTAGTTCAAAGGGCTATATGCTTATGCCTCAGGGAGAGGGCGAAAAGATCAATTTCCATAGTAAACAGTAATAAAAGTCAGTGTTGGCACTGCATGATATTTTCCAGGATTTTGGGATTTTGATCATGAATCTACCTGTCATCTCTAATGGGACAGTGCCTGTTTCCTTTCTTTTTTGCTGCTTTTTGTGCCCATCACATCCCTGACAGTCGTTCTTCTTTCCAGTCTATCAGAGAATGAGAAGGCTTTCCTGTGGAGTAAGCGCCACTGCGGTGACAAGGCGAGCACCTTCCTCCATCTGCTACTGGGTGGAGCCCCCCGGTGGCAGTCTGAGGACCTGACAGAGATCTACACAATCGTGGACCACTGGCCTATCCATCTACCAGAGGAGGCTCTCTTTCTGCTCAGTGACAAGTGAGTTTGCTTGGGTCCATCTAAAGAGATAACATATAGTACATGGGAAAAGGCTTTGTTTGGCTGTGGAGGCCTTGACTCACATATTTGCATCTCAGGGGCAGATTACAGGATTATCTGATGTCCTTCAATATAATGTCTAGGACAGAGGAGCACATAAGTTTGTTTCCAGCATGCTTTTGCCCACTGTGATACTGCAAAGTGTATCTTACTGAACTAGTATTTGATTGCATTTGAATGTGAGTCAATCAAGATGACAGCCACTGTAAACAATGCTACTGTCCCAAAACAGTAAAATTCCAGTCTTAGTATAATTAAATGACACAAAAACAAAGAGTGTGACCTCAGGATGTCTAAATGCTTAGGTGTGAAGTTGTGTGAAGAAATCTTTCTATAGTGCTGTAAAGCCTGATGTGATATACTTTTTTGTCCAGTTTTCCAGACCTCACTGTGCGGGAAGCAGCAGTACACTACTTTGAGCAGATATCAGAAGGAGCACTGGAGCAATTTCTGCCACAGTTAGTCCAGGTAAAGACCACAACACACCCTGTAGGGCCAAACAGATGAAGGTGTATGCACTCAGTGTTCATCTCCAGTGTATCCTCACTGTATCTGTGTCTTTAGGTGGTAATATGTAGGTACAAGACCTTTAAACAAACTTTGAATCACATGTGTAGACATAAACCACCAGTCAGATACCTCAAGGCTGGTGGTTTGATCAATTATCACGTTCCCCAGGCTCTGAAGAGCGAGTGGGAGTTGGATGGACCTCTGGTGACGCTGCTGTTGGACAGATCCCTGAAGAGCATCAGGATCGCCCAGCAACTTTACTGGTGAGCGGTGGAAATCATATTTCAGAAAAGAGAATATGGCATTTGGATGCATATTGCTACTACAACTATTATCATCACCAAAGTAGGATGTTTAATTTGAAGAAGTTGATCCCTATATTGACATTATGACCGAAGATATGTAAGAAGAACTTTTGGCAGCATTGAGCAATCAACGCAATGTACCTCAGGATAGACTCCAGCCCCCTCGCTATCCTGAGCGAGCGCAGAAAATTAATGGATGGATTTATCTATCGCTTTTTTCACCCTCACATGTAACAGTTTGTCTTTTTGTTATTGTTTTGTACGCTCACAGGCTGCTGGTGGATGCCCAGGATGATGCCCACTACCAGAGCTGGTTCAGTAAGGTGCAGGCTGCCCTGAGGCACTGCTGTGGCCGGGCACTGAGGCAAGAACTGGAGCAGGAAACTCGCCTGGTCACCTTGCTTATGCAGGTGGCTGACAAAATTCGCACAACAGACAAGGCCCGACGCAAGGTCTGGAGACAGTCCACATCCATTCATCCATCTGCTCACTCATTTTTTTTTTAACTTGTCATCCATTTATGTTACAGCTGTTACTGTGTGAGTAATGTGTATTGTTTCTCAATAGTGCCAACTTTCATGGTTTTGACTACAGGATGTGTTGAGGAGAGAAAAGTGGAAGATTGATAACTTCTTCAGAGATGGGATCAGCTGCTGTTTACCACTGGACCCTGCAGTCCATGTAGTTGGAGTGGACGTGGATGTAAGAGTAATTGGTACCAAGCATTACCTGTGCCTGTCATCACTAAGGACTAATAAGACATGCAATTATATTTTGAAATAATGTTTAATCTTTTGTTATGCCCCCTCCAGGCCTGTAAATTCTACAACTCCAACGCCGCTCCACTGGGTGTCTCGTTCATCTGTTCTGACCCCTTGGCCAAGAACAAAAATGTCATCTGCAAGGTTAATACTAGTGTGATTTTTTTCCCCATTTTTTTTACCCTTCCAATGAAGCATATGGTCAGTTACAGCCCACAAGCTGATTGGGATCAGATCAAAGGTTCTTGCTCAGAAAAACAGGCCAGATGCTGGTTAACATGGTGCTTAAGTCTGGATGAAGTGACGCCCTCTCAAGCAAATGGCATCACTGCTGTTTCTTTCTTAGGCTGCCTTGCCAGAGTCTCACTTACAAGCAATTTTGCGGATTTTTTTAGCATTCAGCAGGATGTCTCATAGTGTTATGTGTTGCTCAGACAGGAGATAACCTGCGACAGGACATGCTGGTACTGCAGATAGTCCGTGTGATGGACAGAGTGTGGCTTGAGGAGGGAATGGACATGCGCATGGTCACCTACAGATGTCTCTCCACAGGCAGAGACCAGGGTATGTTTCATTTTTGTGTGTTAATTCATATGTTTGTGTTTTTGAAAGCACATATATTAGTTGACTTGCTTACGACATATAAGCAAGCTCATATAAGCTCATATCTATTAGACATTTAATTTCTTCTTTCCGTGTACTTGTGCGTGTATGTAATTCACTGCTTTTGCTTACCAATTTGGTTGTCAGGTCTTGTGGAAGTGGTGCCGGAGGCGGTGACCCTGGGGAAGATCCAGCAGGAGTGGGGTCTGGGTGGGCCTCTTCGTGAGGACACCCTGGAGAAATGGTTCCACATGTGGAATAAAACTGAGGAAGACTATGAGAAGGTTAGGATCATGCCATTTAAAGAATCTACTGTTTCTTACCATAATACTACACCATGACTTGCATGGTTAACTTTCTTGTGTTGATGTTTTCTTGTATTTGTTGTATTGTGTGTTGCTGTCCGTGCAGGCTGTGGTGAACTTCCTCCACTCGTGTGCGGGTTGGTGTGTGGCTACTTTCATCCTAGGAATCTGTGACCGCCACAACGACAACATCATGCTGAAGCACAGCGGACACATGTTCCACATTGACTTTGGCAAAATTATGGGAAATGCACAGAAGTTTGCCAACATTAAAAGGCAAGTCAACTGCAAGGGATGCCTTGTTTTGAAAACAACAGAAGAGATGGCTTGTTATAGTGGCATGGAGATCAAGGAAATAAAAAAAGCCTAGATTATTATGTGAATAAACAACAACCCCCTCTCCCAAACCAACAACCACTTTCCTCTTTGTATTCAACGCTAGGGACCGAACACCTTTTGTCTTCACAACAGAGATGCAGCATTTCATCACAGGTGGGGGTAAGAACCCTCAGCGTTTTCACCGCTTTGTGGAGCTCTGCTGTGATGCTTACAATGTAATCAGAGGGCGCACTGCATTGATACTGGGCATGTTACAGCTGGTAAGAAAATTACTGAATAGTACAACACTGGCAACTTCACAGTTACACAAGTATAAATAATAACACAACAGTTTTTATACTATTTTGGATATTTTAGCTGCTTTTTATGGTTTACATTATCTTTTTAACTTCAGTTGTATATAGTGTATGTTTTGTTTTTTGTTTTTTAATTTCTGACTGATTGAACATCTTTTAACATGTGCGTGTGTCTATGTGTTTTCTAGATGCTTGGTGCAGGGATGCCAGAGATGAAGGACATCCAAGACTTGCAGTATGTCCAGAAAAACCTAAGACCTCATGACTCAGACCTGGAGGCCACCTCCTACTTTACCAAGTACAGTCAAATCAGTCATATGACTTTCCACAGTGTCAGCCTTCACCAAAGTCTGCAAAATCTCATATTTAAGTTTTGTAATTTTTTAAGTATTGTAACATGAAGTCCTTCCTCAGCATGCAACCCTAACAATTTGTCTTTGTCTTTGCTGAACCAGGAAGATCAAAGAGAGCATGGAATGTTTAGCAGTCAAGTTTAACTTCGTGACACACATCATTGCTCAGAGGAACAAACCAGGACCTCTGACCCAGGCTGCTAGCCCCGCCCCCAACAACAACATCCAGGAAGCTGTCATCCAGAGATACACTGTCAAGGGCAAAGATGTGGTGAGGCTCTTTGTACTATGGTTTTTTAATCCAAAATGTTTGCATGAATGCCTCAAGGACATATTAGGCTCTTTTTTTCCATGAAATGTCACTAAGATATTTTGCCTGATGTATCTGAGGCTTGCTGGTAGCTAACAGCCAAGGAGATTTATGAAATATTTCATGCCACAAACAGACAGTAAGTCCACATGTATTTGTTCTAAGAATAATAATGGGCAGCCTGCTGACAGTGTGTGCGTTCGGTCTGTGTGTGTGTTGATTTGAGTCAGATAGCAGCACTATAGTGGACAGTCCTTCCCTCACACCGCACAGTTGAGTGAGGAGTGGTGCATTACGCTGCTCTGTTATCAGAATATGTTTCCTGTTGTCAGAGTAAACCATCCATCTGGTGGAAGGCAGGGAGGGGGCACCTTGTCTGTCACCGCAGCGCAGAGATGCACCCATTCATTCAGACCGGGCTCACAGCAGCCTGAAATGTTGGAACTCTGGCGAGCACATTTCAAAGTGTAAACATAGTTAAATACAAAAAGTCTGTTTGAGTTTCTGATTTGTTTCTGGGATAGAAAACTGGTATATAAAGGGGATATAACCTGGGATATAAAGGCTCATTAATGCATATGGTAATAAAGCACTAGAAAACTGTGAATTATTCCTCAGATTGGGTGGACATTTGCAGGGGTCTAATAAATGGATAATCAGAATGATAGAATCTTACATCTTAGGTTTAATTCACTTGTGAATGACTACAATGAAAAAATAGCTCTTTGATAACTCAGTTCTGATAGACCCCAGACTTTAATATAATGACTGATTTTGATACTCATAGGGATATTGTCTTTCCTAGTAGCAGCCATGGTGCTGTATGAAATTCAGTATGTTGCTTAAGAATGTAGATTGTGCTTTACACGTGCTAACAGGGGAACTTGAACACAGCTTTACTGGTTAAATTTCATGAACCCCCCAAATCCCTTAGTTAGTTAGAAAAAAAAAATATTTGCTGCACAATATTGTGCAATTGTGTCCCATATTGTGCAAAAATGTCATGCATATTCTTTATGTTCTGGTTACAGCGCTTTGTTTTTGTTTTGTTTTTTGGCTGCACCATTACAAATTATCTAGATGCCTAGTGCATTATTTTATACACATTTTCCTGGATTTCCTGGATTTCAGCAGGACATATTTGGTATCTTTGGAGACCTTGTGGTCTCTGCTAAAATTGAAGATAAAACTCTGTGTATTTAAACAAAGTTCAGCCATTCAGAATGCATTTGAAATGGCAAACCCAGCCAAATGAATTGTTTGGCATTTGGTTTGACTTGCAGACCTATGAGCTGAGAGTGACCATTGACGACGGCTATCTGAATAGTGAGAAAACATTTGGGCAGTTTGAGCTGATCCACAAGCAGCTGCAGAAACACTTCATAGAGTCTACACTACCCCAGTAAGTGATGAAACACTTACATATCCACATTTCATCACAACCCTATTTCATTTTGGAGCTCTGTAATAAAATGTTCATTGTTATACAGTGCTGAAGTAACTTGTTTTTTTATATTTTCCCTGCCATCTCCCCCTCTTCACTCTCACTGCTGTATCTTTACTCCATTTCCTCCCTCGTCCTCCCTCTCCTCTAGATTCCCTAGCTGGTATAAGATGTCATTCACCCCAGGGAGGAAAATGTCATTGCTGAATAAATACCTCAAAGAGCTTTTTGAGGGACCATGCAAGGGAGTAAGTGCATCTTCTTATTGTCGCTACACATTGCCCTCCCTTTTTGGTGATATTGCCTGAGTGATCTCTCTCAACTTTTCATGGATTACAAGCCTATGTCACTGTCATTTGCAGAATGAATTTGTGTGCAGCTTGTTCCTGGATGGTCCCCAAACTGCTGAAAACAGAAACAGGGCTACAATAGGTAATTTTCCTGCTCCTCAATAAGAGATGGGTGGATAAAAATGATTAACAAAGCTTTCTGGAGAAGCAGTCAGGCAGAAGCAGGCAATTCTGGGAAAAAAGAAAGGGAAGGTTGACATGATGCTGTTATTGATTGCCACTGATGCTTAGTTAACACATCTTTTGCAGACGGGCGCCCTCAGATCCAGCTCCACATCTCGTACTCGGACCATAAGCTCTCGGTCTTGGTAAAACACCTGAAAAACATAGTGAGTTAGTTAATTTAGTTTGCTTCGCTTCATTGTTAATAACCCTGATTATAGTTATACTGATATCTGATGATACATGGAAACAATTACTTAAGTGCTGTTTTGCAGTGTCAGCAGTGGAAAGCATACACTATTAATTTCATTGACAATATATTCACCAGTTCACCATGAACTGATGATTTATGCTCATATATACACAGGTCACATCCTCATATATTTTTTTTTTTTTCAACAGAGGCTGGCTAACGGCTCTACCCCTGATGCTTATGTGGTCACACGTCTGAGGCCGGACCCTTACAGTCGTTCCAAGAGGAAGACCAAGGTGGTCCGTAATAATGTCAACCCCACCTTCAATGAACTGGTACAACTTCCCTGCTACTCTCTATGACTAAATGTGATTTTTGTCTCTTTTTTATCTCTTTATCACTTCCTGTTGTTGTTATAAAGTGTTTTTTTTTTGTTTTGTTTTGTTTTGGGGGTTTTTGTAAGGATAAAAAGGTTTTCGTATTCTCATTGCACAGTTGATTTTCATTGCACAGTTACCCTGCTGTACTGGTACTGGGCCTAACATAGACATGTAACTATAACACCATCCTTTTCCATTTCCATTACAGCAGGTTTGTGCAGCCAGTGTCAAATATGACTGAATTATGTACAAAATAAAATGAACTGGTAACTATGTGGGGAAACTCTAAACAAAACAAATGCATATCAAATAACACAGATGGCTTTTCTGCATCTAAACAGTATATAGTATAAGGAAAACCATATACAGTGTTCTTGCAGTTCCATACTAATTCAACTAACCATTTACTCCACTCTGGCAATGGCCCAATGGGACTTAAACATTAGTTAGAATAATACATAGTGTTTTATTATAAGATAAGAGGGTGGGATTGTCCTCTTTTCTTCTTCCTCCTCACATCTAAATCCCCTTAAGGTGCTGTGCGGTCATTCCTGCTCGCTGCACCACTCCGCTCACAATTTGAGTTTGATGTGATTTTTTTTGTGTGCTGAACCCATAGGACTCTGACCAGTGGCTCTTCATATACTCTTTCCACCCGCTGTGGTACAAAGTGAAATTATAATTCAGCCAGAATGGAAGGAACTAGAGAAAAATCTTCTGTCCTAGATCACTGCCATGAAGTTCAAATAAAAGCCTGTGTGTTTCATAGAGCTTAACTAATGCAGAAGTGAAGAAGAAATAAGCATCTTCAAATCACTGCATGTCCTAAATGCTGTACCTTTCTACTCTTGATTCACAGCTGGAGTACACTGATGTCCCCACTTTGCATGAAAAGGTGCTGGAAGTGACAGTGAAGAGCAAAAAGGCTTTTGTTGTTGCAACCAACGTTAGGCTGGAGGAAAAGGTGCTGGACAAGGAGCAGTGGTTTCCACTGGGGAACTCGCCGATCTGAGCGCAGCAAGATGCACTGTGTGCCGGCTGCCACTAGGGGGTGCAGCCATACTGGAAGAAAAAAACCCTCCATAGAGATATTTTTCAGACTGTAAACTAACAAAATATATCTTCATTTGGGCATGGGAACTATGGACTTAGTGTGATTTATCACAGAGAACTTAACCTCATTCCATAGCTTAATACATTAGCAATGGATGGGGTGAACTGATGATGTAAAAAACAGAGTCAAAGTAAGACTCAGAAGGAGACCATTTACTGTGACTGTGGTTGTGATTCTGCTCATAACGCACTTTATCTGTTCATTCGTATATGTACATCAAATGATGGGCATATGCTAATTAAGCCTGGTAGGGAATGTCATGTTGTTAATGGATGAAGGAACATATTTTGATATTTGCACTTTGTACTGTAATAGTAAAAATGTTTGTTGTCTACATCCACTTGGAGTCAACATAGCCCTTGCTAGTGTGTGGTCAAGATTTTAGATGTGATAGATTAAGATGGAGGTGGTGCAACGCTCATCTTAAGCAGCCTGCTTGTTACCTACTCAGATGGAGCGTTTCTGTCCCTTGAGCTGTGTCAAGTCGATGTCCTTGACCGGTGGATTTGGACGGGGGAGTGTGTGTGGGTGGGCGGGTGGTAGAAGGGAGTCAAGGAGAGTGTGTGAGCTGGATGACAACTCTTCCTCTCTGGCCTGAGGAGCCAGGTTAGCACTCCCCCTTCACTCCATCCCTTGTCTCATCCATCAATACTATTCTCAAACACAGACACACCCACCCATTCCCTCCCCCCACTCACACAGGCACATTCAGCTGAGGCAGGTCTTCATGTAATCTTAATGCCATCCTCCCCCTGACAGGGCTGCTGACCCATACTCTGGTCTGACTCATTCATAGGATTTAGTGATGAACGAGGATGGAAATAGACTGCCCTGCACTGGATTCAGTTCAATAATGTATACCTCTGTGAATGCTATTTATATTATGGATTTAGGAATCCATGCTGGCTTACAATCCTTTACAGTATCATATCATTGACAATTAATTCACCGCTGTATCACTCAAGTCCATCGTTTTAATCATCTATGATTAATCGAAAAGCAATACTTATTTTGCAGTCATCTCATGAGAATCGTATCTTCCCCTAATAATAGCATTAGCATCAATGATTAATTCTGTAAAAAGAATCTACTGTCTTACTCAAGGGATTTCTCCACTATTCTTGTTGATTTTAAAAGCAAGCAGAGAGCTGTTCTCCATTATACTGTCTTTCAGTCCCGCCTAAACCTTCTGGTCTTTTCCTCTGCAGCACACAGTGCAGGCAGTAGAAATATGGCACATCTATTTTCTGACAATAAAACTGGTATTTATATCTGAGGAAAAGGATTTTTTATTTATTTTTTTCACTGCTGCACCAGTCACAGTTCTCTGTCTGTTGTGAGGTATGCGTGAGTCTGATGTGAAGAGCTGTTTTAGGAATACCACACAAAGATGAAGAGGGAGGCTGGGTCCAGGCTGGATCCCTCTCGAGACAGGAGGGGCACCCAGCGGTAACCTGGAGGGTGGAGAAGGGTGGGGAACAAACATGAACAGTAGCTATGAATAAATGAGTATCACATACACTGGTGCTTTTGCAGATAAACTCACACATCCTGAGCAGAGGCCAATTTTAGGTAGTGCTGACACAGTGAACATTGGGAAATACAGTAATGGCACAGTGTCACCTGATCTAATTTAGTTCTCCATCTCTGTGTCTCACCTTTCTTCATGCTGGTGAAGGGCAGGGTGTACTGGCCCACAAACTCGCTGCTGAGGAGGCCTGTCTGGTCCCGAACGGAAAAACGAATGAGGCAGAGCTCAGGGACACTGATACTGAAGTTCATGTCTGCATCCCAGCAAGGGGTCAGAGCTGAATAATAAATCACAGCAAACAATCAGTATCAGTAAGACAAGTAATATATATCATTTAAAGGTTATATATGTATATAAGCATACATAGACACAAGTTATATATATATATATATAAAAAAAAAAAAAAAACTAGGGACTTGCTGATATTGAAGCCATTATCCATAAAGCAGCTGTCAACTGTCTTTGTCAATTTTTGGCACACAGAAGTCTGTATTTATCAAATGCTGAGAAGAAAGATTTAGCATCAATTATTGTATCTAATGACCCCAAACTAATGGAATGATCAAATTGGTACACAGTATCAGTCAATACAGTACCGATACTGTAATCAGTATTACCACTGGCATAGAGCCATGGATTCTGTGCATCCCTAATAAAACCCTATCTGTAAAAAACGTGCTTTGAGTAGTGATTTTGAAGATGTCACGGATTAGGCTGTCACACTTAAACTATCACAGCCTGAGCTCTTCAGAGAAGGTGCTCTGACGCCTCCGGGGCCTTCACAGCAGAGGACATAGTGTAGGAGTGCAGTTCAAACCACCAAGAACACTCCCCAAGTAAGGTCTAATATGAGGCCGATATGATACATTTTTTCACTTTACCTGCTTCTTCCTGTTCATTAATGTCTTAGTATTAGACATACATTATTTATCAGGCCCACAGTATGATGACGAAATAAATGACAACTCTTGGGTGCTGTTTTGCAATGGCAAAAGAAGAGAGTGTACGTAGCTGATTAATAATAATGAGTCCTGTCTTCTTCACTTCACACTCCATGATTCTTGTTCAAAACAATGTGCTCAAGTTGCTCTGCTACATCCAAGTTTCCTGCTACATCTACATGCATTTGCATTCACCAGTGACCTTATCTGTTTCCTGGTGTGAAATGATTTTGTGATTTATGCCCATGCATAAGCAGCCTGCACCTTCTTGGATTTCTCTCTCTGTCTCTCGCTCTCTCTCTTTGTCTCATCTCAGTGAGCAGTATTACAGAGCTGTCCCACTCTCCTCATGCCTGAATCTCTGACATATGTTTTGTTCACAATTTGAGTTCGCTGCTAGCTTTGAAAAGCTGATATATGAGCAGGGTTGGACACGAACTGAAATAGGATAAATCTATCAAAACCCAATGAAAAACCTCAGCAAAAGCAATTACCCTGCTGAGGGACAGCTTTCACACATGGCTGAGAGTCTGATGATGGCTAAGGGCAGTTTAGGGCAAATTAAGATTAAATGTAGCATATTCAGACATTATTCCTCCAATAACCATAAACTAAATCAATGGACTTTGTCATCATGACTGAGATGCAGAATAAAGGGATGTGTAAAGCTGATATTGAAGTTTTGGCAATATGGCAAAGGTGACACTTCTGGTTGCACACTAAATCAGTGTATATATGAGAATCTTAGTGATGCATAATTGCACTGTAGCGCTAAATCCAGTGTGTGGTAACTCTCTATTCCATGTTTTCAGCAATAGCAGTGGTGCATGGCAGACTCCTCTTCAAAAGAAATCCACTTCTACATTTTGTAGAGGCTCATCAGCACATTTCACCTCAGAACCCCAGCAGCATCCAACCAGGGACTGGATTCAAAAGAAGGCAAAAAAAAAAACCTGACAGAAACTACAAAATGCTGCTGTCACAGAAATACTCTCCTGAATCCAGTTTTTCTGGTTCTCATTTTTCACTTGAAATGAAAGTGCTCCTTTGTATGTAGAGTAAGTATCATGACCAGCAGGCCTACAAAACCCATGGTAAAAACTCAGAGTATGCCTGCGATCTGAAAACATGTTATTTCTTATTCCTGGAAAGCAGTCTTTCTGAAAATTCAAAGCTTCGTCTAGAGCCCATATGTCACAGCCAAGGGCGCAAGAAGATTTTTGACTTACAGTTAATACTGGCCTGATATTCAAGACAGGTGGTTGTAATCACAAGTCAACATGCCTTTGATGTTTGACTTTTGAAATACTTTGGCATACTTTGATCAAATTACTGATTTGGCCTGAAAATATTTAATATTAGTAGTAGTAATATCTAGTTGGTTTTGGGTCCAAGATCTACAATGGCGTATTAGTGCCTTTGTAGAGAGAGAGAAAAAAAATATGGAGCCACCTGGAGGGAAGTAATATTCTCAGAACTCAGAATTTCAGAGATTAAAGTCATACATTCATGGGGGGAAAAACACAAATTTATGAGAAAAAACATGAAAATTCTGAGATTATAAAGTCACTAATTTATGGAAAAAAATTGGAAAAATATCAGTTATCATCTCATCCTTCATCACCTCATCTAAATCAGTATACTGTTTTCCTCTGAATACGCCCACGTCAGACCAATGTCTCTTCAAAGTCCAGATGCTTTTGATAATCTTGTGATTTTGGGCAAAAATTATTTAGCCCAACATTTCTTTGTTACTTAATCTGATTGTTGTTATGTATTCGAATTAAAGCATTTGGAAAAGAAGCAGTGGACAGAGGATAGCATCCCAATTTCATTTACTTTAGGCACACATTTTACAACCAGTTTACAACTTCATACACAGCAACACATGTAACAGCAGTTACATAGCGCCACCTATTGGCCTTGGGTAGGACTTGATTTCAGAAGTCAACAATTGCAAAGTATAATTTGATTAAATTGATCAGGTCATCAACTGCAGGCATGATACACAGCGAGCTTACATATATATATATATATATATATATATATATATATATATATATATATATATATATATATATTAATTTTAGAGTCTTTTCTCACAAATTTGAGGTTGTTTTTTTCATAAATGAACTACTTAATCTCAGAGAATAACCAAGTTTTTTTCATAGAATATTATTCACTGCTCCCCAATCTGTAATTTTTTTGGCCCCCAAAAATGGTCCTAATACAAGATCATGGCTAGTTTATACATCCATGACAGGAAGCTGCAGCGTCTGCAGTGTGTGGTTGATGCAGCTTTGCAAAGTGAAGCATTGCGGTTCGTTGACAAAAAGAAGCACTAATGCATCTTGGTCTGAGCTGTTGTTAAGTTTCAATCATGTTATGTTGACTTGTTAACTGATTTGTTCTCTTGAGTAGCTTCATTTTGAATATTTTTTCTGCTCTCATTCAGAAATGTAATATACTTACATATATGACATGTTTGTCCGCATTAAATCAACAGTTAACACTAAAACATTTGACCCATAAAACATCTTGACCATAAGAATGTAGGTCACACAGATCACCACCAAGGCCCGAGTAAAGAGCATGCACGCCATGGAGTCAAATTGCAGGAAGTGTTTTTTGGCGATCAGGTGTCTTGTATTTTCTAGCAGAACATGTCTGAGCCAGTGGGGCAGACAGAGGAGATGGTTGGATTTGACCAAGGTGTGCAGTGCAAGGCATTACAGTTATTTGAGTGTTTACGATTCTGCAATCCCAAAACCTGGAAGTACAACCAAAATCTTAAAAAACAATATATCACCATACTCAGATAAGCGGGTATATATGTTATATATATGGTATATAAGAACATGTGTTATGTATGGTATATATGACTATATGGGTGACACATATGGCAACATTTCTCTCGTATGGGGCATATATGTTCATATATTAGATTTCCATATATTGACCTTATTCTCTTGATTGCTGTCCTTGTGCTCTATTTACAGTCTCAGTGTGTGCAGTGTGCAGTGCAATGCAGTGTTCATACTACAGCACTTACAGTTGTTCTTGACAGTGCTCGTGTTTTTTCTGCAGGAGTCAGACATGACACCCTGGATCTCCACTCTGACGAAAGGGTCAAGAGCTTTGCCACTCCTTGGGACAGGCAGGTTGGATGCACTGATCACCTATAGACACACACATCACACAAACACACACACACACAGTGGAGAGGAGAAGAGAGGAGGGGAGAGGACAGGAGAGCTGTAATTACACAAGTCTGGAGAAAGACAGCCTTATCTGCAGTCCCCTCACACTGAGCCTCCCCTTCCCAGGCCTTGATCAAAGACAAACCTGCATGCACTTATCTGGACATGCCCTGCTTGGCACCGATGGAGCTTTACAGTGTCCGGCCCAGCCCAAAATCAGAGTCCTTTCCTTCTACCAAAATCATGCTGCAGAATGCCATACAGCACGCACGTTACGACTTGCAATGCTGATGGACTGTTCCAGTGCCCATTTGAGTGCATAGATAGTGCTTGAATAGTTTTGAGTCAAAGTTATCAATACATGAAATTTTGTTACAGCAAAAACCATCACTTACTTGACAGTTTTATGCAAAATAGACTCATGAGTACTTCAGAGGACATATTGTTCTCACAAGCAGATGAATAATTTACACTATAATGACTGAGCACCTACCTAATTTAGAATACTGGCTACTATTTATGATTTCACTTCCCACCAAGTTGAGAGCTCAGTCAAGATTGCAGGCTTTTCCCTGAAGTGATCAAAAAGCCCAAATAATGCAGGATGATGACATGAATAAACAAAGGTAGGGCTTTTTCCCTGGTTATCCAAAAACAGAACACACCACATTTATATTTCATGCACAGATTTGGGATGATATACTGTGTGTGCAAATTCCACTGGTAAACAACCTCAGTTGTGAATTTGCTTAGAGTCTATATATATATTCTGATGAGCTGTTGTCTGATCCTAATATTTTGTCTCCATGGGTAACAGCGTCATTTACTTCTTTTTTGTCAATGATACATTTTGTCGTTACATAAAAACTAGTCTAGAGGCAAGCTAATCAAAGCCTATATTTCTAGACAGGTGATTTATGCAGTGTGGCCTACGAAGAGTTACATTTAATGTGACGGCAGTGATGACAGTAACCTAGATAATTGGGCAGTCTTTAAATCCCCTGTGAATGCAGAGATAACACCTGTGGCAGGCTTAAAGGATTTACATTTATAGTCAGCATAATGAATGGAAACACTGCGAGATTGGATCAGGGAGGAAGCAAGTCACCAGATACCGTGACGTTTCCCACGACTGGCGCAAGTCATCCTGGGTGTTTGGGCCAATCATGTTTATATTCAAAATGCAGGACCCAGTGTGAAAATGTATCATTCACTCAAGTTTTGTCCAAAACAGGCCAGCAAGGGCTAAGAAATCAGATATGACAGACGCACAGATGGATGAATGGATGGACACACAGATGGATGGAGCACAGTCCATAGTCCCCTTCCCTGATCTTTGAATGTGGGAGACAAACATAAATACTCAGATGCAATCTTTTAAGCAGGTACTATTTCATTTATCCAACTATGCAATTACGTGGGGATTTTTCACATTTTTCATGGCTTATATCTATAAATAAGATTGATACCACCACAATGAGCAAGATTTTCCCTGGTAGGCAATTCCACACATTGTCTTTAGAGTTCAAATCAAGACATATGGGGCATTGTCCACACAAAGCTCCATATGTCCCTGAGTCTCACTGGCATGTTACACACACAAAGAGAAAACTGCTGTAGCTCTCTAATTGGGCTGATGAGAGTTAGTGTGCCAGTATTCCTTATGGGCCAGCTAAAGTGATCATAGACGGCTGCATTACAATCTTAAAAAAAAAACAAGCTGGCTTCTGATGCGACCATGCTCTGTGCAGTTTCGTCATTTGTCATGTGCCTTGAATGCTAGATGTTTCCTCAAAGCACCAGTCGTATTTCTGCAATATGGCAGAGGGAGCGTCTGTGCATTAGACTGCAGGTCTAATTAAATAGCATCTCCTCACCCCACCCTTGCTGCCTGTTTCTCCCACAACCCTCACTTTCAGGGGGAGATAATCTAATTAAATGGAGACACTCGCAGGGAGTTTTACATCATTGTTGGTTTGCAGCTTCCCGCAGGAGAGCACTTATCTGGAGGCAAAGAGCAAGAGAGTAAAATAATGCTCAGCTACACAATGCCCCAGATTGGAAGGAATGCTTATTAAGCCATTAAACACACAGAGACACACATGTGTCCTGTAACAAGACCCCTTGATCCATGGACCCACCCAGAGCGGATTATTGGGAATTCAGCAAATTAGAGCAATACCTTGAGCAGCAGGTGTGTGGCCCTGCTGCTGTGCTGGCTGCAGCTGGGATCAAACCTCTTCTGACTGGACCTGAGCACTTCTGGCTTCAGGATGTATCCACAGCCACCGTTGTCCTGGAAACGGCCATCATTAAGGTCCATAGGCAAGCCCAGTGACTGGAAGTTGAGTGCCACTGCAAAACATCACAGAACAATCTTGCAACAATGAAAATGAAAAAGAGGTGCCGTGCCACAGAGCAGAGCTACAAATCTGATGGAAACTAAATTGAAAATGCCTGAAGCCTTTTAAAATACAAAACAACCACCATGAACTCATTTTGCTGCATTCCACTGATACCTTCCATTTTTCATGCTTCTGTTCATTCTGCAGGAGAGAGCCGCACTACACAATGAGTCAAATGTTTCTGCAACAATGGCGTACATTGCATCAGGGAGGCGTTCTAAATCACAAGGTAATCTATCCAAATCAGACACTGTGCAAAGGAAGCATCCTCAATGACCGTTGCTATAGTGCAAATCTATGTCTGCTGTGTATATTGCATACTGTAGTCTTCTGAGTATACACATTTGATCTATGAACAGACTATAGGATAAAGAAAGCAGCAGATGTGATCCTGCTGATAAATTTGAATTGTGTTCCCTGCCAGTCTGGATTTGGCATAACTGGTGAGTCTGAAATACCACACATCAATGTGGTTTTTGCAAAGAAACACCTGCTGCTATTGTAACTCCACTTTTGTCCTGCACTAACACATTGCTATGCATCTCTCTGCATCCTTTCATATACTTTCCTGTGTGTGTGTCATAAGGGGTAAATGTTCTGCTCATCTAATTCTACTCTAATTGATACATACAGGCTGCTTTGTACAACAGCCTCATGGAGCTCTGAGCAGTGCCGATTTCCATCTGCAAAGCTGCCACTGAAGCACGAAGTGACAGTCTGCTCACCGATCAGCAGGGAAATCAGTCTGCGTTAGAATCAGTGCCTGACTGACTGAAGAGATGGAGGGGTAGGACAAGGTGTTGCACAGACAGGTGGGCTGACAGGAACACTGGCCAAGACAGGGCCAGACAGATTCAATTTGTCAGGTTGTGACTTTAAGTCCATGGGTAATCATGAATGGCTGAGGGCTTACGGAAATAAAGTGTATGTATGGTTCTTTGAAGCATAGCTGCAATTTCTCTCATGACTGTATTGTGTGGTTATCAGACACACAGATGCACTTGACACTACACAATCTTGTACATTCAAATGCACACAAACACAGACTCATACGGGCATGTGATACAGAGTAAAGCCTACTACCCATGCTTGATTCTCAGGAAATTATTACTGAACATAAAAAAGCTAAGCTCTGACCTGGACAAGGGTTTAGTTTAAGAAAAAAATCCATCCAGGAGGGTACAAATCGATTTAGAGAGGGTGTGATAAGGGACAGGCATGCCCCCAGGAAAACATAGATGAGGTGGGCAGACTGTGGACTGGAATGAAATGTTCTTTTCACTGCTAATCGACAGGACACTCAGCCATGCTGTTCCCTTTGAAGTTTCACAGTCTAAGTTTCCTTACTGTATTTGCTTCTATTTCAAAAGCCTGGAATGGAGACTGGTTGTTCATTATGTGTTGACAACTTTTTGATATCTGTTGTAATTGGAGACACAAAGGAGATGTGTCGCCACTTCTCTTCCAGCAATTAAAATGATATTGTCGGGTTTCAATCTCATCCAAAAAAGAGGTACGCTTGGCAACAAAGCCCGTACCACTTTGGTTGGAATTTGATGAATTTTACTAGATAACACGGCATGTACTACATGTGTAAATCATAACCATAATCTGCATTAGTCTGAGTTCATGTGAGTTCTCTCCTATTCCCACCTAGTTGTGCGCCGACGTTCCAGAACTCCTGGGGGTTGTAGTTGGAGGAGGATGTCCTGGAGCCTGCTGGGTAAATCCTGCTGAGGAACCTCTGGTTGTGTTCAATGAACTCTGGACCTAGGAGAGGGGACACAGCAGTTTTAAATGGGAAACTCACTCATACAGAGTTCACAAATGTCATCACTGGAGAGTATGGATTTGTGTGGCTCTTTGTCAAAAAAGGGCTCCAGTTGTTATGCCAATGATTGATTTTTAAACCAACATCACTTATGAAGTGACAGCGCCCACAGTTATATGAATTGGGATATTGGAACATCTATAAGAGTAAATCATAACAATGTTCGTCTCTAATTTATTGTTAGCGCAACAGGTTCAGGTTCATGATATCACATATAGCATTCTTGGTTTTCTTGATTTCTTGTTTTTTAGTTTTGGATGACAGGTGTTCATATTCAATTAAGTAAACTAGGATTTAATTAACTGAGCTACGATTGCATGGATGGCATGCATGCAAAATTGAATTAGTCATATTAGCCACAAATTCACTTCAATGGAAGTCTACTCTGTTAGCTGTCTCACTAATTCACTGAGAGAATTTGCTGAGTGGCTGGTGAAATTTCATTTAAGCTCCTCACTGGTTGATTCAGGGAAAAATCACAATATGCGTGAAGGAATGAGGGATACAGAGAAAATACAGTAGCTGAAGTATATCCAGTGTGAAAAATATAGCTATGTCCGGAAGATGTCATTTCCCTACCAAAGTTGGGGAGAAAAAGTGTATAGCTGAGATAGTTCTTCTTCCCAGCCAACTAAGGAAACTACAGTAGCTCATAATATAGCTGTGTGTCTGGAAAGTCTTTTTTTCCCGGCAGCAGGAACAGAGCAGATTTCTGTTCTCCAATACACTGCCACACCGCAGCATGATGACAGTTTAACTGATTGTGATTCGATTCAAACCTCAATAGGCTCTTTTCACTTCCCCAGCAGTGGGAGTGTAAGACACATTTCTGGGGTCTGTTGTTGTTGTTGTTGTTGTTGTTGTTGTCTTTCTTTAAATAGTACTCCCTCATGTAACATATGTCATGTTCAATATGCTGTTTCTCTGTTATACAGCTCATGCCATTTCTAGTGGTGAGAGAATCTGCAGAGCTCTATGATTAGAAATTATACTGCATATCATATATTTATATTATCAACTGTATTTTTGATTCCTTTGAAATAATTTTCTTTTAGAAAAATTAAAGGCCCATGCAATGCAACATTTTTGCAGCTCCATTAAAGAGGTCGTCCATCTTACCTGAGCATTTGGTCAGCTTGCGAGCCCTCTTCTCTCCCATGGATGTATTCTCATAGAAGTTCTGGTTCTCCTTAGAATAGCTGAAGCTGATGAATTTGACTGATTTGGTGTAAACAACCAGGTCAGACAGAGCCTCAGCCACCACCACCTTCTTCTTCTGCATTAAATATAGAAAAGAAAAGAGAAAACCAAAGTGAGAACATTCACCAAATTACCCTGAATACTGCTGAAATACTAATGAGATCAAGACTGAAGCATTCACTTTTTTGTCCAGTCTTGTCTTCCCACTTTCTCAGTGAGTCTAAATGTCTATGCAGCTATATCTCTTTCCCCTTACAAGTAGTTTATATCTGCTCCAGTATATCTTTGATAAATCTCTTCTTTAACCTAACTGTGACTCTTGACTTACTTTCTTCTTTGACCCTGCCTTTCTAGGAGACCAGAGCTTTGATTTAGTTTGAGGCTCCTCATCCTCATCATCACCCTCCTCCTCATCTTCGCTCTCCTCTCCTTCTTTCCCTGCTTTGTCCTCTGTCTCACTTTGAGGCCTCAGCTTTTTGTTTTTGATGAGGATTTTGTACTTCAGGTCCTGTCATCCCCAAACACAGTACACAGACGCATGGAGTGGAGTACACACTCAAATACATGCAATACATGCAAACATGCATTTCTTGTATACTGTATTTGCACATGTGCACAGATACATGCACGCATGCACACACACGCACACACGCGCGCGCACACACACACACACACACACACACACACACACATATACATATAGATAGATAGATAGATAGATAGATAGAAACACACACTTAAAACTATCACACATTAGTCTCAGTTCCTTGGACTGAACAAATTCCCCATGCATGCTGCCTACATTGTTCCTCTTTATCAGCTTCCTCAAACTTGTGAAACAAACATCATAACATTCCCTTGACAAAAACTGTCGACTTTCTGATTGGTCATAACGACACTGTGAGTCAAAGAGTCCTTGAGTGGCCACATCCACATCAGAGAGTACACAGACAACCACGTTTGACAGAACTGTTTTATCCAAGTGGATGGAAAGAGCAGAGGGTGTGCGGAATCAGTGTCTGTTGTTACATTTCAAAGTAGTATCAGCTCAGATCTGTTTGCTATCCTGCACAGATGAGAGGCAATATGCTAAAAGTTAAACACTGTGGTCTGTCCTTGGAAGCCAACAGCTCTGTAATCTACATGACAGGAAGTCACCCTGTCAGAGTGAGAGATGTTTTTGCAAAATATGCAAAGTAATTACACATCCACCCACATTCATAACCTATAGCAGTTCATACAGCATTAGTCCACTGCTGAGAACAGATCTGCATATCGTTCACACTGAAAATTACAACTTTGCCACTGAAAATTATAAACTTCAGGGCTTTTTCTGGCACTGAATTCTTGTTTTTCATCGCTATTACGCAAGATGATACAGTGTGGACAGCTAGAATAGAGGTTATACTTATTTAGCTTCAATTTATGGCATCGTAAGAGGCTTTAAAGAGAGTTATGATCTTGTTTACAGTAATAAATAGAATATAGTGGAGTAATAACTTGTTAATGAAGAATAACATATACTAATCCTACAATAACAGCGGATAATGGAAAAGAAGAGATAAGGTTTTCCAGCCCGCTCATGCTCTTGATGAGTTAGTCAATAGGTTTAAAACCTCTGTCTGCTTAAAATTTAGTATATAGTAATGAACAGTTGTGATCATTACAATGGCAGAGTAGGGCCTATTGGCTCCACATGCAGAACTTGATGTTAAGCTGAATGTTCAGCAACATGAGTGTGACAGGACCTCATGAAAACTGATACAAACTCCAAGTAGTGGGGGTTAGGAGTTAAGATGAAACCATTAGTGCTGAGGCTCACATTTAAGCCCACACCCACTGAGCCATAAAGATGAAAAACGGATATGAGGAGGAAAATCACACATGCACACTCAGGATAAAACACCACTCGTTTTTTTCACCGCAATAAACTCCACAGCAGTATTAGTCAGAGGTACAAAACAAATCCCAGAGAGACCGCACACATTCATCCACATCCAGAGAAAAAATCCTTCATCTTCCTTGTAATATTCAGTAGTTGGAGTGACTGTGCCAGCATCTTTCAACCCATTCCCTCAGCCATGAACAGAAGCAGATGCTTTCAGTGGTGAAATCAGGACCCAAACAGGGTAATCTAAATGAACAATCAGCTCAAGTGCCTCAGCACTCTTGTAGTGATGGACATTTCTCAGGAACAGCCCGTTTTTGTTTGAATCTCTGCGAGATTAAAGAGTGTTGCAAGTGCAGGAGACTATCTATCACTAGGTCCCAATGGATGAGAGAGGCAAAGGAAGCAAGACCCTATCTATTATGGGCTGCTTCAGAGACAGACTAACGAGGCCCTCCATGACGACAAAAAAGTCTCACTTTCTTCTTGCTCTTCTTTAGTATGACAGAGGATGAAGGGCTTCATACATACAAACTCTATAATCTCTTCGACTTCACCAGCAGCAGTAAGCCTCTAACAGCCTCTGCTGCTGGAATTCCACTTCTGACTTGAATTCAGATAGCCAAGGTCTCATTTAAAGCATAATTAAATTTTTCAACCATAACTGATTTTTGCAATACTAACAAGTTATACACAAATGAGTTCTAGTAAAGATTCTTACGTTTGGGCTTGGTAGTTGTGCAGAGACAGGCAGCTCCACAGGTGATTTCAGCAGCTTCTCCCCTAGGATGGAAATGAGATACTGGGCCATGACCACCTGTTGCTCCTGTGAGCAATGGTTTTCCAATGACAGGATCACAGGGTAGGCAGACATCTGGGGGAAAAAAATATCCGATGACAAATATGATAGTTTTATTTCATAGCGCTAACCTAGATCTCTCTGCAGGGTCTAAAAGCGCCTCCAGACACATCACAGGGTCTGGCCTAAACTCCCTGAATCAAAGACAGCCTGAAAAAAATGGTACAAAATTGGTGTTAAATATGCCACTAATTACAACAAATGCATCTCAGTAGGATGTCCTGGAGCCTGCAGAGGCAAGAGCGAACATAAAGGTAGATGCCTGAGGCACAACCCCAGGCAGCATTCTTAAGGCATCATGTAACATAGTGTTACCTCGAAGGCATGTTGCTCTACAGTAGTGATGACATCCTTAAAGAGGATCTTGGTGGTCAGGGTGTAGCCATGATAGACCACGGGCTCCATGTCAGGCCCATCCCAGCAGTCAATCTCCAGGCAGCGGCAGCCTTTCCTGAGAGCGCTGCACCGCAAACACACACATGCACACATGCACACAAGCACAGACACTCACTGAGCAGTGGCAGGACTATGTTAGCTTAAGCACATAGAATATTCTGTATGATGAATGGAAGACAATTTTTTTATGTGTTTGTTTTATCTAGGTTAGATAATCTTATAAATAAATAAAGTCTGTTGCATTTTGATACTTTGTTCCCTTCTTTTCATTGTGGAAAAAAATTAAATAAATGAAAGAGTTTGCAAATTTGCAATTTCTATTATTTAAGGTAAATTAATTAGAAATCACCTCACATTTAATTGCCTCACATTTAAGCCAACAATCATCATTTTTTAAATCAGATTTCTTGTCTTTGTTCTTCTTTTTTTTTTTTTACTCAAATGAGATATTTACACATTGCAAAATGTCTGAATTCTTTCACAATGTTTACTAAGCGTGTAAGCTTCTTAGAATTGAAAAATATCCAATTCTTTTCAAACATTTAACAAATGTGTGAAAATTTTTTCCACATACGGTAATACATTTTACAATACAATCAAATATTTGATAAATGACAAGGACATTCCCTTTAGGTTCAGAAATGTCAGTAAAATGCTCCACTTATCACATATTCTTTTTCTCCATAACATACTTAACATTTACATAACAAACTCACAAAGGTGAATTCAGAGAAGTGATAAATATGGAAAAATGAATAAAATTTGGCTTAAACTTGAGATCATTTCTCATATTACACTTAAATAATGGAATCTTTGCATCTGGAAAAAAAAAAAAAATCATTACTTTTTGGTATGTTAGTGCTATTCAAGAACTGTTCTGTCCAGAGTTCTCAGGCTTCAAGGCAGAACGAGTAATATTATAATATTCAAAGCTGGCTCCTCCTCCCTGGCTAAGCGAACCACCGGCAGCAGGTTTTTGTTTCCTAGGATGGCAAGGGAATGAAACGCCTGCCCAAAATATAATGTTGCCGCCCTAGGAAAAAAAAAAATCCTCCTCTCTTTCGGTGCTCGCCAGCAGTTGAAAGCAAACCATAGATTCATGCTCTTTGTGGAATGAGCTTTGTCCACATGGTGATTTTCATATCTTCCTATTGGGTGTCGTGTTATGGTACTGTGTGCTGCTATTGGCTGGGAGCTACACACACATTGCCCACAGGCTGATGCCAAGAAATGTCCTGAGTTTTGCAAAACAAGAAAATCCAGGCAGGAGGACAGGGTCTCTGCAGATACACACACTGCCACACACTTCTAGTAGGTCATAATTGAGAGGGATTATTTTTGTATGGGTCAATACATTGCTTTTTAGGAAAATCCTACTAATTGTGCCTTTAAAATTAGAGTGTATGTATTTCTGATGTATATCAATACCAATAAAGTGCCACCTGCCAAAAGAATCTACAGTTAATCAGCCTCACAGCAGACCTTAAGGCAACATCAAAACATCAAAACTTCCCAGCTCACAATTTCACAACAAACATACAAGCATCTTGCTTTTATTATTTATGGATGTCTTATTATTTTACCAAGTAAACCATCCTTCCATCCCTTCTGCCTTTCCCTCACATGAGAGAAAGAGGGATGTTTTAAGTCACCTACCCTGACACTATCTCCTTCTCTCTTGATGATCCTTTCATTAGCTAAGTAAACCAGCCCTCCCAGGCCAGCGGGTTAGAGGATTCTACATTACCAGCAGGCCGGGAAGCTCAGCACTTTCACAGGGACCATAAATACACCACTTCTGCTGCCATCAGCCCCTTTTGTAATCACTTCCATTGTCCCGTAAAGGGACCACAGCGATTTCACTGTCTGCCTCAGCAAGAGCGAGTCAATGAAATCAGAGGAGTATCCAGACAGCAAATATTATGTTCTTGTAGGTTTGAAGGACAGGCTTAGACAGGATAAGTGATGAGGGGCGTTTTAGATGTGCACCTATAAGATCTGAGTCTACCATCATTTTAAATAAGGTCATTTTTGTTTTGCTCTATATAAAATATCAGACAAATGGGATTTATTGCATCAAGACAGTTCAACTTTTGTACACAAGTTGTCTGTTACACAAAAGTAAACTTATCTGACTTTCAAAAGGTATTTGAAAGTGACTGCTCTTTTTTTTTTTGTAATTTTGGCCTATACATCTGGTATCTCATCGGTAACTGACAACATACAGTAGTTCATATGTAATGCAGCTATAGGGACAGGTAATTCTTCTCAATTCTTGTTACATGAATATGGAAATGTATTCAGGTTTTGCCATACAAATGTTATTACTAAGTGTGATATTTGCATGCTTGTTGCAAAGTTTTCCACATTGTAGCACCACCCCATTAGGTGCTGATTGCAGAGATAAAATTGTTTTCCTTTGGATTCTTAATTATAATAAAACATGAATACTAAGCCTTTGTATTGCACCTCCTTTTGTCTTAATCACACTTTCTCCAGCAGTGTGGGCTGAACATGGGAAAAATTTGTCAGTTCTTTACTTACGTAACATATGCATCCAGGTGACTCTTGCCTACCAGCTGATCTCCAGTCAGGTATGTGTTGTGAGATGAAGAGATGAAGTAATTGCAGAGAGGCTGGTCCATGTCGTGATACACCGAGGTGTGGGACTGGTCAAACACGCAGCAGTCCTTGGACTCCATATATCTGAGGAATCCCTCAAACGTCATGGATCTACTTGCTCTGGCTACCAAGAACAGGAGCAGAGAGAATCAGCATCACTTTCATTACTGAGAACAAAAAGGAGTTGGTGCAAACATCACTTGACAAGGTCACAGCCTAACATGCCAGAGTGGTGCTCTTGATGAACACATATTAAGGCTGTCAGTGTTAACGCGTTAATCACATGCAATTAAGGTTAGGCACATAGCGCTTTTTTAAAAATCACATTTAATTTTGCCCTTTAGCAGACTCGTCATTGGGTAATCAAAGGCCAGTGTGTTCTGCAGGCTGCCGGCTATATAGCTAACTTTTAGAGTGTGACTAATTCAGACTGTGGCAATGGAGAAAACGGACACCACTGTGATAGTGAATGGTGCTTTTCACAAATCAACAGGAATAGGTGCCTTGTGTCAACTGGAATTGAAGTTTCACTTAAGCAGAAAATTAAATGTTTCAAATATCCTGCAGTGACAGGCAAGCTAACTCTGACACACAGGAGATACATCTGTAATTTCATCTAGTTTATCGTTTGCTGTGTGCGTTTGCTTGTATGTGTGGGAATGTATTCAGATATGGATGACAGAATGTGTAGCTTATTTAGCAGCAGTATTTACTGTGACTGTCCTACGGCTTACTATCTTGAGCTGTCTGTTGGTTTTAGGAGAGTAGTTAGCTGCTAATTGAGGAGATGTTGAAGGCTGGGCCAAATAAACAGAAACTCTTTAAAAACAGTTCCAACTGAAAACCTCCAAAAAAAGTCTGGTCCTGGAAGCCAGGAGAAGATGCATCAGACAGAAGGATGCAGCCCTAGGAGCCATCCTCTCCAAGACAGGACTGAGGAAGGCTTTCCTTTGTGTTAACTTTCTTCATGATCGAGTCATTCTTTTAAAAACTATTACTCTGTTAAAACAGTTAAACTGTTGTGAATTGCAAACTGGTATATTTTATATGTAGGGGAGAGTGGGGTAAGTAGTGCCAATTTTTACTTCAAGTGCCTTTAAAGCGAGGGGATTACAGTAATGCCTCCAACTAAAATATGCACATATAGTTTAGGATGTTGTGCATCCCTGGGAACAATAACTTTGGATCTTATATAAACTGTTTGAGAAATACAGCTTTCGAAAAGAAAGTGGTTTTGTGGCACAACTTGCCCCTGGTGCAGGGTAAATTGTGCCATTAGAGAGAATACACTGGGGTAAATTGTGCCATTGATAATTGAAGTAAAACAGATCATTTTAATCTCATAAATGATAACGCTATATAAAAGCAAAGCAAATCCAATACAAAATTATTTATTTAACATTTATTTCTTATTTTAACAAGATCACAGGCCACTTTTCTATAACAAGGCCTAGCGCCACATGAACACATACCCAGAACAAAATAAAAATTCAGAAATGAGCACCTGCAAATCATCTTCATCTGAATCTGAATAGTTTTAGTGATCAAAGGTAAGAAGACAATGTACAATAACAATAAAATACAATAAAGTAATATATAGTATATAATCACAAGTTGTGCCACTGGCACAACTTACCCCAGGCCCTTTGGCACAAATTACCCCAAGCCCACCATTTTGAAAAAAAAATGCATCCCCCAGCTGTTTTGAGCTAACATCATGCTAACTGTATAGACTGCTGGTGTAGCTTACTAAAGTACTAAAACCTGTGTGAACTGTTTTCAAAGTTTTCTATAATTGTTCAAACACAGCAATCAAAAAGCCTTGATCATAGAAATTTTACTTTGGAGGGCAAAAAAATGTTTTTTGAACTGAATTGTGCTTACCTCTCAAGCCATGTGTCTCCCTTCTTTGCAGGATGAGTGAAATGGATGCCTCTTCAAAAATATGTGGTCACATGACCAACTTCTTCTGTGGTTTTCTAGATAACAGGGGTGGCACTACTTGCCCCTTGGCACAAATTACCCCACTCTCCCCTACTATGGCATATGACAATAAATTGTTGAAATTCTGAGACTGAGATTAAAAAAAAAAAAAATCATCATAATTTGTAAGCCTTAATATATAGGTGTATGACATTGTTGCATTTTGATACCACCAAAAGCTGTTCCTTGAAACCCCAAGGAATATACCACCAGCAGAAAAAAAATGACGGCTTCTTTCAACAACAACCCAGCCTTGTGTGAATGTCTTGTTTTGTTATTCATGATGGAGTGAATCAGCATGCACCGCACTGGGCCCTGAGCATCATCTGGTCTGCTAGTCTACTGATGTGCCCGACTCCTCCATTTTCTTTCTGTCATTTCAAGTCCCTGCCTCCGAGCTTACAGCAAAACACTTTGTCAGAACATTGTGTCTGACTTGCATTTAAAGCCGCGAGCCACTAGAACTGAGCGCTTAGGTTTTTGTCATGACTAAAAAAAGTGATATAATTAGATGAAGCTGAATCTCACTGAAGCCTTTAAGAAAAGAGTGATGCACTTTACCAGTGGTAATGAGCAACAAGCAGTTTGACATGATAGAGATCTCTCCCTTCACTCACCTGTCTCTTCAATCTCATATTTATCAATCAATTCCTCTGCTGTCTCTTGACTGGCTGTTATCTCCATCTGCTCCTTGTGGAGGAACCTGAGGAGGGAGCAGGCAGGCAGAGTTGTCTGGCCTGAGGTGTAGCATTCGTAGATATGCTGGATCTCAGCCCTTCTAGAAGTCGGGGTTTTGGTTTTCCACATCTTCCCCTGGACACATCAATCTGTAGCCCCTGACTTGATGCTCTGGATCCTGGAGGGGTGTCAGTGTTTAGCTTATGTAATTCAAGAACCTTCAATTTGAACTTCAATTTCAATTTCAGTGGAATCAACAATTCTCTGGTGAGACTAGTGGCTACTGCTCCTTTAACAAAACATTTGAGCCTTTGATATTGATGTTATTCTAATCCCCCTTTTTTGGCAGGGGAGGGAAGAATTGATATATGATACTGCTTGCATTGATTGTATTGTATTTTTTCTTGTGGGGGGAAAATGAAAACCTCAATAAATATATTCATATGAGGGTATGGGTATATGGGCTATATATACAGTGTTTACAGACAGTGTTTGTTGGCAACAAGCTTTTACCAGGTTCATTCTGAATACAATAGACGGTTGCTCAAGCAGTCAGCACGTAGTCGTTTCAAATATATGTAAATGTTTCAAAAGCTCAGTGGCTCTCCAAAAGACACACAGCGAATAGGGAAAAGAAATGTTAACCCAGTATGAGCAGTTGTCCCAGCGTTTACCTGACCTCACTGTAAAATGTTCTTTTTTCACCCTTACCATGACAGAGAATAAAGGGGAAGACACAGTGTTCACTCACAGCAAAGCCTTCTCCCATCTTGACACTCTCCACCCCCCTTGCACCTCCTCTCCCCCAACTTATCTCTTACTTCCATCAAATACTGAGGCACTGTCTTCTGTGACTTTCTCATTTCGTTCCCCCTCCTCTCCCTGTCATTCTTCTCCAAGACTGAGACAAAAGTGTCTGTGACTTTCTTTGGCTTTGTGTGTGTGTGTCTCTCTCTCTCCTCCATCTTTCATCTCTCTGATCTGCCGCCCTTCACATTTCAGATACACGCCTAAGCCATTCTTTCGTGCATTGCACTGACCTCCCGCTGCATCTGTTGGCTCAGTGTGGAAGCAAACAAAACAGCTCTGCCATGATCGTCATTAATGTATTATGAAATTCAGTAAACTGTTTATATCTGAGCCAAGAGATATCCAGCCATGCCTGCATAAATATGCCATGTAAAAGGGTGTATAACTAGCCATTAACCCAAGAAAAATAACTGAACTTGCATTAGATGTGAATCAATACCGATTCCTTTTACGCCCATTTCACCTCCAGTAAACCATAGCAGATGAGGAGGTAATTAAATTTAAATGACATGAGCTTCTCCCTAGTGGGACTGAAATGTTAGGAATCTAGCCACGACTGAAAACACAGTGAAATCTTGCATAAACAACAACCTACCTCAGATATTGATTTGCATGGTCTCTGAGCTCCTGCAGAGGTGGCCAGTGATCAGTAAATCTACTGAACTGGCAGTAAAAATGTGTGGGAAGGGTGCAGAGAATAATCTAGGAACGCATCAGTAAGTTGGTGTCATTCTGACAAACATTCCAATTCTATGGGCATTGTTTTATAAAAGAACATCCAAGATCATAGAGGCAGAACATAATTACATAATGGCTCTGTCAGAAGTTTGGAGGCAAACGATTAAAACTCACCCTGTGCTCTGTTTCGTTTCATTTTCTCAGACAGGGGCTGTGGAGTGAATATGGTATTTTTCATTTAGTCAAGTGTAAAGCACAAAGAGAATAGGATATGGAGACTGAGAGCATTTTGTGTTTCATTGGATTGTCTCACAATTACTCAGTTTAATGTGGTATTTTTTCATGTGCTTGAAAAAGTCATTATCTCAACATGGGTTAGAGTGCCCCCTCAAAGTGCCTCTAAACAAAACATCTGCTTTTTGTCAACCCAAAATTTTGTGCACAACCATATGTACAGATACATATTAATCCAGTTTGGTCAAAGTTGAGTCAGCACTCACTATTTCACCATGTGATCTTGACCAAGTAGCACGTCACTTGTGATTTCCTACCACAGCATGGTGAATGGTGGCATTGGTAACTGCACTATCAGGCAGAAGTTTTATAGTTATACTTAGCGGCTCACTGAATATATCATGTAGCCGCTGATAGCCCGTGGAGCACCAGGGATCAAATTCACAGAATTTCAATTCATGTAATAAGTCCACATTTATCAAATCCCAAAACCAAAGTGGATGAAAGTGTGAATATATCATCAAAGCTTCTCTATGCAAAAGTCAATCAAGCTTACACAGCACGCTCAGTGATTCTGTTAGTTGTTTCAGTAACTCTGACAAGAACTTCCTTCCTGCTTGTCTGTGTAAAGCTGAATGTTTTTGGTGTGGTGTGAACCACTGGTGCACAACAATGGTCACTGCATAGTCATAGTTCAGCACAGTCATTGCTGTCTACACTAGGCTGAAATGGTCAGGCCGTGGGCTTGTCAGAACCATTGGTTATACAAGTTTGATGTGATAATTCCAAGGCAGTGAGCATGGAGCCCTGTATATGGCCCCTGTCACTGCATCAGTGCACCTCCCTCTGCATGGCTGGTTAGTTAGATTCTTTGGGGAGTAGAGAGTGTGCATGTGGATGTGTAACTGTGGGTTTGTGTTTTTGTGCATATGTGCATCTGTGCATATTGGAAAGAGGGTCATGTAGTGGATAAAAGATCAACAGAACAGAGTGTGTGTATGTGTGTGTGTGTGTGTGTGTGTGTGTGTGTGTGTGTGTGTGTGTGTGTGTGTGTGTGTGTGTGTGTGTGAATGCAATGGTGCGCATGTGGACCTCAGATGCACCAGCACATTATTGCACTGTCAGTGCTGCTCTGTGTGGGAAAATCCGACTGATTCACTTTGGATCACAATGTGAACTGCCAGATCATGGATTAATCTTCAAGCTGGAGCTGAAATTATACACAATGGCAAGGTGTGTCAAAATTGCACCTGTTCAGATGGTTAAAATGAGAAGAACTAAGACTTGCTCACCTGTTTTAGCTGTGGCTCTGTACCAGTGCGAGGGGGAGAAGCAAACCATGATTCCCTTTGACTGTGAATTCCCAGCTGGATTTCCACCGGCTCATTTGGTATTCATTGGCCTGCTGAAGCTTCAAGTCAGGCGGCAGAATGCCAGTGATAATGCCTGATGTCAAGGGATAGCTAGAGAGGTGAGGAGCTGTGAATATGTGAGACCAGTAATAAGATAATGCATATATGCACATGGATGTAGCACATAATCTCAAACATTCATGACCTGTGCAAAGATTTTTGTCAAATAATGCAACAGTTATGAAGTCAGGTGGGTTCCCTCAACAAATACACTGTGCATGCATGCACACACACACACACACACACACACACACACACACTCACGTGTGCTGGCACAGTTTATTGCCAGCTGGCCCACAGAGATAATAATGACACGCTCATTATTATGAGCAATTGCTTTATTTACTGGTTCTCTCCCATTCTCTTTAGGTTGCTATGAAAACTTAATGATGGCAAAATCCCAAAACTCTCCAGTTTGGAGAAACAACATACATACTGGGAAAGATTATTTCTAACAGTAAAAATCAGGACTCCATTGCAAATTTAGGGAACTAGGCATGAAATTAGGCGACTGTGGGTAAACAGTGAATGAAATTCAGGGCTGCTTAATATTCTTCACATTCTAGTCTACTGACATCACTATATCTCTGAGCAAATGACCATCTATTGAAAAAAAAAAATCAGTATCCAGTACCATGCATATTGTTTAGGAATCTGAGTCATCTTTCTGGTGTGTTGCTGTGTTGGGAGAGCTCAACAGTATGTGATTAGGAGACTGCTCAGCCAAGGGAAATCACTGTGTCTTTTTCTAAAGATGCTGGCAGTGATGTTCATCTCTTATTCAGCTCAGGATGAGGAGGATGATAGAGATCTAGATTCACCCCAAGGAATAGAAAACACAGGATTCATGGTTACAGTACACAAGGGCCTGCCTGTTGGCGCAAGCTCTCCAAATAAAGCTCATCCCACCCAAAGGGAAATATTACAGTTACACAGAATCAGTTTGACATAAGTAACAGAAATGTTGTATTCCATGGATACATTTGGTCCAGCTTACTTCTAACTCACTGGCAATTCTATCAATCTGTCTTTCATCCCTGTACACACTGTTAATTTATGAATTCATACAGTCTGTGGGCAGCAGAGACTGATTACGTTACTCTACAGATTGTCAAAATACTCCAGTGCCACTTTAACTGAACTATCTATAATGAAATGGATGATACACTTAATAGCTCAATGCTGTATATGCAGAACAGTGCAGCTATAATTAGGCGGCGGCGCTATGAAGAGTGCTATGAAGAGTGCTATGAAGAGTGCTAATTTAATTATTACTGTTACAAATTACAGCATAATTGTCAAACTTTTGCTGAATGTAGTTTTAATTATGGTTGGTTCCAGCCATTGTGCAGTGATCCCCTACAAATTACATGCCCTTTTTGCACTCAGTGTGCTTTGCCCATCCATTTCCTGCGCCATCCCTGCCCCGCAATAGCCATGGGAGATTAATTGGTGTCTTTTAGCCTCGCTGACTGCCAAGAGTGATGTGTGGGATGTGCGTCTGCTTCACAGGGGAAAATTGGACCATTTAGCTTTTTATCATGGTTCACATAGCCTTTCCATCCTCCCAACTAATTCATACACAGCCATATTAGCCTATATAGAGCAAGGCAGCCCTTTGCAAAGATGAGGGCTCTAACTTCTATTTGACTCCACAGAAGAGCAGCAAGGAGGAGTTGATGAGAAGGAGTCAGCTGAACACCTTTCTCTTTCTCTCTCTCTCTCTCTCTGTGTGTGTGTGTGTGTGTGTGTGTGTGTGTGTGTGTGTGTGTGTGTGTGTGTGTGTGTGTGTGTGTGTGTGTGTGTGTGTGTGTGTGTGCGTGTGTGTGCGTGTGTCTGCTCGCGTGCATGTACTATTACTGCTCTGTGGACATAGGCTATCACTGATGGGCTGTCATCACATAAGATGGACAGCTTTATCAATTCATAGGGCAACTGATGTAATAACCAATGCACAGATACAATATTTCTGGTGTCCATCTCTGTCTCATGATGTCTGTGACAAATCAAGAGCATGCAAAAATAAATCAAGTTGAATCACTTCAGTTTTTGTCTCCTCATTTGGTTTTCCCCAGTAAATCAGATTTCTAATCAGGTCTTCAAATACAGGCAAAGGGGCATTTATGCACATCAGATCCTGTTTATTGGTAAATAACATAATGGCCAGGAAGCCTGATTTGGCTTTTTATGCTGAACTTGGCGAATGGCCATGAGAGCTCTCGGGAGGATATGTGAATAACAGGGGGAAAAGGTGTTGCATGCAGACACTTTGCCTTTCATGCTCTCTGACAGCCTGTCAGACAATGCAGATAGGAGGAAAAAAGGTTTTACTAGCTCCCTTTGTAGTGTGAGATTTAAGTAAAAACAAAATGCAGACTGACAAAATATAATGATAGCCAAGTAACTGTGGACAATACTAGTATGGGTACCAAAGCCGGTGTTTTTAAGTTTCCTTTTTTGAATAAATATGGTTATGATATTATGAAGAAGCCTAAGGGACATGTGAAATGTCTTCAAGGATCAGCCAAATCAAGTTACACTGGCATATGGATCCCCAGTGGGAGGAAAATGAACCCAACATACATGTTTTGATAGTGGGCAAAACCAGGGGCCTGAACCATAAAGCTGGATTTCGGTTAAGCGAGGTAACTTCAGGGTTAACCCAGGGTTTTCTGTACCACGAAGGTGGTTTACTTTTTACCGGGGAACGTTGCCGTGGTAACATACGCTGAACACCTAACCTGCTCCGGAGCAGGTTAAGTTCAGGATAAGAGTTCAATTCTCAATCAATTCTCTTGGAAAATGGCCTGCCCATTTGATGAGTGTGAAGTAAAGCCTTGTACATGTTGTAGGCGATATAGTCTACAACATGTACTACATGTTGATATGAAGATATAGTAAGCATACTGACCACTTTGAAGTATGTTTTTATACTTATTTTTTATTTGCTCCCACTAGTGGGGCGGCTTAGCTCAATATATCACAACAATCGTACATTTTGTGATAAAAGCATAAAATTTGGTAGATGTGTTGGTGGCTATATTTCAAACAAATCTGGATATTGGGCCATCACAAAATCGCCCCCTAGTGGCCATAGCAGGCATTTGATTTGTTAAAATGAATAAAAAAATATTACAATTATTCATTAAAATATTTAAAAAATGTAAATACACATTAAATTAAGAGAAAATACAGTTATACACACTCAGTTTCTCAAACACTTTCTGCCCCACCACCACAACCACCGCTGCAAGCCAGCTAGCCAACGAGCTAGCTAGCATATGCTTCCTGTGACAAGCAGTGCAGTGGACAGTCCATCAAGGTAGGCCTAAACACTTTATTTCAGCCATAATAATTATGAATAAAATATGTTAGTTTTTGGATGTATACACTTTGAACATCATAGATAAAGGCTAAAGAGAAAAATAATTATTGTGGGGAACAGTGGAGAGGTAAATTTTCAAGCTAGCAAAACTAGGTAGTTAAGCTAGGTAGTTAGCTTGGAGCATGTAGCTAGCTTGGAATGTAGCAAGTATGTAGCAAAGCTGAGTGTGGGAGAGTAAGACACTGAAAAATTATGTATTGTAGAATGTAGACATTTCAACAAAATTACATTTTGATAGATAGTAGGGGTGTAAGAAAATATTGATATTCTTTGAAATGCTGTTCTGATAATGCTAAAAAAAAAAAAAAAAAAAAAAAGCCATGTCATTAGTGACAGCAAACAAGCCATATTTATTATTTTAATGTAGTTTTGTGACTGTTTGAGCTAAAAACAAATATTAAAAAAAAAACAAAAAAAAACACTTCCTTAAAGCAAGAAACTTAATTTACTTTCATTATGCTTTTTTAGAACTTAAATGTCTCCTTTACCCATGTGTTTTTTTTTTATGTATTTATTTTATCACTCCATCACTGTCACACACCTCAGGACAAGGATTTTGCCCTTGTAGAATTTTTAAAATATAAGATTAGTAGACTGTGAAGGGGAATGTGAGAGCCTATTAAAGTTTATGTTCTGTTCTGTTACATATTGGTGCTGAAAACATGAAACAGCAGCTGAAGGGTAGGCAAAGCATTCCATTCCAGTAACCACTGGCGGCCAGTTTTGAAAATGGCTGCCACAGTCATCAGAATAAAAATTTGCAGTGGCCCAAAATCCAGATTCATTCAGCAATGAGTGTACCAAATTTGTTGCTTTTATCACAAAATGAACGATAGTTTAGCTATGCCGCCCCATTACACATTCTTTTTGCTCCACTGGAGTTGCATCTGAAATAATAAGGCTAAAATCACATACCATAACGACAAATTTCATAAACACATTAATTTATGGAACACACAAATGTTACTATAGTCAGATCTACTCGTGCTGTCATGGTGGGGAAGTAATATTATAATCCCACTAATTTACGCATTGATACAGTCGTTGATTTTTTGCCAGCTTAATGTCTGCTCCTCCGTCATAAAGTATTCGGCTCGGGTGGATTTTTCTATGTCTGCGATTGGTCATATGCAGCAAACACCGTCCTTTTTATGTGAGTGCGCACAGATCTAGATTGGAAAAGTCTGGGTTCAATTAGCAAGTTGATAACCGGCTTCGCGGTACCGAAAATCAGGATTGCGGATGTCTGGTTAAGTGAAGCCAGATAACTAAGAGAAACTCCGGGTATGTTAATCCATCTTTATGGTACCGGTGTTATGCCAAGGTACTGTACCTTGGCAACTGGACAGGGAACACAATTTTTTTTCAGGTCATGAATGTTTGAGATTATTGTGTCCCCTGTCCGGTTTTGCCGATTAAAACATGGGTTTTCAATAAGAGCAACTGCTTAAATTTGCTAACACTAACCCTAAACCTAATCCTAACCCTAACCTTAACCCTCTGCAAAAGCTCGTGGATAAAACTTGACCACTAAAACATCAAAGTTCCGCCCTCCTTGAATGTATGCGCGCTCCTGTCGGCTCCCGCGGACAGGGGACACAATTTTTATTGGAGATACGTACCTTGGCACAACACCGGCCCCAGATCAGGTAGAGGAAATCCACAACAAGACTGGGAAAAGATGCAAACTCCACACAGAAAGGCCCTGCTCCCAACATGATTTGAACTTGGGATCGTCTTGCTTCTTGCTGTGAGGCGACATTGAGAACCAGTGAGTCTAAACTAAACTTTTAAATTAATGAACTAAACTAAACTAAACATGGGGTTGGCTGTTGCTGTTATCTCATTTTTGGGATCAGAGTAGGCTATAGGCACTCCTTCTCTGGATCTTGCCTGGGACTCCAGAAAGGCTAATCCAGCCCTGTATGTGATACAACTCAACCCTGTGACAAGAATATGAAGGTAAAAATTATGTTTATGGAAAGCCATAGCCACTGTTAGTTGTACACCTGCTTCATTATGTATGCAGTGTAGCTTCACTGAGCCTGTCTTCAATTTAATGACTAGTGTCAAGTGGCTAATTAGAGTATAACAGCTGTATAATCCACTGTATGTCTGCAACCCTGTTTTATAACCCATTATTTTAATTAAGCTAATTGTAATCCATTTTCACTGCTGTTTTAGGTCCAACACAATGTTTTGCCAGGATTACACCCTAACAGTTCAGAATTCAGAGGAAATTTGATAGAAAGATAAAAAGAAAAATTTGTTTACCATGCTGGACATGATTACACTGGTGTCTGCTGTCACTGATAAACAGTGAGCAGAATATTCCTGTCTATCTGTGGTGTGCCACCCACAGAGAAAATGGTCCACCGATAATTAAGAATGAAAAGGTGAAGCCTCAAGCTACCACTTCATTCCTTCATTGAACAATATTAAGTTGCTTCCCGTACAAAGGACAGAAATTGTGATTGCAGTAGTAATTGTGTATTTCACTTCCATTTTTGTATTATACATTTGTGAGTTTGTGCAAGCATTGAAAACAAAAAGTGAAGTGAGTAAGATGTTTGCACGCCACACTAACTTGTTTAATAATTGATCGGTATCTTGACCATGTGCCTCATGATTGGAGTGTGAGTTTACCCAGGCAATTTTAACCAAGTTTTAACCAACCAACCAATGACATTTGAATGTGCCAACCCAAAACCAACTTACCTAGATAACTACGTGATGTGCATGCAGATAGGGCCACCATCTCCCATCAGTTCTAGGTACAAGTTCTGTGCTGTCTTAAATGTCCTTGTGCATTTAGTCTAGACATTATTCTGTTTAACTGAAGTGGTAGAGAGGTAGTGGGCTCCCTTGAGAGATGGGAGGAAAATAAGCTCTCCCATTCTGGCTGTCCCATTGCACACTCGGGAGGCTGCACTAATTAATCAGTTGCTTGGCAACATCTGGCAGGGAAATGATTTAATGCAAACAATCTACACACCTGCTGAGGCAGAATGGGTGGGAGTCAAGAGCAACGAGTCATTGTGCAGTCCGACAGGCCCCTCTTAAATATCAGAGTTTGACTGGAGCATTTACATATTTAGGCCTCACTGCCCCGGGACGAGAGCAGCTGATTGGATTTGTGTTATAAAAGAACACAATAACCTCAAGGATGTTCCAACTTAGCCTTATTTACATTTTCACCCAGAATTACTTCATCAGATCACACAGTGCATGCCCACTGTGGTTAAGTCAAGTGCATTGTGTAACTACAGCAGAGATGAAAAGAGGATTTATAGGTTTATAAATGGTTTGCTCACGTCCTCAAAAATCCCTCACATCATCTTTGAGCAAAGATAATACAAGGATACAGGGAAGTTTATTGGTCATTATACAACAGGTTGCAAAGCACAGATTTCTAGAAGGAATAACATTTTTTTTTTTTTTTTTTTTACCAAATCAGTTTCTGTTTTCGCAAAAATTCTGGTAAATCTTGCTCGCATCTGCAAGGACATGGCAGATATCCAGGGAATTGTGCTGTCTCACATTTTTTTTACTCTGTTCCCTTGACATCTATCTGTTTACAAAAACAAATATATACTGTGCCCTGTGCATAGCACTCTGCCTGACTCATTCCAAACAACAGGCTCCTCACCCTCTGTTCTGACATCCGTGAGATCTCAGAGTGACATTACACTGAATCTGTCAGGTGATCCCTGGCTTGTCCCAGTAAGCTTACGACATTTATTTTTCCAGTGTTTAAACACAAAAATAGCTGGTATTAGTATGCGTTTACATTGAAATGGTGATATTTTTCTTTCCTTTATGCATACATTTACAGCATTTCTTTGAGGAGATATCACTTTTGTGCTCTTCTTTCTCACAAAGAAAATAACTTTACTTCCTGACAGAAAACCTTCTGTTGAGCCAGGACAGAGTGTTGTGAACTGTGGCCTGTCTTAGTGAGCTGCAAGGAACTGGTTCATCACAGCTCCCTAATTAAATCAGGAATCCATTAATTGCATTGCACACATTAACTGCATTTCACAGCAGTCATGATCTGCAAATTAGGATCCTAGGAGCTCATTTTGCAGACACCACTGTAATTGCATGGCAGTCACAAATGCAATTATTCCAATCGTTTCAGCCCTGATTCTTTGCCCATTTGACTTTCTTCCTGGTTTGATTACCATTCTACCAGATATGAGGTATTTTTGTGGCACTCCTCACAAATGAGTAAAAAAAAAAAAAAATCTAATTCAGAAGTTCACATGAGGTTCTAACAAAACAGAGGATAAAAATATGTGTCATTTATAATTAATGTTTGATTGGTACAGCACTCACCAGCTATTTTTTAAATATTATTTTAGTGCCATCTAAATGGAAAGGTAAACAGACTGCATTTCTATAGCACTTTTCTATTGACCACTTAAAGGTCTTTACAATGTATTTTATGTACAATGTACTTTACAATCTCATATTCACATACACACTTACACACTGATGGCAAAGGCTGCCATACAAGCTGCTAAGCTGCCAATCAGGACCAGTTAGGGGTTTAGTGCCTTTGACATGTTCTTTGGAGTAGCAGAGGATCGAACCAGGAACCTTCCGCTTATCAGATGACTGTTCTACATCCTGAGCCATGTTGTCCCCTGGCAGTCATTTCTGTCAACATCTGTATACAGTCTCAATTACATAAAGCACATAAAGTTAGAAATTTATAAAAAGGCTGCAAAAATATCAAGTCAAGCAACATCTATAGGAAACAAGGCAAACATACATTTTAGACTACATACTTTATATGTAACAAGTTATAATGGTCTGCTATTGCCATAAAAATGTAGGTTGATAGTGAAATCGAAAGCA
Source organism: Myripristis murdjan (assembly GCF_902150065.1). Taxonomy (NCBI): domain Eukaryota; kingdom Metazoa; phylum Chordata; class Actinopteri; order Holocentriformes; family Holocentridae; genus Myripristis; species Myripristis murdjan. The sequence continues at coordinate 16,414,381 of NC_043985.1, read as the reverse complement.
GTGGCTAAGGGTAACTTAGCTCCACCAGCATATGTTGTTTATATGAACAACAAATGTAACAGCCAATCATTAGTTGAATGGGTACAGTTAGTTTTCTAGGATAACATTATTCCATACTGACTGAACACGTCTGGCCATTCAACAGCTTGAAATGTTTGTGTGTTTGCCAGCTAACAACAGACTCCTCAGACAAGCACTGCCCCACTGAGGCAACATGAGCCTGGTTATGTGTGTGTGTTGGGGGGTAGGGGGGATTTTCTTCAAAACAAAACAGAGCATCTGGCCATCAAAGACAGTGTTTGACACAGGTAAGGAACTATGGCCAGTCCCCCATACCAGGCATAAAGCACTATTAGTTTGTCTACATCAATCACCCATGATCAGGTGTGTTTGCTCTGAGCAGACAATTTTTTACTGCCCAATTAGATACTCTAATTTCCTTTGCCATGTGGTGCTGGTGTATGTAATGAGCAGTCCCTTGCCATTTGGTTGGCACTTCTTTTTAACAGTAGAATAAGGAGTGGGAGGAGCTTGAGTCTGGCATGGATGTTGGCAACAAACTTTGGAGAGGAGGACAAGATCACTGAAAGCAGCAACATGGCTGGTCTAAGCAAATTAGTACTGGTTCATAAGAACCATTACACCATATATTCTATGTGGTGTAAAGGTCAAATTATTTATAGGCTCAAGAGAAATTAGTGATCCACTTACTCACAGATCACTAATTTGATCCCCTGACTCATCAAAGGATCAAAAGACATCCTTGGTCAGAGGAATTGTGATTTGATCCATATGCAAATGACAGAGCAGGAGAAGGGACAAATGATATATAGGCAGATGTTTGGTATTCACAGCATGGAAGCATATGCTGTCAGTTCCACGATACAACTCCCCAACCCTTCTATAATGGTTGCCATTCCCCCTATAGACTGTCCCCGTGTGACATTTACCTTTTCTGTTACCTGTCTGTTGGTCCATTAAAATCAGCCTTTGTGACACCCCACAAAGCTTTGAAAAGGGTCACTGTCACCAAAGCGGTAGTCATCAAAGCAGTCTGGTGACCATCCATCTGTCCGTGTGGCCCTTAGTTTAGAGGGCTAGCGCTCCTTTTATTTATTTTATCTTTCTGCTGAGCACAGCAGCTGCAGTGAACGTGTGCGGTTGAGCCGACAAAGCACTGATTAATTGTCTGTCTGCAATGAGAGAGAGTGAGAGAAACAGAGGGAGGTGGTTTAGAGATGGGGGGGACTGGATAGCAACACGATAACTGTTCGTGCAAGCTTTGACAAGTCAAATCTGAGAAGATTATACTCAGCAATGTTTAAGACAGCATTCTGTACAGGCTGAGGTCATTGTGGTTGTATGTCCTATTTTGTGTGCATGTACGCATATGCCCATCTACTTGTGTATCTGTCTTCCTATCTGCCAGTCTGCCTATAGGTTTGTGCCTGCACAACACAATGAAATGTGTGCGTGTGTGTGTTTGGGCTTGTGTGTATGTGATGCAATGCCTTCCCATCACAGTATACCTGGCTGACATCTCTCCCTCTCTATCTCATTGCAGGAGGGAGGATGTGTGACATCCCACCAGCCGGACTGCATTTAAAATACATGGGGAATCAATACTCATTGATTAGGGAAGCTGTCACAAGAAGCTCTGCCCTTTTTTCCCCTGCCTGCTATCACTCAGCCTCCTGGTACGGAAAGCAGATGGCCAGGTGTGCCCAACGGTGCTCATCACACAGGACATGTTTAGTGGCCCACACACAACCCCTCCACAGGACTCAGCTGTGTCCTGCTGCCTCTCTAACCACAGTACAGAATAATACAGATGGAAACAGTCACTTATGCAGACACACAATTTTGCAATACTCTCTTATGGATAAGAGATGACAATCCCATTTAAATGATTGAACTATTACTGCACTGTTCATATTTTTATTTTACATCAAGAGACATCCCATTATGGTGAACACAAACTGTGGCTTAAATGTTCTGTGTGCTGTGTACAGGAAATGCCTGAATGTCAGTCCGAATGTTGCTGTATTACCTTACACTTACCAAACCATGACTAGGGAAGAAATGAGCTCTGCTCTGCCACAACCCATCACTCCCAGTCATCGAGTCAAATTTACTACCCCTGCCCTTCTTCTGTTGCTGACAGTGGTCAGCTTGCCACATGGCTCTACTGTAGACAACTGTTTTATTTTGTTTGTGTGTTCTTGGTTAGGAAGACAGCTTTGTATTCAATATGCAGATGGAATCCAAAGAACTCACTCCACCTGAACAGGTGCAGAGTTGGCTATAGCCATAAGCTGTGTCAGTGACTCAGCACAATGAGTGATCTACGATATGTGCAAAATGAACCACCAATTATCTTTTAGATCTATCTTATCTTTCAGGTAAAGGATATGCAGATATATGCTCCTGAGTGCAGACATTTATATTGTTTTTCTGTGAGAGGGTTGAAAGGTTGAAATTTGTTTCTGTCTGGCATTAAGCGGGGTGTCAAGATTCCTAATTCAGCACATGCCTCCACTTTTCACACACAATGGTAATTACTATAACAGCACATCTTAGATATTATTATTTCAATGCCATATGCCAGAGAAACATGGTGGCATGATACCATTGTATGAGTGACAGGATGATAATTTATGTTAAATGTGGAGCTCTTTGTCCATAACTGTGGTGAGAAATACTATTTATATCAGATACATATGTGCTCATGCCTCATGCAAATGTCTATTTGGCGCTGCATTGCTCTGTTAAACTCTTACATTTCCCATTTGAACCTGTGACCCATGTTTATTTTTAGCTATGACTTGACTGAAAAGACCTTGTTTTGCTTGGGCTGTTTCTATTAACATACAGTGTATTGAAAGCCTTACGAGGTCTCTAAGGAGAGATCATTTTCATCAGAACATTTAATGCTTGCTCAAGTCAACATGACAGTAGGCTGTATTCTGCGACAGTTCCTAACTGTATACTTCAGTTATTATAGCCAGCTCTGTCCTATAGGGAGCTACTGAGAGTTAAGAGGCCTCAGAAAAAATAAAAAATAAAAAAATGAATAAATAAAGCAGAACCTCTTCCATTCAGATTTCTCTCTCAGTAAAAAGCTCCTTTACTCATTGTTGAACAATGTGGCTTGGGCTGTGAAACAGGCACCACTGAGTGGATGTAACCCACACAGTTTCTTGGAATGGACTCTGTAACGTCCACATGTACACGCACACTCATTTGAAGAGCATGACTGTACACACAGAGAGAATTTCATAAGAACTAACAGTCAGGAATCATATATGAAGACTAAGGGGGTTACTTATTTTATGATGAAATCCAGCTTTCACAATAACTGTTTCATGGTGTCTTTTAGGACTTCAGAATGACAATAAAGAAATGCCCCACAAGGAAAAGACATTGAGCAAAATAACTTTTCATTCAAAACCAATAAGGAACTGATTCAAAATATAATGCTACTTTGATCATGTGTTCTACAGATCTTTCAGTTTTTGCATGACCTTGAATATTAAAAACTCCAGGGCACAAATAGACCTCAGCAGTGCAGATGTTCATACATAAATATGTGTACTGCTACGTCAAAGGCTAGGTCATATGTTGCCTGCAGTTTCTGGAATGTTTAATTTTGGACTCCAAGTTTTTTTTAATATAATTAATTAAATTGGAAATGACTTCATTGCAGCACTCTTGCACTTGTTTACATTTTTCAAGGCCACCAGTTGAGGGTGAAGTAAAGCTCTTCCCAAACACAAATCTCCTTTCCTATTGTGCTGATTCAGCATGCAAAATTACTTTTGTGTTTCTTGTCATGCATTTCCTACACATCTAAACTCTACATTCTCTGTACATGGCTTTGCTTGTACTATGGTGAATGAGCACTGTATCACATCTGTTTTACAGTATGCACGTCCTTTTGATTTCCAGAGTAGATCTCATCCGATTCAGCTATCAAGACTCTCATAAGCAAATGTTGTGGTAGAAAGTCATCCATGAATATGTTAGCAGTTAGTAAACCGAGTGAGAACAGTTTGTTGATATAATAATCAGAAAAGTCACTTTGTTTGTTCAAAACTCTAGGCTCATGTGGGAATTTCAGGGCTGTCCATGAGGACTTCTTGCTGTCTGTCCTATAGGGATACTTCTGGACCCAAGCCTTTCTTGCTGTCCTCGCTCACATGACCCTAGCTGCCCTGGGAGGACAGTCATGACCTGTTTGTCACACTGCTCTGCTTTCCCATCAGACACAGGATATGTGTGTCAACAGGGGAGGACTGCATGCTGAGACATCCTTAATATTGCACAACCAGAAAGATACTGTGTTGTTGCAACATAATACACATCATCGGCTTCTGTGTAAAAAGCTGATAGTTTATAGGAAATGTTGCTTTCACATTCACACTCTAACATTGTACATAACCCAGGCCGACAACAGAGGGGCTTGAGTTACTGCCATTGGAACATACTAGCACTTGGCCTAAAGTAGTTCTCCTGGTACTGATGTAGAGCAGAATCTGCTACTTAAGCATAAATACACTATGGGGCGAGGACATAGATTTACACTCATGATAATCAAGCCAGGAGGATCTAAATGCCATGATTTGTGATGTCAGCACATGAGATGACCTCAAATGGGCACAGCATGCAAGGATGTTACACCCGTGACAGGTTATTTATGCCTTATAACAAATAAGAGCTAAAGGCCCAGATCAATGTTAAGCAGCCCTACGTTTTAATTAATCATCTACTCCATTACTTAAGTGCCACAGAGGGATCTTTAAGTAATGATGTCAGAGTGCAATCAATAACGGGTGAGTCAAAGTCCAGTGCATTTACAGTAGCACTGTGTGGTGCTTACTAAGGAGTCTAGATGGCAATTACTAATGCAGTTTATGAAGCACAATGAGTTGCAGTAAAGTAGGTTTGTTCATAATGCATACATAAAATTTCTTGTTTGAATTTAATGACCAATATTCCCTAAAGACAACACACGGCAAATAAAAACACATTTCTGACTTTATTGATTCGATGTTTAACAAATACTGCACATGAATTTTGGGAGACCTATTGCATTTTGCCCTTCATCTACAGGCCTATGCTGCTGTATGGTCCCATGTAACATGACCTTTGCTGTTTGTCTTCTGGCTGGGATCTTTCCTCTATATTTCCTATCCTGTGAGTGGGACTCAACTAGATGTCAGAGGTAGCTCAGTCTACCATTTCAGTTTTGAAATATGAATAAACTATCACACTGAATATAATTTCAGCTCTTTTAAAATTTTCCGCAGTAAAATGAAACCAAATAGGTCTGGGGAAATAAGCTTTGCCTGAAAATTTTGCCACAGCAGAGCTGTAATGCAAATCTAGTATGTCTAATTTCCTCTCTCCCATTTCAGTTATAACATACTCAAACCACTTATAAGATTTCTAATTACAAAATAGTGCACGGATAGCCAATACTTCACTCTTAGTAGTAATGACGCATATCATTGGTGGAAATCGAATAAGACCTGGAGAAAAAGTATTTGGATTGTACCCAAAAAGCTATGGATCGAAAAAGGTCATCATTGTGTGGAGTATAGAGCCATTTGTGGGTTGGCTTTTTGTCAGGCTGTGACTAACAATGACTCAAGAAAGCAGGTCTAATGATTCAGAGGTGACTTGCGAGGACTAAACTGAATTATGCTCTCCACCAGGGGTCTGCTTCACAGGTTTTTTCCACTGTCTTTCAAAACCCAGTGACCCATAGACCCATCATCTTTAGTGCTTCTACATACATACAACATACTTCTGCTGCTATAGCTGAATTAAGTGTGATACTGTTTTTCCTATGTTGCTTATTACCCTTGCCTGCTGACTGGCCTGACCTTAATAGCTGTGCTGGTTTGTGGGTTACGCATGCCAGTCAAATGATACTGTGTGTTGAAACTGGAGAAGCACAAGAGACTAAATGATGTTCACATCATTGAACAATGTGTAACGGAAGGGATATACCATAGAAGGTCACTGTGCCCAGTATGTTTTTTTCTGAACTGTTACACACTGTACAATGATTATGAAAATTACCCACCTAAGGCTGCATCAGGCACAGGTTTCCAGTCTAATTATAGAATAAGCAACTACCCCTCATTAGTTAGGTGGCAGCGGAATAAAAGTTCCCACACTCACAATCTTAACTAATTTCAAAGCATTGTGCTCAGCGGTAAGATGGCTGCATCTGTGCAGTCCTTTGATTCCTGCGGATGATAGGTCTGCACAGATGCAGAGTGGCTCCAGTCTTAAAGGAGAGTCCTCCCTTTTACCTAGCACAGACAAGCATAGGGGCTCTGCTGAGCTGGCAGCAGAAGAAAGCACTCCAACAGCTGTTTGGTAATATGCAACCATTAATTGCACTCTGATGCCTCAAGTCCACCTTGTGTCACTGAACAGAGCCATCTTCTTTCTGAGCTGACATTTGACAATATTAAGAGTGCAGACACAACACTGCAAGCACTTAATAATTATACTGTCTCACTCTTGAACTTATTCAGACCCTGAGTCTTCTTTAATTGTATTCAAATAAGGACATGTACTTATACTATGCTGACACATACATATATATTTTGTTGAGTTTGTTGGTTAATCAGACTTTATTGTAGCTGCTTCAATTCTGTTATCCAATTATTCTCATTTCTATTATTCTTCCAGCTATAACATATGTATTGGGTATACAGTAAACTAATCTTATAATACCTAATTCAAAAGGTATGTGTTCCTTTAAAGATTCCATTGAGTCACTTTTGTATTGGATCAAACTACTTCACGTAGGCCTGCCATGTTATCACCAAAAATGTAGTTATGGAAAGTGTAATGTTTTGTGAAACCCAAAGAAATCAGTGCCTCGCAAAATGAATAAACAGCTGGAATATATCTGCAGGGGTTGAGGCCTTATTGGCTCCAGATCAGCTTCAACACTGTATTTGGTTTGTTCTCCATCTATTTCCATTTCCTATTATTTCACAACATGCTGTGGGGGATAGCTTATGAGTATCACATACGGGGCCATATCTGTGTCCTATGTATTTTTTGTCATTTAGGCTTTCACTTAAAAAATGGTATTCAGTCAGAAAGGATTACTTCAGTGTTGACTGTGTAGAAGAAATAATAATAATAAATAATAATAATACATGACATTTGTATAGCGCTTTTCAGGATATCCAGTCGCTTAAAGAAAGAAGCATACAGTTTTTGCCCAAAACAGGATCCAAGCAACTGTGAACTGCCCTTGAGAAATGTCTGCTGCTGCCAAAAGAAGAATCACTGATGAATAGACCCAGAGTGCTGGACTTTCAGTAATGTCAATACTGTCAGACCCTGCAATATAAGCCCTTCCATACTCTAATATTGACCAGTGCTGTTGTGAAGTTTTCAAACATCCATGTAACCCAGGAACCAGTTAGGATTCTGTGTGTAAAAAAAAAAAAAAAAAAAAAGTTTTTTTTACAAACACAGTACAAGACAGTACAAACCTGTCTTTTTTGAAGGCTATGCACGCTCTGTAAGGAGAAACTAAGTCTTGCAGTGGGAAAATGAGAAGTAGAGACTTTGGTTCTCAAACACTACCGCACCTTCACATCCCATGGATATATCAGGGCATATGGATAGAGTCAGGCTTTGATCCAACCACTTCCACCCTCAGTGACCTTGGTCATGTAAATTCTGCATGGGATTAAAGCTGGGGGAGCAAGGAATGAAACGGTACTCTTACCTGCTCGAAGATAATCAGGAATTTTCTAAATCTAGCAAAGGATTCGGGATAGGGACCTTATTTGTGTCCTCTTGTGCATTTTGCAGCATTTTCATCATTCCCTCTAACATAAGTGCAAGGTCAGTCAGTAGGGCAGGCCAAGCTCTGCTTTGCTGATGATTGTCCCTGACATACACTAGAAAGAAAAGAAGTAAATCTTTGGTCAGCCTGTTTGCCAGAATGCTGTGCCATTCTGCCCCAGGTGAGTGTGATACAATAACTCATTGTTTTACATATAAACCGGCCAGGCATCAGTGGCTGGACAAGCTTCCCCTCTGAAATCATCCTCCAAGGCGGATGACCTGGCAGTTGGCAGATAGAGATAGCCTCCCACCACCAGCAGCCCCCTCAAAAGCAGTGGCCTACCATGTGTCTAGAGCACAATGCAGCACACAAACAGGCCAGGCACAGAGGTGTTGGATGACTTGTCTTTGTATGGTGTGAAAGGCTGACACAACAGTTTTACTGCACAATGACAGGGGGTGGAGAAGTGAATGTGTGTGTGTGTGTGTGTGTGTGTGTGTGTGTGTGTGCGCATGCGTAGGTGTGCTCGTGCGTGTTTGTTTACACACTGAGTGGCGTCTTGGTTTATAAACAATATGCATCCACCAACATTGCATTACACAAAAGACACCAGTAACAGAGCCACAATCAATGAATAAACAAACACTGGTTCTCAAATATCGCCAAAAGGTTTACCTTCTCGTTTTAACAAAGTCGTTTGAAAAAATGAGCATTGATCTGAATTTAATTCCAACAAAATTAAATAATTTTGATGACAGTGTCTGATTAATTGACCAGTCAATCAGACAAAATTAAATACTGTACCTGGACTCCCCCTGTGCTTGTGCCCTACTCTCAACCATCCGCCGTTGCCAAGGTTTCCGTGTACGCGCTGTGAGAGCGGAGACGCGCGATTGCCATACAGTATTGCCAGACATGGCGGCGGACCTACAACCCGAGTGGATTTCTTGTCTCCCTTCTTCCTGGAGTTATGGGGTTACTCGGGATGGACGTGTCTTCTTCGTAAAGTAATTATCTATTGACAGACAGTTTTGGGCATTTATATCCGTTTACAATTCGAGCAAACTCACCGTGTTGTGCATTTCCCTTTCTTAACAGCGAAGAAGCCAAGAGTACAACCTGGTTGCATCCAGTAAGTGGCGAAGCAGTAATAACTGGGCACAGGAAAACTCCAGGTAACGTTAAGGTGACATGGTAGTCACGTTTGTCGATTATCGTTTGTCTCGACCGTTGTTTAACCTTTTGCATGTCAACACCGCACCAGTTAAACTGTCCTTATTTCAAACCACATACTTAGCACACATAAAAAGACTGGCTGATTCTGCAAATCACGCTGTGATAGTTGATGCATGAGTGGGCTTTGGCGCTCGTGCTGTGAAAAGTCCTCTCGTGCCCACCCCTGCCCGGCTCGTGCCACTTCCGAGTGTACCTCTTGAAAGGGGTCAGTTGGTGAAGTTGGTCAGTCAGTGGACGTCGCTGTCTTGTTAACTTTAACATGAGTCGACAGTCGAGCGAGTCTCCGTGTATGGTCTACGAGCAGCCACAAACGTAAACATGTAATTCAAAGGTATTGTTATTTCCCTTGCAACAAACGAACGGCACCTGGTTCACCAGAGAGCTCGTCAACCTGACTAGCGCTTACCAGGCACCTTAACCCGGCTCGTCATAAGGGCACGGTGATTTGACAGGTACTCAGCAACAGCTGCTGTGGATTAAAGCGCCAGTAAACGTTAGCAGTAAATCTACAAAATTAGCTATCGCTGCCTCACTCCTGCATGAGATTATTTAGGAATCTCAATTTGGATTGTACTACCTCTTGGATCTGTTGTCAAATCAGCGCACGGGCATGCCGCGCGACGCATTCAATTCTGACGACGTTACGATGTAACTAATGTCACCAGCCTCCTCGATCACCAAAAGTCACTGCAGAGCATACCCACTGTTTGATTTTTTTTTTTTTTCACTGGCCGCTGCATCTCAGCATGCAAGCCGCCAGCTGGCAAGGCATCACGTTAGTTCATTTAACACACACTCCATCTGTTTGCTCCACCGCTCTGTGTTTATGTGTTTTTGTCCAACCCTCTACACAGACCTACCGACTGGATGGGAGGAAGGATATACTTTCGAAGGAGCGCGGTGCTTTATCAAGTGAGTCTGAAAAGCCCTCAACCCCACCCCCAGTCAGAACTTTAGACCATGAATATGATAAGGTAACATGCAAGCATGCCATATGAATTCAAAACACCCTCCTTGAATACCAACGCTACTAGAGCTCATCTTGATATATTGTACAGAGGAATTTTATTCATACCCCCCTTCACACACACACTTACGCACATAAAAATGACTATTCGACTGCCAGGGTATTCCTGCAGTATTGATGGACCTAAATGTGCATGGCTGTTAAGTTGAAACCTTTACTCCTTCTTTGCATACAGTATATCACGGAAGTTAATGATTACATGGGGACTTTGTGCAAATAGACAGTGGGCCAAGTGTGGCTGCTGTCTTCTTGCAGGCTGTTTTATTTGTTCAGAATTGCTCTGTTTGTAGCTGAGCCTGCTTGCAGAGCTGAACCCAAGTATGACATGTTCTTTTTTTCTGACAGTTATTCTTACCGTTTAAGTTATATGGTGTACACATAGTTTGAACTGAGGTTTGATTAGATATTTGTGAAGTTTCATGTAACTTGTCAATCTTTATTTGAGCATTATATCCTCTATGTGCTCACTTGTTGTGGCTGTGTTAAACCCTGTGACATATTTTCTGTGAACAGTCCAAGAAACTTTGGTTTCTTGGATTTTCCCCTCTTGTCTCTTTGTTTGAAGCAGACCAGGATTTACATGAACTCCATCCGTAGTATGTTGCATAGTCTTTTAACCATATTTCATATTTTTCGTCTCTCCCTTCGATGGTAGCCTGATACATGGGTCTAATCAAAAGCAATCATGAGGACTGTCATTCAGCCGGCACTGATTCATCATCTTCTGCTTAGAATGTGTTAAATCCTAGGAAATGACATGAAATATTTTGTTATTTTGTATGTCCCAATGAAATATTTTTCTTGCACAGCAGGTATAGGCTTTTTTTTTTTTTTTTTTTTTTTTTAGCCTCAGATGCACTTCTCTGCCAAATGCATGAATGCTTCTCAAGTATGATTGAAGACATTGCAATATGCAGGCTAAGAATTTAGAATATTATGCCTTATTATCCTCACTGAATCCCCTCTCTCTCTTTGACTTTGTCATGAATTTGAGGAGCTTCATGTGGCAGGTTGACAGGCTGTACAACTGAAAGGCAGTAATTTGATATTCTAGTACTAAATCACTAACTCCTCCAGTGCCAAACAGACTCAAGCAACCACATTCATTAACTCAACACTGTTTCTGCCACAGCCCCATAACATGCTACCTTTGTCTATAAAACAAGTTACAAACAAGGCAATAGTAAACATGTCATTTTTGAGGAAGAATGCTGTCAGGAAGCAATATGTCTCCCTGGTATGACCTGTTACCATCCCTACGGGCTAATTAGTGTTTGAGAAGACTGAAACGCCGTGGTGAGTGCATCTTGTATCTGAGATGCTGGTGACACATGGACAAGCAAGTAAACACTCATTGTGCCCCCTTAGGCCAATCTGTGCAATTCTAACAATGCAAGAACAGAACAGTGAGAAGCATTATTCTCTTAACTTTTGTGAAAATTTGATCAGCAGTAATTGAGATGTTGTGCATGACATACAGTCAGCTAGTCTAAGCAAACATTGTCATGCTCCCTCAGGCCAGTCCATCTAATTTTGAAAATGCCTGAACAGAGCAAGGTCATGTATATTCTCCGAAGTTTAATCCAAAGCCAATCAAATTGCATGTGACAGACAGATGGACTGGTACTGATCCAAAGTCCTACTCTGATTTCATCACAGGGGACCACATGTTTAACCAGTGTAAACAGGTACCAGAGAGAGAGAGAGACTCTTTCATGCTACTCACATACTATGGAAGAAAATCAGTGAGGTGCAGAGGCTGACCTTGTTTTGCCCCTAGTAATGTAGGAGCTTACAACTTGATGTGAGATTACCATCAGTTTGGTGGGCAGAGATGGGTTAGGTGTGACTGTGGCTTAGCTTCTTTGCACTGTTCAGACATGCAAGAAGGTTTGTCTTTATTGTGCTACTATGCAGGAGCTTTTCATTAGAATTGTAGTTAGGTGGTGACCAGCGTTATCTGCACTTTGGTGCCAAATGACTCTAAGTCAGTGGTCAAATAAATTCCCCAGATTAGTCAGTCATTTGTCATGAAGATGTCCCTGTGATATCCTTAAGCCAGAGTATTTGGCCATCTGTAGCTGTGCTTGTAAATTAAAATTTGTCCTATTGTTTTGACATAGCAACTGTTGACAAGTTTATGTGATAAGTGCTTTGGCTAATGCTTGGGACATTTTGAGGCTTTGTGTTAGGTTTCCAACAAAAAGCCTAAAAAAAAAAGTCCAAATTCAAAATCCTAACAACAGCCAACTAAGTCTTTGCGGTATATTTTACAATATGCTTGCCTAATCATCAGTTCAGTGTGTTGACGTTTAGCTTACGATTCAGTATTTTAGCCTATATGAACACAAACAAAGTGCAGACCTTTTGAACTTTTAGCCCACTCTGCCTCTTCTTTTCAGGCATATGAAAAAGAGTGTAGATCATCAAGAGGAATTCAATTAGATGTGAATCAAGCTTTTCATTTAAAAGCCCAGTCTGCAGAGGGATTTGGCCTATGCAGAGGCTAGCTGTGATGGCTGGCTGTCACCATCAGGTTACACAGTGTGAACATCAAGAAGCAGATTATAGTGACGTAGACTGTCCTCTGAAAGGGCATTTTGGGCAGGGTGGGGTGCATGTTGTTGGTGTGATAGTAAGCACTGGAGGCGTGGAGATTTGATTTTTTTTATGATGTTGTGAACTCTGAATGAATGAAGGTTGGTGCAGATGTTAATCGAATCAGTTACGACTCACTGCTCTCCTCAGACTGAGCCGTCCGCTCCTGAGTTTCCAGGTCATTTGCACGTGGCTGAATGCCAAAGTGGGAGAGCTTTGTGTCAACTGCCAGTGCTTGATTTCCACCAGCGGGAAGAGACTGAGATCATGAGGAGGTGTAAATATGCTAGATATGAGCTTGTTAATTTCATCCACAGGCAGACGTGTGTAATTAGAGGCAGCGTGTTGCGTCTGCTTTGTTTCCAAATCAGACAGGATTGCAGGCAAAGAAGTGCAAGCTTACCTGCTGTTAAGTATACTGCAGATATAAACAGACTTCCTCAGATGAAGCATGGATGTGCACTGATTATCTCTCAGTCTGGACTATCGGTTCAAAGGGAAGTTTGTTAAGTTTGTGTGTTTTTGTTTTTTAAACTGGGGTCATTTTTTCTGTCAAAAGAATACCATGCTCCCCATCACAGACACACCCACAGATGTCTCAATATCATCACATCTGCTGTGGCTCATCGGAGAGAGAGGAGCTGGTCAATAGAGCCCATTAGTCATAACACATTCAAGCTTTTAAAGTAGTGGCTTTTGGCCATGTTCCTGCCAGACTGCGGAACTTAGTGAGGCGCTTAAACACCGAACTCTGTCCAGCCACTCTGCTGCTGTGGTGCTCTGAGACCTGATACAATTACCCACACATCAGAGCAGCAGACACTTTCTCCGTAAGATTAACCTGTCTCCTGCTTTGCATACTCCATCCAGAGTTGGAAGCTGGGAGACTAATCTCTTATCGAATGCCACCCAGAAGTCTCTTTATATCCATAATCCAGGGATCCAGAACTAGGCTTTCTGAGGCTGAAGATGTTCTGCACTTTTTCTTGAATGATGTGCAAAATCAACTGAGTGGCCTTAGTATGGTATTTATGTAGAGTTAAAAGTGGACATTTTAATTTTTTAGGATTTTCTCATAGGTTTACTGCTGAACTCTACAGCCAGACTAAGCACTGCATCCACTCAGTTTTTGTGTGTGTGTGTGTGTGTGTGTGTGTGTGTGTGTGTGTGTGTGTGATGTAAACAGTGTTGGCAGACACTGTGCCATCTGACAGATTTGTGTTTCCCAGTTAATCTCTGGGGTACATAATCCTACGTTTCAATTTAAGCCTCATTTTTTTAATGAGACGGAGGAGATGATTTGAGCAACTTGAATAATGTCTCGTCAAAACGTTTGTCTGTAAATGTCGCTAATGAGAACTCTTTGGTGACCTGTGAAGTGACTAGCCATTGAACAGAAAAAAATAGATGTATAATGTAGTAGAAGAGTGATGACCCTGATCATGAGTTGGGTGTTTATAGCAATTATGCTTATGAATAGACAGATGTACATCTCCTCCTCCCTGCTCCCTCTCTTTGTTCTCACTCTCCTCATCTCATTTTATTCTTTTGTTTGGGAAAGGAGGGAAAGAATAACAAGCAACAACTGAAGTGAGAGCTAATTGCTGTAGGTTGCATAAGATGGTTGACATCTTGTTATGAAGACTAACCACCTGTGAGTAATGAGTTGGAGGCTCCACTATCTGACCCACGTGTCGCTATAGAGATTACTTAGATTTGCTGTCCAACAGTTGATGCTGCATTTGATGACATTCTAACTGTGTCCTTTGAGGGTATTTTGCTTCTCCTGAGTGCTCCTCACTGTAAAGTGCAACATGAAACATAAATATTTTACTATCCTTCTCTGCAACCACTGCTTTCATTAGGCTGCTTCATTTCTACTGTTGCATTATTCATTGCACAGAACAGAGGAAAGCATGTCAATTGAAATTTGGCCAATTTTGACAAAAGTCTCTCCAGTGGATCTGTGTTTGGCTGCTACCTCATACTGTGCTTTGAAGGCCCACACACTGGCTTACTGCAAATGTAAAGTAGGACTCATTGTTTACTCTCAGGTGGATAAGTGTTCAGTTCTACTAATTGTCATTCAAAGATGAATAATTGAATCTTGCTTTTTGACGACTGTTAGCTGTCTTCTTTTATTGATAATCTGTTTGCAATTGTAAGAATGACTAGCACTTTTGTATATAAAACTGATTAAACTACTTAGCAAGCTTTAGGCCTAAGCTTTGTGCGACTGGCATGTGGCGTCATGCCTCACATCAAAGCTCGCATTTGAATGAGACATATATATCTCAAGCAAGATGAGGCAATTCCATGATGCTTGCTATCAGAGATAGCCCTCATATCACCATCTCTCATCTCTGGAACCATGCTGTGACAAATGCTTGCACTGTAAACAAAATACATGAATTTGAATATGTGGTATACTGAAGTGCTAAAAAATGAATGTGTTCCCTTTTCTTTAACTTGTTATTAAACAAAATATCCACCTTGGCCATCAGAAAAATCTCAGGAGTGAAGAATGAAAAAGAGGTATTTGCATACCACTCTCCCCACACACAAAAACACTTATTCCAGCTTGTGGCTTGTCATACCGGACTTTTGTTTATTACCATATTGGAGGTATTTTACCTCTAAATGCACTTTTAAAAATAACATCATGCCATTAAAAGCATTTGTTTTTGAGAGACTCTTCCATAATTCAAACCAGCATGATTAACTACTGTGTGCATTTGAATAGTGTAATTCTAAAATGAGATACCTAAAACTTTACTCCCATTCTGACAAAATGCTAATTGACAAGCACTGGGTATCAACAACCTGTTCCAATTTAATCCTGGTTCCAAATTGCTTAATTCATTGGAACTGATAAGCCACCATGTTAATGATACCCCTTATTGATCATTAAGAGTGTTGAACAGCTGGATGCTTCTCAAATAGCTGCCTTTTTGACCCTTCTGGCATCCTGTCTGTTACAGACAATGATGTAATTTGATGTGTGTACCCTCATGAGGGTTGATACACCAGGGAAGTTAGTACGTCCAGTTAACATAGAGTGAATTTGCTTGAATAGTTCAATGGCAGCCCTCTTCAAAAAAATGTTTCAGACGGTTTCTTTAGTGGAAAAAAAGAGAAAAAACCGACCATAAAATTTCCTCAATCAGGATGTGCAGCATAATCGGTGTTATAGAGCAATATGATTACAGTGTGGGTTTAAAAGACCAATTGTATATTTACTACTTCATTTAATTGGGGCAATGCAAATTTACATACACGAGAAGGAGAAAACAACATATCAAAGTTACATATTTTTACAAAACAATTTAAAGGACACATTGAAAGACAAACAAATGAATAAGAAAGTCATTAAAATGTAAAAAATGCGTATAGCTCTGATTTTGTCAGGGGGTGACATGGTAGAGAGGTTGTCTGGTGAATGGAAGGCTCCTGGTTCGATCCCCGGCTCTCCCAGAGAGTGTGTCGAAGTGTTCTTGAGCAAGACACTGAACCCCTCCTGATGGACAGCTTGTATGGTAGCTTCTGCCGTCAGTGTGTGAGTGTGTGTGTGAATGGGTGAATGTGAAGCAGACAAGTGCTTTGAGTGGTTGATAGACTGGAAAAGCACTATAGAAATGCAGTGCATTTACCATTTGTCAGCCAGCAATTAACATTTATTAAAAGCTGCAATATCTTGGATGTTCAAAAAAAGCTGTCTGCTCCAAGGAAGTTGTACAGTGTCCAATTTTACAGTTGTGGTCTGCTGAGACCCTGATGGTCCTGAAAATGGAACAAAACAGAGCAGGTTGTACCACTTCAACATATATATGTTTTTTATTCATTTTTTTAGAACTTGCTTTTACAAGGATATAATAGGCATAATAAAAGACCCAGGTTTGGTTCTGTACTGTTAAACATTATGATTGTGTGGCGTTCCCCTGTAGCGCACTGGATAAGAGTGCACACCACTTGTTAAGTCCTGAGTCCTGATCGCAGCATCCTGGGTTTGAAACCAACCTCAGGCCATTTTCTGCATGTCAGCCCCCCTCTCTCTACTGCCTTTCCTGTCTCTCTAGTCTGTGACGGTCATATAATGCAGAAATGCCAAAAAAAACTTAGAAAATCTTAGAAAAAATACATCGTGATAAATGTGAAAATATTGCATGCATTGTTGTGCTGCTTTACTTTGTATGGAGTGCCTAATTAGTTAGAAGCAATATAATTTCTTTTCTTTGTCTTCAAAATTGCTTGGATATGTTTGACAAATTTTAGTTTAGAGTCTAAAATTACACCTAAAAAAATTTATTTGTTAACCCTCTCAGTTCCATTGTCTTAATTTTTCTGATTGTATTGGTTTTTGATGGAGACTGTCAGATTCACAGTAACATTGTTTTGATGAAGCCACTAATAGATTCCATTCATATCTGATGTTTATACCTCAGTTGCCTCACTATGGTGTCTTAAGGCCAGTTTATACAGTGCTAAACAGTAGCCTAGGTCATGGTGGCTTCTGCATAACTTGCAGTAGATCCCATTAGAGCTCACATGCACCTCCTCATAAATTCTACTGTGTGTAGGGTGATGCAAGACAACAAGAGCTGTGATTGGTCTGATTGGCCGCTTTGTACTTCCTACTCCGTGTTTCTGTGGATTGCCACATGATAACATAGACCCTGCTGAAGATGGAGGAGCTGAAGAGTTTTACAAATATGTTTGTACACCTTTCAATTCATGGTGAGAAATGTCACAAAACATAGGTTTGTTCACCACAAATGAATAAACACAATAGCTTCAGTTTTATTTGCGATTTAATAGTACAGAATTAAAAAAAATGACAGTTTGGTCTAACATTTCAGCGATCTACGCACAGGCCCACTTGGTAGAAATAGAAATCTTGTCATTGCTGTGGATAAATGCAACGTATCTATGGCAACACTTTGACACAGAAATATGAATCAGCCTTTACGTAGAGCTGTGAATCGAGTGACTCCGTTGGTAAATATGAGACTAATTAAGAATATTTCACTTGTTCTTCCATTGTGTTCTTGCCAGTAAGGCTTTATGGCAAATGTGCATTGGCTGACGTGAAAAGTAACTCTTCTGTCTTTCTTGATTAATAAAACAAAGTCAGCTCCACTAAAGCGGCCATTAGCCATGACAATTCATACGATAGGAATCAACTGGAGAAGGGGTCAGGAATCAGATTGATAGTAAGGAAATTATGAATGGCAGTCCTAATCCTAATGATATCTGGCTCTAATATTGTCATGATATTAAAGCACAGTTTGGTTTACTTTAAAAAAACTGAGCTATTTTAATATAATTTTTTGAAAACATTCTTTTGTTCAAATCAGTGTTTCTGTTTGTATCTCTTCTCTCTTTCTAAGGTGCATCCCCGCAGTCTCACATGTGAGACTGGGGCTTTTTCAGGGCGTCAGTAAAATGAGGCATCTTATCAGACATCTCAGGCATGGAGTAGCATGTCACAGGCTGCAAGCAGCGGGGGATTTGTGTTTCATTTTGATGAGTGACACCAGCTATACTGAATGAAAAATCCCCAACCTGTAGAATGAGCTTACACTGCCTCTCATTTCAGTCTAAGGGGGTTTACAGGGGCTCCATCTTTATGTTTATGTGGAGTCTCTTAAGAAAGCAGAGTTGAGGTCTTGATGGTCCAGGGTAAGTGCTACTAGTCTAGCCCCTGTGGAGCCTTGCACAGCTGTGTCAGTGACAGAGTTTTAAAAGCTCTCCCTATTCTCTAAGGAATAAGCTAAACCTCTGTCTGTCTGAGTAAAGCCTTGTATCAGGCCTGATTACGTAACCAGGAAAATCCAGTCACTGAATTGGAGGGACGATGTTT
Organism: Myripristis murdjan; assembly: GCF_902150065.1. NCBI lineage: Eukaryota > Metazoa > Chordata > Actinopteri > Holocentriformes > Holocentridae > Myripristis > Myripristis murdjan. Next base: position 16,395,829 of record NC_043985.1, on the reverse strand, counting down.
AGTGAGTCTACGAGGAAGAAGAAATCACAAGTATTTGGAATAGCTGTATTTATGTATGTAAAGCAGGCACATCTGTTAGCATGTGCTGCTCTAATTGGGGCTCCCATACGCACTGATAAACATTAACGAATGGCATGTCAGTGACAATGCCTTATTCAAACTGCAAAGTGCAAAAGGAGTGTTTACTCATCCTCTTGGCACAGGGAGATTCTGATGACTGTGGCTGCTGACTCACTAACTCTGTCAGTCCTCGATACTCGCATGGCTCACTTGTGTGTGTAATGTGATTTAAGAGGGAAACCAGTGGATCTGGATCTGCTGTTCATCATCCCTGTCTGTGGCTCAATAACTCTTCTTTCTCAGGCTGAATGCTGATGGGGAGACAGACAGGCAGCTAGGCAGACAGCTTTGAGCTGCTCAGACAGCTCTCACACATTCAAGTCTCTATGGGGTCCCTGCCATCTGGCTAGTGCTGGAAACACGATGTGTATGTTTTGGTGTTTGTATGCTTTGTGTGTGAATATGTGTGTAAAAGATCTTCCAAAGTCAGCGGCTGCCCCAGGTGCTGGTTGAGGGAGTTTCTCCAGATCAGACCAAGTTTTATCCACTGCTGTTTTTAATTGTGTACTCTTGGCCACTCGTCTAAGAGTTATTTTAATGAATTATTTGTTTATAAATTGTGTGCACCAATATTTGTATGTTTTTTTTCTCTCTCTCTCTCTCTTTTATCCAGGACTATTGATATATGGAGGGTGAAGGCATGACTGCCTTTGCATCAGGAGGCTCTTTGTCTGTAGTGGTCCCAGTAGCCTTCAGTGGTTGTCCTAGTATGATGACAGATTCTCTCACTGTCCGTTTACAGTTCCAGCCTGGATCTGGCAGAGTACGCACAACCCTGGCTGACAATCAGACTCTCTTGCCATTTCACAAGTTGCTTTCTTAGTAAATCATTGTGCCATTTCTGGAAAAATGTACTCACTCTGAAATTGGAACTGTGAAATGGGACCAGTGCCCAGTATTGTAGATTTTTCGGATTGAATGTAGGCCTTCCCGCTCTCAGGTTTTGTTGGGAAGGGTAGCCTACAGTAATTCTTTAGTTTTAAAGCCTCTTAGTTTTATGATGTCTTTGAGAGAGCTGGTGAAGTCAATAGTAATCCCCACTAGTAATCTGCAATGAGCGGTCTATTGCTGATGTTGTGCCAGCTTGAATCTAGGGACAGCTGCCTATGTGGGGGTCATGGCTGTTAAGGCAGAGTAATGTTGTTGGTCCACTGTTTTTCAACACGCTTGGATCTACCTCTGAGAACATAATGAAGTTGTGTCAGTATCACAACAGCCTTTCAGAGGGAATTAGAATAGAATGGGACTTGCCCATTCTATATGCTTATAATTTCACAGAGAATTTGCTTGCTTTTCCCTGGATGGAGAGATATGAGGTGCCAGAGTCTTGATCTTTTTTTATCTTCCATTTAGTCTACTCACTGTTTATTAATATACTTTGTGATACAGAAAGGAAGACAAGTAGATAGGCACAGGAGTGAATGATTTGGCAGGATTTGATTGTAGGCTAGAGGAGGCATGTGTGTAAGGTCAGTGGTGATGACCTTCCATCTGAACTCCTATCTGATTGCTTCTCTGATCACTTCTGACCTCAAGTGTTCGACATACACATTCAATCTGTATGACTGAATACTTATACAGAGCTGGTTTAATTTAGAAACTCAATATTGCTTGATGTTTAAATTTGCAGGCGTTGCCCCAGGTATCCTGTGTTAAAGAATAGCCAGTCAGGAGTAATGAAATGCGTCAATGCCATATGATGGGACACTAAAGCTAGATCTATTCTGTACACTTGTTCATTAGGATTGCTTATGAAACCCTGCTACTTTAGTTGCATAGCATTGAACCTGTTCTGTCACCCCTCTGAACGAGGTGTTAAAATGGTAGAGGCCATATTGTGCCCTGATGAAGCCAGCACCTGCATATTCTGTCTTCTTCTCTCAAATTTCTGTTTCTCTGTCTGTCTTTACCTCAGCCCAGTGGACAGAGCATGGCTCAGTTGTTCTCCAGATGGTCTGTGATGATTAGGGGCTTTTGGAAGCCATCACTCTGCTCAAATGTGCTACAGCTGTGAGTTCTTGGAGCACCATGTTAAAATGTCCACAGAGGGCTTTTGGAACAGGGCACTGTTTCCTGAAACAAATTGTTACTAATTCAGCCTCTCCATTTGTCTTCATCCATATCCAAATAGGCATTGAGCAGGCTTGTTTGTGTTGCCTCAACAGCTACCTTGAAAGAGAAACCAAACCTCTGTTTCCACAGTGGTCACAGCTTTATTGGGGTTGCCTGCTGAAGGAATGCAGTGTGCCTCCTTGTTTAGCCTCTTCCTCTGAACTGAATAAAGTGGATAGTCCTATATTGATGTGGTGGTTGCTGCCAAGTTTTCAATTTAGCAGCAGCAGTAGGGGGATTAATATCCCTGCCTCCTGGTCCTGTGGCTTTGTTTTTTTTCACTCCATCCTTTCTCCTGGCAACAGTTGGGCTACCCCGCTCCCCCTGCAGACCTCACACAGCCCACAATTGTTTCTCCAAGGTGCAGGTGTTTCAGGCTTGACAGAACGTATGCTATCATCAAGACTTTGTTTCTGTCTATATCATATAACTCCCCTCTAAGTTTTTAATCCTTTCACAATCCTCTTCTGTATCTCCTGAGCTCAGTGACAGCACAAGAGCATTTAGCTCCTTATGCTTAGGCCTTTGATGTTTTCTTGCTCAGAGAACCAAAGTGAGTCTCAATAATGTGGAATAGTGTGGTTGACTGTACTGTAAGTAGATATGCTAACCTTAGCCTAAATGCTGAATAACCCAGTGAGAGTTTCGCTGCACTGATAAGCTCATTTTATATCATGGCTCTATAGTCTATATCCGGTGCAAGTACCTGAAGAATCCATTCATCTAAAAACGTACGCAATATCATGGCTTATATAGTCATCCTCCAGCAACATTATCCCAAAGTGAAAGTGCTTTTTGCAAGCACATTGGCCGTCTTCAGTATCAGTCTGCATGCTGCGTGGTGCACCTCTCAGCATGCCTTAAGTGTTCTTAAGCACTCCAACTAGATGGGACACTTGATATATGAAAATAAAGTTACATCATGAAACAATATATGTAAGAGAATTGGGTTGAGAGAGAGAGAGAGAGAGAGAGAGAGAGAGAGAGAGAGAGAGAGAGAGAGAGAGAGAGAGAGAGAGAGAGAGAGAGAGAGAGAGAGAGACACAGAGACACAGAGACACAGAGACACAGAGACACAGAGATGGAGAGAGAGAGAGAGAGAGAGAGAGAGCGTAGCATGTATTGTTTGAGAGTGGGGTATTCACAGTCTGTCCTCAGACATAAGTCTGGCTGTGCTTTCGTGAGCCAATATTTGATGTCAATGCCAAGTCTCCGAAAGAACAGTCTATACCTGCCGTGATTGACAGCGTTCACTTGTGTATCCTATAAGCCTCATGGCACCACTCATTTTAGCAAAAGCAGTCTAGAAGCCATGTAGTTGGAGACACAGAACATGTAATTAAATGTTGTGTCCCCTTAGAGTAAGTAGTAAGTGAGTCACTTGTTTTTCAGTGTCATGCACTAAAGGTGCCCAGCCTACATGGGCTTAGAAGACTCTACAAAATATAACAGAAAAGAGCAATAACATAATGAGTGCGAAAGAACAAATGTAACACACCTCCATTCGTGTCTTGTCCAGACCAAATATGAACACAAGCCTGCTCATCAGACATCACAGCTCTAAAACATAACATAGGCACATCTCTCTCTCTCTCTGATTGAGAGAGAGGTTTTCTTGATTGAATGAATGAATCACACTTGCATGCCTCTTTATTCATGGGCATATAATTATGTTTTCTGTCACATTTGCTAACCTGTTGTTCAATTCCTTGAACAGGTTGGCATGTCTGTCGGCGAGATGCCAAGTTGGTCGTGTTGGCTCCTTTGGTCTGCCGGAGTTTAAAACTTGCCTTTGTGGTGTCCGTGGGCTTGCGCTGACAGTCAGCTATGTAGGCGACATAATGACAAACTTTGCTCTGTGCGTCTGCATTGTCAGAAAGACGTGGACAGTGGGCAGCAACCATGCCTCTTGTTGTGTCACCATGAAAGATACAGCGCACATATGACAGAAAAAAACAAAACAAAACAGGTCCGTTTCTTGCTTCCTCCTCTAATGCAACACACACACGCACACACACACAGAGTGCACACACCTGACATGGTTACAGACTGTCTCTCCACTTCCATACACTTATTTTGAGTGTAATTCATTTGCCAAAAAAGGGACAAAATGCACAATAAACAAAGTAGAAACTTGACTGATAGCTTTATTATTATTGTTGTTGTTGTTATGACAAATTTTCTATAAATATTGTGATAATTATTGTGAATTCTTTTGGACATGATAATCATGGAGCAGAAATCTGATATCATGACAGCCCTACCTGGAACACAACAACCTGAAAATAGCACCTCCGTAGATCTAAATTGGTGCTTTTGTCCTCCCTTAGCGCTTCCTGCTCCCTGGAGCTCAGACCGTCTGTTTGGGGTCAGCTGACTCACAGATAAGTAGGAGGGGCACTCAACCTTGCCCAAAACTCTCATGCTTCTGTTCTGGAGTCTGATGGTTGTATGAGTGTGAGATAGCCTCCTGGTGCATTCTGCTGCAGAACAGATCTTGGGGATGACGGGGTAGCAAGTTGGACCTTTGTATACTCACACCCCTGTCAGAATCCGCTTGTCCTGCTGTATTTGTTAAGGGCCTATTATAATGAAATCAATCAAAGCCTCCTTTCACTCTGCATATCAGCTGTCTGCAGCTTGCTCTCTGTTTTGTAGAGGGTGAGTGAAAGTGAGAAATGAGCACAGTGGCAGGTGAGCTGACAGGGTCTTCATAATGGTGGCAATAGTTGCACCACTTGGTGATCCTTCAGTCTAATCAGCTGTCAGCCCTCCGAAGTATGTTTCTGTGGTGGTATGGATGAATGTCTCGCAAATTTGAGAGCTTACTTCAAATGTTGGGGGTACTTGCTTAGGGATAAATGTAGCCTTCCCACCCTTGTGCTGCTATTCAGGGTGATGTGTGGAGGCATTCCTCCTCTCTGGATGGCAGGGACTCCATCGAGTTTCACTGTAAGACCTCTGCTGGTGGTTCTAATAAATACACCCTCAGCTTTGATTGTGATGATGATATAATTGCTATGTTACTGCCTGCTTCCTGTTTATGATATTTAGAAGAACAGGGCTCAATACATTCTGCCCTGTGTGAGGGCTCTATTACTGGCTTGGCCTGCAGTTGATCCCACAGTTTGTTGGGGTAAGTGGGTTTATATGTGTGTGTTTGTTTATGTGTGTATGTGTGTTTCAGTTCTTATCTTGGGTAATTTTTGTCTGTTATGGTTTAAGGCCAACTGATCCGCTTCATTAGATATTCATCATTTATTCTAAAATGTAACTTATAAGTTTGGCCTTTGATGTCCAAATCTGCATCTGTTTGTCTGAAGACTGGCTTCTTCTCCAAATTCATAGCTAGTTTGTGTGTGGTGACTCAGAGCAAACAGCAAGTGGACTGTAAGATGTTCTGAGCTTTTAGATTTGCCTCTTATTGTTTATTTATGGAGGAGGCAGACTCATTAGTCATTCAGTGTGACTTTGTAAATGTGTACACAAGGAGTTTGCTCTTTGGCTAGAACCACAGCACAGTTGAAGCTGAATCACTGCCAAGCTTGAAATTGCCGTTACCTTACCTACAGCAAAAATGATGGGATTCTCAAGACTACAGTGTTTTTTTTTTTAATGCCAGTCAGCTTGACAGGCATTGTAATCAACAGCCAGACAGCAGTCTTACCCATTTTACCATCTTTTCATAAGACAGAAATCTGTTTTTCTGCTGTTTACTGTGCTGGATTAAGGCTAGCCTGAGTGTATTAGGGGTATTTTAGGTGCTGCTATGATTTAATCCACAGCAGCTATGGCGTTATTGCACCTGATTTGTTTTTCTTAATAAGGATCCCTGTCAACAGGCGTGAATAGCACGCCTGACCTGAATTCATGGTGGCAAATGATTACGAGAGATACATTATTTGCTGGTATTTAACTTGTTGCAAAGTCAGAAAACTCCTTGCTAGTAATCAGGTGTTTGCTTTGATATTAAAACTGATGGTGCAGCAAATTATATCAATGACACCATTTGACATGATATCATGATATCCCTCCTTGTCATTTCATGATATTAAAGGTGTGATTTAGCCACAGTAGCTAGCTAAAGTGATGCTCCATAATAGACAAGTGTTAAATAGATATGGCAGCAGTAGGATGCTCTAGGTGTCTTCTAGTAGCCTGCTGTCTGCAGAGATTATTAGGTCTAGCTGTTAGGTCTAGCTAATTATGCATTAGGTATATTATACTGGTATGCATAAACTTAGGACCATACTTAGAACCATACTACTTAATGTTCATACTACTTAATGTTCAGCTATATGAACATAGAAATGTATTCATGATTTGAATGAGAAACTGATTTGCAGTCCTACTTTTACAAAAATCATTTAGGTCATTCACACTAAAACAATCCTGCAATTGTAGTTTAATTGTTCTTAAGTGAATATGCTGATTTACTAAAATTATTTTATGACAAAAAAAAAAATCTCCTGGGGCGAGACAACTGTAAGAATATCAGCATTCACTACTGAAATGAGGGTAAATTCTGCAAGTATTGCCTGAATGTGTGTTTGCCTCCAGGCTACATGTCCGCATCCACCTAGAGAGGCTCAGGGAGGTAAGGTTTTGCTCCTCCTTCACTGTGTACTTTTCCCTCAATAGAACCTGTTGAGGCCCCATGCTGGTTTCTTAGCATCAGCCCAGTGACCATATTGGGCCAGAAGGTTCTTGGCTAGGCTCCAGCAGTGTTAACAGAGTCATTCTACCACTGTAATGAGCTACTAATGGACTCTTCCATAGAACTCTCCAGGGGGAGGTGAGAGGGAGGCATGTGTGAATTTGACCGGCTGTTCATTCTCATACTCCCACCTGTCATTGCAACACTGCACACAGGTTTCAAAAGTGACAGTGTAAAGCTGCTTCCCAGTTTAATAAGCTTTTGGGCTCTGACACGTATTGCAAAGGTCAGTATTGCTCAGTGTTACAAATTGCACATCACATTCATTATAAATCATCATCCATGCAGTGTGTCTGTATGTCTGCCCTGGGGGAAGAAATCACCCCAAAAACTTTGTGAATCTTTGCCCCAGATATGTTCCAGCACAAACTTATTCCTCCCTCCAGATAAAACACTAACAACAGCCTAAGGGGCTACATTAGTTTATACAAGGGTTCATCATCCTGGAATACACTGACTGTGGGTGGCCTGAGGTGACATCACTGATAATGGGTAAAAGTTGGTGACATTTCTGCGTCTGGGTGAAGAGGAGTCCTAGTTGCCCATGTTGGCCTGTTGTTGTTTAGTCAGGGTCAGGGATAAAGCCAGAGGAGCAACAGTGGAACAGGCACAGGGAATAATATGTTATCTATATGGAGAACAGACCGTCACTTACAAATATGAAAAAAGTCCATACTCCATGTAAGGAAAGGAGTTTGGAGTCTGGCGAAAGTTCAGCCAAGATTTGAGAATCAGCAAAGTGCTAGCCTACATCAAAACTGGAGCAGCCCTATTGCTCTTGTGGTATTTCTGTGGTTTCCATGTAATTACCTTGAATGAAGACACGGAGGCCGGCACTCAAATATTGTTTGCGAGAGACTTCATTTATTTAGGTGAATATGATTTGAAGAATATATGTGCAGTGTCTTATCTTTATTTTTTGGCAGTGACAATAATCATGGTGTTTGATGGGGCTGTGTGATGTTTATAGTTAATTGGGGACCTTGCGTCAATGATGAGTTACAATTTGTGTTAAGTCAATAAAAAAACATGTATACAGTTTTTAAGATGATTCTGGCAGTCACCAATGCTTTTTTATTTGGGATTTGTTCTTAGGCAAGAACAGAATCTATGCACTCTTAAGAGCACTTTTACGTACATTTTAGTGCCGATGTATTTGTGCAAAATAATTGGCTTTGGTGTTTTCTTCAGATCTGAAAAATGATTCCAATACTGATTTTGCCACTGATTTCCACTGGAAACGAGTGAAGCTTCCAAGCTTTCAGGTCAGCCCTAGTATCAAATCATACTGTCCTCTCAAGGTCCTGTCTGTGTGTATGTGTACAGTCTGTGGTGGACAGTCAGACCACATATTATGGTGTAGAATACATCCAAACAGTCTTTGAGTTATACAGCTAACATCAGAGCTTTGTTTACAGATTTATCAGTCCTTTGAAAACTCATCACGTCTTATCACAGTAGAGATGAGTTGGCGACAGTGCTCAGATCAAACATGGCTGTTTTTTTATTTTTATTTTTGAATGGCTGAGCCTGTCTTATATAGCCTTTTTGTGTAATGCTACTGTGTATCAGCATGCTGTACATAGCATTTGATTTAACATTTTTAATGTCTGTTGTCTGTGTTAATAACCAAGATATGATGTTTGGAGACACTTTGATTTGTTTCTGGTGAGCTTAGTGTTGAGCTTTAGTCTTGTAAAATGGCTTTCTTGTATCAAATAGCTTTTAAACAAACAGATCTGTGGGCAAATTCCTCTGTCCTTGAAGGCATTTGAGCAGGTCTCATTTGTCCACATTGTTGAACAATTACGCTTGTAGACACAGTATAGGAAATCAAGCATGCTCTATTTGGAACAAGTTACTGGGGCAGTTTCAGCATTCGTCCCTTTTCCATCTTACTCTCTTCAAGGACAGCCTAATTTTCTGATTGATGTGGGACCTGCTCAGTGAGACACTTCCATTTAGGCCTACCAGTGTTTATATTAGCTGAATGCTGCTTATACATTTTACCCTGAAGATGTTATCTGAAGGGTGGAGGATATTTTCTGATCACCTGTGAGTCATGAGAGTTGGCTAATTCAGGCTTCATGTAATTTGTGGATTAAAAGGCCTATGAAAATGTTGCCTAAGGCATTCAGTAGGGCCGGATAATAATTCAGTGTTGTTATTTATCATCTTTCAGTAGAATCATATTGTGATCATATAATGATAATGAGATAATGTGACACTCTGTCTAGCTGTCTAAACTGGCAATGAGCAAATTTTAAAAAACAGACAAAATTAGGCATCAAATGTTTAAAAGAAAATTGTTTGAAGTATTGTTTGACATTATAGCTAACATTAGCCTATCATTTGGTTCAAGGGGATAATATTGATTTGATTCTTTAATATGCAATGTACATGGGTCATATTGCAATATATGTTGATATTGAAACAAACCCTCCTGGAAATCCAGTTTCAACCACGTGACCCCATCTTAATATCTAGTGGGTGTTGTAGATATATTAGGTACCGGGTCTACTGCTTCAAGTCATTTGGCCCTTGAACAGGAGAGAGCATGTCCTTTCTCCTGTTTGTGATATTAACGTATTGGTTATCCAAGTTACAGCTGAGGCCTGAGGGTGTTTATTTTCTTGACATAGCATGACATCTCCTTTATTTACAGATGATGATCCTTTATTTTTCCATAGCCTGTCATCGCTTGAGTGCATTGGAGTGGTTTTCTGCAGAGTGTGATGTGGTCCGTATGAGAGTGAGCACTTCTAATTCAGAGACTATTGTCCTCTCTCTGTTAAAGGTGGTGTATTCCATTTAGGCTATATACGAAGTAAGTAGCTGCCCCAGGTAAAGGGGTTCAGGTATCTTGGGGTCTCATTCAAAAGTGAGGGTAAAAGGGATTGGGAGATTGACCGCCTGAAGGTGCAATAATACTGGCATTGTATTGGACTGTGGTGATAAACAGAGAACTGAGCCATAAATAAAAGCTCTTGATTTACTGGCCAGTCTTTGTTCTGCCCATCACTTAAGGTCAGAATCAGACTGTGGCTACAAGCAGCTAAAATGAGGTTTCTCAACAAGGTGATCACTCTCTGTAACAGGGTGAGGAGTTCAGTGACCCTGCAGGACCTTGAAGTCAAGCATCATCTCCTCTGTATATAGCAGGTACTCTTTAGCTGGCAGTTTTGGCAGTAAAGTCCATTGAGAAAATATGCTGCACTGCGCTGGGTTTCAGACACAGTTTATCATAACTTGAAGTCTGTTATATTTCTTGAGTGGAATCGCTCCTGGATTTGCCTGTGTGATGTGCGAATCAGTCTGGACTCATTACATGTTCTGTGTTTTCCAAAATGAATGTTTTAAGATTTGTAGTTCTGTTGTAGTTCTTTTTCATGTCATACATGTCCCTTTTAGGACTGTGAGGGTCACTGGGAGGAAACAGATACTGTACAGGTTACTCAATTGCACATCTGACTAAACGGTGATCAGATCCTCAAAAAAGCTAAATTCCTCCACCTGTCGTGGCCTGTAATGATGTTTGCCCCACTGAGAACTTCTCATGTCATCCTTAAAAATCAAGGATATTGCTATAAAGGGTTACAAGATGAATTAGCTTGCTAGTTAGCAAACAGTTCAGTTGTGCTAATAGGGTTGGAGAGCGGGAGTCTGGAAAGCTGTAGTCTCTAGATTGTGATTGTGCTTGGATAGAAACAAAAAAATGTTAAGATAAGATTATAAGACAGATTATAAGAACTTTATTTACTGTATTATAATCCAGGAGTTGATTGCAAGCCACACATCTCTAGAAATAGTTTAAAAGTGAGTTTCAAGAAAAACTTCCCTTTTGAAATTAGTTTGACACTTTGCTACTAAGAGCCAGCGGAGGTAGTTTAGGCATCCGGTCTGAATGCCCTTTGGGTTCCTTCCTTTATGTCAGCTGAGTCATTCTACAGCTGACTGGTTGGAGTGCCTAGGGCAGACCTGTGGTTTGCTGGAGGGACTAAAATCTCACAGCTGGGAGTGCAGGATGATGATGTAGGGACTGATGGATAGATTATGGAGGTCCATGTGAGGGCACATTCACTGAACGTTGTCTAAGCTGTGTGAGTCTGTATTGTATGTGACGTTTGTGTTTGTGTGACGTGTTTTTGTTCTATTTTCTTCCTGCATGTGGTTAGCAGCATCAGCATCACTATCACATCATCACTTTGCAGTAGAGGGATGAAAGATGCTTTGATCTGAATTATTTTGAGGTTTCCTCATTTGATTGAAGTTATTTTCAAAAATTAAATATGGGCTGTTCTTTGATCAAGGTTTAGTTTCTGACATTCTCTGATTGAGTTTTTAAACATTGGCCTATTCTTTGATCCTAATAATCTCAGTGCTCCTATTGGCCTTGAACATGCTTGAAAGTTTATGAGTTTGAGAAAAATAAAATAAGGCTTCAAATTTCTCACAACCTCTGCCAAGAACCCTGGAGGGTCGTTGTGTACTGTCAGCTCATGCCACAATATCATTCAGTCTTACGCTGACTGAATGGATTGGCCTTCCTTCATCCAGTCAAAAAGACAAACCACAAGATTGGCTCATATGCAGGTGTAGTGTAGAATTCACTATCTGAATTTAAGAAGTTGAACAAGAGACATAAATGAAATGTGCTACAGATTTGTCTTCAGATTTGACCAAAAAGACCTTGACACCATGAGATTTTTTTGCATTTAGCCTAATATCTGAATAAGAGTGGGCACTGTGAGATTTATCCAAATAGGTGAGAAACTGGTGCTGAATGTTTGCATAGTTTTGTAAGTTAATGGAATGGAAAACAAATAGTTGACACATAAACAATCTACCTATGTTTGTATTCTGTTTTAGGCTTCTGTGTGTGCATGTGTGTGTGTGTGTGTGTGTGTGTGTGTGTCGGTGATAGTTGTGCAGTGTAATTATTAGTGATTAGTGAAGCACACCATCTCACCTCTCCTTACAGTGCATAAGCTGAACTCTGATCTGTGAATTCAACTGTGTGCAGCTGTGACTGTAATCTCATTTGAAAAGTGTGAATGTCTGTGTGTGTGTGTGTGTGTGTATGTGTGTGTGTGTGTGTGTTTGTGTGTTTTCTGCCAGACACAAGGCAGTTCCTGCGCTCAAGCATCTGCTCTCACAGTGCCCCTTCTCTGTATTTATAACTATGCACAGATTTATTTATTGAGATCATCCTGGGTCCTTCTGTGATGTGGGCCGGTTGTTTACATTTTCATAAATCACTTCTCTCTTGTTGCATGCTGAAACAAATCCAACTGTAGGGATACTTCTATTGCTGAATGTGAGAAATAAGCATGATTAAAACCAGACCTCATCTGTTATCATGCTTACCAAGTGTGGTGACAAATTTAACCCAGCAGAGGGCATCAAAGCTGCATCACACCCCTCATAAAGTAACTTTGGTGTTAAATTATAACAATATCAGTGTTATAGAAGTTCTATAGAGCATTTATCATGTCTGTGTAATGAGCCTGATGAAGAAGATTAGTGTCACTCAATATGGTCCTGTCTTTTCTTTATTGACATTTCATATACTGTCACATATGCCAGGATTGTTTAGGATTTATGCTTAGGATTGTTTGAAAACATAGAAGTGTGTCCTATGGATCATCACTAACCAGTGTCCTTGATGAGACATTCCAGTTAATAGTTTTCATTCTGAGAAATTAATATTTGCTAGCAACTTTTGCACCCCTTTTCCCCATGGGTGTGCAATAACACGTTCATCTTTTTCAGCAGTACTGTTATTTATTACCAACAAATTCCTATAGAATTTAACATACTGGTACCACTTCTTCATTGCCAATACTGATACTGAAAATGAAACTTTGAGTATTGACTGATACAGATCATAGATTTGATCTATTACTTTCACTGACCACTGTAGGTTTGGATCATTAGTCTGGGGTCATTGGTCAAAATAACTGCTATTAAATTTGGGGGAAAAAAAATATTTGAGAAATACAATGTTTTGTGTCCCGACAATGGAGAAAATCAAGACTGACTGCTTTTATTTTTAATGTAGCTTATTACTCAGGGCTTTTGGGATTGGATATTGGTCATAGGTAAAATCTCTGACACTGATATAGCATTTTAGCCAGGTTTTAGCTGTAAATTAACTAATTAAATGTAATGACTTTTTTGCCATTTGTTTCACTCCCCAGTGATTTGTAATTAAGGCACAATGTAACTACTTTAATGAGCCATGAGAGGGCAGTGTTGGATTATACCTGTCCTTATTATCGACACTATGATTACTTCAAGCAATGTGAATAAAAGGACATTTTTCTTCATGAAAAAAATCATAACCTCATATTCAGTTGAACCTTCATTCACGGTGTGTGTGTGTGTGTGTGTGTGTGTGTGTGTGTGTGTGTGTGTGTGTGTGTGTGTGTGTGTGTAAGAAAAGAGAAAGAGAGACAGACACAGGGAGAGCAGTATGTCCAAGAGGTAGTCAAGAGATGACTCTTTACAGCAGCACATTTTCTGTTTTCCTTTTTCTCTCTCTTTGCGCCCTCTTTGCTTTCTTGATGCACCGTCAATTCAGGCAAGTGGCACTTAAGTGCATGTTTCACTTTGAAAATAAAAAGCCTTGCCTCTGCCAAATGTAGGAGGATTATTTGGTGGTTTTAACCTTGAGATGTTTACAGGCGAGTGTTATGTCAGGGGGAACAGTTCTTCCAATGAAGTTGTCTCTAACATGCCAGCTAACTCAATGTTCCTCTGTACTAGCCTTGGTAAGCTTTGAGGCTGCAGTGCCTGTGGCCATGGCCAAGCTTCTATTGAAATTCATCACAGCTTTGGGTAATCCATAATTTTCTATAGTCCTCTCTCAGTTTGATGTTGTCAAATTAAGAGACAAGGTGAGTAGTGTTTTATCTATCTATATTTTGCATAGTGCAGTTTTTTTTTATAGCTGGGTTGAGCCATTTTTTCCAGTTAACCCTCAGTACATCTTTTCTATTCTGTGCTTTCCTCTCTTCTCACAGTTTCTCTGTGTTTATCTCAGTGCATGTTTGGACATGGACTTTGACCTCCCCATAACTCTAGACCTGACACATGCAGCTGTTGGTAAAACAAATGCAATCAGTACGGTCCTTTAACCCATGAATTTGCCCAAAAAGTTTCATGGAGCATCTTTTTAAGAGTCACTGTCATCTCTCTGTTAGTTATCATGAGAAAACTGGATTTGACTACTATTGTTTATCTTGTTAAATCGCTTTTGTTTTAAAGTTGAACAAAGCCATACCATACACTGTACTGTTAAAACTGACATTGTTGATCTGACCATGGAATATGATGGTAAATGACAAGAGGAAAGTCACATGAACATACCAAGTTCCTATTGGATTGAGTCACTGTCTCAGTTGTCTGGCCAGCTCTGCAAGCTGCCCTCATTTTGTCATTTGTGCCCTCCTCTTCACCCGCCTGGTCTTTGTTGTAGAGCGGCATTGATTGCCCCCATTTCCGATATGGATTAACAGCATGTCAGAATACAAGATCAAATCTGGATGCAGGATTGCTGTAGTCTGTGAGGCTCTGTATGTTGTCTGCCATTTTTTTTTATTTAATTTAACATATACTGCAATAGAGCTGAATGATATGGTGAAAAAAAAAATTGTTATTAATTTCATAGATACTGCAATATTCATAGATATTGAGATATGATTTCTGATTTTAGCAGAAATTAAAATATTTGCATTATAATTTTCATTTTCTCTGAAAAAGTTGTTAAAATGATGATGGTGTGATTTCTGTTGGAGTCTGCACCAAACGAGGAAAATATAATTTGTAGGCCAGGACACCTCTGCAGTACAGTTATACTTTATTTAAAACATGTTTTGTCGCACATTTTACCAAAAAAATTGCAGTTCTTGCGATTTGGATATTGCACCTGGCCATATTGTGATTTTGATCATTTTCCATTTTTCCATCCATTTTTCCATTTAATGCTCAGCCCTAAACCGCAGGATTCGTACTATAAGTATAGGTGCATTTTGCATCTAAGACCTTGCTGACCTAAGACAGATGCTCTGCAGATAAATGTTCAGCACTCTCCATAGCCTAATAGGACAAAACCAGAGTGCTGTAGACCTGATCAGCCAGGTTCCTATACTGTTCCTTAAGGTACTGTTACAAAAATATTCAAATTACGTTTGGTAATTTACATGACCGAAACGCTCAGTAAGAACGCGATGGCAAGCTCCCTTCATTGTTTGTTTAGTTTAGCTGTTGTTTGCCTCCATTAAGCCTGAAGATGATTTTGCTCAAAGATCCACATCACATATTTATTCATGATCGATGCTTGGCTTACTTGGCTGCCAGATCTGGGAGATACCCCTCTGGTAAACAATGACACAAGATAAATCATGAGCCTGATCAACTAATTCATAGGTAATTGAACATTAACACTCCTGTTGGAATTAATTCTGGCCTGCAGGGAAGACTGACATTGTCTTTTACTGTACATGCAAACAAACACCCACATCCACTAACCTCTCCTTACTTTCCACACACCCAATTTTCATAACACATACTCACTTAGCTTCACATTTACACGATCTTCTTTTGCTTCTCATTCTATGTCTCTTGTCTCTCCACCTCCCTCTCTATATTGGTCTCTTTCCTCTCATGGGTGACCCAGTTTTATCGGTCATTATTGCTATCATCAGTCAGGCCAATGTCAGAGTGTGGCAGTGCTGCCCTCTCTTTCTGCTCATGCTAGGGGCTTTGCATGGGGGCTACAGTAAAAAGAGCCTAACAGCCACTGCACTGTTTTGATTACACTGTCAGTGGAAGGCCTATCCCATAATTTTCTCCTTCTCTGGGTCCTCTAACTGCACTTGTGGTTATTTCTCCAACCACGGCTGTCTCTTTGCCTGCACAAGCGCTGGACGACCGGCGGATCAATAACGCCCATCACCTGGGGTAGAATATTTGCTTATGGCTGCAGCTTATGAGATGAGATTAGATTCTTGTCTCATATTCAGGGCACACACACACACACATACACACACACACACACACACACACACACCCTTGCTCTCTCTCTCTCTCTCTCTCTCTCTCTCTCTCTCTGTCACTCACTCACATTCTCATTCACATACTTGCACAAACATACTCTCACACCACAGTGATGCCTTCCACGTCATTATTGGTTTTATCAGAAATAGGCCACAGCAGGAGCCTGGCCTTATGGCTGGTGTACAGAGCATGCTCTCCACTGCTAAAGGCAAGGCAGCAGAACCAAGCCTTGTATCACCATGCTTCTCTCCCTCTCTCTCCCTCTCTCTCTCGCTCTCCCCCCTCCCTCTCTCTCTCTCTCTCCCCACTACCATTTATTAATTTCTAGTCTCTGTCCTGTCCACCATACAGTTTGCCAAGCCTGTAGTAGCACCTTCTGAAAACACTCTGGAACTGTGACTAATTTGCTGATTTTTTTTTTTTTTTTTTATTGGTAAGCATTTGCTGTCATTTTTATACATACATTTTTTTCTGCTGGCAAAAACTGATTTTTAAGGCAGTTATCTTGGTCTCCAGATAAGTGAGATATACTGTCATAAAACATTTGACCAGGTTTTGAGGTCCTTTAATAATTTAGTTGAACATGTTTAGTCGATTCATCAGTAATCAAGGTATTAATCATAAAAGGGAGTAGAGCCTCTGGATCCAATCATTTTTGTTCTGCCTGTGATGGATGGAAGTCTGATGATGTATTTGAGGCTACAAACTGAGAAATTAAAACCATGATAGTTTGGTAAGTAGCTGAATGCTAGTGTGTGAATGATTATATAACCAGTCCTTTATTGCACTCAGACTCACACCTTGCCCCAGGTTTAGGTTTGATTTCTCTCTATCTTCATGCTGTAGAAATTGCTGTGGTGGTTATTAAGGGAAGAAAGCATCTCCTGTATCCCAGAGCTTCTCTGTAATCAATTTAAAACAAGAAAAGCAATCTCCGGAGGAAAATGAGGTGATGGAATGAGGTCTAACTCTTTATTATGTGTTGGAAAGAGATGCTGTTACTAGCTGTACTCTGTGTCTCCATAGGTGTTTAATCATCAGTTTGGTGGTGGGTCCTTTGGGCTCCCCGTGAACATGGCTGAGGTTGTTAATGGCTTCATCAAATAAACACTCTAGCCTACATTATCCACTCCCACCAGGCACATTATTACCCCAGACATGAAGTGTTAGATTCATTAGGCTTGCAATGACCTGTCTGCATCTTTTCATCTGTGCTGTGCACTAACTCAAAACGAGGAAGAACTGACTGATGACTCTCCTTGGCAAGACTCTACCTTTATGTGTGTGGATGGGCAAATGCATATGACAATATCCATGTAGCCACCTTAGTGGATTCATAATTAGTCCATGGCTGGAGGATAATCCCTCTTTTAAGACAGGTACAATAGCATGTCATGCTCCTCCTTGTCAGATGCATTTTGTGTCTTCTGTCAATTATGTGCTTGTGTTGTGCCACAGTAATATGTTCCTGACACTGTGAGGTGCTGACATTGTGCTACCTAGGCTATGTATTTGATCATCCTCATTAGATGCCTTGATGTGACTATACATTTAAGTGGATTGTGTCTAGTGGGTCTTGAGAAGGTGAACCAGCAAGTCCTTGTCAAGTCACTGACTGATACTTGGAAGAAAACAGGTTCAACAGAATATATTGCCATTTTCAGGGTTGTGTACAAGGGCCAGGTTAGGGTTAATGGTGTGGATAGAGACCTAATTCCCTTCTAATTGCAGTATTAGTGTTGTAATGTATGCACAGGAGCCTCTCATCCTGTATTCATGTGTTCAGTTAGAGGAAATTGCATCCCCTCCTGCTAGACCCACAGCGACATCCTGACCATTTGCATAACTTAATCAAACTCCTGCAACTTCTTTTTTTTGTTTGTTTTTTTTAAAGGGAGACGCATCATAATCACACTGGGAAATTCAAGCCACAAAGTTTTTATATTTACCCTCAAATAGTTAAACTGTATATTATTCATAGCCAAATAATCATTCTCTCACTGTTTGGCTTTCTCAGTGCTATAAATACTAGGCTCATGCTGTGAGCCATATGATCAGAGATGTAAAGAAACTATGAATATGTCATACCTGTGTCTTTTCTTTGCTGATGCACTGAATTTAAAAGAACCTGGGAGGCAAGGCAACCCTTGTCAGCAGGCAGGCAGGGGTTTGATGAGATGTGGTGAAGGAGGCTGGTTGAGGGCTCATGCTAGAGCACATCAGTGCTGTTGTTTTAACTTGCAAACATTGGAATTTGTAGATGTCATGGTTTGCCAAAGCTTACAAAGCTTTGAGCAGTGGATTGAGTCTGCCCAACCCCTCTGTTTTCATGTTGACCTTCCCCGATGTCACCCCTCAGTGCAGCCATTGTGCTTGAAAAGCCTCAGAAACTCTGGGTTCACTGATCTGCAACCCCGACCCCTTCCACTTTTTCCCCACCTGCCTCATCACTGTTGTAACTTGACCATCAACACCACTTGCTACCCTCAAAAGTTTCATCCCATAAGAGTTTAGTTCAGTTGTAGGACTGCATATTGGATGTCTGTGCCTCCAATTAACATGTCTGCTCTTGCATTAAACAAATCCTAGATACAGCCTATTGATTTTCAATGTCTCATTAGTAAAGCAAGTCATTTTTGGCCAGAGCTTGTAATTATGATCAGTGAGGCATCAGGATTCATGAGAGGGTTCAGCTCATCTCAACTTCCTGCCTGCCTGCGGGACTGAGCTTGACTTCCTCATTGATTGGCCCATTTTGTAAGCCTGTGCAGAATTGGCTCTCCTGTTTCTTTTGATCTTTTTCCAATTAGTCTTTTCTTTACTGTGCTACTGTAAACACCTGTTTGTCTTTCATTATATCCTCCGCAAAAGGCATTGAAAAGAGACAAGCAGAGCTGTAAGCTGTAGTTACATAATCTGTGTGAGATATGTCTTTATTTTGCATGCAGCATCAAGGATTTTCTCTGTTTTGACAGCAACATAACAACAGACTAAACTAGTAAGCAACAGTGAACAAGCCTGGCCTATTCTCCATTACACTATAGGTGAATGCTTTATTTGACAGTCTGTTAATTACCAGGTATTTTCCAGGAGTTTGGGAACAAAAACTATTTACTGGGAAAATATCTAGAAGCTGGATTGTAAGTACTAGGTAAATTCTCAGTAAGTATTTAGAGACTTACTTGGGAAGTAGATGATAATAAAATATTGTCATAACAGGCCGTTACCATGCATTTACTAGGAAATAGGTTTGTAAAAAAAAAAAAAAAAAAAAAAAAGGCTTTCTCTGTGATTACTCAGAACCTGTCAACCTTGCCTCCATAACAGAGGTAGAAATAGCTCAAGAGGCTTCTCTCTCTTCCTCCAGAAATCATATTAGACAGTATCAGGCATTGCTGTATCCTCATCATTGGGTGCCATGTCTGAATGGCCTGGGTTCTGCATCTGGTGTCTCTGCACGTGAGTGCTAAGGCAGCCCAGGAATCCCTTTTTGTTTTTCAGCTCCATTTGACACACACACAGTGGACTGTTAGAGGAGGAGACACCCCCACACCCCCTCAATAAGGTTGCCATCCTCTCAGTGGCTTCCTGAAGACAGCCTGATAATGGGACTCTTTATGCATGCGGTATTCTTTCACTATCACTCAGTTGGAACAGGGGTGCCTGCAGAGCGAGCGCTGGCAAACACACTGATTAGGGCTGTCTTCACCAGCCACTTCAGGGTACTCTGCTGCTGCTACTGGGCTGCTTGCTGCCACTGCACCTGCATCTTATTCACCAGAGCAGCAGGTAACAACCTGCAGTTCACTGACTCAGAGGAGAGAATGGGGGAGGGGAAGTGGAAGAGGAGAGAGCTAGAGAGGAGAGTGAGTGGGCAGACAGAAGAGGATCCTCTGAGAGTGGATAAACATGTGAACACTTAGAGATTCCCTCTCCCTTTCCATATCTGTCCAACTCTGTGTGGGCAGTTAATGAGTCTGATGGCCTCTCCTCTGCATCTGTCAGCTAAGAACCGGATGAAGCCTCTAATGTACTGTAAGCTGCAGATGAAAAGCAGCACTCGGTTACTCATTGATGATTGGTTTAATGTATGGGAGTTGTTTTTTTTTCCCCTTTTGCTTATTGCATTGGGACTCTGGGAATAGCTGTTAAGATATATACATTGGTTACTCTAGGTCTTTTTTGTCCTCGACTATACTGTTCATGGAAATTTGTATTTAAATGCACAAATTGATTATCCATTTCAGTGTATTGTAATCTTTTTTTCATGACAGTGCTTTCTGAATGTAATATGCAACTCCTCTCCCTATTCCAAGGTAATTATTTGACAGAATGATGGATTCTCAATTGGAAACAACACCATGAAAATCCATTAGCACAGCATGTTGGACACACTTCAGCTATTTCAGTTTTGGATCCAGAAAGCTTCATTGCCAATATGCACTAAATATTGCATTTGCATCTTCTTCTCTGTCCAGAACTGCGTGATTTTGATATTTTACAAATTACCACTTCAGTTTGGAACATATTTCATTTTGTCTGGCAATAAAAATTTAAAGTGTACAACAGCCAACTTAAACCAAAATGTGTGTGTTTTTTTTTTTAGATGAGGTACTATTGTCAGACACTGAGTGCATGGCTTCCCACTCACTTACCTACCTGTACACAATGTGCTTCATTTCTTTGACTTCAGCAGCCTGCCAGTTGTGGAGCCTTAATGCAAATATCTTAGTTTACCCTCCCTGTTTTTCCTGCTCTGTCATAAAGCCTAATGGTGTGTAGCCATAAAATGGAGTTATGTTGGGGTTATGTTCTAGGGTTAAGATGACACAGAGTTTGTTTGATCTTGGTGTGGTAGCCTGCACTGAACTTCCCTCCTGTTAAAGGCATTTTTGGAAAAGCATTTAGGCCTCCCTCTCCCACAGATTGTCTGATGACCTGATAAAGGGTTTTACTTTGGATTTTTCCACTCCTCTCCTCTCTGACCTACCCCACAATCTATAGGTTTATTTTACTTGAATGCATTATTCCTGCTCATAGCTTATACAGTGTAAGACCATACAAATACAAACACAATGTCTCAGCATGCCCATGCAACTAATTTTTAAACCTGTGCATAATAACAACTGAGACTGTGTGTTTTCTTTTTGTATAAATAACAGATTTCTTAGCATGGCAAAAATAGTGTAAAAATAATCTCTATTTAGTCTTGTTTTTTTGAGGAAAAAAAGCATGAGTCTGACCTAATTCACAGAGAATTGCAACAAATACAGCTGACATCAAAACAAATGCACAATATTGCAGGGAAGATGATGGCACAGAACAGCATGTCTCAGCAATGATTTCACAAGATTCTTTGTCTTTCCATATGACATGTTGAGGCTTGATTCAGCAAAAAGTATAAACCTTGAGCAACTGAAATCATTGCATCAGGTATTTAGTATTGAAGCCAAGCTGAAGATTTGTGATTGGGTGAGGCGGTTTAGTGTTTC
Source organism: Myripristis murdjan (assembly GCF_902150065.1). NCBI lineage: Eukaryota > Metazoa > Chordata > Actinopteri > Holocentriformes > Holocentridae > Myripristis > Myripristis murdjan. Next base: position 16,374,328 of record NC_043985.1, on the reverse strand, counting down.
TGGTGGTGAGATTTACATTTTAAGCCTCAATAGCTGATCAGAGACATCAGAGACATGACTTTCAGTGAAGGAGGACCACAGTGTCTTCCATAAGGACACTTTGACAGGACGCAGCTATTTAGGAGACCTATTACCTTTCATGTGGGATTGTGTCTCTAACAGCACTGTCAGGAAAGTGACTGGTCTCTCTATTTAATCACAATAGAACTATTAGGGCTTAGGTTTATTTGTTTTGTTTTTGTTTTATTAAGATTTTTCAGGCATTTCTGCTTTATCTGATAGTGACAGAAGAGGGACAGAAAAGTCAGGTTAGAGAGAGGGGATAACATGCAGCAAGGGGCGTGTCTTGGATTCAAACCTTGGCCACTGTGGTAAGGAGTTAGCCTCGATATGGTACACAGTCTACCAGGTGGGCCATAAGGCCATCCCCAAAGATTTGGTTTTTGAAGGAGTTCTCTTTAGACCAAGAGGTGTTTGTCTAATTTGGACACTGAGTACGAAAATCACATCAATAATCCTGGATAAAAACATGTTTTTCCACTGGCAACACACATGTGCAGATGGCTGAACAGCTTGCTTTGACTTTCCCCTCTGACACCTTTCTTGTGGGCGTTGGAGTACAAGCTCCTTACTCGCCATGGATTCATTTTTCATGGACCGGGTCACTAAATATCATATCACATGTTCTCCAGCTCCTTACTATTCCTCCCTCTGCCTTCTCTTGGGGCGGGATTGTCCATTCTGTGCCCCAGGTGATGGCCATATCTCTTGGCTCTAATCTCCAGGATGAGAGGCCCTCCCTGGGGGACTAACCATAGCTGTGGGGCAGCATGTGTTAGTACACACCCTCTCTATAATGGATTCACAATGCATTATTTAGAAGTGTGTGGAGCTGGTCTAGGTAGTTCACATAATTCTAAAGGTGTTAATATATGTGATGCTTGTTTGCTGTTGTTTCAACCCGTAGAAAATGTGTTTAGTGTTGCTAGCTTTGTCGTTTAGAGTGTGAGGACAGTTACAGACTTTTGAAGTACTCAACTGTCATAAAAGAAGGGGCTTCACCACCACTGCCCACATGGAACGAGAAGAGAAAAGCAGCCAGTGAGTGCCTATTGACTGTCTCTGGGTGTCTTCCTGGGACACTGACTACAATTATCAGGTTGAGGAGTGGAGGAGCTGTTTGGCTTCCAAATTGGGGCTGAGGTCATTGTCCAGGCTTTCATGTCTTCAATAGCCACAGTCCCCCCCACCCCTGCTCAGCCTACTTGATATTCAGTTCTTTCTCCCGGCTACACTCCCTAGAAGCAAACATGCCTCATACAGAAAAGATAGAGCTGATAGCGGGTGTGGACGTGAATTGAAACCAGGCCCAAGGTATTCCTCCAGCTGTGGCCTCAGTATTCTGAAAGAAGTTCAGCACAACTTTATCAGGACGGATAAGAACACTGTCATGATGAGCTTATAAAGGCTGGATGCAGCTAAGTTATTTCAACATGCCACTTTGTAAGGGCTTGCTGAGGAATGAGGTTAGGAGGTGCAGCCACTGACATTCATAGTTGAGGCAGCAAATGCCAGAAATAGCACAGCTCATCAAGGAGATACAGCTCCACTGTATTTAGGTGCCTTATTATTGACCTACCTCGGTTACATTGAATTACACAATTGTGGACATCGCTTGATTTCTCTCCTCTGTCACTGGGTGGTTGTGACTATCATTTTTTCTATCCCAAATAGGTTTTCCAAAAATTAATCTTGTGACCACAAATTTAGCCACGTGTGGAGGAGGTGGTAAAGGTGGTCACGGTAAACCACGTGTCAAAAACAAACAGAAAACCTGGTGCGGCCGCTACAAAACCAGGTCGTTTATCTGGTTTAGTAGCACCAGCACGCCACAGACGCCCAGTCTCCCATTTTCTCATTAAGTGTGCTTGATTTGCAATTGCGCTGGGAGACAATAGCGCGCCACTGGCCACTCTGCTTCACATCCGGACCGTGACATCACTGCCTCTCGGGTTTCAGCCTCTCTACTCCGGGCACACGCTCACTCAGCGCGCGGGAGCCAGCTGGGATGCTAAACCTCGAGAGCTGGGCGGACGAGGCGCACTTCTCAAGACACGCTTCAAAGTAGCAAACAGGCTCGCATTCACAAACTCTCTACACCCTCACTCACATCTGACGTTCACATCTGGATAATCTGCTTACGTTCCTTTTCCACGGCATTTGACTCCACCGCAGTAGATTGATCGCTTGGACATTTGTGGAAGCTTTGCATTGTAAGTAACGTTAAAAGCCTTGTGCAGTGCGGTTCATGTGTGCAGCGTTTTGAGGGGTTTGCCCGTGATAAAGTGCCCGTGTCGCAGTGTTTAATTACGTTGAAGGTGTTTACTGATTCTAGCAAAATGCTATTCGGGTTCGTTTGTGACCATCTTCCAGTGTTTGATTTTTCATACCCAGTCAGAGCTGTGGGTTTTTTTTCCTCGTATGTGCCACAGCCTGCTCGTAAAACATCTGCGAATTGATCATAACCAAATTTTGACGTTGTTATATTTTTTATTTTTATTTTTATTTGTTTGTATGCCATTCCTTGCAATTGTCCTCATTGTTTTCCACGCTTGGATTTTGTCGGGGCATATCCGTGTTTGCAGACGTTAACGGAGTTTGAGTTGATATACTCAGGCAGATAACAAAGCTTCATTACATGCTCTTTAACAGTTTTGTTTAAACCATTCATTTATATTTCTGTGATGTTTACTCTTGTCTAATTAGGTTTGTTTATCCTCAGTACCAGATAATCTATTGTTTGTGTATGGTTTATAAGTATTTCTCTTTAAAATTGGTATACAATACGGAAAGGAATAAAATCAGATCTTCAGTTTTATCAACTCATACTCCTTTGGTCAATAAAGCTACTGAAACGCCTGAACCCTAGGAGTTTCAAGGGAGGGTAGACAACAGTGTAAAGTAAACACCTGGAGGGGGAAGATGTTTGACTTTCTTGCAGAGTTTGTGTCTTCTTTCTCTAATATTTAAAAAATTAACCTTGTGTGAGTTTGATGCAAAACTCATTCTCAGTCAAATGGGGGAGTGTTAGCTACATCATGCCAGTTTTAACACACTTTGCAGCACAACATGTCTGAATCTACTTTCATGAGGTATTGTGTATTACTTGAATATTAGCTCTGAAGGCATTGTAACTGACAGCTGTCCTTACACTTCTCCCCTCTAAACCACACTCAATAACTTTACGCCAGTGGAGCTTTATTATCCTAACTGTGAGTCACTTTCAGGGTGATTCAAGATTCTGTAGAAGCTTTTGTCTGTTAGTCACAGTCAAGTAAGCCATAATTTGCAGCATTGCCCACCCACTCTCCTGCATACATCAGAGCAGGTGACCCAGACAAGGCCCTCTCCCTAATAGCCTGTCTAACCATCCCACTTCTTTCGTACGTCTGCTAAGCAGCATATGCTTTTACTGTCTTTGCTGTCTTAATCTTGTCCTTTCCTCAAACATATGCCTATGGTTATGAAGTAGTTTGCAATCCAGTTGCTTGTGGTCATGTAGGATATGTTTTTATGTGCTGTGTACCCTGTTTTGTTAGTTAGTTTTAATGCCACAATAGTACAGGCCTTAGACCAGAACATACCATAATCCACACAGCTGACCATGACTATTCATTGTGCCTGTATGTAAACATAGGGTACAAACATGGGAAGACCATTTTGATCCTTCATTTTAGTTCTCTCAGCTTCAAGTGTCTCTATGGAGCTGGTGGTCAAAGCCTTGCTGTGAGGTTCAAAGATTGTTGGACCATGCTGAGCTGCAGAGCACTGAATGGGTGTGTACATACAGCTGTGTGCATTGTTTGAAGCTAACTTATTGTATCGTCATATTACACAGTAGACCATCATGGTAGCAATGCTATACAGAGCCCACATCAAACCTATGAGGAGAAATATTAAGAACTATGCTTTCCTCATTACTCATCCATTTCCATGGTGAGCACATTCAGTAAGCATTGTGCCTCATTGTTCCTTACCAGGTAGTGAAATTTACTATTTCCCATTCAAAACTTTTAACCTGTATTCCCTCTGGAGTTTTGTACTCTTTGGATTAGAGTTCAGTAGAAACAGAATTGTTCTCTTTGGATTGGCTGCTGAAGGGCTCAACTTTCTTTGAACTGATAGGGGGCATGGGGGCTGGATTTTTTGTTTCAGACAGCAGAGTTCTAAGAAATCAGCCAACAAAATGGCACAATTGCCGAGAAGTGTCCACCTCCATATTCTGCCTATCCTTGATTTGTGAGCTATTCAGGCCTGCTGTCACATGTTCAATTTTTACTAAGGTGCAGAGATACTGAAAAAAGGGTTGTTGGATGTAGCGTCCCTGTACGTGCTTTCCACAACAGCTTTGATTGAAAGTTTTAATTTTGGAGCAAGTGGGTTCCAGCACATCACTTTCTTAACTCGGTTTCATGCCATTGATTTGTGGAGGTGAGGGCGAGTTCATTTTATATGATGGTAAGGACAATGTGTTTGTGTACACTGGATTTTAATCAGGATTTGATCATCTATAGAGAAGCACATTGCACTAGCTCATGTCTGCATGAAAATTTTCATAAAAAAAAACAAATTGCCTTTTGTTGTTTTCTTCCAGCGTCTGGTGTAAAGTGGAGTGTCCTTCCCTGCATACATAAGACCATCTTAATTTCATTACCGATTCAGCTAATCTAATCAAATTTTCAGGCTTTTTTTTTTTTTTTATAAAACCCAAGCTGTACTATAACTAGGCTATATGTCATTTGCTTCTATCTTTCTATTGCCTGTGCCACTCCAGCCTCACATCTAGCTAGATGAACTTGACTGGGCTTCAATGATGCTTTCTTGGGTGGCCACACTTCTGTTCTTTGTCCTGTCAGAAAACTGACATAATGTTTGTAGGTAGCTACAGCATGCAGCATGTTTTTGTGACTCCTACCTCACTTTCAGGAAGTACATACATGCAGACCATCAGATAATGCTGTCTTTGGAGTCAGACTGTCCTTGGGCTTCTTCCATACATCTGCCATTAAAGCCACATTGAATGCAAGACTGCCATTGCCTTAAATGAGGCTTGAAATTGAACAGTGAATGGTTAACAAGGGGACATTTTACAGAGAATGAAAGTGGAGATTGTAATTTGAGATGTCTGGCTAATATAATGCTGACCGGCTTTAGCACTGTTACATAAATAGCCTTTTAAGGAACCATTGCTTAAGTTGTGATGAGCAACTATTTTAAGATGGCTGTCTTCTGTCAGGGTGGCAGATGTCAGAATGAAGATAGGTGCTACAGGCTCACCAGTGCACCACAGTTTTTCCCCAGCTGCACACTTGATTCCCTCCATCAATACTAGATGACACTCCCTTGAATCAGTGTATTATTTTTCCTTGAGGGTGCATGTTGTTTCTATGGCTTTGAAATCTTTTGAATTGCTTGTTCAGCTGCATGACCTTCACACCCTTTGTAGATTGTCACAGCTGCATCAAGATGGACGCTAATTGAATTGTTTGTGTAAAATTTGATTTGTAGAATGAATAAGAAGCTTCTTGCACGAATTAAGTAGAAAGGTCTATGGTGACAGTCGAAATTTGACAGGCCTGCAGCTGAGACCTACACTCAAAGCCTTTTTTTGTGTCATGACTGTGCTGTAGGTTTGCCACCTCATTTCAGTAAGTCCAGATTATTACTGTAGACCATTTAATGCCATTTTGTGACACCACATTACTTTATACCACCGCACAGCATTTTCTTTGACCTCTCAGCCACCACAAACCCTCTTTTGTGTTTCCCTTTTTTGGTCTTTTCTCCTGCTGCCCCCCACATGCCCCTTTACACACTGCATTCTGCCTATTCAGCTCCATTATTGTGAGGAGGTCTATTCAAACCCCCAGTCAATATCCATGTAGTAGTGAGGAGTTCCACTGCAGCCCCATTCTGCTTTTAGTGCCAGCTAGACTACTACTCTTGATAATATTCAAGTATTGCCCAGTACTCACAAGCCTTGCTTAAGTTGTGTCCAAGCTTCCTCCTGTGTAATAGGATTAAATTCATGAGCATTGACAAGAGAATTAATTCCCTGTGAAAGGCTGTTCAGAGATTTGTAACTTTAAGGGTTTTTTTTTTTTTTTTTTTTTTTTGGTGGTTTCAGGAGTTTCCGGTGAATTCCTCTGGACTTACTCAGTCTATAGTTCCCTTGTTTATTAAGAAAAAGTCTTAAACTATATTAATATCATCTACAGAATAAAGAATTGGGTCCAATGCTGGAATGCCGAGACTTTAGCGCCCAAAATGTCCAAAACCTCCTCAGCTCACATCCAAAACTTGGATGTGAGTTGAAGAGGTAGTGCTGGAGTGTGGTACCATGCACCCCTGGTATGAGTGGGAACACATGATGGCTCTAACACTGCCAGGGTTGGCATGCAATCGTACCAGGGCAAACATGCTAAAAATGTACGTACAGATGGAACTGAAAGGTGCATGGATAAAAGCATCCACTATGTGGAATATGTGTCATTAAATCACATTTTTGAAAAATTGGGTCCTAGTAATTTTGGATGACTTTTGACTTGCTACACAGTTCATTATTGCATAGCAAAACAACAGTTAGTAGAGACCTTGAAACAGCTTGAAAGGCATTCAGTTAAAAAAATGAAGATCAGTTTGCTGTGGTGAAGCAGTATGTATTTATAGAAGTTGTGAGGACCAAGGCAGAGAGAGGCCTGGTTTTCCATGCTTGAGTTGTTCCAAAGTGAATAGCAGGAGTGAAAAGGGCATGAATCTTATGGTAGCAAGACTGTGGTCTGAGGCAAGCAGAGTGTTTACATCATATTAGATGTGATGAATGACATCCAGCCACTTCTCACTTCTTCCAGTGTCTGAAATTGGAATGTTGCCTTAGTCTTTTGATGGTCTGAACAGAGTTGGTCATTGGTTGGCAGTTGGTATAGAGCACCAGCTTGCTCTTCCTCTTCCTCCCTTGTTTTCATCATGCTTGATGTAGTGCATACCCACTCATTAACATCCTCATCCATACAGTGCGGCAGTGAAACCTTTTCTTTTACAAAGCAGGGAACATTCAAATAATTGCTCTTGTCTGAAATCCTAACTCCCAATGACATTTCATCATACTGAAAAGGGGACCTGCAAAATTAGCCTTCTAGGTATGTAAGGAGCTTACAGTATGTGAACTGATCCACCTAGCAGTTCTGGCTCTGGAACCAAATAAAACATTTTGCCTATGATAACAGTACTTAAGGGTAGAGAGAGACGTATGTTACCATTGAAAATAGCCAACATTCCCTGTTAGAACAATTATTTTTGCAGACTGCACATTTTACCCAAACTGAAAATACAAAATATATTTGTTTAGCACTAGATGTTTACACACAAGATCTTCCGCAAAGTCTTCACTTAAAGCAAAGCCAGTCGTAGGTTGAAAAAGGAGTTGCACTGAGCTTTTTGTACCATATCTTACAAATAGTTTAAACACAAATTAGACTTCATGAATCTTAAACATTTCCCATACATTTTCATTTCTTCATTTCCCAAGAACCATTTTAGGTATCTTTCATGTGCTTATTATTGAAGGGTGTGTCTTAAGTGTCCCCAATCATCCAACTTGTTTGTGCCACTTTGCACATACAGTAAGCATATGATCTTTGTCAACTTGCATGGTTAGATAGATTCTAGTTTTTCTGCACGCTAGAGACTTGTATACCCCCCCACATCCCCTTCCACTGTCAGTCACTCCATTTTGTATGTTTGACAAAAATATGAAAGTAATGTTTTCATTTCTTTTCTGCCCTCTCCCTTGTCATGTAAAAGCTAAGGTTAGTAAAAGTGTTATCATCTAAGATGATTTTACATAATTGGACAAATGGCATGTCAGTGTCACACATGATTATTTCCCATCTTTATTATTCATTTGCCCTGCCACTTTCCTCTTTGTTTTCATATTAATGGATGGTTTGAATGAGTGCTTGTTTTTAATTATGAATTTTTTGACAATGGCTTCAAAACCCCAGTTAATTCTAATACCTATGTTTTTGTTTTTAATGAACAGTTATCGTGGAGTTGAAAACCTGTTGCAAATACAGAACTGTTGTTATGAGGAGCAATAGTAAAATGATGGATATTCATGGTATATTTGAAGAAGTAATTATATCTGGGAAAATGACAAAAAATAAAGTGACCCCTTTTGGTTAGAGATGCACTGATACAGATTTTTCTCAGTTCTGATCTAATTTTGACATATGATTTTGTTTATGCACTGATAATGATACATGAGATTGTTGTAAACCACACAGCACTTCTTATCAAACTGTTACCAGCTCAATCAGTTGTAGATTAATGGTCCAGCGCAAGGGCTTTTTTCATGGGCCACAAAAATGGCCTGGTCAAAATTCATTTTCAGTGAGAGGCGAGTAGAGTAGCAATGCAGAGTGGGCAATGTGGGCGATGCGGGTGGGCAGAGCAGCAGCGCAGAGCCCCATGTGATTTTTGTTACCCCTCTTAAAAGCCAGTAAGTCAAGGTTCAGTGCATGCTCTGCCTGAACATCTAACTCAGGGGAGAGACGAAAAATGTGGGGACTATTAGATATCATTGTAGAACTGTTTAATTACTAATTATGTGCTGAAACATTTTTGGTTATGGGCTTAAAATTGCATTATTAAATACTTATAATTCATAAAAATATCACACTTTACAACATGGATCAGTAATGTCAGTTAGATATCCAACAAGTGAATTATGTTAGTATCAGCACCAGATACTGGTATTGAATCGGATCGGTCCCAACTCTAGTTTTGGTCTCACACATGAAATCAGTAAGATGGAAGGTGCATGTTTGCCACAACCCCACCCTTTAAAAGCATTTCAGAGGACATCCAGATTTTAGGCTTGGCTTTGCTTTTGAAGTAAAATAATTACACAAAGAAGTCTCCTCTTGGATCCCCTGATCTCTGGTTTTCAAATCCAGGGATGTGACCTTAGAGGTCAAGCGGCCCTTTTCCCTCTCGCTAATGTAACTTTTTTTGTGTGTAGCATCTCAGTTTTCATTGGTTAAATTTAAGCAGACAGGGAGTTGGATGCCAAAGACCCACTCAGAACAATAAAATACAAGCATTTGGTGTGTTGACCCCCAGGCCATGAGCGCTTCGTTACTGCAGCTCACTGCTAATAATGGTGGACAGGATAGTCCGGAACCCAGAAGACTGTCCAGCCCTCCTCACTGCAGGGTTGTCAGCCTCACTAACAGCTCCAACTGCTGCCCTAAGCTCCCCACTTACACATCTGAGGTCACCCAACATCTCCCTCTGACTTAAAAAAGCAGCAAGAGTTGCTAACCCTAGAGAAAGAGCTAACAATGTTTCTGCCCTCTATTAAGGCAAAAGTGTTACCAGATGTTTCCCCTACTGTACAGCTGTACAGCTTTATGCTAACTTAATTTTTACTACAGTGACCACAGACCACACCCTTCAGTGCATGTGTGACCATTTTAAATAGTGTTGTATGCTAAAATTAGTTGTTAGAGGAATGTTGAAAACATGGATATCTAATTTTGAGCTAGCAGCTGTTCTGTAATAATGCATTTTCATGTTATAATGGCTATTGTTATCAGTTTTGATTATTCTTATGATTCTTATGATGTTCTCCAGAAGACCCTTAAGGGGTGGGGCAAGGCCATTTCTGACCAGCCGACATTTTCTATCTCAAATTTTCTACCAGTCTATATCAAATATTATCTGAAAGTCTGTGATGTGGTCTTCCAGTCTTTAGTTAGTATTGCTAAGTCTTACCACCCCTGTGGTAAGTGGAATGCATGCTGATTGTCATCATAGTACAGTTGGTATGTTTTAACAAAATCAGAATGGATGTACAAAGGGAGCTTCTTATGGTAAACAGAAAAATGTCTGTTGCTGTTAATCATCCTTATAGACAACACAAAACCACAGCCCTCAGTTCCCCATGTTTCCCCATGTTTTCAATTTGGGTTTAAGGACTGACTGTCCTCTGATGTCACATGGATCACACTGGGAATGTGTAGGACTTGCTCAAATAGCTTCCGTCCATTTAGTTATGGGGACTCAGCCCTTTGATGTACTTTCACGCAGTTGCCTCTTAAAAACACTGACCTGACACACGTGTCAATCATCACATCTGCAAGAACTTACTAAACATCAGGAGGGCCTTGTGGTTTTATGGATGTCACCAAAGATCCAAAGAACCATTGCAGACGTTTTATTACAGAGGTGGTGTCTTAACTGCTTTACAGTTATCCTGCCAATCTGTTGTACATATCCATTCCATTTCAGGTTGACTAACAGTAGATGTTGCTGCAGCTTAGATCTGCTGCGTAGATGTGTATTCACTGAATGGCTTGAAGAAAAAAACATCAAATTTTCCTAGAATAATGTAATAAGATATTTTATTGATCCTTGCAGACAAATTGTCTTTATGCTTGCCATCTCTATCGGGAGGTCAGAGTGCAGGGTCTGGATTAGTGCGTAGGAGTTCAGTGGCTTGTTCAAAGACATTTCAGCTAAGTATGCTTGCCAACATCCGGATCTCCTCACTTGCTCTCTCACCCTGATCAAACGCTGACCAAAATCTTGTGTTGTTGTTCTTTCCTTTTTCTGTATAAATCACCAGAATCCCATTATGTGGCCTACCTTTTGTTTTCTTCGACAGATTAGTGCATCCTTAGTTCTTGGTTTGCATTTTTTTGCACTCCAGGGAATGTGGGAGCACTTTGAGTTATTGCAGTGGAGGCATGGAGGGGTGATTGCAGTCTGTGATTTACATATACATCACAAACATGTTACAAGTTACTGTCTTTATATATCTGAGAGGATAGACGGGAGCAATGTTCCCCAGGCATATTAGACTCAGAATATCGTAGCAGTCAACAAGTCAGGAGGAAACTTTTCTTGGCCTGTGACAGACTGCCAAGTCAACCACAGCTAGTGCACAAAAGTGATGGATTTTCTCACTCACTTGGTCACTCATTCGCATCAGTCTCTCATCCCACTGCTGTGTGCATACACATTCATACAGACTTTACGTCTAGCTTCACTTATAGCTGAAGCCAAGTCTGTGCAGAGCAGTATAAGCTTGTGTGAAGGGATACCAAAGACAAATGGTGCCGTTGGTCTGCCCCAAGACCGCACAGAGTGCTCTGCTGCCAACAGTGCCTCCAGTAATTATAGACCAGAGCTATGGAGACTGCTGCTCTCCAGGCTAAACTAAAACTAAACCCCCTATTTCATACTTGCTATTTGCTCTTTTCAGTACATGAGCAGCCCATGTTTAAAAGCAGTGTTATTTTTGGGCCGTACTTTGGATCTATTCTGTTTATGGTGCAGGCCAAGTGAGCTGAAATGTAGAATAACTCTGTCCAGCATGTAAATGGAATAGTAACTTTGAAGACTTTGATTTATACAATAGCTCTTTCCTCTACTCAGATTGTTTGAAGGCTGATGTAGTCTCCACTGTAGGGTAGCAGAATATATATCATTTCAGCATCTGCAGGCAATGTGCTCGTGCAACAGACACATTGCAGGATGCACAATGTGAAATTAACTCAAGCCGTTTGATACAAAAGGAAAACCTGTAAGATTCTCATTTTCCAAGACTAATCCACAAGAAAAGTCTGTCTGACATGACATAATTTTGTCCGGTTTATTGGTTCTTGGATGCACAGGGATCAGTTTGCTGTGAACTCTGGTGAATGGGTACACTTGATCAGTTTATAAAACAACAAAGAATGCCCCACCAGCTGCCGACTACACGTTGAGAAGGCAGGCTGCCTGTTTTGGTTGTTTGATAATCTGATCAAGTGCCTCCCCTCACCAGAGCAGACAGCATACTGATGACTGTACATTCAGAGTCTGGATCCCAGAAACAGGCATTCAGTTATGTGGAGCGGCTTTTGAGTGTGTATTCCTGTTATCTCTCACCTCATTATCACCTTGTCCTGGTGATGATTAAAAGTTTAAAAAGTTACTGTCACAGGGCTGGTCCATGCTCTAATGTAATTAAGATATGCACGCAAAACCTTGATATCCAGATATATCAGTGCTTACATCTTGCTGGCATATAGATACATCTGTTTGCTGCTTGTGTTTTGGAGTTGTACCATCCTCAGCTGCTCCAACTACACAAAAGTCCATTTTTAAAGTTTATAAGAAACTCCACTTGTCCATTCCAGTGTCACATACATGAAACCAGAAATGGAGAAGCTTTTAAAATACCCAAATGATGAAAGTCATGATTGTTAATTGTACATGAATAACACATGGCCTGTGTCTGGTAAAAATTTCCTGTTAATTTTAAATTTTTTTCCCCCATATTGCAAAATATATGCTCAGTGGCCACTTGATTAGGTCCACCTGCACAATCTAATACAATCCAATACAAATGTTCTGCCAAGTGTAGCCTACTTTTATGATGCCTATAATACACAGGTTTTATTTTTGTCACAGCAATAGAGGTGTTCATTCAATTTTATGTTTAAACACCTCTTTGTATAATGTAGGCCAGCACAAGACCTCTCTGAACTACAACCTCAGTAATAAACATGTAATTAAATTTACACATTCTCCACAATGTCAACAAAAATGAATTTTATAAAATTTCTTAAAACATAGAATTTATGGCAGAACTGTTGCGTTGAACTAGATAGTACAGGTGTACCTAATAAAGTGTCCACCGAGTGTATATCACAAAAAAAAGAAAAATTATGTCGTCAGTTTTTTCAGTATCATTGCAGCACTACTCCGCTACTCATTCTGTTTTGATAAATACACCGACAGTATACTTAATATAGATTCTGATATTCCCAATACTGCAAGTCACCAACAGTGTAATCAAATAACCATGGATTTGCCTTTCCAATGTGTAGATCATGAGATGGGAAGCTGCTTAACAGGGTCTCGATCTTGAAAACATTCTACCGACTCCCAGGCTGCCCACAAATCAAATGGCGTTGTTGAACAAAGCACTTGATTGTGGATTGCTAATGACAGTGAGCTGCAGAAAAGCTGCTCACTGCCCCCCCCAACCCCGACAATCGATTGAATCCTTCAGCCCAGAGGACATCCAGATCACACAGAGCACCGACCAGGCTCTGCATTACTGGAAAAGCTGCTATTGTTGTAGAGGTCCAAGACTGGCTTGTGCTCCTCCTCTCTCAAGACTGTGTGGTCTGCTCGCTGGTGCTGTAATCACATTTGGGTGGAAGTGGCTTTAGGAGGCTGTAATTGGACCAGCGTCTGGATGGGTGGCATCCTCTGTACCTCTGTCATTAGATGAGTGTAGGACAGCAAAGCAGGCTACTAAAGCCTGTAGGTTTGGGACAGATTTAGTTCCTTCTAATATTCATAAAGCTGAAACATTGGAATATGTAAAATAGTGGACAGCTGCAGATTTGTTTAGGTGTTTTTAAAGCTGGAATAAAGAGCTTCACAATGCTGAAGTTCACTACCACACACTGCTCCAGGTCTGTATTGCTCTTTACTGCTATGATATGCATCCCTCTTGTTTTAGGTGGCTGTAAAAGCCAAAACAGGTGGTTAATATCATAGAAAAACATACTCAAAGAGACATGATTTTCATGCCAATTTTGCAATGATCCATTGCTGTGCTGTTTTCTTTGTATCAAGTCTAAAAAGCCATGGGCTTTGCTTTCATTTTGTGCTTAAGTTTGACAACAAAAAGCTTTGCTGTTGTTTTGTGCTTTGCTCCCCCTTGTGCTAAGTTCTCATTCAAGACACACAAACATCTGGACAAACTTTTGGTTTTCCTGGATGTTAGTGTTATGATTCCTTGGTTTGGTGTCAGAATAATGTAGACTAATGTATGTAGTTGTGCTATCTACACTAGTATTCTTATTTTTGGTTCTAACTCAACCAATGCAAAGTTGTTTTTTTCTTTTTTTCTTTTTCTTTTATTTCTTTCTCAAAGCTATTGTCGTGATTCTGCTGGTAAAGAATGGTCTCACCATCTCAGAGCTTGAGTTTAAAAAAAGTGGTGGGCTTTTCAAGGCAACAAGCATCCTATTCACCTACTGTCTTTGCAGAAGAAACATGTATGAGTGGAGAGACAATTGTAACTGACAGGTGTAAAGTAAAATAAACATGAACCTAAAATGCCTGTCATGTTCCCTGACTCTGCTCACAATTTTCCTCCTTTTCTCTCTCCTCCCTTCTTCTCACTAGTCACAATGAGCGGAAGGTGACCTGCAAACATCCTGTCTCAGGCTTACCCTCTCAAGACAACTGCATCTTTGTCGTCAACGAACAGTAAGTCTAGTCTTTTCGCTGGTAGAATGCCACGGGACAGCATTTTTGAGCACTGCAGTAATGCTTCTCAAACTCCCAATGTGTGCAGACAAGACGACACATTTCTTAGCCGCGGCACCTGCTGTTTGCAGTTCTGCCCCAGTGCCCTGTGGGTTCAGAGCCATTCATTGCTCCTCCAGTTCTCCATCTTCATAAACAAACTCACCATTGCTTGTAGTTGACTTTATGTAAACATCATTTTTTAATGGTATTATAATTAAAGTATGAATAAGTTCTTGTGTTAATGGACTGCTGTTTTCTACATTTTCTACAGCATGAAACGTCTTGCTGCTAAGAACTGCTCTTCTCATGATTTTAAAAAAACAAACAAAATAAGGAAAACAACATTCTATCAATTACACATCAACCAGTGAGAGTGAGATGATGCATGTACATGCTTTGTTTGTATCACACAGTCAGTCCCTTTATTTCACCTTTGACCTTGACAAGAGTTCATGATCTTTTCAGTGCATACTCCTTCGTAGTCTTGGGTCCATGTGATCATATTCCTCCCCTACAATAGAAGTTAGTAGGTGGCCACCCACTAATCCAACCCCCCACTACTAATACTGATTCTTTTAGGGGAAACACTGTCATATACACTACTTTCACAAGTCATCACATGACTTTCCCTCATGACTCACTTTCTGAATCTGTCTCAATAACCCAAGTAAACTTCTCACCACCTGAGGAAACATCATGTGATGAACTCATGAAAGATACCCTGCCACTCAGTCTTCACTTCCTGCCTCCGCCTCAGCTTGAGGTGTGGACCATGAGAGATTCTCTGTCAAAAGGTTTGCATGGTGACAGATTATTCTAACAGTGCACCGAGGAAGAAAGAGCATTTAATATAGATCTGTTCTCCCTCACAGCTCCCTACTCACATTTTCTGCCATTCCCCGGTCTTTTCCTGCCCTGCTAGTACCCGTTTGCATTACACACCCATACAAAATCCTGGTCTCAAAGTCGCATCGCCCACATAACAATCACAGCTTAATATTGCACAACATTTAGGAGCACTTTAAGTCTCACTTCCCTCAGCAGTTCCTGCGTAACAGATTGGCCTTGTTGCACTCAACTCGTGTCATTACAACTGGTGTTACTGTTTAACAAATGTATGGTGACTGTATGTGCTCTTTCAAACTATAAAATTTCCATCTGTTTTGGGAAGCCCATGGCCACTGTTGAATAACTGGTGGTTTTTATGATTTTCTCAGTTGTTTAAGTAAGAAATAAAAATCATGGTCTCTCACTAAGATCTAAGATGGGAAGCTCATTTGAGTCACCATATTCCTATGTTTTGCCTTTTGTTCCACAGTGATGGAATAAACAGAAAATACTTTTGATGAAGCTTGTTGTGCCAAGGCTGTCACACTGCACCCCACTGACACATTCCTTCCCTCTCGGTGACTCTCACATCACTGCTGTTTTTATGCTGTGAGGCACAACATGCCAGTGCCAGCTATTATCTAATATCCTTGTTAGTCAGTCTGGAAAATGCACCCGTGTCACATGCATTAGAGGTCAGCTTTGGGAATGTAGCAACAATACACAGATAAACCTAATGCTTGACTTACTGTCAATAAGTTGGTGTGTTTTATTTAGCAGTTGGTTATGCTTGAACAAAAGTAATAAAGGAGAAAATCTGAACCCTGGACCAATAAGAAAAAAAAAACAGATTTAAGCAGCCCCCTCTCACCCCATAGATAAAGAGGATAGGCTGGAAATCACTGTGTAATCGGCTCTGGACTTCAAGGAAAATAAAGGCAAAGAGATTACCGTACTTAATTTTTTATCCTGGGAATATTGCATTGATTGTCTTGGTTTATTTTGTACATATCTCATAAAATACAATGCAAATGAATTTTAATTATCCTTGTTAACAGAGTTTTTCACACTTTCACACTGCCATTAAATGATATATATTAGCTATTACTGATGTTTGTTCTGCCTGCCTGTTCTGCTATAATATTGAGTATGAGATGTAAAAGATGCTGTTTTACAGTTTAATGATTTTTGGTTACTCATAATGTTCTAAACATCTCCCTCCAGCTCTATTGGGATATGTGAGTCACATGTGCCTAAAGACTGCTTTACATTTGTGTTGAAGTGTCGCCGTTGCTATGTTGTAATTGTTTATCACAGTGAAAGTATTTAGTTTTGTGTAGAGGGTCTGTGCATAGACCACTTTAATGCAAGACTGAAATGTCTTTTTTTTAGATAAAAATTTGTGTTAACAAAGCACTGATAAAAACATAAGGCACTGTGTTTACACTGGTTGTATCTAACAGATGTTTTGAGATATCTTTCACCAGGAATTTAGGTAGATTTGGCAGTCTTCATAGTTTGCGGATGAGGTGTCAAATGAACATTTGTGATCTCCTCAGCTCATCTTTCATCAGACATCTCCATGTTGTCATTACTGTACTGGAAATCTACCTGTAGTGTGGCGGACGTAGTATAAAGTGACAAGTAATGTAAGACTGCAACTTACATTTTTGGAGAGGAGTATATAAGCGATGGTGGCAGCCTCTGTGGACTACGCAAGGACACCTACTGTTCAGCCTCAGCAGGACTTTGATGCAGAAGTATAATTTGGTCTTTAATCATGCATAGATGAATTGTTGAGTAGTTCCTTGTAATAATCAAATAGCAGTTTTAGCTGAAATGCCCATCACTACGATGAAGGGGAATGGTACCTACAGTAAATACAGATTTTAAACATGTTTGTGATGGTGTTATTGACAGTCAGTGTTTTAGATTGTGAGATAATTGGTGTAACCTTGAGCAATTTGCAGTTTGACATGCATGTGGGACATGGCTTGGCAATTTCAATCAGTTGGAGGAGTATCAATTATCATCTGTAAGTGCTCACTTACAATGTTGATGGCCAGGCTTTACTCACCAGTGTTTGATGGAGATAGGGATGTAGTTTCCAGTTTGTCTTAAAATTCACAAGAAAAAGAGGCTACTTTCAAACCCTCATCTTTTTCTGCCCAATTTACTGGACGCCCTTATGGCCTCGAGTTATATTTGCTACAGTTACACTGATATTAGTTTTGGATCTATCAGTACTATAATGGCATTTTATTAAAAGCTGGATATCAGAGAGTCAGTGGTTACCACATTCAATGGTTCTGTTTTATGATTATTGTATAATGATTAGTGCTAGTTTGGTTTTCAGTGTGAACCGGTTGATTATTCGAATTGATTATTCAGTAATACATTCTGATCATTATTTTAATTATTTGGGAGTTTCATGGTGGCATTTTAGGGTCCTATTAATTTCAACACAGAATGCAGCTTCAGTCCAAAAATATCAATATTAGCCTTCACATGTTCAGCCTAATATTTGTACTCTGAACAAATGTGTCTTTCCTCTGTTTTGTAGCGTGAATTGTGGAAAATTGGTTCACCCAGCGTTTAGCAGGTAATATACTATTAGGTGCTAATGGATGCATTTGTGTTCCCCTCTGCATTTGTTTTTATGTAAAACCCTCGCACGTCTGTCTGTTTGTGATCTGTGTCACTGCACACTAACAACAGACTGTATGTGTTATGAATGGTGTTTTGCCTGATGTCCTCTTATGCATTTACATTCCAAACTCCTTCAAGGTACATATTACTGTCTGAATCATGTGCTGTGTTCCACCAGCAAAGAAAAACAGCAACTCTTGTAACCCACATAGTCTCAACCTCAACCTCAAGCTGTGCATTCTGAATGCAAGTTGAAATTTTGGAGAAGGCCCTTCCCTTAAGCTCATTCTGCTGGCAGTTTGCAGATTGGTGTGGCAGCCCACACCAAATTTCAAGGAAGCATTCGACCTGCTCTCTTGTATAACTCCAGGGTCCTTACTAATTAACAAGCTGACTCCACATCAGACTAAGAGGTGTCAGAAAGCCTAATCATTTAGCGCATCATGACACAGAGTCTTTTTTTTCTGATAGCCTGTCAAAAAGCATGATTAAGTGAACATCTCTTTATGCTCTTTCCCTTTTTGGATGCACAGGCTGCACAAGTAAGAGTCCTGACTCTGTTCCCTGCTCTGTACTGCCACTGTGACTCTGCAGTAAGTTTGGCCCATAAACCCTGACCTAAATCCATTTTATGATATATTTGTCACATTCCCTCTATTGATAAATGAAGCAAATAATTAAGCGATTTTCGCCCTCTGCAAACTACAGCATGAGAATAAGGATAAACACATCATTGACCAGTCAAGAGGAATGGATCTACTCCACAATGATGAGTTATACATGAATGGATTGATGAGTAGTGCAGGACTATCCAGCAACTGAAGAGGAGTGATAAGCATTTCTGCTTCTCTGGCTGTTTTTCCATTATCATAATATTGAAGCCTGTTACTTGAAATGTTTCATTAGCATTGCCAAAACAGAAATTCCACACCTGTTATGCAAGAAATGTCTTGCTAGCTTAATCTAGATGTAGCAAAATATTAACCAACAAAAATATTTTTGTCAGGTGTAAATTAGCCACTGAAGTTACAGACACACATTATGATAGGCATACTGTTGTGGCAACATACAAGGTGAGAGAATGCCATTTTCTCAGCACAGTGGCTATGTAAAACCGCTTTGCTAGCTCAGTGTAGTTGCAAGATCTCAGATATTTGCCAGCAGAAAATAATTTTATCACACATGGATGAGCCACTGCAGTTGCAAAGCTGAGTTTAGAGTGAGGGAATGTCACTCTACAGTATGTGAGGAGAGAGATCACTTTTTTACTGACTGATTGACTGACCTGAATTCATGTCCTGATGAGCACATGCTGTGACTCGGCGAGAAAAACAGCTTTTCTTCCTGCATAACTTTATTTCAGCTCCATTATTCAGTTTGCATTCTGACTATCATATCGCTTTTTCTGTGTATGTATTTGTCTTCTGTCTGTAGCTCACAGAGTGCAGTGGAATAAGCCTGGTATCGTCAGACCTTTCAGTTAATTTTGATTTCCAACGGACATTGTTAACAGTCACGGACCAAAATGCCTCTGGATGCAGTTGGACAGACATCCAATGAGAGCAATGAAACGTGTGATGTAGCTCAGGGTGACAGAAAAAAAAGCTTAGAGTGCAGTTAGTTGTTCTTCTTTTAGAGAAAATATGCCCTCCAGTTTGTGTAATACTGTCATGAGCGGATTCAACAGACCTCTCCACATCAGTGGCAGCCATCTTGGTTGTTTATGAAAATGTGATGGTGCTTTGCAGTCAGTCTTCGTATCAAACCTGCCCCATAAACATCTGTGATTGGCCCGACCTGGTTCACGTGTGGTGGAATTCTATCTGAAAAGTGGGGGACCAATCTGCCAGAGAAAATACAACATGAGCTCACAGTAGGGCTGCACAATTAATCGAATTTTAATCGTGATCACGATTTTGACTGCCACGATTAAATGAGCCTGATCGTTGGCGATATTTACATTAAAAATGCGGACTTTGCTGCATATCTAATCAAGCACTTTCTCAGCCAGTAGTCAGCCAACCACCAGGGAGCGAACGCATGGTTAGGGCTTCATTAAGGGGCTTTCACATAGCGGGCGCTCAGCGCCGACCTCGGCGGCGTAGCCATTCATTGTGTATGTGGTCGCTGGGCGGCACGGCGCTCTGCTCTGCGCCGAGGAGGGCGCAGCGCGATGCTGGCGCTGCCGCTGGACAGGGCGGTACCGCGGGTCAGGGCGCTGCCGCGCTTCCGGTCACCTCGGCGCACCCAATAGGAGAGAATAGTGGAATCGGAAAAAATTGGTGGATTTTGGCAGAAAGGCACAAGAAAAATGGAGGAGAGCATCATCGTGGCTGTCTCTCTGCGTCCAGAGCTGTGGGACAATAGACTGCAGGCATACCGTGATATTGTCAAAAAAGCCCAGGCATGGAGAGAAATATCCCACAGTTTAGGAGTACCAGGTGTGTTTAAAAATTGTCAGTGATATGATGTTTTTCCTTTCCACAATAGCCGATTTTTTTTTTCTTTTTTCTGCAATTAAACACCAATACTGTTGTAAACTGAAGCAAATTATTTTCTAAACGGACAGGAGGTGTATGTATTTAGAAATCTAGATGATTGACATCATGCGATATGCACTACTCTTGAAAAGACAATCCAGTATAGTCATATATTTATTATAAAATCCCATGTGAAGTCACACACACAACAGGTAACTCTTCTTGCTGCTGCTCGTCTTCTCCTCCACCTCGTCCTCCTCAGAAGAACTGCTGCCAGAGCTGATCTTTGACTTGGTGACAGGTACATGGTGTATCCGAAGCTGCTGTGCTGACCGCCAGAGAAAAGTGTGCCGGAACGGAAAACTACTTCTCAGCGTCTGTATCGGTTGCATAGCAACCATCGCCAAATACGTGCACAACGCGCATGCGTGCGCCCTACTCAGCGCCGTACTCAGCGCCCACTCTGCGCCAGTCTGCGCGGCACCCAGCGCGGCACCCAGCGCGGCACCCAGCGCGGCACCCAGCGCGGCACCCAGCGCGGCACCCAGCGCTGCGCGCCGCCCAAACCGCGTCCTATGTGAAAGCCCCTTTAAGCTGCCTAAATAACAAGCGAGCGTGCCCTGCAGCGGCAGCCTCAAGTTACTCGGTGGACTGATGAGAGCGAGTCATGTCGGGAGAAGAAAGTAGGCTACGGCAGTTCCTGCAACAAGTTCCCCGTCAGAGAGGCTCCTCAGGGCCTGCTTACATAGGGCCATTTGCTGCGTATCATACTAAAGCAAAAATGCCCCCCCCCCCGTTTTGGCCATAATCGTGCAGCCCTAGCTCACAGATTCATCTAGTTCCCAGGCTAGAACAAGTCATGTTTAAGACGGCAACATTAACATTAACACTAAGGGACTCAAGAGGTCACCAAAGCCATCAATTGCAAATTATACTGTTAGCAGCTAGGGCTAGACGATTGGCGACATCACATATCGTAATATCTTTGACCGGATACCTCTGTCAATACTGTGATGATTTTCTAGTGTAGCTAGAACAGTCTATTAAGTTCAGAAAATATCATCCCTTTTCTATAATTTAGCGTTTACAACCAGGAAAGGACTCTCATGCCATATTACCATATGCAAAAACCCAGCTAATATCTAATCTCCTATCATGATATCAATATAATATAATATAGATAGCGTTTGGCCCTATAAGTAGGTTTAAGATAACAAATAAGTACACTGGACAGCACCGAGGGAAAGTTTTTACCTAGCTTTTTGGTTCTGGTAAATTTTTATTAACTGCCGTCCCCTAGCTTAAAGGATAGGCTTGGGTTTTTTGAAGTCTATTCCCAAAATTGAGTGGTAGTTGATTGTCACTGTCACTGTCTTTGTTAGGATAATTGGTGGAGGCATAGCCTACCTCTACGTAAGCCCTGGTTAGGCCTGCCGGCTTGTTGTTGTGGAAGTTACTGTAGTGTCGTAATAGCAACAGTATGTAGAAGACAGAAGATAAATTGGTAAGAGATCAAAGAAATTGGTTTGCGTTTGTGCCTTTCCTGGATGTAGGAACAAAATTGCTCCTGGTCACCGCAGCAGTTCCACCTATTTCTTTTGAGGGATCCTAACAAAGAGGGAATTTAACAGCAGTGACTAACTACTGCTTAATTTTGTAAAATCAGTCTTCTATAGCACCATATTATCTTTGCCTGCAAAGTATAGTGGTTTTTTGCACTGAAAGATGATTGATGAGTTTTGAGCCCATGGACTTGAATTGAGCTGTAGTTCCGGAGCTCTTGCTGCACCTCCGGTATGGGACACAGGATGGTTCAAGGCGAAAATGTAACATCCGTTGCTCTATGACTGAAATGACTGAAATGAAGGGAATACACTTCAAAACACTCCAACCGATCCTTTAAGCAAGGATAAATATTTATGTCTAACATTACTCAAAATACTGTCTATATTGTGATTTTTGTTTGTTTGCCTCATCTCTTAGTCTCTTTTTTTTTTTTTTTTTTTTTTAAAGGGTAAAGTCAGGTTCACCACCAAACAAATGTGTCCCAAAGCACCCTTATTTCATCAGAAATGCTGTGTGGTCGTTTTAAAATGCACCCTCAGCTGCTCAGTTCAGTGTTCTCTCACAGTGCGCTCAGAGGGCCAAGCTTCAGTGGCAGCGTAATCCCTCTGCACCCTTTTTACTTACACACACGCACACACACCCACACGCACAAAATCATTCCACTGAGGGACCAAGCAGTGGTGGGGCACTTCCGCACATCCGGGCTAGTCTTTGTGTGTGGAATTGATACAAGGTCTTTGTCAGATTGTGCAACATTCCCAGTTTAATCCTCTACAGCAGGGCAGCACAGTTTAACAGCGGTTCTATATGAACATGCTACAGTCCTAGGTTTTGGTTGTTATTTAACACATATGACAAAAATCCAACTTAAAAGGCTCAACATAAGTGAATACAACTGAAAGCATACAGATCAAAGACAAGATTTATTGCTCAGAATCTACAAAAGTAAATCATTCTCAGTGTACCTGTTTTGCAGGAAGAACATATTTGTTGCTTACAATGAGTGGCATACTTGATGACAAAGAGTTGTGTTAAACACGGTGGCGGTTGTTACCCAGGTCTGGTAGGTTTCTGCAACTGTTTTTGCAATTGAGTATACTGTCAGTCAGAGCCAATCAGATCCATAGTGGATTTATGCGGTCATTAAATTATTATCAGCCTACTCAAGAAAATAGCAACTGAAAGCAGTCACATTCTCAAGACAACATGGTGTGGATAGTGACATACACCATGTGGGGTGTGTGTTTTTGTCTGACTTTTTAGAACAAGCCCACTAGAACACTGTTTCCTGACAATACGCACTATAGTTGTGAAGGATATAGTGGTCTCCATTGTTTTTAAGTGGTAGAGAAATGCTGGGGAGAACGAGGTGATGAATGCTGCATAAGTGAGTGTTTGCCTTTTTGAATTCTCATCACTGCTTGATCATCATCAGGTTTATATGGCCTCCAGGCCTCCACATCCCATATTTTATTGTCATGCTACATCAACAGCCAGCAGCCTAGACTTTAAAACTTCTGTCTTCATGGAACTCATGAAGATCTCCTTAGGCAAAAATTGCTTCTGAAAAGTCAATTTTTATGCTTCACTATCTGTACAAGTGTTGTAACTTTGTTTTTTAGAGCTGTAATAAAGCACTCACTCAAGTACTCACTCTTACCACTGTTGTTTATATCTTCCTGTTGGCAGAGGCCCAGCTCCTATGCCAAAACAGCCAATTTGATGCACTCACTACTTTTTAATTTTGTTTCCAGGAGATTGATTATCACACAGGATAATTTTCAAAAAAAAAAACCCACACACACAGACACACACACACACACACACGCGCGCGCACGCACGCACGCACGCACGCACGCACGCACGCACGCACGCACGCACGCACGCACGCACGCACGCACACACACACACACACACACACACACACACACACACACATTCTCACTCCACCGCTCAGAGTATGGAAGTGGGCTATTAGCTAAATAGAGCAATGTCTCACTTCCAGCAGACAGAGTGTTATAGTGGCTCTTTGACACACAATTGATTATGGTTCACTCAGGATTTGGCCTGTCATTGAAAGTGCTGGAAATTTCCGGGGCTAGCTCATTAGACAGAGAAGAGGGCATATCTCGGTGGCTGTCGTCACTCTCCACAAGAGGAGATATTTGAGAAAAGTCCAGAGAGAGCCAGCTGAAAACTGTGTGCACTTGAGCTTTAGAGAGCATTAATCACTCCCTTGGCCTCCCTGTGACTTCCCCTCATGGTGTCTGCAGAGATATGTCACCTCTACACAGGAACCCTTATGTAGTCATTTTTAGACATGTTTATGAACTTTAATTGGAATCATGCTATTGCTTCTGTCAAATCCCCTGATTGTGCTCTTGATGTCATGGAATTGCTTTTGTAGTGCACTCATCTTGCAAATCAATGTGATGAGCAATACCTTGTATCCAGCCATACTCCTTTCCTCCTAAATAAAGGTAAAACATATCTGTTGTTGTCCTTGTTTTGTGTTTTTGTCATTGTGTGATGGGTCTGTATGTAGTATCAAACCTGTGATTTCTGACCCTGTCCTGCACGGGAATGAGCATCCTGTATCTGTTGCCTGCTGTGCTGATAGCTGATTGTTTGACCCCTTTCTGTGTTTGTGCACCTTAAGCAAAAGAGCATTCAGTCTGAAATGGTTACATCTAATGAATGGAATAAGAGATTTCACTTGGTAGAAGGGAGGGAAGGATGGATGGATGGATGGATGAATGAGAGAACTGAAATGATACCATACAATCTGAAGTCCATGGAAGGATGTACTACATTATATGGATAAAAGTATTGTTCCACCTTGACATTAAACCTACAGGAACTTGTATGACATCCCATTCAAAATCCATAGGCATTAATATGGAGTTGGTTCCCCCTTTGCATCTATAACAGCTTCCAGTCTTCTGGGAAGGCTTTCTGCAAGATTTTGGTGTGTGTCTGTGGGAATTTTTGCCCATTCAGCTAGAAGAGCATTTGTGAGGTCAGACACTGATGTTGGATGAGAGGGCCTGGCTTGCAATTTTTGTTCTAGTTCATCCCAAAGGTGTTGGATGGGGGTTGAGCTCAGGGCTCTGTGTGGGCTAGTCAAATTTTTCCATGCCAGACTCATCCAACCATGCCTTTATGGAGCTTGCTTTGTTCACTGGGACACAGTCATGTTGGAACAGAAAAGGGCCTTCCCTAAACTGTTTCCACAAAATTGGAAGTACAGAATTGTCAGAATTGTCTTGGTAAGCTGAAGCATTAAGATTTTCCTTCACTGGAACTAAGGGCCTGAGGCCAACCCCAGAAAAAACAAGCCTGTAACATTATCCCTCCTCCACCAAACTTTATAGTTGCCACAGTGCAGTCAGGCAGGTAACGTTCTCCTGGCATTCACCAAACCCAGACACGTTCATCAGACCGCCAGATAGAGACGTGTGATTCCACAGAACACGTTTCCACCACTCCAGAGTCCAGTGGCGACGTGCTTTACACTGCTCCATCCGATGCTTGGCGTTGTGCTTGGTGATGCAAGGCTTGCATGTGGCTGCTCAGCCATGGAAACCCCTGCCATGAAGCTCCCAGTGCACAGTTTTTGTGCTGATGTTAATGCCAGAGGAGGTTTGGAGCTCTGCAGTTATTGAATCAGCAGAGCGTTGGCCACTTTTACGCACTATGTGCCTCAGCACTCGGCAGCCCCGCTCTGTAACTTTACGTGGTCTGCCACTTGGTGGCTGAGTTGCTGTGGTTCCTAAACGTTTCCACTTTGAAATAATACCACTTACAGCTGATCATGGAATATCCAGGAAGAAAATTCACAAACTGACTTGTTGCAATGGTGGCATCCTAACACATTACTATTACAGTTCCACACTCCAATTCAGTGAGCTCTTCAGAATGACCCATTCATTCACAAATGTTTGTAAAGGCAGGGCTGCATGACATGGTGCTTGATTTTATTCACTTAAGGCTATAGGACTGAATGAAACACAAAGTTCAATGATTAAGAGGTGTGTCCCAATACTTTTGTCCATATTGTGTATATTGGGCTACTTGTGCACCTGTAAAATGAGCAGGTTAGGTGTGGGAGTTTCATAGTGCAGTTGCAGTCAGGGCCTGGGGGTGGGGTGTGGGGGGAGTATCTGTCCTTGTTCAGTGACCTGAAACTCAATATATCTGAGAGATGACACTTCTTCCAGTGCTGCAGTATTTTTGTTCTACTCTTCTTTTCCTGTCTTGTTCCCTCTAGACTACACTGACTGTACCATTCCTAAAGAATGTAGGACATCTTCATGAGCTGGAGATGACTTATTTCACAAGCTGTTCTATCCAAAAGGATCCATGGCAAATGTATTGAACTTACTTTACATTCAGCTTTTGCTTTTAAAACTTTTCTGCCTGCTAAGAGGCATTCTTGGTCTGACTCACTGCTGCATAATCTGCTGCAGCTCAATATGTCAAGCAGACTTTGCAGATCATTTAAATCTGTTAGAGAAAGGAAATGTTATCTGCAGTGACATGGTGGGTGTAATTGGTTTGATTCATAGGCCCATGTTGAGATCATTACAACACTTAGGTCGTGGACTTCAGAAGACTGATAGGGCAAATTGACAAAATTGGACTGAATAGAAGCACAGACAATACAGGTTGCCCGCTCCTATTGTCCTTTACTGGGGTCATTAAGCAGAAAGTAGTCTACGTTTCTGACTGATGGGTTGCTCTTGGCATCCTCTGTGTCTCCTGTTTAGATCTGTTCCCAAAGCTCCAGCGAATGACAAGAAGGAACGGCCACTGAGCACTATGAGTGAGGCGTCCAACTACACAGGCAGCTCAGACTGCGCGGCACAGCCCAGTAGTCCAGCAGGAAGAGTGAGTGACGTGCATGAACAGAGGGTTTGTACCTATCTAAAACCTTATACAAAGTAAGATCTAGAAATGAATGGAATAATAATATGATAATTTGCAAGCCTTGAAAAGTTTCAGAATTAATAAAATGTTTGGATAAGTATTGAAAAATTATTTTCAATTCCAGGATACATAAGACTTACATTTTGAAGTGACATTTTTACCTCTGTAGTTATGGTCTGGTTGACTGTAGCATTGCCTTTAAACTCAGAATGGTGTAAGGAAAAGGTAATCTTCAAAATCCAGGAAAGTAAATGTCGAGTTGAATTGTGAACTGGAGAATAGCTGTAAACAGTCATTTCCAAGATTTATAGTGTTTTCTATCCACAAATATGTAACTGTTACGTAATCCGAAAGTAAAATTTGTATGCATATATTTCACCTTTTTATTTACTTATTATTACTATTATATTTGTAGCCCTCAAGACCATCCAAAAAAGTCCACAATTTTGGGAAGAGATCCAACTCTATCAGGAGGAATCCCGGTGCACCAGTAGTGAAGAGCAACTGGCTTTATAAACAGGTGAGTGAGTTCACAGGAGCTGGAGATACAGCAGCTTTTTGTGTTATTTATTTGGGAGTACGTTAAATTGCTATTTAGTAAAAAAAATGGTAAAATATCCTTGTCTTATGAAACAACAGATGCAAAAACTGTATACACAGCATTTCTGTTCTACAGCTTCCCTCCTCTCTACATATAAAATGCATTCTCCTTCCAGTCAGAGAGTGTGCTCAACAAGATAAGCACAAATGAATTTTTTTTTTTTTTTTTTTCATATCTTTCAAAGGTCTGAGTGTTACTTTGTCCATATTTTCTGCTAAGCGAGTCAGCCAGCTTGGGCAGTGTTTAAATAGCAATATCTCATCATGGTTCCCTGGTTGCTTACAGCAGGGGTGAAATGGGTGTGCTCGAAGCAGCTCTTACCCAGACAGGGCTCACTTATGCTTCTTCAGAAGGAGACTCTCATTTAGTTTTGATTGCAGCCTCCTGGCACAGTTGTTAACACAAGTAGGCTTCCCTTCGTACAGCTGCCAGCTGCTATTTCTTTGGGAACATAAATCAAGGTGATGTAGTTAAAATGAAAGACAAATCTGCCACCATGAAGAAAACCTGGAGTCGTACTTTTTTTTTTTTCTCCCTTATTCAAACCTGGAATCTAGTAAAGTAATTGGCCGAGGAAAAAGATGCAACGCTTCGTTGTATCCTTTGAGAGAACAAAACTACAGTGATTGATGGTGAAAGCCTAATTTTTCTCTTCCCTCCCAAACAGCGTGAGATTTTACATACGTGTTGTTAAATGGTACAACATATATGAACACATCTGAAAATAATTGGCCAAGACAGTTTTCAGGCAAAGATTGCAGAAGGAAAACTGATGACATAATGGAAGCAATACATTTCTTAATTAATTGTTGCATTAATTGTTGAAATTGCATCAAAACTGAACATACTGAATTCCATCTGGTATTGCAAATCTTTTTGATATTAATATGTTAAACATTCTACTCTGTGGAATTGAATTTCCATTTGAAATAAACTTCGCTCTACATGCCGTTTGACCATAATGACAGAGTTGTTGAGATCCCTCCCTCTATTGTCTTTGGGTAAAATCCAAGATTAAAGACTCTGCTCAAGTTTTCCAATAAAGCAAACTGGTATTTAATACTCTGTCCATCACTCAGCCTTCTGAAAGCAGCACAGAGTGATATTGAAGAACAACTTCAGTTAAGGAACATTATTTTTTTTAGTACAGACTAAACGATATCCTCCAACTTAAGGGGAGGCTGTTGTTTTGGGTTATAATCACATACATGAAACAGTGGAACATTCTTTTTACAGTGTTTTGAAGTTGA
This sequence comes from Myripristis murdjan, assembly GCF_902150065.1. Classification (NCBI taxonomy): domain Eukaryota; kingdom Metazoa; phylum Chordata; class Actinopteri; order Holocentriformes; family Holocentridae; genus Myripristis; species Myripristis murdjan. Next base: position 16,345,643 of record NC_043985.1, on the reverse strand, counting down.
ACTTGGAGTTCTTTTGTTATTGTCTTGATTTCAAATTAACAAATAAGTGATTACCTTTATTTCCAACACTCGCCGATAGGGGTGGGGGGAAAAAATCAGTTCACATAAAAAATCGATTCATTTGTTTTTCCTGTCAACTTACATCTTTCAGTCCCTACAGATTTGATGATAATGAAGGCTTTCCCATTGGCATTTAACTGAGTCAAAGTGATTAGTGTTTGATATTTACCGGATATTCGCAGGCTATCCTGCTCGAATGATCTGTAAAATGTTGCTGATGAGTAAAACCTCAAGTATATATTAAGAAACAATTACCTTACCTCATTTGTGTTTGTTAAAAATTTGTATTGATGCTTAACTTGTGAGAAGCAGACCTGCTGTTATTGATAAAATGAAGGTTGTTTCACGTTTGGTTTCACATTTGTGTACAGTGGACTGGAGTAAGAGCTTGAAGTTAACATCCCTTATCTGTGTTTTGAATTGGGCATAAAGCAGACAACTAATCTGACTGTAGGATTCCAGCATTTTGTCATGCATTACAATATAAATTATAGATTGATCAGTGTCTCTCAATGGGCATGACGTAGTCTAATAACATGCACAGAGCAAACAGTCAGTAGCACAACAGGACTCATACTACTTATATCAAAGTAGCTCACTGAACTGTGACTCAGATGGCAAACTCTGGGTAGGACAGAATAGCCATCCTTCTCATTTTGCAGTTAAACCAGTCCCACTACTTCATGGTTTTATGTAAGATATGTTGGTTTGTGGTGTAACCATTCCCTGTTTCTCTGCGGTCCCTGCAGGACAGTACAGGGATGAAGCTGTGGAAGAAGAGGTGGTTTGTACTATCTGACCTGTGCCTCTTCTACTACAGAGGTGAGTTATGTCTTGTCCAATAAGAGCACCTGTCTTTTTTTTTTTTTTTTTTTTTTTTGTCAGTTAGTGGTTGAGAGGGCTTTTATGACCTTCAGAACTGGAAACTCTTATGCCCCTTTTGTACCAAAGCAGTTTGATGGCTGGTTCGGAGCAAATGCCTAATCTCAAACCATTTCTTTGTGCTCCGACAGCCAAAGAACCGGCTCTTTGCCAGGAAAACTGGTGTGTCACCAGCTCTTTGCTGGGCTAGCAGAAAGAGGCACTTATGTCTGGAGCTGGGGGCAGGACTATAGATCAAATCAGTGTTTCTAACAGCTGAGTCAAGACCCTGTTGAATATTGTAAAATGTCAATAAAAAGCAGTGTCAGTTGCACCAAAACAGTCGTGAAGCATCAGGCTGTTCAGGTAACCTATTAAAACCCCGTCATTTTGAAAGATTATATCAGCCTCTGATACTTTTTACAGTGTTTTTCCCCTGAGAGCACAGCAAGTGATTCTCCTGTGGGAGAAGTGCAGTCTCCCCTGGCTGGCGGCTGCTACTACTGAGGTGTAGCTACTGTGAGGAGCCTGTTTTTCTGTCCCCTTCTATATGGTGCACTGGGACAGCGGCAGCAAATTCATGTGTCTGTTATGCATTGCTGGAACAGCAGAGACATATACAGTGACACAATGACATGGCTGTCAAGCCTGTCGAAAAGTTCCTGGTTCTTAAATGGTTTGCATGTTGAACCAACTGTGAAGTGGCACTAGCACCAGCCCTGATCTAGAACTGTGTTTGTGTTGGTGGAGGGGGTATTTGAGATTGTGATATTCATCCAGATCCAAGTCTGTGTCTGAACTGCTGTGAGTTGCTGCAGTCTGTTAGGGCCAACTGAGGAGATGTCTTAATTGGAATGGCTGTCACGCCCTTCATATTGGCATTTGAGACATCATTTTCTTCTCTAAGTAAGGCCAGGAGTTGAAACAAGGCTTTGAAGCAGCTTCAGAAAGATAAAGCTTTGCAGCAAATTAGATTTCACACTCTAATGGTAAGTCATAAAACATGTTTTCAAAGGTGTAGCTCTTTTTATAAAGTGGTTGCATGCTATTAATTGCTGCAGGCTAACCTACTCCCATATTAGAAACAAAAAGATGCATTAATGCAAGATTTCTTCCATTTTTCCCCCCCAGTTGCACCTAGGTTTTTTGTGTTTTCTTAACCAGTATGAGAATTTACCCAGGGAGGGTTGTCTGGTTTTGTTTGTTGTAAACTTATGGGTATGAAAAGCCATTTAAGACTGTAAATAGTGATATTGGGCTTTAAATAAACTTGAACATGAACTTGAGTGCTACTCAGATGGCTCTATAATTCATTAAAGACAGGGCATACTTACATAACCAAATAATTCAAATGTAATTTTTGATTTAAATGGAAACTTGGATGAGTTGTGTGATTGATCTACCAGTGACCACTATCATCTCCATCAATCTTGTCCTTTCATTGATGGTCTCACTGTGGGATTCCAAGCCAGCTTGAGGGCTTTCCATTCCATAATTAAAAGGGAATTTCCCTATGAATCTTCCTCTCTGCTATCATTATGCTGTAGGAAATCATCACAAGACTTGCAAGCTTTAGTGATATTTTTTGTTTAAGCTGCTATCGACTGAGTTGCTATTGACAGCTTTCCTCCCTCTCCCATGCAGTTCAAACAGTCATATTAAATATTGACACAGCTGTGTTCGGAGAGCTTTTCAGAACTCCCCAACTGAAAAAAATCCAATGACGGCTGTGAATCAGTGAGGCCGTCAGCTAACTGTAGCCTAGGCCTGCTGCTAAGCTGCGGCTGCAGAGAAACTGTAATTGTTGCTTGGCACAAGGCCAGCTCGATAGCCCCTGCTCACTTTGTGTGCATACTGGTACATCATTTCTGCTGAGCAGGATGACAGCAAGTCTGTGTTGTTTCTGTTGTCTGCCACTCCTGTCGCCCTCTTTCCACCCACTGAATGACATAAGCCACAGACAGCAATAGATCCAAAGGCTGCATCCAGACAGATATGTGGAGAAATTGTACCCATCAGCAGAGAGTGGGTAGAGGGGTCATGAACTTCCTGCCCGCCATCTAAACACGCGACTACTAACTGTCACACTTATCTCCCTCATTTCCAGCTTATGTTAAGAGGCTGTTGATAAGCTGTGGGCAGAGACACAGAGACTTGATGAAAAAATAAGTGTATGGCTGGGAGGGATGAATGTAGGCTGAGGCTGGCGGACAGATCAATCCATCAATCCCCCAATCCTTTGATCGTGGAGCCAGGGCACCACAGGGCTGCATGGCAAACTGCTCAACTTCTTCTAAACTACCTGAGGCCAACCCAAGAGTTCAGCTATTATACTCTTACTCCCCCCAAAGATTATTCATTATTCACTTTAGACATTATTCAGTTTAGCAACCACCATGAATCAAGAAGCTTGTGTTGACTTTTGCATAACAGCCCCAGTTTGAGTTATGTTTGGGTTTAATTATTCAGTATAGAAGCCTACAGGGCCAGAAACATGGATGTGGGTGAGCAGCTTGACTTCTACTAGCCCAAATGAGGCACACACAAACACACACTCACATACACACAACGTGAGCATACACTAAGCAAACAAAGCAAATGCTCATATGGGACTGCAGCAGTCACGTCCCTGACATTGTTTGTTTTCCTGCACTGTTTTGTGTGAGCTATGCAGATGGCTCGTATCAAACTGGGAGGTTAAGCAATTCTCTGCATAAGACTTGGACCCAATCTAATCCCCCCTGTGGAGAGTGCTGGTGCAGTCCTCCATTGTCAATGTGGAGCTCTGTCAGCTAACTTAATGAGGATTAGAGCAGTCTAGCTTTGCAGAAGGCTGCATCAGTGCTCATCTTTTTCGCTGATCGGACTGTGTACCCTGTTTGTCTGTCCAGCACTGTCCCCTGTCTGTTTTATCTCACAATCCATTGGGTTATTCCCGAGCCTTTGGTATGTTCACACATTAGTATTCCACATTGGAGTACAGCATCACAGACCATTTGAAGATGACTGACAAAAATAGCTCCTAACTCATTGTGTGACACTGCACATTTTTTTTTTCTGCAGATGAAAAAGAAGAGGGGATACTTGGCAGCATCCTCCTACCAAGCTTTCATATATCCATGTTATCTGTGGATGATCACATAAACAGAAAATATGCCTTCAAGGTCAGTGCATGTTTTCATTCTTGTCAAACTTTTATAACATTGTAGCTTTAGGGTAGGGTGATAAATCAATTAATTTACATTTATTTTTAAATCAACACAAAAAATGACTGATTTTGTATATGTTGGCAATGATGTGTAATGTTATAACAGCCAGTGAGCAGTCTTTCAAACAAGCCCTAATTCACTGATGTAGGTCTACACAGAGCGTGCATGCCCAGAATATCATGCACAAATCACCAGTCCTATGGTCATACCTGTAAAGATTCCCATAAGTTTGTAATAGTTAATGAAAACCAGAAAATCTAGATTAAAATTGTGAAATGTTTGAAAAAAATCAAGATTTTTTTTTTTTTTTGGGCCATAATTGTGCAGTCCTATGTATCTTTATTGAATGAATTTACGGCATAGAATATGATAGTGATGTTATTTGTTTTTTCAGGTGAAATTATATTCATTATTTCATGTACTGGATGAACAAAGCCCCACTAAACTGAAAATTGGGAAATTGAGTCTCTTGGACACAGTTTGAAGTTAGAAAGTAACCGCTTCACTGTAGTGGTCTTTATTTCCACTGTTTCTATTGTATTCTATTCTATTGTATTCTATTTTTATTATTATTATTATTTCTTTGCTTTAAATTGATGTTTTGAGCTTTCTGTGTTTGCTTGACAATAGGTTCCAAGCAGTTGATAATGAAATGGTGCAAACTATCTCTTAAAGTTAAACTGCCCACTGTATGTTGCTAAAGCAAATGAGTCAGGGAGGCCAAGCAAAAGCATGGTCCAAAAGGCTTATGTCTATGTTGTCTACGGCCAGTGGTTTAGTATTAGAGGGCTGCAGTAGTCTAAGTTGACTCGGAAACCCCAAGCTACAGTGCAACAACTATATTTATGGGATCTCAGTGCTCTTTCTTTGACTGTGGCTCTTTTATAAACCGTGAGGGACAACAGTACTGCCCTGCCAAGCACAGCCAAAGACAGACGCCCAGGAGTCTGCCCAAGGTCTCTCCGACCACACAACCCACTCCATTTCCAACTTGAATCCAGGCTGATGGAGGTGAAGAGATAAACAAGAGAGCAGAGCACGACCCGTTCAGCTTATAGTGATTCACACACAGGATGACTTTTAGGCTGCATACTTTTCATTCTTCACTCGTCTGTTTCTTGTTCTGTGGCCAAAATGGCAGCGTTATAAAGTTCCTTTTTCCTTACTCTATTATTCTAAGGCAGTTGGAGCAATAATGGCACTGTTGTTTTCAGACTTTTGTAAACAGGATATTGAGATTGCGCACTGAACATTTTCTTTCTCTCTTTGTCTCTTACTTACACGCTCTGACAATTCAAACATCTGTGCACTGCAAGAGAGCATCAACTGTGGAGCAATGTGTTTACCATACATGGCCTTGCATGGTAAGTCCTGCAGTATTGTTTGAGATTTACTATCCAAATTTAGTATTATGTATGCAATTCTGATGACCCATACTTACATGGATGTTGCAGACACCTATAGCAAGCTGCATTTCACAGGCTGATACCTGGTATTTCTCATGATTTTTTTTTTTTTTTGCTTCGAAATATGACACACAGGATGCTTCAAATGCAGACAACCTTGATTTACCACTCAGAGCTGAAGTGTTAGAAATCTTAGTTGACTCAATGCTGTCTCCTCTCTTTTCCAGGTAACTTCTCTGTCTCTGTTCCTGTCCCTGATCCTGTTCACTGTCAATGCAGGCAACACACCCCAACATGCGGACATACTACTTTTGCACAGATACAGCCAAAGAGATGGAGTCATGGATGAAAGTTATGACGGATGCTGCACTTGTGCACTCAGAGCCAGTCAAAAGGTTTGTATCAGCATGAGTAATGATATTTTATTTGACTGAATTTCAGTAAATCAGTCAGCCTACCTACCGTCCTTGTTTCCTTTCTTGGTTTATGCAGCACCTTTCTAAAACAAGGTTACAAAGTGCTTTACAGGAGATAATAGAGCAGTGAAAGACCATACATTGGAATAATAGTAGACATCTGTGCTTGATAAATTTTTTGATCCTGCTCCCGCAAGACACCAGTTTGCTCCCACACAACGCAGATCTTGTGTGTCCCACTTCCACCTAGAGAATCCCGTAGGAACATAATCCATACACTTTTAAATCAAAAGAAGAAATGTATTGTACAAAATGTCCAACAGTAACAATCAGTACACTGTCTCAGCATATTTTATGTTATATATAAGAAACCAAGAAACAGGGCCTAATAAATCATTGCTTACATTAAAAATACATAGACCAAAGAGTATATGGATTCCTGAGATATATATATATATATATATATATATATATATGTATGTATATATATAAACAGAAGGAAACTGCCACTGTGTATTTATGCATGTATTCACATAACTATCATGATACAAATATGCATACACATAGATACACTCTATATACACCCTTGCCTGAAGGCTAAAAGGAGAACACTAATTATGTCAATTATTCTATTCAGTTATTATTATCAGTCTATTTTATGGTACTTCTGTATTAGTTTTTGTCCCACCTGCACTGGCTGCTTGGCTGTCTGTTCTCTCCTGCAACCTTCCAAATACGTCCAGCGGGAATCCTATGGTAATGCAAGCCTTTAAAGTGTAGGTAGGGCTGTATCAGAGAACCTGTTCAAGGGATTCAAAGCAATTAAAGCAACTGAAGATACTGTGAGAGAGAGAGAGAAAAAAAACATAAAAGACATAAAGCAAGTAAATAAAAGCAAATAATAAAATATGAGTATCTTAAAACAGCAAAAATAATATCAAGTTCAATTACATGTGAGAGGTTAAAAGCGAGTTTTCAGAGGTTGTTAATTGAGTCAGCTGTTCCAACACTTGGGAGGCTGCTTCACAGCTTAAAGGCAACAGCAGAGAAGGCACTACTGCCTTTCAGATGTAACCTAATCCATGGAATTGTCAGCAGCCCTTGTTTTGAAGAACTAAGGGATTTCACAGAGTTACAAGGACTCAGTAATTCTGTATTTATTTGAAGTTGGGAGACTAAAGCAGATTTTTTTAGCTTTTGAATGGAGAGCAAGGCTTCAGTTGCACTGGATAAAAGTTCTTAAAACAAGCAGTAATGACTTGGCATTCCTTGTTTCATTTCTCCTTGTTGAGCCTTTTTTTCTCTTGTGCTTAAAAGAAAGAGGTTTATAAATCCCTTAGTTATAAGCCTGTTAAGTTGTTTGGCAAGAGTTCAACAACTGCGCCTGACATTTCTGGTCGCAGGAGTGTTGAAGAAGCCTATGTCTTTATTTATGTTTCCATAACCACACTCATTGTCAAACTCTTATCACACTTTAACATATACAAAAATGCCATGTGCAGTGTGCATATACCCTCTGAGTGAGTGGTACAGGTGGTATAAAAGATTTTAACAGTGGCAATGGGATGAGTCATCAAGATGGAGGCTGTTTTTAGTTCTTTCTTTCTTTCCTTATTTTCTTATAAAATGTCACCTGGGAACCCGACTGTCTAATGGCCCTCTTACATGGGTGAGCAGGCATAACGGCAAAGTGCTTTTTAATTACTCAGGGCAGTAGTGTCTGGAAACCACTGGAGAGAGAGAACTATTAGATCAGACAATATTGTGCCTCTTTAAATCTCTGGCACTATTTAGTCTGCTGTTTTATCCATCCACTATCCTCAGTATCTATTTAGATAGATAGATATTTAGATAGCTTTAAAGATGAGCAAGATAGCCTTGAACAAAAACAAACAAACAAACAAAAAAAAAAAACATTATGGACCTCTCCCTCTAAATATAATCAACTGTTTGTATAATCTGTCCAAACAAGCATGAGGTAAATCACCCAGGCTTTTTATGGGGGCTAAATGTGTGTTATATTGGGCTGGAGGAGCCACAGCAGGCTGGAGAAGACATTACACATTGCTAGCACTGCTATTTAAAAGGCTGAGTGGAAACTGGGAAGGCAAGCCTTTCCAGTTGGTTTCTTATTGTTAACCTAGGGAGCCCTGCCATTCAGGGAAACCGGCTGATCTTTTAAGCTGTGACCTTGAGCCCATCCAAGGCCAAGCAGCAGCGGTGTCTGTTACCTCCAGAAAGCTCCCTCAGGAATACAGAGCTGTGGACAGGTCTGCTAGAAGGGAGGCAAGGATTGCCTACAAAGAGGTTGCCAGGTCTCAGCACCACCTTGTCGAGACATCCCTCGACAGACTCAGTGTTTTATTGGAGATATCTGGTTTCGTTTTACACACCATGGCTTGCTCTGGCAGCTGGAAGAAACATTGTACACCTCCTCATTTTCCCTCCAGTTTCCTTTTGTCTCAAAGCTCACAAAGCCTGTTACACTCCAGCTAGCACATTGGCTATGTGTCTTATTCATACGTGATATAATGTCTGGAAAAGATGTTTTACACATGGTTTATGGTGTAGACACAAATTAGTATCACAGCTGCCTTATATAAGCCCTATCTAATGTAGTTATTATGCCTCTCGCTCTCCTCACTCCACAGGTGATATGTTTTGATACCTTTACTGACACGCCTTAACTCTCTCTTTCTCTGGACCTTGGTCCAGGTTGGACAGGCTGAAAGTGGAACAGTGTGGGCCGCAGGAGGTCAACCATGTAGCCAATCACAAGCCGTCACTGACGCAGCCTGAAATCCAGAACAACGAACGCAACCGTGAGACAGACCGAGAATGTACCACTACAACCACCACCAAAACGGCAGAGGAGGAAAGGAAGCAGCATGATGCTGAGCGTTACGGCTTCCAGAAAGATGGAGCAGAGCGTGAGCGTCCACTCACCAAAATCAACAGCATCAAACTACAGCCAGCCCAGGCTGCAGCTCTCACCGCCAACATCAACTCACCACGGAATCCAGCAGAGACGGACGTTCCACACCGCAGCCCCCAGGTCAATGGATCTGGGGAGCAGAGTCCAGCTGACGTGACCGGGGTCCCCCCTCAGAGAACCCCCACCCAGGAGCCAGACCGCACAATGAGTAGGACCAACTCCATGCAGCAGTTGGAGCAGTGGGTCCGCACACAAAGAGGACGCAGCCAGGATGATGACACCAGGAGGTAGGTTTCAAGAAGAAGCCTTTTTTGGCAGGATGTGAGAAACTCTTAAAATTTTGTGCAGTTTATTATGTGTACTCAACATTTGAATGTAGTGAAATCTAAGATGTTCAATCGTCTAGGTCAGGGCTCAGGATCCTTTTACCCCTGAAGAGCCATTTTTTCTTTTCATCTGGTATTTTTTTTTTTTTCCCTGAGGAGCCATAACCCTCACCCCCTCATCACCATGTACCCCGCACTTGCTTTTGCAAACACCCACACATACACAGCCTTAAACATGTTGTTAGTAGGACTAAGCATCTAATTATGTCTAATTATGTTACGTTTTACCAACTGAAATGCCTCACTACTACTGAGTATTGAAAAAGTGTCATTTGGTGCCAAATTTAGATACACCTCATTAACATTAAGCCACCTGCACATGTAGCTTATCGTGAGCTGTTATTGTCTCCAATTATTTGGCAAAAATGTTCTAACTTTCATGTTAATAAAGCCATTGAATTGAATTGAATAGAGAGGGAGACACATTACTAATGATTTTAATTGTGCTATTTTAATTTGTGTCCTTTAATTTATTTCTGTCGAGATCCATATGACTTCTGGAAAACAGACAGAAATGGCTCACAACTTCCCAACAACTGTTCCAGGTCTTCAAAAATGTTTTTTTGTGAGAAAACAGTCCAGTCACACTAACCTGTATTCTAACACATTTAACACATTTATTTCAGCTGTGAAACTGGTTTTATTTCCAGATCTGTCAATCTGTCTTGAATTTACATTGCCAAAAATTGCAGACACCTTGGCTTTAACAAAAAGAGACTGAGCAAGTTTGAAAAATCATACATTTGAGAATAACAAACAAATAGAATCCCACTTATTAGATTTGGCTATTATCATACTGGCTGTTATCATACTGTATATGTGCCTCTTGGATGCACTACAAGCAGATTCAGGGGCTTCAGCACGTATTGCAGACCCTTTCAGATCTACAGAATATTATATGAGTGATCACTGATCCAAGTGTTCATAGAAACCGGGAGGTCCCCTGTGGTTCTTTAACTTGTTTGAATTCCAGTCACTCTGACCAGAGTACGAGTCATGCCAAATGGCTGACAGTCAGTCTGCTCCACAGGGGCCAGCGCTAGTCGTCTTGAGGTTATTCCAGAACAATCCAGTCTTGTCCCACTTTAAAGCCTGTAGCCCCCAACAGCAATAAATTGGAACTTAAACTTGGCATTTGGAAATGCTGATTCACCTGTATCTTGAGAAAGCTGGGATTCTCTTTAAGCATCCCAGTGTTTTAAGAAAGCCAAATTCACATGCAGACTCTCTAAACTTAAGCTTAAAAACTTAAATAACCCCATTTTCTGGCCTTAAACTGTGCAGTTAAGATTGACACAGCCATTAGTGTTGACTTTGTCCACTGACAATTTTCATATATTATTTTGAATAGCAAGACAAGAGAGGAATAGACCAGGGAGTAGACCCAAGAGCAAATCTGTTGTCATATGCAGTGACAGTGTTTGCTAAAGTTACCTTATTACTCAAATCTTATCATCATCATTAACGTGTACAGTGGTAAACAGAACTGAAGGTAAACAATAGCTTGGCAGTGCAATGAGCAAGAGTTGCTGACCCTGCTGAAGATAGGAGACTCGCAACTTTAACTAGGTCAGAATAAACTTGCTCTCCATTGTTCTCTCTCCCTCTCTCTCCCTCTCTCTCTCTTTCTCTCTCTCTCTTTCTCTTTGGTTGAATCAATCAAATATATCTGCTGATGCACTGTTTCTTCCCTGTTTGCCTTGTTCTCTCTCTCTCTCTCTCTCTCTCTCTCTCTCTCTCTCTCTCTCTCTCTCTCGCTCTCTCTATCGCTCTCTCTCTCTCTTTCTCTTTCCCTCCCTCCTTTCAGCTGTCAGGCAGCTCTGTTTGTCATTACTCCAACGCTCCAACCCCAATTCCCTGTCATGGTCACATTACATGCATGTCCTCTAGCGTGATCCTCAATTTCCATGGGGTTACATGCCTTTTTTTTTTTAAACGCTGCTGGGTTTTTCAGGCCGATGAGTATTCTGGCCAGTGTCTGTAAGTCTTAATAGATGCTCTCTTGTTGCCAGCTGCACTGAGTTTGAACCCACTATGGAAGTGAAGCTCTTTATGTATTTATGTATGTATGTATGTATGTATGTATACAGACACACATACACACATATACACACACACTCACACACACACACACACACACACATAAATACAGCCACTAAGTTTTCAAGAGGCAAATGATGGATTATTTGTAGCTTTGGGATGATCTTTCACAAGATTACCTTGTTTTGATTAGTTAACATAGCTAGCCAACAAGTGCTAATGAGAAATCATAAATCAAAACTGAACACAAATAAAATTACTTAAGAGCTTACCACTGACCCCCAGCAATGGAGAACTGGGAAGCAGTCATTGACTATAATAATAAAAAAATCGCAATTGTTCACTTACCAGGCAGAGTTATGGTTAATCAAATAAAATGACATCTTTGGGGAAACAAGAGATTGTGGAAATCTAATTGGCTGTTACCAGGCTTTGACTATGAAAAGTTCAGTTTTGGACAGTTTTTCTTGTCTGACCAGCTTGAAGATCATGCACACATTAGCTGACTTTTCTTAGTCATTCAGCTCCTATAGGAAATGAATGCCTGACTTGTTTGTCATATTGCGAAGTGCGAATGTGTGGTTAATTAGATATAATCTGTTACACCAACTCACCAATTTTGGCAGCTGACAAGCAATGCAAATAAGCATTGCCCAGTTGCCCATTGATCTGCTCTGTTCCGTTCCCAGTCCTTGGATACAGATTATCTTTTTGCTCTAATGAATGCTGGTTACTTTGCATTTAATGGCCATAAATAATGAAATTTATATTGACATTTACTCAACACTGGTAAAAGAGGTTTTCTGGGTGAACGAGGAGAATATGAATTATCTCTTAAATATTAATCATAAAGCTTTATGCTTTTTTCTCTTCCTCAGCATCATGTCATACCAGACATTGCCCAGGAACATGCCGAGCCACAGGGCACCTTTCATGCCTCATTATAGTGATACTTACCGCACGATGCCCAGGAATAGCATGGCACAGCGTGACAGCATCTGCAGCATGTCCCCCTCGATGTACGACCAGGCCCTGGGCCCTTCACCGGCTGATAAGCGACGCTCCATGCGAGACGACACCATGTGGCAGCTGTATGAGTGGCAGCAGAGGCAGGCTTACAGCAGGCAACCAGGTCTCTACGGCAACATGCCCAGCCCTAAAACCATGATCAACCTGTCAGAGCATGCTGCACCTGGCCACTCAATCCCCCCCTCACCCTCCCATGGTTCCCTGTCCATGTATGGCGGCTATTCTCCACTCAGATCCTACAACATGAACAGCGCCCGCTCTGAGGTATCTTCACCCATTTACCGTGGCGACATGAGCATAGACAGGCGACACAGGCCTCACCCTACCAAGGTGAGTTAAGACAAATTAATTAATAGTAATTTATTTTTAAACTGACCTACAATGATAAATTAAATCAATCTATAGTGTATGTGACAGTGTATCTTTGTCCTGCAGTATGCCTACCCACCTGACAGGAGGTCTATGCCTGCAGGGATTCCTGTCCAGACTATCACTGTCCAGTCTCTACAAGGCAAAACGGTAAGACCCCCCGATCCCCCTCATTCTCTGTAGCTGGCCCACTGTGCTGTATACCTTGATCTAGATGCTTGTATTAATTTCTGTAATACAACACATTGTAATTTCATCTGTGTGTTACTCACACTTTTCTGGTTGGGTCTAATTGGACTCCTTTGAAAGACCAGGCAACTTTCACAATAACACCTCCTCCCCTCCCCCTTTCCGCACTCTCTTATGTCCTTCAATTCCTTCCAAGAGGATATTGTTGTAGAATCTGTGGAGGCAGATTTAGAGACAGTACTCAAATATATGTTCCAAGTGGTAGGATTTAGGATATGCTCACTTCAGGAGCTCCTTAGACTTGCTCCATATCGGTGGAGGCTTAAAAACCCTGTCAGTCAAAGCTCAGTAAGCCAGATCAGGCTGTTCTGCCACAGCCATGCACAGCGCTATGTTCTCATGGAGCTGGGAATGTGTGAACTGGTTCCTGTTATAAATGGTAGGTTAAACGATAATTGAAATATGTAGAAAGTGCATGCTGGTGATAATGATAATACCTCAGATGGTCGCTGAGCTGCATGAGAACTCAATGCCAGAATCCAGAAAAACCTCACCCATAGGGAACCCAGTACCACTAAATCTCCTGTCCTGGTGTGTTCTCTCCCTTCCCCTCCCACTTTTCCCTGCGGCACGTCCCTGTTTCCTTGTGGTGGTTTGTCTCTCCCTCCTCCCCTCCCTCCCATTCAGCCGGAGGAGCTGACTCTGCTGCTGATAAAGCTGCGGCGGCAGCAGGCAGAGCTAAACAGTATCCGGGAGCACACTGTAGCACAACTTATGCAACTCAACATCGATGACGACAACCCAAAGGTCAGGCCCTCAGAGGTCTTCCTGCAGGCGTGTGTGTTTTTATGTGTTGTGTGTGTCATGTGTACCTGCTTCAGTCATCCATCTCGGTCCAGAGGATGTCTGTAGGGTCATTTTCACACATGGCTGATTTCAGGAGGAAAGGGAATACAGTAGTTACTTTATGCTGACGGCATTTTCATCTAGGACAGAGCTTTGCTTGAAGTTGTCTGTTCATCATGCTTGAGGATCAGCTACGTCAAGTATGAACTTTTCCCAAAACACTTTACATTTCTGATGACACAAGTAGCCATGTTTCATAACTTGCATCAGACTTAAATGAAGTCAGTCGCTCATTGTATTTGAGCTGTTTTTTCTGCGATGACAGTCGGGCAATCAGTTGATCGAGAAATCTTCCTACTCTGAGAAATCCAGACAGATGTTTGCCAGAAATGAAATGTCCAACTTCAATCCATTGGAGATCTTAAAGAGTGACCAGCTAAGGAGGCTTAGCCCACTGGCGTACGTAAATGTTAATTCAGGATTTTTGCCTTTTAAGTCTCCTAAGATGTGACACTGCAGACTTGAGCATTACTCATGTAGGTCAACTTGACTTGAGGTGGAGAGGTTTGATGGATTTATAGTGTTACAACATTAACATTAACCGACAGCATGTAAGCACTTTCACATTTTTTTTTTTTTTTTACTTCCCTACAATTTAAATTTTAATATCAACGATAGCCCATGAAGTCTTCATGCACCAGCAGCCAGTGCATTGCAACCAAAGATGATTGCCTTGAGCTATGTTCTCCAGTGGAATAGTATGAAGATACTCCCACACTGGATTAAAGATTCTTAAGCAGTTTATTTAGCCGCGGTTCAAACTCCGTTCTTCAGGTATACCCTCATATGTGGTCAAAACATGGCTGAATATACCACTAGCATTAAAGGCATACTTGAGGCAAAAACCATGCATTTTGTATCAGTTGTATATTTGAGTAGTAATGTGAAGTATCCCTTAAATCCTGTATCTGGGAACCGATTTTTTTTTTTTTTTTTTTTCGTTTCATTGTTTTGCTTTCTTGCTGGTCAGAATTTTGTCTGCGCACACACAAAAATGGCCATTCTGGAGCTCACCTTCCAGGTCCAACAATCCACTCATCCTCTTATACAGCATGTCTGGGACCTGAAGTGTTTGCGGCACCTTGACTGGTCCTACCTTGCTTATTCTTTTTAATGCATGACGTGTGAGTGTGTGTGTGTATGTGTGTCTGTATGAGAGAGAGAGAGAGAGAGAGAGAGAGAGAGAGAGAGAGAGATAAAAAGAACTACTCCTTCTCCTTTGCCTCACTCTTCTCTTGCCTTTTCTCTCCTGATCTATGCTTCTGATGCTAGAACGACATTCTGTCCCATCACCTCCAAAGGAACCTCATGTATTTGGACAACCAGGTGGGGTAATGCATGGCCCTGTGTCTTCCTGTCTCTAACTGAATCACTTCCAGGTTTTCTTTGCTTTCTGACTTCTGGAGGTCAGGACTGTCCATTGAAAGCTCATTTGTTTTTCTATTTGATCTTTAACAAGTTTATCATTCGTTAGTTTGAATTTAGCCATGAAACTCAGTTTATCAGCTGCACCAACTGTTAGCAACCTAATAGTACCTTATCCTGTAAACTAGTCATCAGTATTAACAGCAAAGTAGAGTTGAGAATTGTCCACCAACTAGATCCTTTCCATAAACAGTGCATTGTTGCTGTATCCATCCTAGTCCCCTCTGGAAGCTAGTGTTGATATTTGACTCTGCTTTATGAGCAACAGAGCAAATTGTAACAAAACTGACAGTCTTGTCTCTGAAATGAAGCACTGCTGTAAACTGACACATGCCATATTGCTCCTCTCCACACTGAACTAGATGAAGGAAAATGATCCATTAATCGTCATGACTCACACTTTGATTGAGAACTCTGCCCCAAGGCCTCAACTTTACCAGCAAGTAAGGCCAGCCGAAGGCTTTGCTCCTCCTCATCTTCTTCAGCTCCTGTTGTTTTTTTGGTCCGTTCTGCAATGCTCCTTCTCTGGTGTCCAAGTCCTCATGGCATCTCAAGATCAGTCCCCCTGTATTGTTTGTATTGCCAATGCCACTTCATCCATTGCTTTTGACTTGTCTTCTTGTGGGAAGTCATACCAATGTGGGCATGGCTTGTAAAGAGTAGTATGATGTGTATGCTTCACTATTCAGTTAAATCCTTTCCTCACTGTCAGGTTTGTGTGTGTGGGCTGGATACACTTTATTCCCCTAGTTACTGCTTTTTTAGAAAATACTTGCAAGCTTTGGAGGTAACCCAGCTAGCCTTGGGACTCGCCCAAATTAATAGCACAAGCAAATCTAAAACTACCCAGATTGTTGAAGTAGGTGAAGCCTCTCGTGTTTTGTCTGGTGCCTTAACTAGTGGAGATTGGAGTGTGTGAGTTTTCATAACCCTTTGCAGAATTCCTTCATTCTCATTAGGAAAGCCACTTGGAGTTGCCAGGAGGACTCTAATTGGTGTGATTTAATTCTGTGTTGCCAGACTTGTCACTTCTTTTGCACAACACAGCTTAGCTCATTATCCAAGTAATTTTTTTTTTCCTGTAGTAAAAGGAATGCCTAAAGCAAAGCCAGAGGGGCTTTGTGTGGAATGGTATAATGAGAGTAGATTGGGCTGATTATCAATTTAGACATCCCCGTTTTAGTATTGGGAGGCCTAAATATTCCACCATCCTTAAGCATATACCAGTGTCACCTCATAATGCAGACTCCAGCTGCAGTTTAGTTGCAGCTGTGCAGTGGCGCCTTGTTTATTTGCATGCTTTACCAGTCAGTCAGAATTTGTGATGCTGAGATAGTGTGATTTATGGGTTTAAAGAAAACAGATCTGAGCATACTCTGTTGTGTAGACTGTTCTGGTAAGTATGTCAAGGAGGTTTGTTTCACCACACAGACAGCTGTTATTTAGGTTTACTCTCTGTAGCTCTTACCTGTCAACCTCTCCACAACTCTAGTGTCTGTGCTGATGGATGGGATAAAGAGGGCCAGCTTGTGTGTGATGATTGCTGTGACATTATTCTGCCACTTTTGTGACCACCTCTGGAGGTGTAAAAGTGTCGCTGACTTCCACCACCCACCACTACTCCTCCACCCCACCAGCAAACCAGTCTAGCAATAGCTTCATTCCCACCTGTTCAGCTGCCAGAAGTCTGTCTCCCTCCTGCCCCTCAGCACTGTAGTCCACACCATGTCATACCTCACTGAAGCTCCATGAGCTGTGGGAGAGCCTGCATGTTCTGTGTGGAATGCCACCTGGTTCACAGGTTCCACCTGCTTTAACTGTGCTCTGTGATTCAACTGAGAAAAAAAAAGGTGTTCACAAGATAATATATGTGTACAGTATGTGTCCAGGTTTGGGTGTGGAACCCACTGTATGTTTTTGGATTCATGAACATGGATGAATGATGAAGTTGTCTTGAAACATGGAATCCAATGCAGTTGAAATAAGTTCCCCTGCTTTGAGTAGTGTGGCTTTTTATTTCTTTAAAAGAAATTGAAGAATGTCATTAATATATGAGTAAATAAGGTTGTATTTTTGGTCTTTTTCCTGAAGCTATAGTTATGCAAGCCTAAAGGAATATAGACTTGTTTAGACTGCGGTCTAGGTTGTTTCTCAAATGCAGCTGCAATGCAGTCTGACATTAGCACCATGCTAAAACAGTCATTAGGGCTGCCTGTGTTATTTAGGTCAACATTTTGGCCTGGATTAAAGTAACTAAACTAAGACCTGTTTATCAACATTCTTCTGAACATTATAAAGTATGTTGACAGTCATAAGAGAGGTCTGTGGTTAGTTTGTCAATGGGGGATAATTTTTACTGGTCCAGTGCAATCAGAATTCCTTTTTAAAATTTCATGATATAATTTTAAAAAACAGTATTCTACAATCTGTTTGAGAATAGCCAAACAGTTACTTGCCAAACTAGCCAAAATCATGCCTCCATTGTTGCACCCAGCAACAACAACAGTGTGGAACCCAATGTATGTTTTTGGATTCATAAACCACACCCAACCCCAAAATGATGTTTGTTTCCCAAAGATAGAAATATTGGTATTGGTAATACTGAAATATTGACGGTATAATTATAGGTAAAGTTAGACTTTCACTCCTACAAACTCCTTTGTACCATCTAAGATCATCAGTCATCAAAGACCAGAAAAAACATGCTGCTTGTGTTAGAAATCAGTATCATACTTTGCCTGACTGAGTTATAGCCATTACACTGGATCTTTCAGTAATAACAGTGTAGTTTTGTTAGACACAAACACATATCCTGAAGTTGACCACATCTACCAGACAGGCAGATTCCTTGGAGCACTTAGCTGTGCAAAGCATTTGGTGGAGAACAGCACAGCCACTCGGCACAGCCAATGCCCCAATACTGAGTTTAGTAAGCAAGATTGTTTTACATGCCTTCCCCTTGCACTGCCAGAAAAAACACTACATTGTGCTGATGGAGACAAATGGTTGTGAATGTTGAAATGTGAGGCACCAGAATCATCAGAATAGAGGCTATGTTTAGACTGGCTGCTGTCCGACTGTTGGTTTGCTAATTTAGTTTGTCTGATTCAGTGGAAATAAGAGTTCCAACCCAAGGACAAATCCCCCGGCTTGCAGATAGCCCTGTTGTGACACTGCATTAGATCTCCTGATTCTAATGTGTATGTCCATATTTGGTGTGTCTGTCCTTCTGACATTGTCTGTCCCTCCCCACAGTTAAGTCCAGAGGACTACAGAGAACATGCCTACATGTTCAGACCGGAAGAGGTGGACATTGATGTAAGTCCTGTTACTCACTGTTTTCATGACATCAAGCGCTATTCATCTGTATGCTTTACACTACTCCTTTAGTTGTAATCCCTTTACAAGGAAACTGAAGAGACTGGCGTGCCAGATAAAACAGGGTCATGAATATTTTGTTCTCTTCAGACCAAACTTAGCAGGTTGTGTGAGCAGGACAAGGTTGTGCGGACACAGGAGGACAAACTCCAGCAGCTGCACAGAGAAAAGGTAACTAAACACTACTGATTATCACATAATCAGCACTTGATTAAAAAAATACTGTCATACATGCACACAAAGAGGTGGGACCAGTGGGGAAAAAACATCCATGAATGATGCACTGTGTGGTATGTACTTCTCTGTGCTTGTAGATTCCCGTCCAAACCACTTCCCTTTAAATTGTCGGTAGACCAAATATAGCCCAAGCTTTGTTTATTGGCAAAATGAAGAAAAAAAAAAAAAAACACCACAAAGGAAGAGAGGGAAGAAGCACAAATAAAAAATGAACATCTACAGTTTTGTACTGTATGTGCTGTATGTCATAGTCTTATTTGCCAGTTGTGCTTAGCCACCTGATCTTTAACATACTCAACTGTCTCCACCGAGTGTGAGACTGCTTCACCAACTTCACAGTGCTGACAGGCACACAGTAAAAAGAATGCACTGCGAGCATGTTTGAACATCTCAGGAGCTACATGGATGGCCTGTGTTTTTTTTTTTTGTTTTTTGTTTTTTTGTTTTTTTGTGTAGCATAATCTATCAATGAGGTCACTAAAGTGAACTTATCTAGCTGATACAGTGACATGTATATTACACATTGATACTGTGTGTGTCCTTGTGTGTTTAATGTGTTTAATGCATGTTTCTCCAGCACACCCTTGAGACGGCCCTGCTATCAGCCAGTCAGGAGATAGAGATGGGCTCTGATAACCCGGCTGCCATGCAGAGTGTCATCCAGCAGAGAGATGTACTGCAGAGTGGCCTCCTCAGCACCTGCAGAGAGCTCAGCAGAGTTGCTGCTGTAAGTCACACATACACACACACTCAAGGTCTCTTTCTTGTTTTATCAGAGTACAGTTGACAAAGTGTTTCTTTGTTCCTCACCAGGAGTTAGAGCGGTCATGGAGTGAGTATGACAAGCTGGAAGGAGATGTGACTCTGGCCAAGAACAACCTGCTGGAGCAGCTAGAAGCCCTGGGAAGCCCTCAGGTAGGATTAGTCTTCAAACTGAAGCTGCACTAGTTTCATCCTGCACTGCTTCTGCTGTCTTACATTGACCAAGGTATCACAGTCTGACCTCACAATGTGTCAAATTGCATATCAAGCAAACTACAGCTCATATAGAGCATACAGTAACTACATATGCTCCAATATTCAGTACCTTCCCACCCATAATGTCGATACTGATATGCATTTTTGTAAGACTCATGTTAAAAGCACAGGTACAAACTTAGGTTAAGTTAAACAGTCTTTTTAAACAAAAGACCATGTTAGTTTGTGACACACTCCTTCAGAAAAAAGGGTCACACAAATGTCAGTTTCACAATCAGCCAGATTCTGATGATAAAAATAAAATTGGACCAATAAAAAGATTCACCTCAACATTCAGTCATCCTTTTGGTCAGCATGCTCTGTTTGACTTTAGCAGAAAACCTGAGACCGTTTCTAGGCACTTCAGCTGTATTGCTGAGTTATGTAACAGAGCTCAGTGCAACATGGGGGGTGATTGATGACTGTAGCTATGGTAGGGCAGGTCTTAATTAAATCTGTCTTTTATCTTGCAATTCAACATGAGACAGGTGTAGAGACAGAGAGAGACAGTGTTCTAACTTTTATTCCTGGAGGAGACTGAGTCAGAGCCTAGGCTTTCCATGCTGAGATGGAAGTGAGAGGGCCAGCAGGGAGCCTGAGCAGCCTCAACCTGAGTGCCCTTCACACACAGACAAACCTGTCATCAGGAGGCAGGGTATAATTACCTGGCCCTTTCTCTGGCTCTCCCTTTGTCTCTCTCATCTCTCCCTCTCTTCATCTCTCTCCTCTTGCTGCCTGGGCCGTAATTGCTCTCGCACACAGCAGCTTTTCAAGGTCCGAGCATGACTTCACACCTCAATAGATCCATTACTCCCCTCCCCCAATAACAACAACCACAACCACAACAACAACAACCACAACAACATCAACATCACACTTAGTTGTCTTTCATTTTCTTTGTTCTGCCTTTTGCTTGCCCCTTGTGGATGTTATCCTTGGAGCTCAACAGTAAATGTTCAGTAGTCTATGTGAGTTCAGCTGTGGATATGTGCATATGTCTATTTATTTGTGTGCACCTAGACGGAGCCTCCCAGTCAGCAGCATGTCCACATCCAAAAAGAGCTGTGGAGGATCCAGGATGTGATGGAGGCCCTTAGTAAACACAAAGCCCAAAGGAATGCTTTTGATGGTACGAGCTTCTATGGATCCAGGTCCTTCTCCAACAAGCACAAGAATGAGGTGAGACTTCACTCACAGAACAACAACAAAAAAAAAATGTATATATGCAGTTGGTCATACAGTTCTCTTTACCCAGGCCTCTTTTAGTTGTCTTGATCGTGTTCAGCGTTATTTGTATTGCGAAATGACACTGCTGTCAGCCCTGCATGTGCAGCGTGTGGCGTGGGATCTGAATGAATGTGTCAGTCACCTTGTAACAGACTGTGAAGCTGTCTCTGGCTAATCGGCTGTGCTCAGCCTGTGGGACAAAACTGCCCTGTACCAGATGGCTGTTGCCCTGAGCGGGCATGGTGGTGCCATGTGTCACCTTGCCTCCTGTCCTGTCATGCCCTGTGTGATCCCCAGGAGGAGGACTTGGTGCCCCCACGGCCACCCCTACCTCAGTCTTATGAGCCTAACCCCCCAACCGTGCCCCCACTGCCCCTCCATGCTGGCGTGCGCCCTTCAACACTCCACAGGCCAGACGACAGAAAGGCAAATCAAAGGAATGGCGCACACAGTGTAAGCTTGTTGACCTGCTGACCTCCAGGTCAACTCTGTCTTCAGCTCTGTCATCATTCGTCATCACCCCCTGCAGTGGTTTTCACTTTCATTTTGATGGCCATCTCATGTCTGTTGGGTTGTATTTGGTTGGATTTTATCTTTCCATTTGATTGATGTGCCATCTCCATCATCAGTTTTATTCAACCACTAGTTGAATGAAGCACCATCCACATTCTTTTATTTTATTTTAGGGACATTTTGTTTCCTTTTTGTATTGAAAGGTATTGTTTTTTGTTGTTGTTGTTGTTGTTTTTTGTAAGTTGATTGCATTTCCTAGTAGCTTTTGTTGTGTCCTGTCATCACTTACAAAGACGAATTTTAAATCAAATGTGTCTGTTTGCTGGTGAGTTTTTTGTTTGGCTGTAATGCTGTGTGATTTTAACTGACACATAACACTTGTCGTACAAACTGCTATATCCATTTATCACTATACTTGAAAAAGCCTTTCTGACAAACGTTTTAGTCTTCTCTTAGTCTTCTGTGTATTCACGTTCTGTTCCCAGGCCTCTTCCTTGTGCCTTGCTTTTAAAAAAGGGGACTTATATGTCTCTACAGTACCCAAATAAATAAACTTTTTGTATATCTTGTATAGCTTTTGTATATCCATTTATCTGTCAGATTGTCAGCTGTAAATGGAGTTACTTAAAGGATAATTCTGCCTATTATCATCCTTGACTTCATTTCCAAGTTACTGTATACGCCATTGGGACTGATTGATTGTGTTTAAAACTTCATCACGGTAGAGCTTTAGTACATCCTGGTTGCTCTGCAATACACAAAAACATGTTTTTTTAAAAATAATACCATCGACACTGCAAAGTCCAAGCCAATTTCTGAATATCCAGTTTTATGGCAACTAGATGGGCAATGGCTGTTAACCATGAGATGCTCTATGAATACAAGAGCATGTGAGCAGAGTGAGGTGCACAAATTCACAAATTCTCTGCTCAAAAGAAGCTGTGACTCTTCTCTGGTGTCACTCAACCAGTCTCTATGCAAGCCCCCACTCGGCTCAGACTTGGAGTAATTATGTTTGTCATCAGTTGTGTGAATCAAGTAATAATCATAGCTTATTTTCGATAGGGACATTGTTTAGTCAGTAACATTTAGGCTAAAAGTCTTCTATGATTGTATCCATTCAAAACCCTTACTCACACAGGAGAGCAGGGAATTGTAATAGAAAGATTTGGACTCAATTGCAAAGAAGACACAAAGGCGTATATGTGTGTTTATTTATACTGGCTCTGTTAAAAAATCAACAACAAAAAAACTAACATGGCATTCTGGGAAATACAAACTGCCTACTCCCCAAGGTGTTAATATCAACCTTGTAGCGGTAGAGGTAGGATATATGGAAACGCTGGTCGGCAGTTGACACATGTACACAAATTGTGTTTGTGAGTGCCAACACACAGCAGCAAATCCACTTATGTTGGTGGTCCAATGTATGAAAAATCACAGTCACTTCTGCATTAATATAATCAGACTTACTCAAAAAGTAAGAAATATGTTTAATATGTTTATAAGAAATGTTTGTTCATGGTTGAGTTTCAGTCCATATCTATATATTTAAAGCTCTGCAGTGAAGTAAGTGTTGAAATTCTAAACATAATCAGTTGGCATGGTGATGGACATCAGGAAAATAATTAATTACCCTTTGATTGCTATTATCTTTTAAAAAGTTGAAGTATTTATGCCACCAGTCATTCTTTTTGAGAAGTTTCACTTTTTCTCAATAGTGGATATCTCAGTTTGTAACCAAACACCTCAGTCATAACCATAAAGCAGTGTCATACTGTATGTGTGCTGAACTATGTCCTTCTCTTCAGGGCCCAGACTATAGGCTGTATAAAAGTGAACCAGAACTCACCACTGTTGCCGAAGTGGATGAGGGCAACGGCGAGGACAGATCTGAATACACTTCTGAGAGAGACCCCTCCGGAAACAAAGGTACAGTACTAAACAACACCAAGTATCATGATGCCAAGATGCATCAGGAGACCATACAAAAGAGTACTGAAAAAACTGTTCTACAATTACCAAAATGTTGATTCTAACAATACCATAATGCCTCTGAATACTTGGTATCAGAGGTAGGCTAAGGGTTTTCTGTGTTGATAATTTGGTAGTAGTTTACCATTTTGCAACCTTGGCACACACAACAGTGTATTTCCTAAGCAGATACATGACTCTGCTATGTGAAGTACAAATGCAGGCACTCTATCAAGGAGCTGATCTCTTGTCCCTCTTGCCTCCTCAGGTATGTCCCACCCAGTGGGCATCGTCCCACCCAGGACCAAGTCCCCGATGCCTGAGTCCTCTTCCATAGCTTCATATGTTACCCTCAGGAAGGGCAGGAAGCCTGACCCCAGAATGGTGAGTCTCAACATTAAATCCTGGCTTCTCTGGTGTAACCCTTGGTGTAATAGCAACTGCAAAATTGTAGATTAGCCCTTTAAATAGACTAAACTAGCTAAACTATGTAGTTTGTACATCAAGCGGAAAGAACAACTGTTAACAATACTTTATAAATATTTTTAAACTCAAGTCTGCTCTGCTGTGCCCTGCTTGTCATCTTGTTACCATCAGTGCAGAGCACAATGTGAGCAGCAGTAAAGTGGCCACCACTTGAGTGTCTAAAGTGGCAGAAGCATTCCCTCCACCCTTTAATGGGTTGTTTTGTTTATCAGGCTGTTCGTTGAAAGCTGACATGTGGCAGTGGAAGCCACTTATACTGTGGCCAGGGTGTGACTCATACTCTCCCAAAAGAGTTGCAGTCAAATAAACTTCAAGCCTGATTTATATACAGTTTCCAGCCCCAACACTCTCAGCTTTAATCTACCAACCATATTATTAGGGGTCCAAACTGTGGGGTGTGCCGCTGCCGCTAAAGAGATGGAAAGACAGAGTCTGATAAAAATGGATATTTAAGTGGACCAGCATAAACTTATTAAACTTGAGCTGCTGCCCCATGATGAACACAGACACGCACAGTCCTCCCTGGAGGCAGTGCCACATAGCCTGAGGTTGTAGGGGAGTGTGTTACAGGCCTGTAGAGTTCAGCTCAGGCCCTAGGATACCATCCTCCTGAACAATCAGAACAGAGGGGGCTGCCTTTCCTCAGGCTCTGGATAGCATCCAGATC
The DNA here is from genome assembly GCF_902150065.1 of Myripristis murdjan. NCBI lineage: Eukaryota > Metazoa > Chordata > Actinopteri > Holocentriformes > Holocentridae > Myripristis > Myripristis murdjan. Next base: position 16,320,913 of record NC_043985.1, on the reverse strand, counting down.
TGCCAGCCCCTGCAGCATTGCACAGACCTGAGAGTGAACAACTTCTCCCCAGTTCAGTTCACATCATTAGCCTCTCCTTCTCAGGCCTTAACAGGCCCTCAGTCTCTCTCAGTGCACCCATGTGTGCCGGCAAGAGCGTGTAAGCGCACAGAAGTCAGGTTGTTTCCATATGTGCATGTGTGTGTGTGTGTGTGTGCTCATTTTGGTTCGGAGATAGTGAACATTCACTCCATCCATGCGTGTTTGTCTGTGTTTCTGTGCCCCTGTGTGCTCTGCATGTGTGCATATGGCTGTCCTCTCTGGCTAGCAGGAGCGTCCACGCAGCGCAGTGGAACAGCAGCTGTGTGCTGCGGAGAGCAGTCGACCCAGGATGAGCGTGGAGGAGCAGCTGGAGAGGATCCGCCGCCACCAGCAGGGAGCGCTCAGGGAGAAGAAGAAATGCCTTAACATCTTGGGCAGCAGCCAGGACAGCACACCCTCCCGCAGCCCCTCGTTCACTAAAGAAAACCCCTTCCGCAGTATGCAGGTATGAATCAGTGACACATATAGACGGACTGCATCACATCTCGTAATCACACCCTTAAGGCAGCAATAAAGCATGCAACAGGTTAAAATTATATTCTGGAATCCTGTGTCTTATCCTATCTGTGTGTGTGTGTGTGTGTGTGTGTGTGTGTGTGTGTGTGTGTGTGTGTGTGTGTGTGTGTGTTCTGTTTGTTTTGTAGTCCCAAATGAGGCGCAGAGATGAGTTGATGAGCAGTGACATCCAGGAGCTGGAGGCCTCTCTGAGGCAGCAGGAGGTGGTGAGGGAGCAGGAGACGCCAGCCGAAGAGATTGCCCGACTCAAAGAAGCTTCGCAGGAAGACCACTTCAATATGGACCGAGAGGTAGAGCTCTTACACATCGGCCAAAGACAGGGTTTAAAGTTTTCAGGCACTGTGCCTGATTTCAGGCATAATTTTTTTTTTTATTAGATTCAACATTACTGTCATTGCACTAGAAATACATTGAAATGCAGATTCATAAAATATTTGTACTAATACTAATAAATTTACATATTTCCTCTTGGACAGCTTTTCATGCTCAGAATTTTGTCTTGCTTGAGGCCCTGCAAAGAAAGCCCCTGGAGCTATTATGTACTTTTACCAACATTATAGCAAGTGTCATCTGGCTCTTAACACCACGGCAAAACTTTTTTGTGTATCAAGGCTGAAGCAGAATAATTGAACACACTTTAATTCAACTGAAATCTAGAAAAGATTATGCAAAACACTGTGTTGGACAATGTTCTGAAATATACAGGTGGTGAACTCAAATATCTAAATTTGTTCATGGTTCTCAAATGAAATTATTAAGGTGCTTTATCAGTATTGATACAGTGTAACACCCTTGACAAAAGTATTGACAAATGCAAATATATAATATATAATGTAAAGTAGAGCTGCCGGGATGTCTCACGTACTTGTTGGAGAGGTTGCTGAGGGCTGGCTGGGGAATCGACTAGACTGAACAGTATGGGAGAATAACATTCATTTGTCTGCCATTTCACAGTTAGATTTAGTGAATGAACTTCCAAATGCATGTTATTCTTCTTGGTTTATAGCCAGATGAAACACCTCACCATATTTCGGTGAGCCTCTTTGCCTTTGACAGCCTGTGTCTCTCTCTATCTGTTTTTATGTAGCTGTCTGTGCCTGACAAAGTGCTGATTCCTGAGCGTTACGTGGAGTCAGACCCCGAGGAGATGCTGAGCCCTGAGCAGGAGGCTGACAAGCAGAGGAAAGTGGACCGCATCAAAGCCCTCATAGCCAAAAACAGGTAAACACATACCCAGGACCTTTTGGCTCCTTATCACAGACAGTGTCAGCCCCTGATCTTTGATTAGGACCAGGGAATTCATCATGGGTGGACCGTATTGATATTTCCCAGCAGACAGAATGTGTGACATGCTTTCCATAACTACTTTGTAGGGAAACAGATGAATTGTAGGTTACAGCAAGTCATCACCAGAGACAGCTCAAAGCTCACAGCTCAAAGAAGCCACAGTCAGTGCTTGCCTGGTCTTTCGATGCAGATCAGTGCCTTAGATGTGCAGTAAAGTCCATGTTCATGTCTCCCCACTACAGTGACATTTCCCTCTAAATGTCAGCCTCCTGGACTTGATTGAAAGGAAATACTGTCTGTCTTTGGGTAATTGCGTTGGTGCTGAAGCTGTGCTCAAAATTGTTGTTTTTTTTTCTAACTCTCAGACCAAATTTTGTGCTTGTGTGTGTGTGTGTTTGCTTGCATCCCAGTATGCAGAATGTGCTTCCTAGTGTGGCTCTAAGCCCAGAGGAGGAGGCAGAGGAGGAGGCAACAGTACAAGAGAAGGAGAAGATGATTAATATCTCATATGAGCTGGCAGCAGAGGCCTCCAAACGCAGCAAGCTGGTAGCAGGTACACTTTTAGCGAGATGACAAAAACTGGAGGAATACTTGAGAACTACTCTCTATTGTGGTGTCAGCTCTGCTTAACAATAGCGTCATCAAACTGCTGCTGCTCCCATTGATGTGTATGTGGTCAGTCATTCATCATGATCCTACTCACTGTAGTCTCTGCAGTTCCATTAGTTTCAATAATTATTTTTTCTGTAGTCTGCTTATTTAGTCAGTAGTTACTGACATAATTTGTTTTGCCATATTGTCTTTGCATTCACATGTGTCTGTGTGTGTATCCAACATGTTGCTCTGTATCGTTGCAGTGAAAAGCCTGTCGTCCTCATCCCCACCCCATCCACAATCTCCTAACACCCCCCATCAGCTCACTGACGGGTCTCACTTCATGTGTGTGTAGTAGCACCAGTAAGAGCCTTCATCAACCTGTTTTGTCTGTACTCACAATGCTCAAGTGTTCTCAGTGTTATGATTTTTAGTTTCTGCATGGGGAAAATGTATATCAGAATGAAGTCTCTTAATTCAGATATACATTTTCCCCATGAACTCTTTTTATGAAGAAATATATCAGTACTGACATATTGATATATTTGAGGCCATTTAAGTACTTGTGTCTGATACGACTGTTTCTGTGAAAAGCCTGGAAGAAATGGAAATTGATCATTTCCAAGTCTCGAAAAAACTGGAATTTGACAAAAAGGAAAAGTAATGACACATTATAGGTAAAACTGGCCTGCTTTGTACACAAGTATGCATTCTGCTATGCACTCACCATAATTTCCCGTTTTGTGATATTTGTTGTGAAGAATAAGCTATAAAGTGTTTTGACCTAGATGACAGTAATATTGCCCAATCATATAAGCATATCCTATTTATCTTGAGAAATCTTGAAATCCAGGTGTCAAGTTACACAGGCACTACATGGTTTTACCTGACCTTACCTGAAACTTCCTGAATTAAATCAATGCAGGGGTGAAATAGTGTGTGCGGTAATTGACTTTTGTCTTTGGAAATAAACTTTTCACAAATCCCACCCTCCCATCACAATCCCCAAAAAGTATACACCATGGCAGTATGGAGGCCAGTCGAGGACAAACTTTGCTAAGCTCTGGGCCTGCAGGCTAATAACTAAGATAAACCAACTGTGCCATATTTCATTACGTTTCCCATCATGTTATCTTTTTGACGCAGAACGTGACCTTTTCGACTCAGTGCCAGTACTTGCCTCAGTTGTTGCGCTCGCTTGCCTCATGGATGTGACTATAGTGAGTTATCAGGAATGGGAGGGGAAGAGCACTTCTTTTAAACAGTAGGGGCCGGTACTGATTTTGGCAAGAAATTATGGGGAGGAGGAGAAAAAGGCTGAAAACATCAACATGGCAGGTCCAGCGGAGTTGGTTTTGGTTTATTCCATTATGTCTCAAAAATTGTTGACAAAACAGTTTCAAGATTGTTAATAGGTTCTGAAATAGCATAGTGCAGCTTTAATGTCTGGGTTAAGTATGGGACTTTTGAAATAGCAAGTGTTCAGTAACTGTGAAGGGGTCTTGTGTCCTGTCTCATATCTTTACTGTTAGTTTTGGGGTGCTGTTTAATCTTTGCCCTCATGACTGAATCTCTGCCTCTCTGCAGCCCAGGCTCTGGCCTCAGTGAAAACCTACACATGAAGGAAACAACAGTGGAGGTATAACGATGCCAAGCAGCCATGAAGATTTCCCCCAAGGACATCAGCACAAAGCCAAGGCATACAGAGAGACCAACCAGACCGCGCTGTGGGGCCTTACCTCCGCCTTCTGTATGCCTCACTGTGACGTCTTATGCTCCTGTGTCACCAAGGACAATTCCTTTGTCACTTTCCCCCTGGTTCGCCGCCCTCTGGGACACCTCACTCTTACCATTCAAATTAGTGAAACTGTCAGGTACGCTAGGTTGGTATAGAAAACACAATCAATTACGCTACGTTTAGGTACACCTCACCCACTGTGGGACACCTTACTCTTATCATTCTCCTCAACTTGGCAGCAGAGAGACAAGACGGCTTTGATACTGTTGTCATTGCAGTTCTGTTTTCATGATTTACAAGGTTTTTAAGTTCATTTTCATTATTTATAAGGTTTTTAAGTTGTGTGTGTGTGTGTGTGTGTGTGTGTGTGTGTGTGTGTGCGTGCGTGTGCGTGTGCGCGCACACGTATGTGTGTGTATGTGTGTGAGAGTTTATGGACTGAACTCAAATGTGCGCTACAGGCCTGTACATATGATCCTCTGATGTTTCCTTTGTCATTGTAACAGGTCATGCCAAATGTTCTGTTCATATTTCAATGCCTATTCAATAAGGTTTTAACATGTTTTTACATAATTTCAGTTCAGCTGAATCCTTTGTTATTCACTAATTAATTCAAGTTCAGTTTCTTTCAGACATCAGTCATTAGCATCACCCGAATTCATACTTAGCCATTTACTCTAAATAACATTTGTTTAAGGGAAAGATGAGAGTATATGCATTATAATTCATTTATAATACAAGGAGGTGCCACTTTATTGCTGCAGATTAATAAGTTTTGTAAGTTTTCTTTTTTTTGAGTTGTAATTATTTAAACATCAAATCCTCTGCAGTCCCCTGTCGCATTGTTGCCGACACACATGTGAATGTTTGGCTTAAGACATGCTATACTATTTTTTTCTATTTCTGAGAGATATATTTAAACTGAACGGACTTTTTCAGGGTTTGATTCTCTTTTATGACTTGTTGGTTCAAGGTCCTGGAACTGATAAAAGGAATAGCACATGTAAAAAGCAATAAGGAAATTTGTGGATCCAGGATGAATAGTTTTTTTTTGTGTGTGCGTGTGTGTACAAAATGTAATTACCAGAGGTTCATTGTGTATATATTTTACATGGTATACAGCAGGATGGGAGCATGTATCCAATATATGGCTACATAGTAGACTTGATATGCAAATGTTCATATCCCATCTGTTTTCTATCATGTTAAATAAATGTTGCTGTTCTTACTAAATGGTTCGCTTGCATGTGTATGTTTTGTTTGGTGTATTCGGGGGAACAACAACAATGTCATATATGCAGGCAGGCACAGTTTCTATTGTACAGCTACTACTCCATTGCACTACAGTAGTGCTGCTGATGTATGCTTGGACATTGCCATGAGCCTTCTGAAATGAAACTAATATCCTCGATTTAAAATTCAGTGGCCATGCAGACCTTAAAATTAATCAAATTGTCAGATAGGCTTGGTTGGCTTAAAAAACACAATGAATTCCATTACATTTAGATTCATCACACATTATACATTTTAATTACGGAGAGGCATACATTTAACGGGACAGACTGGTGCTGATCTGCTGGGATATGCGGACTGGTGGCGGATTTACAAGCATCAAGTTCCACCTGAAGGTCCAGCGCATTTTTTTTTTTTCTTCTCTTCTTGCATGAAACCAAACTGAAACCCACAATAAAATGCCGCCGCTTATCACCTGTGGAAAAACATCATTGGATAAGGAGCAAGAAGTGCGTTTTGCATTAAAAACGGTCAAAAACTAAATAAAATTTAATAACTGGTTTATTACAGTGGCTTCAGAGATATTTCACATAATACCCTATAGCTTCGCCAACACTCCTTTTAAACGCTTTGCTCCACACTCACTGCTGTGCGCCATTTAGGCACATCCAAATGCAGCGCACCTATAGCTAACCGTGATCCAGCGAATGAGTGAGCTAAAAATATTCTACATTATATAGGTATTTCAACCATATTCACGTCAGCTCATCTGTCTTACAGTATGGCTAATGTGGAGGATTTATATTCAAAGAAAAAGCAGGATATATTCATTGTGATCTATGTTGACAAAAAACAGACATTGTTTTGCTCTTCCTGTGCCCTTTAAGTTTACATTCATATCTTAGATTTGAAAAATGAATTATCAAATCAATCTCGGTGGATCACCATTAAGATAGTCTGCACTTAATTGTCCACGAAGGGAAATAATTCACTTGGACATGAGAGCACATCACAGATGCACATCACAGGTACACCAAGTAACCCATGGTGAGCGAAGTTCAGATTAAGACATTTTATAACGTAAAATATTTGTACATGTATAGGTATATGGTTGGACTTGTTACTAGGCCCTCGGTAGTTGACAACTTATTTAAAACTAGAGTTACGGCTCCCCCTTGTGGTCATTCTTCTACTGATGCAATTTACAGTTGACCACCGAACATTATATTTTGAAGCATTGTTATAATAATGCGGTGGCACGCCATATGCATTATAATTCAGTAAAGAACGACAAAATGGTAAAACCATGTATGCACGCATGATTTTGTGAATTAATTGTTTCGAACTAAACTGACATCAATCTAGTGAACGACCTCTGCAGAAGGGTTCCCTTACTTTGTCTTGTAAGCTACTCTAGAGGAGGAGCTGACAGGTAAATTAAGCGCACACACGGAATTTAGCCAATCTTCATTTTGCTGGAGAACCTAAGGGGAGCCCGTACCCCAGTTTGGACATTTTTGCCCCGGTAAACCCTTGCCGTTCTCGTAAAACACCTGAAAAAGGGAAAAGAAAGGGAAAAAAACAAGCTGTGTGATTTCGGAAACACGTGGAAAGCCCAAATACCGACGTCAGTGTTGTCCCGCCCCCTGCTGCCTCGGTCCAACCAGAGAGCTGACAGAGCGACTTGCTCCAGCCTTCCTTCTGCACCAGGGCATTTGACGTTCTTACGGGGAAATTTTAATACCGAAAGTATCACGGGGTACAGGCCTACTGTTGAAATGGCTACTGCCACTACGGAGGAAACATCCGCGCTGGGTGCAAAGGACGATGAACCTCTCGCGGAGAAAACCGGGGACGAGGGCCAAGAGAAAGAGAAAGGCCTCCCAGAGCCGAAATCAGAGGAGCCGGGAGGTGGCGTAGAGCCGAAAATGGAAGAGGCGGACAGCGAGGCTAGCGACGATAAGCCCGCTGCAGAGCCAGGAGAGGCCGCGGCCGAGGCGGTGACAGACGCCGCCGAAGCGGTCAACCAAGACACGACAGCCGCTAATGAAGAGTCAGAGCAGAAGTCAGAGCCGCTGCAAAGTCCAGGAGACTGCAATGAAGCTGCCTGCGACACCACAGTTAAAGAAATTAAGGAGGAACAAAGAGAAGAGAGCGGGTCTCCGGGGATTGACTGCGAAAAGAGCAAAACGATTTGTGAAGACGGGGAGAAGCCCAGCGGAGGAGGCGGGGAGCTCGGCGACAAGAGGCGGCCCAGTGTCGAAATGTCATCCTCAGACGGAGAGCCGCTGAGCCGGATGGACTCCGAGGACAGGTTGGGTTGGGCAACAGGCATGGTTAAATGTCCATGTTGGCCAGGGTGCGAGGTGGTGGTACTGGGGGGTAGCACACCACAGTAACGCTAATACTTGCCCACAATAACGAGGAGAGTAACACAAATGTAGGCAGCAACCACACTTAACAGTCAGGTCGTTTCTTCTGTCACCCTCCGTTGAGTTATCCAAACCCACACCCCTGAATCTTTTCTCTGTTAACAAGTCCTCTGCGTTCTCGTATAGAAAGCTAATTTGGATTTAAAAAAAAAAAAAAATGGTGGAAAGGTGCACTTTTCTGCACGTATTCCCACGCCTCTGATTTTGCTGCTGAAACGGAGGACAGGAGCATTGGAATGCAAATGGTGATGAAAAAGTAATGGAACGAGTAGTACAACTAATTGCTGCTCCCATGGTGTGATAAGTGAAGTGGGAACATTAATGTTGAATAGACTGATGAAAAAAATATTGCTTTTATGAAAGCACAGCACTGCAAGGCGCAGCAGACTCGCACCAGTGCTGGGATGATCGAAGTGGCATTGACAAGGGAGTGTATTTGGTTTGACGTGAGGGATAAAAGTGGCATGCGTGGAAAATAGGGAGGCTTTCACGCTTACTTGCTGCTCAGTGTGGTTAATATCATTTGCACCTGTCCCTCAAAGCCATGGCAAGCCAAACTGAGAATATTAAAATGGTGTTGATGGCCTGATTGCTCATGTTTTAAAACTATGGACTTGTATTCTGTCTCTCTCTCACACTCCCCCTCCTTTCCTGGCTCTCTCTATCCCTCCCACTCTCAGTATCAGCAGTACTCTGATGGAAATGGAGAGCACAGTGTCAAGCGGGCGGTCCACGCCTGCTATGATGAACGGGCAGGGCAGTGCCAGCTCCTCCGGGACCAAGGCGGTGGCCTACCCCTGCTGTTGGGACCTCTGCCCAGAGTGCTTCAACTCCAGCCCCGACCTGGCTGAACACATCAGGGGTATTCACGTGGATGGGCAAAGAGGAGGGGTCAGTATGTTGGACTTTAGTCAAACGTCTTGTTGAGTTCTGCCTTTATTCTGCCTCACAGGCTGTAGCTCTCATCCAACTGTAGCTGGAAGATGATGGTATGGAAAGCTCAGAACAATTAAATCAGTGTATTAAGCTCATTAAGTTGACAAGAACCCTGGATTTTGCTGATGCACAACAGTGTGGCCAGTGTAAATGTTGATGTCAGTCACCAAGTAGTGGATGGAGCTGTAAGCAAGCTTCACCGTGATTTGAAAGCTGAACAGGTCATTGCCTACATGTTGTGATGTGGCCTTCATTTTCAGAGTCTGTCTGCATAGTCTACATAAAGGTTTACAAACTGAATTATCGGCTTTGACGTTTGCTCCTGTTGACATTTTCTCTCTCACCGGACAAAGCCAAGACCAATCAGAAGCAGCATCAGTAAGCCGCATCAAAGTAATTCCTCAGACTCCGTGGGTCAGAAAGTGTAGGGGTCTGGTTAGGACCAGGCAAGCTCAGGGACCCTCCGTGTGAGAAATCTCTTTCTCTTGCTTTCTCTCTAACACCACTGCCTGTACCTACCTCCTCTCTTCTATTACTTTGCTACCTGCTCCTTTTCTCTTATCCTTACTCTGTTGTGACTTGCTTCTCTTTGTCTTAATTCCCTGCTCTCACACATCTTTATCCTGTGGAAGTGGATGACCTTGTTTCTGTGTCTTTCTTTGTGTGTGTGTGTCTGTCAGGTATTTGTGTGTCTGTGGAAGGGTTGTAAGGTGTACAACACACCGTCCACCAGTCAGAGTTGGCTCCAGAGACACATGCTGACCCACAGCGGGGACAAGCCATTCAAGGTGTGACCCTGAAAACGCTCACATGATGTACATCCTCTATTTTGTCTCCTCTACTCTAGGCTTTCATCTGCAGATGTGGTTAACTATGATGATATCTGCTAATAGTCTTTTTCAAGTTAACATGCTAATAAACATACTGATATTAGTAATGTGGATCAAGCCAGACTGTTTGCCCAAGTCATTTTAGCAGTTTGACTCATGGAGTTTGACTCATGCATGTACTGCAGAAGCGAAAAGTGATTTAGTGAGTTTTAGTAACCCTCCTTTCCTTGGAATAATACTACCCGACATCATTATTTGAAAGAAAAAGGTGTTGATTGCAAACAGGAATGTTTATCGTCTTTATCCCAGTAACAGTAAAATATACCCATGATAGACGTTTCAGGATACCCAGCCCTAATCTGCTGTGTTCTCTCTGATTTGCTGCAGTGTGTAGTTGGGGGCTGCAATGCCAGCTTTGCCTCCCAGGGAGGTCTGGCGCGGCATGTACCCAGCCACTTCAGCCAGCAGAGCTCCTCCAGAATGTCCAGCCAGGCCAAACTCAAGGAGGAATCGCCCTCCAAGGCCGGAGTCAACAAGAGGAAGAAGCTCAAGAACAAACGCAGGCGCTCTCTACGTACGTACCTCAATGGCACGAGAAGTAGGGCTGTGCGATATGGACAAAATCAAATATCACAATATTTTTGACTGAGTACCCTGATATCGATATTCTGGTGATATTAAAGGGACGACTGTTAGTGCTTTACACATTAATACACTATAAATTTTTGCTAAACAGTTATTAGTAATGTGGATTTGATTTCCAAGCAAGTAGAAGTAAATGATAGCACACAGTCTGTTACGTTAAGAAAATTGCATCCTTTTATTGTAATGCAGCCTTTAAAATCATGAAAGACAACACTTATGACAGATCAACGATATTATAATATCCATAATCTAATATGATAGTCTCATATGATATCGTAGTATCAATACAATATTGTTATATTGCCCAGCCCTAACGAGAACTAACTTCTGTCTACCCAGTTTGTCGGTGTCTTTCTTTGTGACTTCTTTTTTTGTGGAGGATTACAACATGATTTTCGGGTAGTGTTGGATCAATTGTAACGCCTCTCTAAATGGTGTTTTGCTGTGTGACGCTTTTCACTGCTCTTGTGAGTGGAGGCTATGTGTAGTGTGTCTAAAGAGATGATTTCAGCTGCTGACCTCCCACATCCCTCTTTGGTGGAGAAGCTGGAGCTTGAGCAAAAATGCGCACACACGCACACACGCAGACACACACAAGAACAGATGTATCTGCCTCATGAAAAGCCGGTCTGGCAGAATTTCCCCAGGGCAATCTGGAGGGGGTGTTTTGGCATTTCACAGAACAACTGTGAACTTACCGCTGGAGCTTTCTCTCCCAGTTGGGGTGTCATTGTTCAGGTAGCCAGTCTGTAACCTGGTGGCAAGCTCAGCCTCCAGTGATTTTGCCTGTCACGGACACTAGCTCATCTTTGTTTTTGTTTTTTTTGTTTTGTTTTTTTTGTTTGTATTCCTCTCATTTGGTTTGGTATGGCATTAGAAGAGGCTTCCAGGAAATGCCCATGAAGTGGTAACTGATGTGTAAACCTTTGAGTGCAAAAGAGCAAATCTACATCTACACCTCTTATGTTACTGGCGAGTATGCTTTTACAGTTAAGTGCCGTTGTCAGAAAACAAATAATTCCCATTTTTATTAATTTCATGATGTTAGTCGAAGATTTACATGTTCCTCTATAGGTTGGGGGAGATTTATCAAACCATAGGTGTAATTTCAAGGCTACACTGACATCAGTGTAACGTCTTGGTAGTTTATTTTCATTCCTCCCTTTACAGATGCAGCTTTATCACTCTCTGTTGTGGCAGAGCTCTCTCATACCTTTACACACACAAGCTTTTACTCTATATCTTAATTAGCTGGTGCATCATCATTGTTTTTGTTAAGATGTTCTCGTGTGTGTGTATGTGTGCCTGTTTTTTTGTGTTTCTGTGTTTATGCCTTACAACAATTTGGGATTCAAGTGAGAGTAAACCCCAGAGCCCCCTGTTTTGCTGGATAGGTATGAAATTCCTAGTAGTCAGTGGCTAGTAGTTTAATTAGTTCACTAAGTTCACAGGGGATTCTAGGTATTGAAGTTTGCTTGCAGTGTCATTGTATAGGCTAAGTAATCCAGGCAGTTGTGCATGATGGGACCCTTGCTTTTGGCTACATTGCGTGTCAGAATGCTCAACAACTGCACGGACATAAATCTTTTTCATGTCGACACAGACTCGGCCTCAGATTCCCAGACCACAGATCACTGGTCTGGGAATTTGTGACCCATTCCCAATTGACTCCAACCCACCACCACTCCATGGCAAGTCGTCACCCCAAATGAAGTCATTCTTGCAGCTGTGACGGGAACCTATTATTAAGTTGTTTTTTAGGGTCCATACAGTTCAGGATATCAGCAGGTTGTTATATGAGTTGTGTGTTCTTTCAATTGATGCAGCCATTAAGGGGCAGAAGTTTCGCTTTCCTTTGATAGTTTTAATTTGAAAGTCATGATCAAAATTATTAGGGGTCGAAGCATTTATTAGTCACTGCTTCTTATGAAAACCTGAATAAGACTAATGCAAAATTAATGACTAAAATCTTACTAAAACAGAAAATTATTTCAAGAGATCACTCAAACTAAAACTAAAATTACCTCAGAGTAAACCCTGCTAATTATACCCACATACTATGAACAGAAAAAACACTAAAGGCCATCCTTAGACCTATACAGATAAAACTATTGTGGGGTTTTTCATTTAAACAGAAAAAAATGAAGTATATACAGCATGAAACTATCTGTCTGTAATTGGTACCATATGCTGCCACTGTAAATTAATGCTCACTCATTGTCCAGTGTGAATGTGGAAAAATGCAGTGTTCATAGATGAACTTTACAGAATTTCACAATTCCATCAAAACAACTCAAAACTGCCGTTATGGAAAGCATTGTAATCCGTGGAAAATAGAGCACCTTTACCCGTAAGGTTTTGGCTTGTGGAGAATCCGGTCCTCATAAAATAAACCACAGACACGTTATCTCAATAAAGAACTCTAATTCTCAGATTTGAAATCTACTTTAACATGGACAAACACTGGTTATCCTGCATCCTGGTGGTCACCTTCGTCATGATGGGAAGCTGTCTTTACCTCAGTACTTAAACAAATTTTTACTCACTTATTTCTATTTAATTATTTACTTATTTTGTAGGGACCATCTAGACTTTCCTCCATATTGGGCTGTCAAAAACCCATAGTGCTTGAACCTTACTTCAGAACCGCTAAGGAGTTTTCTGAGCTGAAATATTAACAAACCTCAAAGGAATAACATTTTTTAGGTCAGGACAGCACTTTGGCTTAGTTGTGGACTGTCATGGAAAAACATAATGGAATTTTGCATGAGGGCCACAGCGGGAAGCATGATGTTGTGTTTGTGGGTCTCTGCCCTGATCCCAGTCTGTCTTCTCCCTCCAGCGAGGCCTCATGACTTCTTCGACGCTCAGACCATGGACGCCATCCGCCACAGGGCCATCTGCCTCAACCTGGCCACCCACATCGAGAGCGTGGGCAACGGCCACAGCGTGGTCTTCCACAGCACGGTGAGTCTGTCGGCAGTTTCACTCGTTTTTGAACAAGTATTTCCCTCTCACCTCAGGTTGTAATGGTTTTGGAGCTCACCATTAGTGGGCGAAAATTTGTGAGATGGGTGTTAAAGAGGAACAGCATTTGGTAAAGCAACCGTTGACATTAGGGTTGTCACGATAGCAGAAATTCAGTAGTCCATACCAATACCACTGAATTTCCACAATTCTTGATGCCTGTTTCAATAGCACGGTAAAAAAAACAAAAAAACAAGTAATCCCATTTACTTCAGCATACACTCCTTTATTAAAATATGTGGAGCATTCAAGTATTTACACCTTGAAGTATTTAAAACTAATAATAAGTCAACTGTGCTTAAATAACAACTTTTTAGATTGCATTACAGATTTTCAATTGCAGTATCCAGCAGAGACATGAGAAAAATAGGGAAATAATAAATAGGTTTATACATAATTAGAAAAAGAAATAACTATTTAACATGACATGCCTGTCTGCAACATGCTTCACTAAGTTAAAAGGAGGAAGGAAGTGTTTCCTCTCCAGCTGTGTGTGGAGTCATCTTGAATAAGCGTAAATTGTATGTATACTGCCCCCACAATTTCCAGAAGAAAGTGTTATCGCCCACTGAAGGCTAAATCTAAATAAATATTAATTCTAAATAAATACATCTGGTAGCTACGGTACCTCCGGTGTCAAAGAAAAATGGCTACCGTTCTCATGATCTGTTGTTCAGATCAAATCCAGTCTGTGATCAACCCAGTGTTTATCTCATATGTTTTACTTGGGCGGCTCAGGTAGATTAGCGGCCGCCCAAGTATAATTCGACTTCTTAAAGGTTTCCTATTAGCGCCACAGTTTGACATCAGTTTGTGTTCTCTGTCAGTCACCATGTAACCATCACTTTCATTTGCTGAGACACAGACATGCACTGTCTTAAACATACAAGGATACAAGGATACAAGGAAGTTTATTTGTCATTATACAACAGGTTGAATAATGAAATTAAATTGTGGTTCCCTCTTGATTGATTAATTGATTGTATAGAAAATAAAATTATTAAACATGGAGGAGTGCAGATGGTGCATTTAGTAGTCTCACAGCCTGAGGGAAGAAGCTGCTCTGTAGTCTGGTGGTACGGCAGCGAATACTTCTGTATCTTTTGCCTGATGGCAGCAGGGTGAACAGGCTGTGGCTGGGGTGGCTGTTGTCTTTTAGGATCCTTTTGGCTCTGCGCAGGCACCTCACCTCCCCGATATCACTGATGCTTGGTAGATGGGTGCCAATGATGTTTTGGGCAGTTTTAATCACTCGTTGCAGAGTCTTCCTGTCCTGGGCCGTGCACATCCCATGCCAGTTTGTGATGTTTCCAGTCAGGATGCTTTCAATCGCTCCTTTGTAGAAGCTGACAAGAACTTGGCGTGGGAATTTTGCTTTCTTAAGTTTCCTTAAGAAATACAGCCGTTTCTGGGCTTTTTTAACCAGGGCAGAGATATGTGAAGTCCATGTTAGGTTCTCTGTTATGTTGATTCCCAGGAACTTAAAACTGCTCACTTGCTCCACCTCAGCTCCATTAATGTAGACAGGGTTGTGTGTCTTTGCCTCTTTTTTTCTAAAATCAACTATCAGCTCTTTGGTTTTGCTGACGTTGAGCAGTAGGTTGTTTTCTGTGCACCATTCTGCAAGATGGTTGATTTCCTCCCGATATGAGAACTCATCATTGTTGGAAATCCGGCCGATGATGGTGGTGTCATCCGCGAACTTCACAATAGAGTTCTCTCAAACATGTTATTAGTAGGGCTGGGTATCAAAATTCGGTATCTTGATGGCATCTTACGCCTCACTATTCACTACTACCTCACTTCTCAGGTGAGTTGCTGGTGAAAAAATCCGAGACGCGACTTGTGTTTTTTGGGCGAGTTTATAAAACACACTGCTGGCGAAAGAAAGTCAGCTTAGCAGATACACACAAGGAGAGAGACAGAAAGAGGAGGGCTGGGGCCAGCTGGTGTGTGTGCTATGAGAAGCTGAAAAGTGTAGGTGTGTGTTTGTGTGTGGGGGAGGGAGAACTGAAGGGAAAAGCAAGGTGAGCAGGTTAAAATAGTTTGAATAAAAGTAAAATAAGGTGGAGAATTAAGTAGAATTAAATATAGCAAATGATCTATAGGCTATTTTTTTTTTTTTTTTTTTTTTTTCAAATAATTGCACTTGACAGTAATCTCCCCACACCCCCTGTTGGACTTCATCTTGCATGAATCTGTGATTAAGATGATATTGTTGAAATTAATACTTTCAATGAGAAATCAAGGTTGTCCAAAGTTTACATTACTCACTTTTATTGTATTTGTCTCTGTATATTAGACAACTCCAGTGAAAATCAAGAATATATAAGGATAAAGCTAATAACTGTCCAGGATTGTCCACTTTCTTGATTGAGAAATATTTACCTTCTTCCTTCTCAAACTTGACCTATCAAAGGTTGAGAGTTCATGATTTATAGGTTATAGCAATGTAGTAGTAGTGGTAGTAATTTTGAACTGATGCCACAGTGGGAAATTCCTTTTTTCCCTGAAACACTGCTAGTGATAGAACACACAACACACTTAGCACTCAGAACACCACGCAAACTGCTGGAAAAACATAATTAACATACAGAAACATGCAGGAAATAACAGTCACTATTAATTTATTGTTCTGTCCAAGTTCTCATCACATAAATAATTGCCTTTGAAGTCTTTAATGCCCCTGATAGTTGTTCTCTTTGACAGACCTTGATATGAACCTTTTTGAAATGATCTTTTCAGACAGCAGGGGGCGATAGAGAATCACTTTTTGAAAACTGTCCTCCAATCACTGCAGATTCTTTCAGTGCACTTGAAGTGAACCTTGTGAATCGCCCCGAGGCTCCCGTGTTTTTCTGTGAATCAAGCCTCACAGAAAAGACAATTGGTTTGTTTTTGTGTATGTTACTCGGTTCATTCTGAGCCTAGCGTGCGATGCATTATTAATTAACTCTAAAGTGCATTTGCTCTATTTGAAAGCCAGTGTGCTACGCAGAGCACAGAGCTCATACAGAAAGAGATATTTTTCTTTCTTTTTTTGCAGTAAAATCTTCTGCAGCTCTCCCTCTGACAGAGTCTTCAAAGCCGAGCTGGTGAATGTATTTTCAACGTTTAGGGAGTTTAATTATTATGGCATTTTGCATGCAGAGGGTGAACGGCACATTTCTGAATGTCTGCTATTCTTGTGCAGTTCCACCAGGGGGCACTGTGTCTCCTGTTGAAGAAGCTTAAAATTGTGGGACAGTGTTATTTTTTCCTTTAAAAGCAGAAAAAAACTAAAGGTCATCATCTGCTGCATAACTCGTCTCTCTTTTTGACATACACACATAAACACACACACTCCCACTCGCTTGTTTCTCACCACAGTGTCCCATCATTTTCTTATAGTGGCTCACCCCTCAGGCAGTTAAGTCTTCAGTGAATCTGTAGTAATGGGCACCTCTGTGCAATAGGCAGCAATCTATAGCTTGTTGAAATCTGTCAGTCTGTAAGTTTGCAATGACAGTGCCATTTAGTGGTGGTGGTTTTGACTGCATGCAGAACATATAGAAAGGATGTGCCTTTCTGCTGTGGCAGTCCACTGCTGCAAAATCTAGCAGAGACAATTAGTGAGTGGATGAATGAAGAAATCCACACTTGCACACACATATTTGTTTACTTACAGGTAGGGTCGCTCGACTGTACTGAAAAATATGCAATAGAGATCAAATTGTTAGGTGTAAAGGCTTAAAACAATGTGTCTGTGTATCCTAATGTCTTATGTGTTTCATGTTTTGTTCGGTTTTTGACTATAGTCCCCCTAGTTGGGCAGACAGGCTAGCCAGCCCTAGCAATCTCAGCCTCCCGGTTGGCTAAAAAATAACTATGTAATATGTAATATGTAATGCTTTTGAGTTTGTAGATACTTATGAGCATGGAAAAGTATTGAAAAAATCTATGTAATGCATGGGAAATGTATATCGGTAAGTAGAGGTTGATGAACATGTGGAAGTTTTGCACGTAGAAAGGAATTCGCTTTTAATCAACCTCACTGCTAATATCACGTAATTCCTATCGTGAGAGGACGGTACTGGTGTTTTTGCTTTACATGCTCAATTTACTAATCTGCATGCACACTTTGCATTACTACCGACAGTTTCTCAAACTTTGTTTTAGATTTGAATATTAATCCAATTGACACAGTTTTTCAGACATTCAGGGGATAAATCTAACTTTAAATATTCTGCTGCTCAAGTTGACATCTGTGCCTAGGTGTGGGAGTCATAGATGGAGTTCATAACAGTCTTTTATTCAGACACTGTTCTGACAGATATTCACATTCTGTTGTGTAGGTTTCTCACACAACATAACAACAGACAGACAACAAACCTTGGTGTCTGTTTTGTGTATTTGAATTTTGTAAACTTCTAGGCTATGTCATGATGATGTGACATTGTTTTGTAAAGAAAAAAAAATCTGATTTGGGATTTTATTTCTTTAATTTTCAGCATTTTTTTTTTTTTAGTTTAACACTACATTTTTCAAAAAAGACCATTTTTATTGTGGACCCACTTAATTTCCCCTTGGACCCATTTAAAGGACCACCTGTGGGTCCCAGGGACTCACTACATTGAAAACCCTTCAACATCACTGCTAGTCTTTTTGTGATATCTTCCTTAGTGATTATCTTCGGGGTTTATTTTCCAATTCTAGTAGCCCCTAAATGCAATGTTGTTGAACAGCTGACTTTGATGTGCTGGATGTTGGAGCGCCACACTAGTATGTGAACACAATAGAGCATGTGTAGACTTTCAAATCAATATGGGGCATTATACTAAATTACTTTGGTGATAAAGTAGCTTTGACAAAAACAAGTTCAGGCAGGAAGTTGACTGTGATGCATTATCTATCTCAAGCAAGTTTTAAGTCTCCACAAGTGGATTTTCCTTCCTTTACTGAAATAAATGGAAACAAATGTCTGCCTGGAAGGTAGGAAAAACACTTTCAGAGATCTAAAAACATATGGTAGGCTATGCTTGGAATGTGAAGTAGTCATGTAAAATATAGGTGAATTGTTGCAAATGGGCTAAAGCATGCAAAAAAAAGTGATGAGGGTGTTAACATCAGTGCTATCGCTGCTCCACTCTCAGCTCAGTCTGTCTTTCTTCTGCTCTGCTCTGGTCCTGGAAACCTCAACTGCTTACCACCGGCCAAGAATTTTAAAAGAGGTGCTCAGGAAAAAAAGAAAGAGAAAAATCATGAAGATAAAGCTTGGGAAGAGGTTAAGAGAGGTAACCGCATATTTGGACACAGACTGAGAAGGAGGGAAAAGGAGCCAGGGGAGGGAGAGTGAAAGATAGAGACTTAGAGAGAACAAGGAAAAAGGGTGAAGCGAAGGTCATGGTCGTGGAATCGGAAGGAGATCTTGGCGGTTGAGGATCCATTCTTCTTCTCTGTGACCCTTGGAGGACTGTGGTTGAGAAGAACAGGGGTGCTGCGTCAGACCCCAGGCCCCGCTAGACCCTCCCAACCCTGGGGAAAAGGAGCAGGGCCGTGTGGATCCTGTGGAGTTTGGCTTGTGGGCCTGCTGACACGCTGGAGCTCCTGAGCCATGTTTACGATGGGATATTTTTGTTATTGCACTAATCTGCGTCATCCACAGCTTGACCCCGTGACTCTAGACAGGCACCCAGATTTAGCAGGCCTGTCCTCCCCTGATTCTGGCCCTGCATTTTTCACTGCCTTGTTTTAGAGCCACACTAATATCCAGTCTTCACTCCCTACTCTACTCCTTTTTTCCTCTCTCTCTTTTGTTCTGCCCCCCCTCCCGTCTAGCTTACCCTCTCACTCTTGAGTCCGTGTCTACAGAAGATTAAATTGTGTTTATCAGTTTGTCAGTGCTTTGTGTCCCTAAGACACAGACCTGACGTGATCAAACCATTTAGCTCACACATAACTAATTTCATGCTTCTTAAAAACAGGTCACCGTCTCAACCAACTGTCTTTTCGTACATGGTTGCGGCCCCTTTAAGTGTGGCCTGGACTAATGAACATTAACCTGACGCTGTGAGGAGCCCAAGGCCACAGGTTAACTCCCATGCATCTTTAATTAAAAGGGCAATAAAGCAGCTGCTGGTGTACTCAGTCTCAGCTGCAGGGCTTGGGACAGAGATGGCGGGGCCCATAGCCACCAGTGCGGAATTAACCTCAGTGTTGCAGCACGGCACACTGTTGTTAGATTGGACTGGGAATAATTCACCTCTTTTTCCATCCCTTTGTGTGAATGGGGCTGTGCACTGCTACAGTAGAGCACCAAGCCCTTGTGCAAGGCCTCTCGGGAGACAGGCGCTAGTCCACTGCAGGCCTCTGAAAGGCTTCTACCCAAATCAAACACTCATCACAGCATGATCAAAATACAGAGGAGGCAGATAAGAGAATAATGTGACATACAGTGTGAATTTATCAGCTGCACTGGGACTTAGAGTCAGGAAACTCTGGGAGGGAACTTTTAAATCTTTTTTGAAGGTTGCTTCTGAAATGTGAAAATGGGGGACTTCTCCTCTGGAATGATAATTGTTAGTTAATTTTCCACAAACAGTATAAGGCAAGAGATGTATATTTTGATTGTGGCTGTCTGCAGCACAGTGTCTGCTCTATCTCTCCATCCTGTGTCTGTTACACTGCCAGAGAAACAGCAGCACAAGTGTCCACTAATCTTTTGTACAAAGTCACCCTGCAGTCACTCATCTTTGTGTTTTATAGGTCAAAGTTCATGACTAGGATTTAGATTTGATATCAGCAAAAGGTATCTCTATAGATGCAACTAAATAACTTCTTAATTCTGTATCAGTGGTGCTGAAATCAATTTTTCAATTTCATTGCTCAAGCCATTATGGCTGTTTCTTTCCCCTCTTTCCCTGCAGCCTAGAGGAATGCATAAACATGTTGTAAGGTAATGGTTGGTATTTGCAAACCTTCTTCGAGACAAGTACAAAGGCACCAGCTCAGCAGCAACAGCCAATTTCATATATCCTGACCAAGTATTTGTTCCAGAAAGTTGCTCAAACTGCAGACAAACAAGCTGGTTTGCAGCAGTTAAAACTCTGCTAAACCACTGTAGAACTAGCAGCCTGTCAAAACATAAATCTCACACACCTGTTTTTCTTTGACAAATCCCCTTTTGTATTGGTGACAAAAGACTTGGTTCTCTTACATATTTGTTGGTTTCCCGGAACAAGCTGATCAAGCTGTTGCTTAATACATTTTTATATTATCCCAATGAGTTACCTTGTAAACTTGCTGCCAGACAACTGGATGGATAACAGTCTACCAAAAGCAAACAATGTCCTACCAACAGCAAGTAATATCCCCTATCTTTATCTTCCTGACAGGTTTCTAATACTAACTTTCTAGAAAATACAAGCATATCTCATAATGTCTGTTTCCTCCAGACAGGTTCATTCAGAATTTTTCTAACAGGCCTGATTGTCTACTGGACAAGTTAGTATTACAACTGCACAGCTGCTGTAGCAACCAAATAAAACCAGTTAATATATGCCACAATTTAGTCAGACAAGGGTCAGGGTGTACCCATAAACAGGTTTGTCCGAATGAGCTCCATGTATGTATGTTGGCCCACTGTGTGTATGTTAAAGTGGACACACACTCAATCTCCTGTCCCCTATCAGAGACCTGTGAGTTTGAGGGCTGTGTGCAGTATCTTAGCTGTTCCAAGCTCTGCTCTCTCCTGGATTGAGATCTCAATTGTTGTTCCTGGAAGATGTTGGAGCCATCCTCCCAGCTTGGGGGTCACAGCCCTGAATCTCCTGTCACCACTGGGACTGCTTTTGCCTTTACTTTGCATATCCTCTCCAGTTGCAGTCCCTGGTAGTTCTCCAGCTTCTCATATTCTCCCTTCCTGATCTTGCTGTCACTGGGAATTTCTACAGCTATCATCACTGCTGTTTTCTGTTGCTTGTCCATTACACAATTTCCTGTTGGTTGGCCAGTACCTTTTTATCTGTCTGGACCTGGACTCTCACAGGCTTTGCTCTGTCATCCTCAACCACCCTTTGTGCTGTTTCTCTTCTGGACATAAAAGAGTCAAGGCCAGATGTTCCTGTCTGTGATCCCCGCAAGCTGGTTGTGCCGCTCAGTGTATGCTGTTCCTGCTTGCAAGTGACACCCTGCTTTTTTGTGCTAGACCGCCTGTCGTTGACCTCTGCCTCTGCTGACCTGATGCAGAGATCCTGCTCTCGTCCAACTTTTTGCAACCACTGGTAGGGTTTCCCGAGGCCAGCCACTATCTGCTGGTGGCACGTGTCATGGAGGGACTTTCCATGGCACTTCCTCTACTTGCTCCTCATTCAGCTTCCCTATCTGCTGCTGTCTGAAATGGGCGTGTCAGATTTTGATAGTTGAGTATTTGTAGGGATCTTTTTTTTTTTTTTCTTTTCAGTTTGAAATGTCTCATGAATTAATAACGTATTTCCCATGGCAGTGTATGAAAATGTATGGACTGGATGACATAGGACTGCATGCTGTGGGCTATGTCCCTGATATATTTGACAAATGTAACAATGGATTAGAATATAAAATATAACCAAAATCAGCTGGGGCTATCCATCTGTGAAGTGACTCTGTCACTGCACTCACCAACTCTGTCACTTTGACAGATTATCCATCTTTCATTTCTACGTGCCTATTTAGGAAAATGCATGTTGATAGTAGATAAATCATGGATTTTGCAGATGCTGGTCTTGCTGCACAAAGTAGTGACATGTTTAGGTTTGTGCAGCACAAGTAGCATGTCCACCATGGTCTGCCAGTTGTCATCAGTTGTTATCAGTTAGCTCCAACATTCTGGCCTCCATTGATTTGGTCACATTCCTATCAGGTAGCAGGTATGGCCCACCACTGCATGTGCATGCTCTCAAACAGCCATATATGGGATTCAGCAGGTCTGGCAACATGGGACTAGTTTGTGTTGTGATTTTGCTGTCACTATCTGTTTCGGTGAATTAGTAGTTACATTGCTGCTGAGGGCTCCCATCAGGCAACAAATACTTGCGGCCTTATACCCGCCATTAATATGAAACTGGATTATGCGGGTGAAACAAAGCATAGACTCACACAACAAAGCATTTGCTGAAACAGTATTACTGGCATTATATTGAGAACATGGCGGCATTGTGTTTCGCAAGCCCCGTGCATCATTAGTGAGATGTTCAGCTGTGTTTTGTGCGGTCTGTTATTCTTTTAAACTTTGGGTTTACAGGAGGGAGATTTTCAGTTTATATTTGTCAGAGTAATGAGAAGTAATGGTTGTCATGCATGACTCAGTTGTTCTTGTAACATGCTTTGGATCTTAGCTTTGGTCTCTGCAGCCCTGCCGCCACTTTTTCTGATGTACAGTCTTAGCAATGGATTTTGGTGGAATCCACCATTGCATGTGAGGAGTAACTTGGTCTTGATATCAGCAGCTTCTGTGTCCACTCTTGTCCAGCTCACCATACCAGCTGGGTACCTGATGACCATTAGGGCAACTTGGTTCTTGTTCTTTCCATTTCCACTTAAGGACTTGTTCAATGGAGGCACTTGGACTCTGTTTTCTTTCTTACCTCCATATTGTGGGACCCATGTGAATCCCCAGGTACTTCTAGCTGTCTTGTATCATTTTACCAGCAACTGGCTTGTAAAATATGTACTTGTGAAAAAAAAAAAAAAAAAAAAAAAAAAAAAAAAAAATATATATATATATATATATATATAGCAAATCAATCAATCTGTAGCCCATTTGTTCTGTGTTTGCCCAATCTTGGCACCAATTAATGTGCTTGACCGTCTTTGAGGGGGCATCCCTTTTTGTGAGGCCCTTCTTCTGTTTTGTTATTTACTTTTTTCAGTTCGGCATTGTCAAATCCAGAATGCAAGGTCATATATCACTTTTATTTTCAAATTTGGCTTGCACATGCCAGAGGCAGTGCTGTAATGCATTACACGGTCACATAACAGCCTTTATGCAAAAGGATTGAATAAGATATACTGAAAGCATACTACTACTAAAATAAATGAATAAATAAAGGCATTTTGTTAGAATGTGTTTTTGACCAGCCTCTTTTTACAGCACTTTATGTGGTCAAGGCTTCCTATTACTAATGTTAATATGATGACCAAGTAAGTAGAGGCAAATAAAGGAAGAGCTTCAAACCAGTGCTGAAATGCAGGTTTCAAAACCATGAAACAATGACACTTACAATAATACAATATCTAAAATTCCAGACCATATTTAGTCTTGTATAACAACATTGATATACTTTCTGTATGTTGCCCAGCCCAAGTTGCCATGTATGACCCCTGTCAGTCAATGGTGCCTGACGTCTGTGTGTCACTGTACCTCTCTGCATTCATGCCTAACGAAGGAGCAGATCTCTACCACCATGGACATCTCTCACCTGGATAGCATTCTGTCACTACCAGGAAAACTGATGGCATTTGCTCAGAGTCACAAGTGCTGGTTACCTGTGTGATATGAATAAATGATTCAGAAGACAGTGGAGCCTCGGATTGATTCCCCAGAGGAGTTTACAGATATTCACTAAAGAAATTGCAGAGAGGGGAATAATGGTATGCAAATAAGTAGCCTCCTCCTGCTGGCAAGAAAAGAAAAACCCGAATGTGAGGATGAAACATGAAAAATTGTCTCACAAGCAAGATAAATAAGAGATTGAGGTTCACAATAGAGGATGTAATTTAATGTGTGTTTGGCATATAGTGAGCAGGCAGGAAAAGCTGAGGGGGGAGGAGGAGAGGTTCTAGGTCTCTGTCTTTCTCTTTTCTCAGTGGAGCCTCCTCCCTCCTGTCCTCAAACCAGTTTCCATCAATGCCTCCGCCAGTCCCTAGAGTCACAAAAATCATTTCAGATATTCCTGTGCGTAAGAGAAGTTCTTCACGTGTGAGCTCATTCACGACCCTAAAAATAGACAGTCCTAACAAAAAAGAGCCAATTGACGCAAGAGGTTGTATCTGTGGCTATTTTTGACGATCCTGGTTATTTTTTCTAGCTTGTCTTTTCCCCACTGACAATATTTGTGCAAATTCCAGACCAGTTTTACTATAAACCAACACAGCATGATAGACCAAATGTTATGCAGAAAAATGGGCCCGCTATCCAGCCAATCTGTTATTGTCTCTACTGTATTTTTACAAGTAGGAAGGACTAGACTTTGGGGGCTTTGCAGACAGATCAAATCTTTATCCTTCTGAGACAGTAGTTAATCCAGGCAACAAAAGTCAGTTGCACTTTGCATGAGGAAAATACTAGAAACACCATTGTTTTCTGCACATTACACTCCATCAGACCCACCTTGTCTAAAGTACGGTCTCTAGCCCTGACATGATCTGCAAAGAGAGTTGTGACTTGTTTCTAGCAATCGCTGCTGATTCTCTAGCCTGATGTATATGTTCCCGGCTCTCAGGAATGTCAGCTATGTGATGAGTGTCTCTCAATTGAGATTAGATAATTTTTGAGATATTTGGCCTTTATCTGGATTGGAATTCCTTTTTCTTACTATATGTTGCAAGGGAGGGATAGATCACATTGTAAATAGAAATTGCACAGAGCCCTTGCATGCATTACTAAGAATGCTCACATTGGTTGTTAGTGAAATGATAAGCCCCTGTATCATTTGGTGTCAAAGTGAGAGAGAGAGGGGTCAGGATGGTAGCATGTCTTTGAGGCCAAACTTGAGAGACTGGTACCAGACCAAACAAATTAATGCAGTTGCTTGTAAATGCATAAACTGGCATGTTCTTTTTTTTAAATTGAATTATAATCTGTGAATTCAATTGTATTCTACAACAACTATTGTGATGGAGGCCCATTCAGCCCATTCAGCTGGGATTGACACTTGACGGATATAAGGCCGCAAGTATGAGTCGTCTGATGGGAGCCTTCAGCACATTAGTGATCCACTTCCATCATCGTAATGCACCCGCTAATTTCCTGAAAGTGTCAGTGACAGCAAAATACACCAGAGCACGAAACTAGTCCCATGATGCCTGACCTGTTGAAGTGCACATGTGGCTGTTTGAGCACATGCCACAGTAGGCCGTATCTGCTACCCTGCATGATAGGAATGTGACCAAATTAACAGAGGACACTAATTTTACTTCTGAAGTGGGGCTCATTACAGGTATTTAGCCTGTGTAACACCAAAATGACAGCAGTGTAACAGGGACAAGCTATAGTGGAGAACACAAAAATAGTCTGTTTGATTTATGTATTCAGTGTACGTTTTTTTTATAGCATGGCTTATGCTTTTCCGTCTGTGTTCTCTGTGCAGGTGCTGGCCAGGAGGAAAGAAGGCACTGGCAAGGTGAAGGTCCTCCTACACTGGACACCTGAAGACATGTGAGTAATGCTTGAGTAAAGCTATTACAAATTGCAGCACACAGGGGATTTGCGCTTCAAGGGTTGGGATGGGGGTGCTGTTTGTTGCATTTTGGCATAATTCCTTATGCATTTCTGGGTGTTCCAGGGCTGTGACAAAGTAAAAGAAGGTAATAACCGATATTCACAGCAGACATTATTTATCACAAGCTGGTCACTCTCTATCATCTGTTGATAGCTTGCAGTATTCAAAGTCTAGTAAAAACATGTTTGTTTTGCATGCCGGATCGTTCTGACCACACCTGGCTCCAAGATCCAGGTGGCATATTTGTCTCCAGAACATAAAATGCACCAGTTCGACTACATCTCATTACAATTACAATTGTGTTTAAATTTTAACTAAAAAGTGCACCATTTAAGCTTCACTGTCAGAGCAGCACAAAGTGCACTCAATATGCATATGAATAACAAAATTTACAAAAAGGAAAAATGGCATGCTCCCCTCTCAATTTGCTGACACTTCTTATGCACTGCAGTTTCAGCCGCATTACCTTGATGAAAAACTGTGTTCAAAACATTTGTGTGTAATAACCATCACAGCAATGATAAGGTGTGTGGAGTTTGTCCAATCATTTAGCCATGTCCTCCAAAATATCCATCCAACCCACACCTGTTACCTAAAAAACATAGATGTGAAGTTAATGCTCCTGTTAGTGCCCTTGACCAAGACACTGGCTTAGAACGGGTTTTAGTCCTTGAACGCTGCACTGCGGCTGCCCTGCTGATAATAGCTGGGATGGGTTAAAGGCAGGGGATCAATAAAGGACAACTTAACTACATCTCAGTCAGGGAGATTCTTCCACAATCAGTATCTCGTACAGAGGTTTTATTTATGGCTAGCTTAGTTTTGGCTGGCTTCCTCATCTCATACCAGTGCTTTTTTATCTCCATTAAATCTAGCTTCTGGTGCCCAATTCATTTAATTTGTTATGTTGTCACCGAGTGTCTTTCTGCTCACTGGCATAACATCTCTTCAACAGAGTGCTCTGCTTTCTGCACTGCAATACTTCTAGCGTTAACTGGGGCGATATTTACTCTTCACTTGTCCATCTTTAAGTTGCATCTCATGGGGTAAATTGCAGGAATTGGGTTGTTGTGAACATTGTTCGGCCCTTCCATTTGCACTGTCTTAACTCTAATTGTGTCTGTGCTTGTGCTCATTTGTGTGCCCTACTTCAGTAAACACCTCACCCAGATGGAACCAGTTGTACTTGGAATTGCTTTTGCACTGCACCGTGAATCGTGGCAATAGATAGTCTATTCCTGCGTAACCTTTTAGTGACGTAAAAACTTGGTTTCTCATACAGAATTTTCCTTTTCACACAACACGTGTGCATAGACATTTGCTTATCAGCAGTGTATTGTATGTGTGTCTGTCTTTTATGGTTTTATAATTCTCCTCTCTATCACCTCCAACTTTCTTTTGTGACACATTCTCGCTATAAATCTCCCCAGTGTTCCTCCTTTGGCTGAGCTAATATTAATGGTGGATTGTTCCCAGTTGCAAGTAGAAGCCCGGCCCTTATTAAAGCCATGCCACTGCCTAGCTCCTCTGCTTGAAATGGGGCTCTCCTTAAAGGGAGTAAGGAGCATTCAGCTAGTGGGCTGGGCTGGTGTTGCGGTTTGCCATGTCGAGCGTCTGGCACTTGTTTGACACCATCTGCTTGGCTTGGTCTAGCTCAGGTAAGAATTGGATCATTGAAGTTTCTATAAAACAATGGACCAGGATTCAAAATTTGTTACAAGCCTGTTTTTGTGGCTCTTCACAAAATTTCTCATTGAGTCCCAATTTAAATAATAATCAAATTTCAGATCCCCTAGAGAAACGTTGTGCAAGTTATGGACAAATTGCATTGTAAATCTAGTAGTGTTCGTTACCTCCCTGTTCACAGCTTAGCCTCGCTGAACTCAGCCCAGTGTAGGTGAACCCTGGCACCACTGAGCCCCAGCTCGTTTAAGCCGTTGGGCAGTAGGGCAGCCGGAACTGGCTTTGTGCTAATGAGATGGGTCTCTCTCACACAGCGAGCTTCAGAAGATAGTGTGATTCTCAGCAGGGCTTTGGCCAAGGGGAAGCTCCCACCACACTTCAACACTCCCACACTCCCATTAAAGGGATTGCCTGCACCCTCTCTGAAGATGATCAGAGAGCAGAAAGAGAGAGAGAATGAGAGTGGAGAAAGAGGCTGAGGGGAAAGAAGGGCAGAAAAAAAGAGGAAAGAGGCATGATCAAGGAGGGAAGGAAGGAGGTGGAAGAGAAAAGGAGGGAGGCAGGGGACATGGAGAAAGGGGGAGCAAAGACAGCACCGAGTGAAAGAGTGGGGATGATGCAACATGAAGAAGATTCCAGCTGACAGCTTCCGATGAACATACTGCAGCCAACCCCCACCCCCGCCCCCCTCGTCTTCCGCTGCTTCATCCCTCCATCCCACCTCTCCTTCTCCTCTTTCTCCCCCTCTGCTACACCTCTGCAATTTCCTCCTCACCCCACACGTGGGAGCTGAATCGTGTGCACAGAGAAAGAGAACTAGAGATGAAGTGCAGTGACCAGGAAAAAACTCCTCAGATTAATCCCAATCAGAGAGACCGAGGTGGAGATGGATAGAGAGACTCGATGAGAGACGGGGCAGAATGGATGAGGGGAAAGAATGGAGCAGACGCAGAATGGTAGGGGAGTGAGAGACCGGAATGGGAACAAAATGGTTGGGAAAGAGGGTAGGAGACAGAGAAATGTGAGGAAGAGACAGAGTGGAACCACAGAGAGTGAATGATAGAGAATGGGAGAGAAAGATTGAAAATGAGAGAACAGTCCTTTTTGAACTCGGTGCATTCAGGAGAAATCAGCGATAACACTGACTCATACATTTGCCTGGCAGCTAGCAAGTGCTTTGGTCATTAATAAACACTGCCAATCTATAAATGGGTGGGGAAAGAGAAGTGCCTGCTGATGGGTTTAAGTGTGAGGGTGGCTGTGTTATCCCCTGATAACTGATCAGTTCAGATCAGGCGGTTAAAGAGTGCATGTCGTCTGCATGTGTGAACATCTAATGGTCCGATTTTTGTGTGAGATCCTCATGTTTCTTCTCTTTTTGCAAGTGCGTATGCATGTTTAGAGTGTGTGACAATGAATTTGTTTTGGCAGGCCAAGTTAATTTTTTAATGTTTGACTCCACCGCGTCCGTTGTCTGAGAGGCAATCCAGTGGTCATTTAATCTGAGCTGCTGCATAGTTCCATCAAGGTTCGCATTAAGTGTCTGGACTGTGTGTGTGTGTGTGTGTGTGTGTGTTTCTCAGTCACTGACTCTGATTATCAGTGTGAATGTGGGAAACCATGTTTATTAATGCTGGAGCAACCCATTCACATTCTGAACATGAACATGAACCCAGCAGCAGCCCATTAAGAATTGGGGTGGGAGCTATTCCTGGATGAGAACCTCTTACATTCTGAGTAGAGCTAGGACACTTATGTAGTGTGTATTATTTTTGTCAAGTTAGTTAAATGACTACTTTTCAATAAGACAAAAATGAATTAAGATTAGCCTTTCTTTTGTAATAATTTCATAAAATTACCATATGTAAAATGATCACTGGCTCTGTGCTGCTTTGCGCTCCAAATATTGAACCATTCTTTTCATTTCCACCACATATAGATTGGAAAAGTTCATTTTCAGCTGGAGTAAGACAATAATTTTCAAGTGGGAATGAAGTGGGTGTGTATTATTGTTCAAGGAAGATGGAGATGCCTACCTGGTTAAAAATAGTGGTTAAAAATGTTTTTGCAACACTTAGGCTAACAGAGGTTCACTTACACTTGTCTACACGCGCACAAAAACATAACAGAATAAACCATTTAGAGTTTATTATTCTCAATCTGAACCCTATCAGGCTTCAATTGTAGGCTAATTATTCCAACAAGTATTGACGTGTCGGGCTCTGTAATGCAGTTGATAGCACAGAGCCGCCTTCCTCTTCCCGCCATCGATGATACAGTGGTTTCACTCCAAAAAACGGTGGAAATGCAGGCAAGTTCTTTCCAAAAATCTTGAACCGAACCAGAGCATTTTTTTTGGTGGAGAAGGCATAATTCTACTACACTGTACTGGGTCTCCTGCAAACTCAAGCAAATAGTGTTACCATTCCACGGTGTGTACCCCAATCAAAAATAAATGTCAGCGCTGTATCTAGCTTCCAGGTTTTGGATGTGCTGACGCTCTCTTTTTGATAACTTTTATTACATATATTTTTTTAGTTCAGCATTCCTCTTCAAATATTTCTTTAAAAAGTCTTTAAATGTCTTAAATTCAGCTTTAGAACTCTTAGGGATTAAAATTTATGCCTTAAATGTTAATTTATAAGGTCTTATTTATACAAACATTTTGTCTAATTTGTCCATTCATTTCTTTTTGTCAAAATGAATCAATTTCTCTTACACCAAAGTCTCTCT
Organism: Myripristis murdjan; assembly: GCF_902150065.1. Classification (NCBI taxonomy): domain Eukaryota; kingdom Metazoa; phylum Chordata; class Actinopteri; order Holocentriformes; family Holocentridae; genus Myripristis; species Myripristis murdjan. Next base: position 16,290,720 of record NC_043985.1, on the reverse strand, counting down.
CTTACATTAACCTGTTGGGAAAATGTTTAACTTAAATGATTAACACAACTCACTTTATACTCACCTGTCATACATACCTGTAAAATCTGCTCCCCATTATTCATTCATTCATCTTCTAAACCGCTTATCCTCACTAGGGTCGCGGGGGGGTGCTGGAGCCTATCCCAGCGCACATAGGGCGAAGGCAGTGAAACACCCTGGACAGGTCGCCAGTCCATCGCAGGGCGCTCCCCATTATATAGAAAAAAATAATGCTTACTTTAACTTACCTGCAATAATATGGAAATAGGGGAAAAAAAAAGATTTGTCCAAAAATCAGCCTTCAAAAAAAATATTTTATAAAAGTCTTAACTCTTGTAGATGCCTTGTTTATCCTTTGACATAGTTTCATTTTTTTTTTTTTTAATGTTCTTTACACATCTTAAAGTAAATTCAAGCAGGAACAAAGGCACATATGGGCTTGCACTGCTGAAAGGCAGCTGGCAGTACACCTAGCGCTTTGCTCTGTGCTGTAGCCTAGTTGCATGAAGATAAAATCTTATCTGATAGCAAGGTTATTTTGCAGATCATGGACAAAATGGGCAAATACAATGACAGGATACACATTGTCACACCGTGTCAAATGCAAGCTCTCCGGAGTGGATATTTCACTTTTGTTTATATGATATGACCCATAGTCTGCTTCCAATTGCATGGAAATAAGTAGACACAGGAGAGGGAAGCAAACAACAATGCAGCGAATAGATGGATGCAGCCCACATTAAAAATTCAAATTACAAAAATACCAAAGAACTGGAGTCAGTGGACACCTGTAGCAACTACTGGGTTGTTTAAGCATGCTAAAATTATAAGCACAGCGTGGAGAAAGTGCAGAAAATTAAGGAGATTATGAGGTGAATATTGGACTTTGGACCCACAATGCTGCCGCTTGTCTTAAAAACAATTGGATTATACTGCTCCATTTTTTTGCCTCTTTTGAAACTCTTGGAATAAACTTGGAATAATATGCACTTCACAGTTAACTTCCTGTGTGTTTATATTTACATGCAGACCAGACAGGCAGAAACCAGTGTTTTAACTGACATGAGAGTGAGAAGGTAATGCCAAAATTTTTGGGCATTTTCAGGGTGAGCTGTTCGGTTAATTCCACCCCACCCAGCAGCAGCTCTCTTCACCTGCCCCTTTTATTGAGTTTTTATTGAGGATGCTGTACGTTGGGCAGGTACCAGCTCCACTGCTGCCTGCCCTCTCCTGCTTTGCAAAACGATATAGTTTATAGGAACTTTGGACTTCTCCTGTGCTCATTTTTGCTGAGGCCCAAATAAATACAGTAAGTATGTTTTATATACAGTATGCTATTCTGTGATGAACCTATTGCTCCTGCCACCACTGGGAGCTTTAAGGCCCTGAGCCAGCCATCAATCCAGGCTGGAAGACCGGGCTCCACTCTGGCAAGCACCCCCAGTAGCTTTCCCCACAGAGGCCTCACTCACAATATACATTTCTGCCTCATAAAGAAGCCAGCCAAATAACAGTCTCCTGTGGAAAATAAAATAAATCCATTTGTCTTTATTTGGCTTGGTGTGACTGAGTGGAGTTTGGGTGGAGATGTGGATGATGGTTAGCCCATTTTGTGTGCTGCTTTCTTGGTTGATTTGGTCTTTGAAAAAATGAGAAGGTGTGTGTGTGCGTGCGTGCGTGCGTGCGTGCGTGCATGTGCGTGTAGGTGAGTGGGTGTACGTGAACGCAACGTGTATCTGTGTTTGTATGACATGCAAAACCCCAGGGTAGCTGTAGTTCTATACGACCCCCATCCATCAACTGATCAGCAACTGATCAGCACCACAGCACACTCTGATGGGTTTTCGCTTCCTTATGCATACACACACACACACACACACACACACACGTTTACTGCATGTTTAATGCTCACCAGGTCCTCCTCTGTGATTTGAGGTTTGCCTTGTACAAGAACACTAATTCAAAACTAACCCAAACTTAAATGGTGCTTTGAAGGGGACTGTTTCTTGTCTTCCCACTGCCTCTCATTCTCAACCCCCCTTTCGTTTTTTCCCATCATTAAAGGGCACAGAGACACTGCAAGTGCACAATATAGAATGAAACAGTTTTAGAAAGAACTACAGTTAGAGCTTTCGCCGTCATTTATGCAACAATTCGGAGCCGTATTCTGCTGTCCTTAAACTCTACCTAATCTCTCCACATCTCAAACATCAGCACAACACAAAGTAGCCCTCTTTATTGGTTAAAACGGCAGTCAACCCGTCATTTCTTAACAGACATTAGCCAGTCTCTTGCCATCATATCCCCTATACTGTATGAGTCCTCCTCCACAAGCACAGGCATTCACTTCATTTTTAAGTTTTACTATTTCCATTTTACTTTTTTCTGCTCTCTACAACTCATATTCTTTTCCCTCTTTCCATCCAACAGGAAACTTATTGAGAAAACAACCTTTTTTTTCTCTGTGTGTGCATGTGTTTTTACTGTGGCAACACATAAATGTGTGTTTTGTAATTTTATTACTGCACACTATAATGTCTTTATTTTGTTTAATAAATGAAAAGAGCATGGGAAGCATAAATGTATGTGTACACATGCATATTGTCGTTAGCCTGCTCTATGGCTGTGTGTGTGCGAATGTGTGTTTACTAGCACAAAATACACACACACACAAGTCCCAGCAGTGAACCTGATTCTACAGTAATGTACAAATCAGATTATTCATCGTCTGTGTGTTAGCCTGATGACTTCCAGATGGATTGGATTTAGCGCATCAGGACATTTGCAATTTAGGTAAATTTCAAGTACACTACTGTGATTATCTAAACTTTTCTATTCGTTGAATGAACTGAACCCTGCCCATCTGGCACTTACTGTACAAGCCATGAAAGTATTTGCATCTACCGTTAACCCAGGTCTGGCCCAAATTGTTGAATTATTAACTTTATCAAGCTACTTTGTCTTTCTGTCATTCAGTTTTTTTTTTCTTTCCTCTCTCCTTGTCCCATTGTTCCCTCCTCTCTCCCTCTGTCTGTCTTTCTCTTTCTTACCTCTCTATCTCTTTTGTCCTCCTTTGTTCTGCACACACATACACCGCTGAATGTAGAGCGAGTGAAATGCTACCTGCACACCGTCCCGCTGAATGGGCTGACTAGGCGTGTGAGTGAGTGATTTGGCTGGCTGCCTGCCTGCTTGCCTGCCTGCCTGCCGCCTTTGTGTGTGTGTGTGTGTGTGTGTGTGTGTGTGTGTGTGTGTCTATCTCTGGGGGCTCCTGTGATGACGCACATGGTGACGGGGGGAATGCTGGGGGTGGAGATGGAGGGGGGCGGCAGGAGGGAGGGGGGTGCAGTCGATTTCGCTAAGCTCTTTGTTTCTCCTCTCTGCACCTCGGCTAGCCACGCCAGCTCTCGCACACTCCCTTTTGTTGCAGGGAGATCACGCCACTGCCGGTACAGTAAGGTGCGACCGTGCAGTACAGTACATCATGTGTGTGCGTGTCCGTGTGCGTGTGTGTGTGTCTGTCTGATGCCAAAGACATCATCTCCCCACCTTTCTTCTCATTTTACACCCTTCAAAGTGGTGAAAGCCTGCGAGAGTATTGTGATTTGAAGGTGCAGTGTAGCTGTGCTTCAAGTTTCATATCCAGTCATTTGGGATGCAGAAGTGTGAACACTGCACAACACATATACACACTCGCAAACACCAATGTCCCTCTTTAATCTCTGAATGCCCACAAGTGAGCGTTACCCAAACAGGGAGATAAAAAGGTTACCTTGATATTTGTCTACATTGGAGGACAGTACACTTTGTCCTCTCTGTGTCAGCGTGTGTGCATGTCTGCATGTTCACGTGCATGTGTGTCAAGTCCCAGTGCTGTGGTGAAGGCCATGTTACTTATGGAAATGTACTCAGTGTTCAGAAGAAGGTGTTAACATGTGCTCTGGACTCAATGGGGCTCTTTGTCCATCTCTCTCACCTCCCCTGCACTCACTCTTCCTCTTCCTCCTCCTCCTCCATCCTCCCCTTTCTCTCCCTCTCTCTCGTGAGATCCCATAACCTGACCACATGTCTTCTGTCTTTCTGTATGTGTGTGTGTGTGTGTGTGTGTGTGTGTGTGTGTGTACTTGTGTGTTTGTCCTGACCTGCAGACTGCCCGACGTGTGGGTGAACGAAACAGAGCGGTCTCAGCTGAAGACTAAAGTGGTGCACTTATCCCAACTACCGCAGGATACAGCCATGCTTCTAGACCCCAACATCTACAGGTGAGTGTGCATGTGACAGAGGCAGTGGCGTCTTTGTGCACACAGATACACACGCGCAGACGTACACACGACTGAAAGTTCAGTTAGTGTCAGTCCAACACATGCTGCCTGTGTTTAAATATGAAATAGTCTTTAAATAGGATCGATGCAGTGAAGTATTATGGTGCCACACAAAAGTGCACAAAAGCTCTTGCCTCTAAGTCCTACACCTCATGTGTGCATTCATTTGTGTAGTGGTGTTACCCACCTGTGTGTGTGTATGTGTGTATGCATGCACCCGTAGTGCTATTCTGAACACTTTCTTCCACCAGGTGGCGGCAGCCCCTGACTTCAGCAACCAGACTGGAAAGGATGAGCTCTGAAATTAGTTTGTGTGTGTGTGTGTGTGTGCGTGTGTGTGTGTGTGTGTGTGTGTGTGTGTGTGTGTGTGTGTGTGTGTGTGTGTGTGTGTGTGTGTGTGTGTGTGTGTGTGTGTGTGTGTGTGTGTGTGTGTGTGTGTGTGTGTGTGTGTGTGTGTGTGTGTGTGTGTGTGAGGAGGCAGAAATGTCCACAGCACCTGATCAGGGATTTCAGCTTAGCGCAGTCAAGTTTGCTCCCCTGATTGGTCAGAAACAGGGAAGTACTTTTGCCCTGTCGTCTAAGGGAACATTTCATGAAGACACTAAGACATTCATGATTCATTCAGGTCGCCTCTCACTTTTGTGAGCTTTTCAGCTGATGGGCATGAGACCAAAATATATGCGTTTGCTGAGGTGACACAATCAGCATCACATCATTCTTTTGGAAATGATCACAACTAGGGCTGTGCCATATAGTTCATGATAATACCAGAATAAATATGTACATAAAAAAGGGAAAAGCCAGGTGAGCAGAGTAAATGGAGTAAAACACTTACAGTTAAAATGGTGAAATAAGAAATAGGCTAGATATAGGCTAATGTATTTGCTCGATGAACAGTATCATCCTATGTGAGACACTATTCGTTGTCCTTTTTTCTATCATCTTGAATATATATTGATACGATTCTAAGTCTGTATCACCAGCCCTTAATTACAACAGCAGTACATATCCAAAACAACAGGGAAAACCCTTGCAAAAACCTCTGCAACTGCAGCTCCACAGCATACATCCTCTCTGTCTTCATATGGACACATTCCTGCACACATTAGGTATGATATGATTTGATTCCTGTTCAGTTCTCCAAGTCTCACCACTCCCATTACCAGTGAAAGGCAATGGGAAAATAGGGTTAGCTTTATGGCATGCCATAAAAGGCTGAAAATGAATCCTGAAAGAGGAACAATGTGCCTAAAATAACAAAGTGGTCATCATTCTGGAGATATATGGCACACAAGTGTGCTGATCAGCACACAGGCTGGCTGATTTTAATTGGACCTGAAGGCTCAGTAACTGTAAGGGCTGCTGCTGCTGGACTCTAGTTTCATCGTTGAATATAACCGTCAGCACTCAGCCAATTTATGTCAAGGTTATCCTAATGTATGAAATCCCCAAACAAATGAGGTGGCTGATGCTTATGGTGGAAGGTATAGCAAGGTGTTCAGACTGATGTGGAGCTGCAGAGAGAGGGACTGAGCTAGAAGTAGCCCAGGATTGTGATATGCACAGTGTTTCCCTGCCCACTTACTTTTTTAGGTTTTCTGTCTTTGTCACATGCTCAGCCATACTGGACTGAAATCAACACAAACATGTAATCACAGTCAAACATGCACACATCTAGCTAACACTCACCCTACAACATTTTTGCTTATTAGCTTCACAAGCGATCTCTCGTTTGTCTTCCCAGAGCACTTCCCCAGAAGCGGCTGAAGCGAAGGTAAGCCAGTGCAGAGGTCTGCATGCGGGTTTGGGAAGGGAAGCGCAGGGTGAGCTGGCACCTCACTTCTGTGTTAACACCAGCTTGAGAAGCCACTGCATTTCAAAAGGTCCAATAATTTTCTATTACAGACAAATTGGCTGATGTAGGTTGTGGTTGCCCCATTTCCATGTTTGTTGTCAAAGAATTGTTGCCGACAGCTAAACCGTCCAACAGCAGCCAACCGTGTACTGCAGTCATTTAGCTACACTGTTACAGAGATCAGCTAGCTCACATTGCACACTGCTCATAGGATCGCATGGCGACAAGGTTGCCAGTGTTTGGAATGTGGAGAAAATGTAATCCTTGAGTAGCTCACAGCCTACAACTAGAATTTAATTCAGCAAGTGGAATGTGTGCAGTCTAAAACTGACCCGGTTATCTGATGCTGACATGGGAGTCTCACACAATATTGCATTTACACACTAGATACTGGACAAGAAGTAACAGGACCTCACATACTGTATTAATGCAGACAAGATATGTTGTGACAACAAAACTAGCATTAACTAGCATGGAGAGACAAATTCTAGCTGGAATTGCACAAATGTTAATATGGGATACTCACATTTAAATGATTAATTTTTATTAAAAAAAAACAAAAAAAACAATCTGGATTAATTCAAAGGCAATTCAGTCCCTAGTGCTTGAATATGTGTCTCAGGAATCTGAATCTGAATTAAGAAAAAATATGTTTCCATATGGAAAACCAAATTTGAAATGATAGAGAGTGAAGAGTTAATTTTGAGCAGAGCAAACAGATATATGCATTAACATACAGTATTTTCCTTCAGTAGTCTCTATCCATGGTATATTTTTACAGCAGAGGAATTATAGCAAGGTTGGCTGCACTGGCATAGTTGGCAGCAGCATTAGCATAATCACAGATACACAAACCATAACTAGGTTGCTAAATAGCAAAAGATGCATAATTAATCAGTGTGTTGAGCACAACAGGCTTGATAGAGACCATCAGTGGCTTTTTTATGTAGCCATGTGCAGATGAGCAAAGTCGAGTCACTTTTTCAGCCCTGTGTGTGTGTGTGTGTGTGTGTATGTGTGTGTGTGTGTGTGTGTGTGTGTGTGTGTGCATGCATGTGTGTCTAGCCCCCTCTAGTCTTTTGTCTTGACAGTGAGCTCAGCAGGTTGGCCTCATGTTTATTGCACCAGATACCGTAACATTTCCGTATTCTTTTTGTTATAATGTAGGTCCAACAGAGCTAGTGCACTGATAATACAGTAAAGATCAGCGCCTCAGCAGTAAAAGCCCCCGCTGCTGTCTCCTCTGTGGCGACACATCATTGTAGCTGATTACTCTGTTGCCCGCAGTTAGATGATCCTCATGTACCATAAAGACAGTTAATTGAGAAGCAGGCCATTTTGAATCCATGACCCTTGGCATTCCACAGTTTCACTCAAGTAAAAGGTCATATCTGGACTTTGTTCATTATTCCGTTAATTGACCCTAGCAGCTCAGTGCAGTAAAGGCACTGTAATACATAGTGTAATGTGTCTGCAAAGCAAGTCAGCTCAGTGTCTGTGCACTCAGGATAAAACCCATTCCTCACACTGTAATCTCTCTCATGTCACACTGAGACCGACTCTCCCTCTCTCTTTTTCTCCCCTGTCTTTGTGCTCAGCCTGTAAGGAGTCAGCTGTGGACTTGGTACTTAAAGGGAAATCCTTGTTCATAGGAGGTTTATCTGTACGGGATGGAACACTCTTCTTCTGTCTCTGCTGAAAGAGAGGAGTGAAGTGGAGAAAAAAAAAAAGGACAAGACTCGGTTATGCCGCCGTTCTCCACTTTCCCCCTCTCCATCTTGTATATTTGAAACTGCTTTTGTCATCAAGTGTGGTGTTGAATTGGATCAACCATTTACAAAGGGTTTGTTCCCTGACAAACCCGAGTGAGCGTTTTATAACAAGCAGCAAACTGAAAATAGTCTTAATCCTCAAAAGGTGTACATAAACAATTTTGTGTGATCTTGTCAAAAACACATCATATTTTATAAATGTTTTGTGTAAATATTTATGCAGATTTGTAACTTATTTTTATACCATAAAATCCAAGTGTACTGTGGATTTTTGTGAAGTTTTTGACCAGAACCGCATTTACTGTGATAATCTATGTGAACTGTCACTTTTAGGGGAATTAGGAATTTCTAGCTGTCATAACGGTGTTTTAAATGAATGAAGTGTTATCAGGTTGTCCTATTTATACTTACTGAATGCATTGCTGTCCACAATGTCTTTGACAATGATGACATCTGAGGTGTGCCAATCGCGTCAGACCTGTATAAGATGGCAGTGTGTATTGTTACTGGAGCAATAACACTACCATCCATGTGAATTGTCAAAATGTGTTAATTGTTTTGCTGCCTTCTTGGCCAGGACACTCCTGAAAAAGGGATTTTTAATCTCAGCGAGGCCTTCCTGGTTAGGTACAGGTTAAATAAAAATATTGAAATAACAAACAATTAAGCGTGCTCCTATGTAACTCTTCATCTTCCTCAGCGCATATCTGGAAAAGGTCCAGCAGAGCATGAGTGACATTTCAAGCCCACACACTTTTACCTTTGACCTCTGACTAAAGCAGTGTTAACCACAGCCATTTAAACCTCCACACCCAACCTCTGGACACGCAAATGAACAAGAACTGTGTATTATCATTGTTGTAATGATAGATTTACAGTACCTCTGTCTGAGCACTCAAGAATTCATGTTGTTCAAATAATTTGTGTTTTCTACTGTATATTGTCTATGTTGGAAGTGGAATGCTGACTTTGTAATAAACCGAGGAGGAAAAACAACAGACACTGTGATGCATACGGGTCATCCGTGCAGATGAGGATGCAAGATGTTATTACCTTGCTTGAAAATGCCTTCATTGTGGTGTGAATTTGAGTTCCCTTTGACGGCGCTGGAGGGGGTTGGCTGGGTTAGCTGGCGTCCATTAACAGAACAGCTTTGGGAGCGTGCTGTGGAGGAGCTAATGACTGGGCCAGCAGGGCAGAAGCCCCGCCGTCCTCAGCTGTTAGCGAATACGCCTGCAGAGAAAACTGGGTTCAGTGAGAGGTCTTCTGCAACACTGCTCTCCTGCTCTTCACTATCTCATGCACACACACACACACACACACACACACACACACACACACACACACACATGCATACACACACAAAAGTCATGGGGATTTAAGACTGTAGTGCAGTGTTTTATTTAACGAGGCCTGCAGGTGTCGCTCCGTTTTCGGTCAAAGCTTATTTACAGACTTCTCCTTTCAGGATCAGTCTGTTTTTGACAGCGCATGTCAAATGTTTAATTTTATCTGGCGCAGGTGTGTTGATCTGGCCTTGAATCCAACTAACCGGTTTCTTTTCTGTCCTCTTTTTTTATATATTGCTCAAAAGTTCCCCAGCAATCCATCAGTGCCCATTCAAAACAGACATTTATTTCATTTTTTTATTAACATTTTTTTTATTTGCCATAACCCTGACTGGTTCATGGTAATAAATAATGTTAGGGATGGCTTTATAGCATTTTCATATGATGTTCCACAGAGAAACATCAAGAATCATTGCCATTGCTCTGAACATTCGTCCACACGCATTTCTGTAATGTCTACATCTCTCTTGGCTCCCCGTACCTCCAGCATGTCTCGCGAGTATTTTGCTTTTTTTATTTGCAGGATGTTTTAAGTGAAACCAAGGACATTTTTGCCAAGGCCTGTCGGAGCCATCAGTTCCACGGTGACATCGGTTGGAGCAAAGGACAGAAATGGACAAAAGGATTGGCAGATGATTGAGAAAGCGGCCAGTCGTTCTCACAGAAACCTTAACCCTGGCTGTGTAAGAAAACCCTCAAGTGACGTCTGTTCATTCACCCACTAAAATGAAGTGAGGTGTTCTTCCTTCATCCCCTCCTCCTCCGAATACCCACTACTTCACCATTCCCGTAAGCCCGATTTTATACTGGAAAAGCCCAGATCAAAGATGTTTCCTTTTGGAGCAATCAGTCCCTGCTGATATTATTCATGTACTCATGTCATATTGTTTTCATATAGTAACAGGACATCCTCGGTAATGAATCACAGTCAGATCTCTTGTGACATGTGAGCCTCATTAAGCTGGTCCATTTCTCATGTCTGACAGTGCGTCTGTTTGTAGGGCTCGTCCATTGATTCTGTGGTCCAACTGCTCCAACTTGGATCTCTTCCACCGCCTGCAGCTCTGCTTACACTCGGTTTCAGAATCCACCGTCTGAGTTTCTCATTGGGCACACAGTCTTTCCTTTGCTTTGGCTACGTTCGCCACCAGCTAAATGAAGAATGGAGGCATCGCATCAAGAACAAAAGCGATGAGCTGCTGCTCTAAATCCTGGTCTGGAATTGTGTTATCCCACATTGCATTGCCTATTTTTGATAAGAAAATGCTAGGAAATGAATAAGAGATGCTGGCGGTAAACCTGAACAATCTAGGAGTCTTGTTTTATAGGCTGTATTAATGATTGTGGCATGCTAAAGGCCAAACAGTACTTAGAAGAGTACTGTTCAAGTAATACGCTCTGAGACAAAAACATATAAAATGCATTAACGCTCAGATTTTCAGCTCTGTTACACATACAGTCAAGACACGCATCAACGTCCTGTTCATAGTTTAGGGTAAAATATTTTACACTGACCCAGACGGTCCTATAGTACTCCTGAGTATGGCAAACACATTACTTTCACGAGGCTTCACACCTCATCAACAACATCTGGCTTTGGAAATAGTGAATGTAAAAATGACAAAATCAAAGAAATCATATTACACAAACATGGTGGTTTCACATGCACCAGAGTGTGACAAGAGCCCATATAAGGGTTTTATGGGGGAATCTGGAGCAAGTGTATGCGTGGTGCATGCGTGTGAAGAGGAGACAGGAGTATATGAGTTTCAAGACAATGTGTAAACAGCTTAACTCAAGCCACTTTCCCTCCTCCTTTGTAGATGCCATTTTCACTGGGTTTACGTCCCGCTGCTGGTCCTTAATGGTCTTTTTATTGAGCAGCCTCTCCATCTCAATCAGTCGTATTTTTCTTTGAAGTCCCTTTGAGATGCTGCAAATGCGTGTTGTGACAGTACTGTCTGTCCATAGCTTCATCTCCTTGTATTATTCATTCTTATGGATTATTCATTTGTTTAAGCATTTGGCACAAACATATTTTGACAGCTTTGGGCCCCTCCATCACTGCAGGCTCCGGAAGAATGATCAATAATCTGTCTTTAAGTGCTCCCGACTCTTGACCCCTCCTGTCAACACAAGGACCTCGTCCTGGCTAAACATCTGCTAGCTACTGAGCCTGGAGAAGTCAGTCATCCTCACTTGTTTGGAACCAAGCAAGCCAGTCATGAGGCTGTAGTGCAGCGTTGACTTCCTTTGGTGTAATGCAGATTTTGTGGGTGACTGGAATTCTGTCATAAAAGAGACACCTGCCAAAACATTGAAAAGCCTGTGCTGTAGTGGTTCACAATGTGGACATCAAATTACAAGTGGGCGATATAAACAAAATCAAATGTCAAAATTCACAATAACTGTATTGAATACCTCAATGTTAATGTGACAGTGTTGTAGGAATGACTGCCAGTGCTTTGATTATATATTTACACACAAGCTTTGTGATAATATGGACACCATGACAAAAACAGGTAGGTAAATAACAGAACAGCGAAGAGTCTAATAGGTTCGGCATATTGCATCCCTTCACTGCAATGCAGACTTTGAAATCAGGAAAACAATTATGCCATATCACTATATTATAATACCCAAAATCCCAGACAATATGTAATGTCTATGTATTGGCAGCATTAAACTTGACACCAAAGCCACTTGAAGAGGTGCGCAATTTAAACATTAGCAGACATAAATATAAAGACAACTTAAGCTTGTGTTTGTTTAACCTATAGTTGGCTTCTAGAGTCATATCACAATATGTCAGTATAATACTGACATATTGCCCTTCATCAAATGCTTCTAGCATTACATTCATGTAATATTTACCATGCCATTCAGCATCTGTCCAGACCTCAGAGAATCACATGATTGGTCCCTCAGCACACTGGGTCTTTAAACTGTAGTCTAAGTTATGCAGACGTCACAATGGGACCCTCTGGAGCAAGGAGTCAATGCATAGAGGTTATGTAAGTCATCATTACAGTTGGCCTGGGAGGGATGAGAAAGCCTGCATGAATGAGACAATGTCAAGCTCTTTGTGAGACTTTGTGCTTTGTGCTCACCCAAGACCCCTGCTTGCTGTTTTGACATTAGCACTCTTCTACGAATGCTGCCACAGTAGTGGAGGGCCCTTTGGCCATGTAAGCGGACGCAGCACCCCAACCCCTCACCCCCCTTCTCTCATAAGGCTGTGGAGCTGAACAACAGCAAGAGCTTTTATTTATAGATGGTAGTATTTCATCAGATCCTCAGTGTGTGTCATCAACGGTGCAGGAGAAGGAGTAACAATAGGGAGTGGAGGAGAAACGCATTTCTCGTGACATTGTGTCAGCCATTTCAGCAAAGAATAAACTTCTGTTTTCAAAGTGGATATAATTTAATAGTTTTAATAGCTGCAGCACATCTCTTTTTCAGCGTAAGGGAGACAAGAAGCTTCTAGTGGGATTCCACGGCATTGGCTACTGTCGATCTTCAGTCGGGCATAGGGCAAATGACTATCAACACAAAAGCAAATCGACTTCTTGGTCTTTTTTTTTTCTCAAGTCTTATTCATTCATCCATTTGTTCTTTTTTTTTAATTACTTATTTTCAGAACACTTGGAAGTTTAAAAACTGTGATGAAAATGTCAGCCTACAGGCACTATTGCTTAAATCCAAATGAGGTTGAACTGAACATACATGGCGTTACTCCTCACTGAATCCCTGATTCCTGGTCAGCGTGAGTATACTTACTTCCAGAGGTGGAGCACTTCCAGTAACTTGTCTCAGTTTTGACACGACACCCTCACCACGGCAGGTTGATGGGCTGAGGGTCAAGGGCACAAGATCAAATGACAGTGATTGCAGCAAGCCACGTCGTAATGATGGACGCCTCAGAAGATGGATAGGGCTCTTTTCTGTGTTCTAATCCCTGGCCCGGGGGCAAGGCACATTAGCCATGCCCAGCGTCAGAGTGCCTCGCACCACATGTGCAGTGGAATAAGTCAAAACTGGTATCTCAATCGTTCACATGTTGTGCTGAACTACATTTCCCATAGGTCAAAGGTGACAGTTTGCCACAAGGGAATAATGTCACGCTTCTCCTTGGCATGGAACGCGATTCCCTCTTGTCAAATTCCTTGAGATCATCCTTAACCTAAGACAGAATGGCTGTGAATTAGGAAATGTGACGTGAGAGAGATGGACTGATGGTGATCAAGATAATGTCATATGAAATTACTTACAGGGAAGTATAGTTAATGTTGACAGTATCGTGTATCTTGGACTCATTGGCATCATCTCATGTCATTGGCATCTCCCTAACATCTCTGCTGTGAATAGCCGCAATTAGTGTCAGCATGGTAATTGAGGCCTGCTGGTTGTGTTGAGGTTCTTCCTTTAACTGAGTGGGACCCCTTTGCTCTAATGATTAAATACATTTGTCTTTGAAATCTGATTGGCTCGCTGCCTCTCCTCTTGCGGCCTCCCATTTTCCAGGCTTCAGTGATTTGTCACAATTGCTGCCCAGCTTTCTGTGTGGTCTCTCCATATATCTCTCGCAATCCTTCCCTCTGTTCCTCGTTTCATTATCTATTTATGATAGTTTTTTTTGACAGCCACAGCTTTATTCCTCTTTTGCCTCCTCACATTAGGCATCATCTGAGAGCAAAAAGAAAGTCCATCAATCCCATATGGATTAGACTGACCTGCCAACTGGGAATAGATTGTAACGAGTATGATTTACTGAGTCAGTGAATTACTCATGAGCCTGTTTCCCTGGGTACACTGTGGCGTGCAAACGTCACATGTATTGGCCAATAAACAAAGCATATGATATGCTGGAAAGATCCTTTGTTGTGCAGTGTTATGGGTCTCAGATCGTGCATGAAGGTGATATACTGTCGATTTATTGAGATGGCTCATTTGGTTGGTTGTATAACTGACAACTTTACCTTTTTAAATGCACTGCAGCCATAGTGACAAAAGCGACAATTATCACTTCTTGTTTATGAGGACACAACGTAGTGCAAGTGCATCTAGTGTAAAATAGATCGTTGAGCTTCGCTTGTCAGATCTGTCTGACTCGTGAGTTGGTGTTAAGCTGCCTGCTTAGGTCAAGTTACTTAATGCACTGGTGTATGACCAGTCTCTCTCTCTCACACACACACACATACACACACACAAGGAGTGGGCATGTCACGCTAACTCTGGCATGGATGCTACTTCTTTCATCTAAGGGCCAGCCCTCCTCTGTCTCTCTGAATGAACAGGCTCTCCAACTCCAGCAACATTGCCTGATATGGAAATACTTAGTGACTGTAAAAATGTTTGTGCATGTGAGTGTGTGTCTGTATTCATGCACGTGCATGTGTGTGTTTGTGTGTTTTTAAACAATCAAACTAGTCTAGTCATCTCTGCGGCACTTAAGCCGTAGTGGAAGGATCAGGCCGCTGACAATGTAAGAGCAGGTCTGTTGCCAAGTACTCCATCGCTTTCCAAGGACGGCTACAAGCGCTTTTTACTTGTCAGAATGAGTGGTGTTTGTACAGAGGTAATGGCTAATCCAACCATCAGCCTATGTTCCTTCTCAATAGCAGAGACCACTTGACAGCAGAATGCTCCAGATAGCATCTTGAGGCTCAGCTCTTCTTATATTAAGATGTTCCCCAGAAGATAACACCAGGATATATCAAGTCGATGACAACACTGTAAATTCAAAACACTATTTTACAATGCTTTTAGCTGACATGTTGCTGATACAAGTAAAACACAGAGTTTTTAATGGACTGTCTGGACTCTTAAATGTTGTTTTCTTTCTTTCTTTGTTTTTTTTTCTTCCTAAATCAATGTTTTCCAGGACTATACATTGTCTCTCTCACTTGCTATTGGTTACATTTGCCTCGTAAATTCCAGTTGGGGAAACAAAAGTTTGGCATGAGAGCAGAAAACTGGAGTCATGTGTGAATGCCAAAGCTGGATAATGTTGGCTTGCTTGTCCACTTCCTGTTGAACAGAGAGACTACTAAAGACCAACAAAGACTGTTTGGCCATTGGCCTCAGAAGTTGTGTCGTCATTTGTCTCTGGTTTGTTAGCATTTTCAAGACCTTCCACATCCAAAAATAGATCATGGAAGGGAGAAAATAATAATTCACCCCATTTGGATGTCTGTTAGTGACAGAGAAAGTTTCTTGCAAATTTTTTTTAGAGCCTAAACACAATTAATGTAGTCTGAAAAAGTAAATTGCTAAAGGCTGCGTGGTTATTCATATGATGTTCTGTCACTCACAACCAGAGTTGTAGTGATTCTCCTCCTCTTAGTACTTTGAAAGATAAAAGATTGGCCGAAGAAATGGACATGGCAGCTTGCCAACCAGATATGGCTCATCAGCAAGCTAGAATAATTTGTATTTGTAAATTTAGTCGGCAAAGCTGATCACAGAGCCGCCAGCTATGCATTTTGTGTGCTGCCATGTTAGCCAAATAATAATTTCAGTTGGAAAACAGCAGCAGAATTCAGTGGATCCAGACCCATTCAAAAGAGAAGCATGAAGATAAAATGGTGTGACAACCCTATGCATTTTCCCCATAGGAAAAAAAAAATGTATTGGATCCAGAATTCCATATTTGGGGAACATTGTATCTGACTTGTGAGGCCTGTTGTGGTTTGTTCTGTGCACTTTTCATCCAAGCAGCAGCCAATCAGTCTATCAAAGATGAATTTGTGTTGTAGCTGGAGACGACACGTGGCGGGGGCCTGCGCAGCCTCCAGCCTCTCAGGGCTCCTCTGGCCTGTATATAATTAATGAGTGGAGTGAATAAGAGATGAGTTTGTGACTGTCAGCCAGCCTGATGGGGACCGACAGGGCTCACGTTTGGCTCTCCTCATCTGGCTGATGATGACAGTGATGGCGATGATGATGCTAGTGCCTTCCTCTGCTCCGTCCCGGACTCTGCCCTGTTCCGTGCATCATTACTGTCGTCACTGCTAACTCATCTGGATGGCAACGCAAAGACAGAGGGAGGTGCTGGGAAAGGAGAGTCGAGGAGCAGAGGCAGAGAAAGTGGAGAGTAGAGTGGAAGATAGAGTATGGAGAAAAATGCTTAACAAAAGATCAAAATGTGGATTCAGTTGCAAAACAGTTGAGTCAGTACAGACAGGATGTCATGTAATATGAATTGATGACAACATGCAGTATGTAGCACTACTTTAGCCTGGTGCTATACACACAAGATACTTTTAGTAGTAGGTTGGCACACAAGCCTTTTCTCACCCACTCAGAACAGAATCTTTTATCATAACCATCCCTCTTTATAATATCCTCTCACGTCTACCTCGAAACAAGCAGGACGATAACGACAGATTGGTTGAGAAATGTAGGGGACTCAGGTGTTTGAAGGTAGGCTGTCCCTCGTGAATACTTCCATCACGGTGAGGTCAAGTGAGGTCACCAGGCTTTGGTTCGCCCTAAGCCTTTAAATCCCACGGTCTGATGGGATAGTTATTACAGTGGGAGATGAGCTCTCCCTGCCTGTATAGGTCATTGTTTTTCCACTACACCGCAGGGGTCAGGACCTTTACTGTGCCTCTACGCTCTGCTGATCTCTGTCGGAGAACTGATGTGAATCTACACGGGTTAGGAGCAGGGAGAGGGAAAATGTCAATACATACTTGTCAAATAGGAGCCACCGTCTGGATATGAGATGGCAGGGCTGTCTTTAAAGATGCGGTAGAGAATGTGGCAGTGGATGGCGGTGAAAAGCTGAAAACATCTGAAAGTAATAATTGGTAGAACAGCATGGATTTGATATGGAATACATCTTTAGAGTTGGACAGTAAGATAATGGGTGCTGGCTTCACAACGCCCAAGGACGAGCCGGACCTATTTCTGAGCTTGTTTTCACAGGAGATGGAGCCACTGAGGCCAGTCAAGAAGACTGCTGTATCGGCAGTAAACTGTTAAAAATATTACGTTGTGAGTCGAGGCTTATAATAATGGTGTATTCGTAGCACGTCAATCTAAAATTTCCCAGAGACAGCCTCAATGGCTGTTTGTTTTCATATTTAAAATATCTATTTTCACTCTTACGTGCCACTGCTGTGGAGTGTGAGATGGATTTATTCAGATATTAATGAGCGCTTAGACTGCAGGTTTAAGTGGTTATTTTCCTTTAATTCCGCGCTGTTGAAAATATATCCAGCAGAATAATAAAGAAACGATTGTGAGGCAAATGCTAGTGGCGGCATTGGAGATGTTAGGACAGGAGTGTACTGCCCTGGTATGAATACATTACAGGGGTCTTCCATGAATCATTTTCAATCTGTATCCCCTTTTTAATAACCACTCTCCCATCCTGAGACAACAATTTACATATCAATGTGTTCTTTCAGAAGGGGATTACCAACAGAAATTGGACTTGTTACAGATTTGATGGAAAGAACCACTCTACAAATGGCTTATAAAGGAATGCATTTTCTCCTGGCCTGACATGAATGCTGATGCTAAGTTCTGGTTGTAGTGTCCAGAGATACAGTAACTCAGCTGCATGCAGCCTCGCTACAGGCCAGTTTCAGCACATTGCCGTAATGGATAGACTTGGCTAGGAGAGGGGAATGACTGTTGCTGTTAATATTTAGAGAGTTAAGTATGATCAGGTTTGAGCTGTGATGAGTGTAGTTTTGAGATATTTAGAGTGCTCGCATTCTGCATTCCAAAACAAATACCAAAACCATTTTTTATTTGCAAAAAAACTGTTTGTAGAGCTTCATAATCCAAAACCCTCATTTTGACCAAATTGCCAGATGGACTCTTACAAATCCAAGGTCACGATTCCTTGTATCAGTGCCAGATGGGCTGTCTGTCTCGAACCAGAACAATGTTGCGGGGGATGACGTGGTGCCTGAACCCCTCATGCTGTAATCCACTTTCAACAAAAGACAATAACAATATTAAAAAAAGCAACATAGCAATGCAATGGGATGAGTTTGCATGTACTAAACAGTACAGCTCTCCAAATGAGGACTTTATTTCTACAGTGCTCTCTGTGCTAGCCATGCTAACTGTAGGTAATGTGAAATACCTGATCTTTCACCTGGTGTAACTGGATTCAGGCTCCACATATTCACAAACATGTGTCCGTGAACAAAATCCTACGGTTTGAGTATGCTGTCCTGTCACTTACTCTGACCTCTGACCTCCCTGTGCAAGAGGGCATGTAAAAACAGCATTGCCTTACATGAATGAGTGAGCTATCTCACATTATTAGGCATCTGAATCACCTCTTATCCTGCACAAAGTTTGATTTTGAGATGACACTTTTCTGCAAGGGTACATATGTCCTTTTGGAAGTAAAGAACTTTTTGTTGTTGTTGTTGTTGTTTTAACTCAAGTTAGACAGTGGTGCTCATGTGAATCACCCACAATGGAACACGCACACAATTACAGTGTGTGTGTTCCATCTTTTGAAAGCGAAATAGTCAGACATGGGGTATGAGAATCCAATGGTTTAGTGAATGGCTGCGGTGGTGCCATGGAGAAAGACAGTCTGCCCTTTACACAACCGCTGGGACTGGGTGACTGACATTTCTGCTAATGCCATCACATGAGCCGTGCCATTTCAGTGAAGGCATGGACGGATGCCACCCTGTGCTCACACCACTGTGACCACACAGGAAACTCCATGTCTCTCTGTGTTTTCAAGTGAAAGCCTGTGGAGGTAAATTCTTATAGCCATCTATGGAAGTGCGCTGCCTCTTTAACGTCATATGTTGAATTCTTCAAATGATCAATGACCGCAGATGACAGCGTGGAGAAAACGCAGGCGAGTATATGCTATGACACTGTGTGGCCGAACCAAACATCGCATGGCGAGCCATTTATATATTACAGTTTTACAGCTTCAAATGAATGTCAGACATGCCAAGTTGCGTGTCTGAATGTCATTTACAGCGAACATATTGCAATGCGTTGACCTCAGAGAAATCCTGTTTGTTCACTATATACTATATGGCCCACTTTTACTCAGCCCCGTTTGTAATCTGAGGGGAGCAGGAGCTTGCAGAGCTCAAGGTCTTTCTCTCTGCTCTCTGATACACTGCACTCTCCCTCCTCTTTTCTCTGTCTTTTGGGGGAAGGTGTTAGTTGGATATGAAGCAGGCAGTGTAGTGAGAGGGGAGCGTGAGCATGGAGTTTCAGCTGAGTCCAGCGTTTTCCTCTCCGCTCCCTGATGGCTCCCAGATGTTTTTTTAAAGCAGCCGCTCACTCGGCTGGCTGGAGCGTTTACTTCCCTCGCTCTCTCTCTCTCTCTCTCTCACTCACGCCCCCCCCATTGTCTGTCTTTCTGATTTTCTCCCTCTTCAGGGATCACGCCCTTCACAAAAGTGCTAGGTTCACCTTGTCTGATCGTAATCACCCCCAGTCAAATAAACACATTTGTCCTCCACACTTGCTCTCTTTATTTCTCTTTTGCTTCTCCCTTTCTCTCTCCCCTGTCTTTCCTCTCTCTCTCTTTATTCCTCCATCGCCTCATCATTCATCACTCTGGTCTCATGCAGGGGAAACAATGTCCTGTCTCTCCTGTGTCGTGCTGTTGTGTCTACCCTAACCTTAACCCAACCACGGAACCAGCCCCCTTCATCACACGTCGCACACCAAATTCTGATCCAAATGCATTGTCCATGCAGAATTCATGTGACTGTCATGCACTCCAGCAGTAGCAAGATTTCAACCGCCTCCTTTTATTCACTCGACCTGTGAGTGCTGTGAAAACCCCTCCTTTCTCCTTCTTGTGTGTTTATGTGGGAGATAATGGAGAAAACGTGAAAAGGCAAGAAAGAGAGAGAGAAATTGACAAAGCAAGGCTGAGAAAGACTGTGAATGATTGTATTTCAGAATGACATATTTAGTATCTAAGAAATTTAAAATAAAGTTTTGTGGGTTTGATCAAAGATTGGCCATGCAATATACATTTGTAAAGATGGACACACGGTGGGGCAATGGTTGAGGGGGCTGACCCTTTAACATACACTGTTTTAAGTAACATTATACAAAGTAAGTAGACTGGGCCATTACTAATAAATAAGTTGCTAAATTAAAAAATGTTTAAGTTTAGATAGGAAGATTCAAGTTCAATTTTCACAATGATAGAACTTTTACTTCATATATCTCTACACTGCTCAGTAAACAACAGACATGCTTTGTAGAAAATGATTTTGTCAAGTGCTCTAAAGTGTGAAGTGTCTTTCTGAGTTTGCCTCTTGTTGCCCAAGAAGCTGTGGCATCAGCAGTGTGGGGAGAAACAAAATTAATGACATAACGTCAGAACGAAGATGCACAGAAATATGTAATCGTTCACATGTAGCATGAGGCACACACTGGCAGATGGCTCTTAGAGAGTATGATTGCTGAAGGAGTTCTTCCTCGGTAAATACAGGCTTCATATTGGTGCTCACAGAGGGACAGTAAAGTTGACTGTAAACACCACCTGTTTGGATGACGTGTGACACATTGCAACTTGAGATATGCGGGGGGAACTAAGGGCAGCAACTTCTGCATGAGTAAACACAGACTCGTGCTAATGACCAGTGCAACACCCTGATTCTACCACTGTTGGAGTGTATATTAAGGAGTATGTATGGGCTTGAGTGTGTCTCCTTGCATGTGTGTGTGTGTGTGTTCAAATGAACATACACAATCACAGGTTCCTCTGCTGCAGCCCAGCACACACAACCCTCACCCACCGGTCATTTCTCCATCTAACTTCTGTTTCGGATCTTCTTTTCGGTCGTCTTCTATTTACACTTAGCCCGCTCTCTCTGGTACCCCCGAAAATTGTGCCGTCCCCATTGTAATGAAGAGCATGTGTGTGGTTGTGTTGATACTGGAATTTGAGTAATGTGAAGAAGAGAAATCCATAGGGAGGAATTCTGCTTTTCAAAAGAGACTGCCGTGAATGTAATTATCGCACAACAATGCCTATAATTAGCATGAGTACAAGCTGCTGCATGTCAGCACAATGACGAACCCCTGCTCCAGATTCTATGAATCACATTGCTTTTCCTTCATGTAAAAACATTCATTATCATATGATGAACTGAGATTGGACCTTCCCCTCTGCCTGCACCCATCTCTGTGTATTCCTCTCTCAGCACACAGGCCTCCCCCTCTCCTTTTTCTTCCTCCCTCTCTTTTGCCTATCTATACCTCAGCTCAGAATGTTTACCCTGCTCTTCTCCCTGCCGTCTCCTCTTCCTCCCACCTCTCACTCATTCTCTCTCTCTGATTACCACTTAGAGAGCCCTCTCTATGCTATCTCCCCCCCTGCCGCCTCCCCCATCCCTCCTTATTCTTATTAAAAACTCTCTCAGCTAGCACACTTCGGAGAAGCCCTGGCCCAGGTCCCACTTGCCTCCGCTAAATGGTCAAAGGCATCCTCCAGGCGCTTATGCTCCACTCCATCCTCCCTGCTTCTCTGCTTTCTCTCCCTCCCTCCTTCCCTCCCTCCCTCCCGCTCTCTCTCCCTGGCTTGGCATGCAGGGAGTGACGCACGGCCCTGCTGTCAGGGAGAGATAGCAGATCTGACTCTGGCTGTGACGTCACTAGGTTATCTCCATGCTGTCCTCCTGCACAGCTCAGCACAGCTCTGCGCTGCTAATGCTGCGCGCACACACACACACACACACACACCAGCAGTATTGTATGTGATTCCACTATGCACAAACACACACCACTGTGTGTGCCAAGGGCATGTGCGTATATTACATATACACCCACAGGGCAATTTTTACACATCGAAAATCCCTAACCAGTTATCAGAGCACATACCTATGCACTCATGCATACCACTCACTCTCACTGAGAATCACTTTAACAGCCACAACTAATTTTTAACCTGCAGTGTTATTCCACTAAAGGTAGCTGTAGCAGTATGTTTTTTTTTTCTTTTAATGTTTTAATGTTCTTTAATGTTTTAATTAGATATTTCGACTGCCTAACCTACCTTTAAAAGCATGAAATGGAAATAAAACTAACAGAGAGAAGCAATTTAATATTTAATATTAATAATGTCCAAACCTGTTTACCTGTTTATTAACTGCTCAGATCTGAAAACTACTATATATACAAAATAAACATGACTCAAATATGAATCCTCAGCATGTTTGCGACACATTAGTGCTCTGAGGTAAGTTCATGTAAATTGGCATGTAAAGCCATGCAGCAAGGACATGTAATGAAAAGGCGTCCAAGTTCTCTTGCCATTATTTGGGCTGGATTGGAACCATTAAGCTGCTCCATCTCATCCTACAGTGAGACCAAGAGGTGAGGTGCACTGCCGTGTGTTTTCACAGGTAGGCAGTGAAGTCAGACTGTCCTTGATGGATGGACAGTGAGGCACCAACCCCTGGACAGCTGTTTCATCAAGACTCTGAGCCAGGAATTAGGTTCACTGTGTATCAGATGTCTAAAGACGCAAACCATCTTAAGCTTGTTCTATGGCATTTCATTCATACTGGTTCTTTCTTTCTTTAATGCCATTTTAAATTCTCTCAGAACAAAACAAAAACTATCAATGGTCATGATCATACAGATCATACAAAGGTGGTAGTGGGTCAAAATCTGTTTATTCAAACTACACTCACTTTGGATTCG
Source organism: Myripristis murdjan (assembly GCF_902150065.1). Lineage (NCBI taxonomy): Eukaryota > Metazoa > Chordata > Actinopteri > Holocentriformes > Holocentridae > Myripristis > Myripristis murdjan. The sequence continues at coordinate 16,267,727 of NC_043985.1, read as the reverse complement.
ACCCCTTTTATTCAGATTATTTCCAGTTTCAAACACTCCTAACACGGCATGCAATTTTTTTTCTTTTGTTCATTGTTAATGTGACTGCGCGTATCCCAGAGGTGCTGTTGAAAGTACACTAGCTCCATAGAGATCTGCATGGAAAGCGGAAGGTTCTTTTTTTTTTTTTTTTTAAACTTTTCAATGCCTGATTTCACATTTGCAGTCTGTCTTAGCATAAACCCCTGCAGAATCCCAAACTGATTGGAACCTTTACCCACAACACAGAAAAGAGAGTGCCTCTCTCAATATTCCTTTGAAGTGGAAAATCAGGCGATGGTGAAGTTCACTGGGTTTGGGTGGGATTCACATGAATAGAATTGGACGGCCCGCTTTTTTTCCATTTCATTAAATTCAGATCAAGAACATGACGCCAACTCTTAGATGTGTCGCAGCATTTGGCATCGCCCGTGATGGCAGAGACAGCTGTATCCAGCAGCCCTCCACCTCAAGCACAGATCTGGAAAACTTGACCACCCCCAACATGCCCTACTGTTCCCTCAGAAAAGGACCAATGGCAGAACGATCTTAATTTCATTCTGTTATTCTCACGTACCATACCGCTATCCTTGGGATGCATCATCATCATGGCTTAACATTTTGAAGAGTCTGGCACTTGGCCAAATGAATCCATAGCCCTGCCAGAAGTAGGACAGCCAGACACAGGCAGATGTTTGCAGCAGTGTCTGGGTGTGGCCAGGGACAATATCAGAGGACAATAGGAACTGCAGGGCAGGCCTCCCCAAGGTAATGAAGCTGGCATGAGAGTCGAGCTGTTGAGAGCTGGGATGGATGAAGCCGCAGTGTTTTCCTCTGTGCTCGCCAGCTTACATCAGCCAGCCATGATGCAACATGGCAGAGGGGAAGAGGCTCGCTGCAGATATCACATTGTTGCAAGACACTTTGAACATGAACTTTGCGTGAGATTATGATGTGACATTTGCAGCTTGTCACGAACAGTCAGATCAGGTTTTTTTGTTTTTAAGCCGGAGCGTGGAGCTGATGATGCTCTGAACATTTGATCACCCCCTGCTACTCCTCCCGTGTCCCTTAGCTCCCTCATAGCTGGTGGAAACTGAGCTTTCTGAGTGGGTGGTAGTGGGGGAGTAGAGGCACACTTGTGGGCAATAAAGAAATCCCGAAACCAGAGAGATTTGGCATGAGTAAGGAATTTTACCCTTCATGTTTGTCAGGTGTCTCATGTGACAGAAGTGGTATCTGTGGGACGCCCTGGCGTGGCTCCTCTTCTCCAGCTGCAGCCCCTGCATTTTTTATACTTACCCTATAGCAATCATATCAGAGCACTGACCTGCCAGCCTTCTTAAATCCCTTCCTCAGTCAACATACACCGCTCTGGCCTGGCCATACAAGTCTAATAGTGGACATTCAGATACAAACACAACTACCAAATTCTCAAAAGACTCATCTTGTTAGCCAGCCTTTCCATAAACTGGCCCAAGTGTGAACTGTGAATTTGTTTTTATGAACTGTTTCTGTTTTGTGGGCTTGCTGAGCATGTGCTTGTAGTCATGCCATATTCTTACATAATTTTCGGGATGAGTGAAATAGTTTTTCAAAGATTCAGATGCAGCAGATGCGAATGTGGTCTAGTTCTTACTCCAAATCTGCCACAGCCATTAGTGTTTCTGTTCTGGATGTTCTGTTTTCAAGCACACTTCTCCAACACACAGCCTCATGTCACCAGACATTCCTGATTCACTGGAACCCATAAGTAATTCAGAATCCATCAACAGTGCTGCATAAACAATGCATGGATGTGACAGCTGAAGAAAGTTAAAGTCAACTGATTACACTGAGAATGGATGGGAGGAAATCACCTGAGAATGACATCAGTCACCGCTGATTACATTAGAGCTCTCATTGTCATAATCTATTCAACATGTTAGAGAAACACTGCATGAACATCTATCTATCCATCCATCTATCTATAGATGTAGATATCTATGTGCTTCTCTGTCTCTGTCTCTCTCTGTATTTTTAATGTGATACCTTGAGAGTCAAACCAAGAACTTCCATGACATTAGAAGCTGTTCCAAATGATTAATTGAAATATCACTGCCCAAATAGAAAATGCACAACTTCAATTCATGCGGTTAAATGATAATTTGATGATTTTAGACCATCCAATCATCCTGTCACATCGTATTATGTGCAACGCACCTGAGATGCCTTAATGTTATTGAAAGGTGATTTAGATCTCAGGTTTGAGTCGTGGGGTACATATCAATGATACAGTAAACTGTGTCTAATTACAATGCACACATTCATACATGTGCATGAGTGCTTACTGTGTAGCCCACTTGAATGAGAGCAGGGAATTTTAACAATGTGAATAAATCAGCGGTGAAGACGGAGTGTTTCAAAGACAAAGTCACGGAAGAGAGCTCCTTTGATATTCGTATATTCCTAGGCTCCTTGCTGAATTCTTCAACACATGCAACAAAACACCAGGCAGCACATCTTCTCTTTGTGCGGCATCACACAGTAGTCAGTGTGCTCTGAGGACCCTCTTCTCTTATTAAAACCTCACTCTTGCAGGCCTGAATATCATGGTTTATAAGTCATTGAAAGAGTTGTCAGACAAGGCGCCAGAGCATTTTCAGAGCAGGGAGAGGGACAGCGACCAACTCTTTTTTGTGGCTTCTCATGTGCTCGAGAGCTCTTAGCAGTTCAAAAGGAGATTGTGTCTACCCAGCAAGGGAGAAGATGAGAGCAATACTCAGTTCTTCACAGTGATCAGAAGGATCACAGTATAGACAGTGCCAAAGCTGGGAAACAACCTCTTCATTTTCTTGACATCAAATGAATGTGGTGTCTGCTAATGTAACAGCTGTAAAGAGGACGGGGGTGGGATTAGTGGGGAATTTAAAATAGGAGACAGGTATTAGTGTCTTCAGTTTGCTTTGGCAAGATCTTTTCCTCACAGAGCCAGAGAAATCAAACAGGTCAATGAACTATGGGAGCCAAACAGCCCCGTATCTGAGCCAGTTTCATCAGTCACCCTTCAGTGATGGTGGATCTTTTTCATGACTGAGTGTGCAAGACTTCTGAGGATTCAAATGATTCACACTATGATTTTATTTCTCACTGATTACAGTGTCCTGGCGATAAAATTTGTAGCCCAGTTTACGTCATGTTGACTGATAGATAGGTACTACATCCAGAGCTTTTACAAACGCCATGCTCTGAAAACAGCCTGTTATTCCACACTGTGCAGCCGGGGAGGATTAATCGGGCTGTGTGATTGGAAGAGGACACAGAACTGCCTGGGGTCTTTCTATGATGTTGCACCTGCCATGGAAATGTCCCTATGCCTACACCTGCTGCCATGGTGCTGGGACCTAGAGGGCTTTTCTTGGGTTTCAAATAATGTTTTCTCCTTGGGCGGCGATGAACTCATGCGTATATTAGAGAAACAAGGTGGAACTTTTTTCATATAAATAAAAGTCTGCTGTGCTACTCCCTGTCACAGTTGATACCATACGTGAGTGATTCAACCTACATCATCAAAGTTTTTTTTTTTTTGTTTGTTTTTTTACATTTGGTGTTGTGGTGTCGGGTAGGTCTTTCCCTGGAAAAATCCTCTGACACACAGGAAATCTTGTTTTACATTTTTGAAAGCAGCCCAGCAGTTTGTTCACAGTAAATGCAAGAGGATGGCATAGTACTAGGAGCAATAGCTACCATGGCTGAACAGAGAAGGAATACACTGGCAACTCAAACAGCAGAAAATCAAAGGAGAAAGAAAGAGATTAATGGCTCAGAGCGAGGCAAGCATAACAGCCATGATAGGAGATATCGCTGAGCAACAACTATCAGACGTAGAGCAACATCAGCATTGCCTTTGCAAGACAGGGATGCAGATTTGTCTTTTCGACTGGGAGGTTTCACCACTGTTTATTAGCCAGGTCTAAATGGAGTCTCTTTATTAACATGCAAAGGCTAGTGCACATCCCAAGATGCAGCTTGTTAGATTATTGCTACATTGACGTGAGGTAAATCTATATTTAACAAAGCTTACCTGCTCTTAATTGAAATAAATGACAATCTATTATCTCTTTGTCTATTGGGATGTCTCCGTATACATCAGTTGCTCTTTGCCATTGGCTGAAATCTACTCATTCCATGATGAGGGATGAGTATACCAGTGCCAATTCCAATACCTTTTAATTTGATACTGATACCTGATCATAACCTTTCCAGTACTTAGTATGAAAACCTTGCAGCTGCATTTAAAAGAAAATGTTAGTATGAACTAGGATTATCATACAGTGGGATTTCAAGACAAAAATGTTATGATCATGTCAAAACCACAAACTATGATTTGCGCATGGCTAGCTTAGAAGGCTACACTAATGTCAGTACATAGTACAAGGCTAATACAACACAATCATCTGCAACTAAATGATAGCAGCTTAAAGTAGTTTAGTGTAAATTACTTAATGCGATGCATGAGCAGCTGTTTAATCATATTTGAGGTGTAACCTGTTTTGCATTTTATAATAATCCAATGGTTGCATTTCTCTTGATCAGTATCTATTTTCACAAAGTGGAGCCAAACTTTAGGATGCATGTAGTCAGCAATAATCAGCACCGCAACTATGCACTGATTGGCATGTTTGAATTCCACCCACCTTCAAAGCAAAGGCAAACGGACAGTGTGTACCAAAAGAGCTATGTGTTATTGTTCTGTCAAACTGCATAGGATACAGTAATGCCAGTACTGACTGGTTGTATGAATGGCAATCATATGATAAGTACTGGAATTGGACAAGTACTGGATTAAGAACTGTTTTCTTTACATTTTTTGATATTTGGTAGCACTGATATAATTCAGTTTGTACCTGATGGTAACTTTTTTGGTACCTAGTCCTATCCATGATGTGTGCTTCTATCAGTAGAACATCGCATGCTTTTTTATTTGTGTGTGTACCAACTGTTGTGTCACCAGTTACTATATGAAACACATTATCATTTGAAGTAGTCAGTCAGATCAATCAGATGATATATCTGAGTATTAAATTAGATTGTAGATGTGCCCTGATAGTGTTTTCCTTTTCTTTTTGTGAAATCTCAAGAAAGCCTACTTGACCTCCCTCCCATCTAGTTATCCAGTGATCAGGTAGATAATCTGCTGTTCTTGTCAGCAGGACAATATACACAGCAGGCCAAACCCAGAGGTTACTGTGATAGATTACTCCAGTGCCCTCAGCACTGTTTATCAGACCCCCTCCATTTTACAGCCTGCACACACCAGGCTCCCAGTAGTTAAATAGTGAAGATAAAAGCATACAGTGCAGGGCCCACATAAAAACATTCACCCATTCACCTAGCTGATTTGTAGGTTGCCACCAAGGACCTGTGATTCTCAGTACTCACAACATCCCATTGGCTCACAGTGATGGCACACTGATAGGTGCCTTGCATCCACTTCTAGTGTTGTATCCACTGAGAGTGCAATCCTCCATGCCTTATGGCACTGTCACCTCCTTAATAGCTCTGTTTGTGTGTGTGTGTGTGTGTGTGTGTGTGTGTGTGTGTGTGTGTGTGTGTGTGTGTGTTCTTTATGTATTTTCTCCTCTAGGTGAAACATGGAGCTGTTTGGAACACAGTATTTTAGGTGCCTTGTTGACGTTATATTACAGTAAATGCCACCCTGTGGCACATTCCTGGTGTTGCTGCAGGGTTTTCTGTGTCACAAATGATTCCTTTGTTGCTGCTTTTCCTTCAGTCTTTGAAATTCAATGTCTCTCAGTTATTTAGATATAGTGGTAATTGAGGAAACACACTGCCTTCGTTTGTAGTGGATTTATAGAAAGACATCATAAAATAAAATAGCCATGCTATTCTTTTCTTCATGTCCAAGTTCTTGAGCCTATAGGAGACTGTTGACAATGCTCTTTGACACTTCTGCATTCTGCCTGTGGCTAATCTAAAGCGGACACCATGATGTTTGTTCAAAATGTGCTGCCTATAGGTCTGCTCTATATGTGAATGACATTTAGAGATAGGAGAAGCAGATGAAATGGTATGTTTGCTCACAGTCAGGCAGGAGGCAGGAGTTGCACCTCCTATAGAGAGACAGCGATAGAGAGAAAATGGTTGAGTAAAACATCCAGAGCAATGATACTGTAACGTCAAGCTGTCAGGCCTCTCCTGATGACATATCCCTGACTGTGCTGATTATGATGACATCGCTGTAGTTCATCTTAAACTGGTAAAGTCTCTGGAGCACATTCATGTAGAGAAGGCACTGGAAACAAACAATGCATCAATGTGTGATTCATCTTTGCTATTACAATAGCACACAATTTAAGAGTTGAAGCAAATGATGGTGCTCAATCAACCGGTTGTAGGTAACTTAAACAATTTGTGTAAAAAATGATTTGTGACTTTTGATAATTTGACTGAATGATGACACAATACTCAATTCAATTCATTGTTATAACAAAAACAGTGCAATGCTATTGCTTACAACATTAGCAAAGGTGGGGGCATTCACACTAACTGTGCACACCCATCTCCACATTCAGTGTCTTTATTACTGTCAGTATTATTTGCATTAGCATTTTTAGTGTCTAAAGCACCCCATCAGAGTAGGCAGAGGAGAAAATATTTTTGAGACAACTGGCAGCTATTGTGGTTCATCTCTGAGGGGAGAATTATTGAATGGCGCCTTATTTATGAGAGAAAGCACAGTGTGGTTTGACTGCAGATAACTTTACAAGGCTGCTGATAGGGAGGTATGGGAAAAACTGCCTCCTGGACTCGCCAAGAGTTTTATGGCTTTATGGCGAAATCATCTCAAAATATTCCAAACACCACGTTCACCATGTTGTTTGATCTTATTTTACAAGTGTTATTATGGCTTGTCACTTCATTTTCACCCTCATCTATTTTATTCTCTGAATTATTGGGTGATAAATTATTAAACACAATAATCCTATTGTTAGCTATCTACTATGGTAAAATGTGAGCTATTGATCGCTTGTGGATGCTGACGCACATGCTGTCCTTGTCTTGATACCGCACATTTAATGCATATGCCTTAGTTAATGAATGGCTACCGTACTCTACTAAACTTTGTGGTATTGGCTAAATGCTGAATGAAGCTGAGGATTAAGAGAGTGGGTATAATATTCTGTCATCTGCATCTCTGAATAAGGCTTTTATGTCAGTTTTCTGAAAACATCTCACTGTGTGGTTGACTGTCTGTTCCTGCAACACGATTTGGTGCAGCACGCTGGCTCCATTGCATGAGAGGAATGTTCAGTATGCATTCGTGTCTTCATGCGCCTTATGGGTCTGTGTATATTTGTGTGTGTGTGTGTGTGTGTGTGTGTGTGTGTGTGTGTGTGTGTACATACTGTATGCAGTGAAGTGTTTGTGCTTGAATGCATGTTTCAGTCTCCAGAGAATCTCCAAAGCCACTGGCATTTTTCATCTTATCATGTTGTCTCATTTCATCTCATATGTGAAATCGTGAAGGAGACACAGTGAGTGAGCAGCATAGGCAGGCTATAGATTATGTCTTTTATGTATGTTGGAACAGAATTTCTTCATGCATTTTTGTTTCTGCTTTGATGTTTGTCTTATTCAGTAAATTTAACATAAAAGCTTTCAGTTCCAGTGGACATTGACCCAGTATATGATTAGGATCTTCCAGCCAGTTAGCCTGACCGCGGCCACCGCTACCGTCACCACTGCTGCTACAGTCCTTCTAAGAAATAGATTGCCTCCAAATATTGTGTTACATAACCTTTAAACAACTGCAGATTTCTCTCTGCTTCTTACTTGAGAGACATGGGACCACAAGCGTGCCTGCAGGCCAGATGCAGATGATGGTCTGTCAGTTTGCGGACCCATGGTCAGGCTGTCATGATGACATTAACACTCCAAGAATGTCTGTAACACTCACCCTCAACCATCTTTCCACCCTCAGCTTGAGCAATTCTCTTCTGTAGAATGTGGATTGTCATGTAGGATTGCTTGTATAGTTTATTTGTAAAACCGCCATGCCTGCTCTTTAAGTTTTTTTTTTTTTTTTTTTTTTTTTTTTTTTTGTGGCACATACACTGTACCTCAAGTTTTCCTCTGCAAATATTTATATTCCGATTCTCCTCTGCCTATGAAGCCATGAAAATATATGAGCAAAATTAAAGAAATCCACATTTTTCCAAGATGTCAAAGATATGTGGTATCGTTAAAGTTTAAATTTGTCAATTTCTATCAAACTGAATCAATGTGAGACTCAAATCTGATCTGTGAAAGTGACCACCGGGGCAAATGATGAATGAATGATGAGTCAAGAACTGAAAGCCTCATGAACGAATGCCTTTTTTCCCCAAATCATTCTCACCTTGTAAACATCTGCTGAGGACACATGGTATATGGGATGTTGTGTGCATGCTTGGCAACAGCAAGCTGCCAGCCAGTGGTGAGCACACGAACAACGTCATGCAGCATGAAGGAGTTTCAACAAGGAGAGTTGAAAGGTATTTTTTCAAGCATCACAGAAGTTCCCATTGATCTGGCTATGAAATCAACGTAGCTTCAAAAACCTTGAGGAGGTCACACGTTCCTCCATTGGCTCCATTTCGCCACCTGATCCCGGCACTTCTCCTCCTTCTCTCACTATCTGGTCTTTTTCGTCACAGCAGCTTCTGATATGATGAGGGCTTCATGAAAGAGAGATTTAGAGAGATCACAAGGCTGAGCCCCTACTTTGAAGCCCACGGTGGTGGTGTTGACAGCAGCTACTGGAGTGCCTAATTAGGCTGTGGAGACTGTACCTCTGTGAGGGCTTCTGTGATGCTCCTGGGAAGGAACCCAGCTAATGTGACCACAACAGCACTGAGAGGATAAGACCTCCAAAACATTAGTCTATTTACACTGTGTCAGTTATATCCCTGGCATGGATTTACATTCAAATTGTAATTGTTGGTCACATTGGAGAGCTGCCAGGAGAAGTTGTTAAGCTGTTATTACACGACTGAGACTTGAGGTTAGCAGGGAGCACGAACTAGGCTTGGCATATCCCTCATGTTTGATGTACAGCCTGCTGAACATAAATCTTGGCCCTGGGTTCCGTCTTGATAAAATATCTGAGGCAGGAAAGTGGAATGGCTGTCGCCTGTAAAGCCAGCTTCCTGTATGGAGCCTTGCTCTGCAGGGCTTGTATGAATTAAACATGGACTAGGGCCATTATAAATGACAGGGTCAGAACAGCCAAATGTGGATGTTGGAAAAACAATATGACCAACAGAATCTATCATCTCTGCCAGCTCAGTGAAACTTCGTCAAGTAAGGCCAAGTCAGCAACTGTAAGGCTATAGCTCCAGTGAATACCCTAATACAGACCGGATCTGAAGTGAACTGAGGCACACTGAAACTAATACGGCATTAGAGTTTATGGCCAGAGAGGAGCTCACTGAAGTTAGTGTTGTAGTATCATTGTAGTGGATGATAATCTGACAAGGACTGCTTAAAAGCCTGTGATTCATACATACACAATGCATGAAGAAGGTACAGTACATCCCTGACAGGCTACAATGTGTAATGCTACAGGACCTCAGTGTCACTTTAGGTTATAATTACAGTATAGATACGATGCACCTCTGAGATCACATGCTAAGACTAGCATTACTCTGCCTAAAGGTTTTAAATTTTAATGCACAACCATTCATTATTCACCATTAATTATGCCAAGCTAATGTTTACAATCACCATTACTTTCTTCTGTCTGATTCTCGTGTCCGCAGAGACAAGCTCTCTCATTAACCAGAGCTTATCTCCTTAAATGTGCCATTAGTAACCCAAATTGGTTCTACCTGGCAATTTGTTTTGACATCTTAACTAGGCCTTGCAATTTTTCTCAGTCTCAGCTTGTGCTTGAGGCATTTATTTGTGTACTGTACATGCCCAGGGGCTTGCGAGATGCCCTCCTTTTCCCCTTAAAAAATGAATAGCACTTGAGTATTTAATGGATTTTCAAACAAAGTGCCCTGCCACTTACTGACATCACTTACTTGCCACTTGCAAATCGTCTCTTGGCTTCAGGCAGATTGTTTTCAATGTAACAAGGTTTGTTTTCATTCTGGCTAAAATGCACATTAAGGTTGTGTGAAAAAATAACTTTATAAGGAAGTTTATTTCACAGTGATCCAAGAGAAAATCAGATTAAGTACCTTTTTGCAGAAGCTCATGATGCTGGAATGCTCCCTTATTAATCATACTTCTGGAAGAGACGTAGTACCAAGTCTACTCATGCTCAGCTGTATCATTCTCTCCGAGGCCTCCAGTGCGCTGTGGTATTGTTTCTCTCCAGGCGTTGGTTTGTCACATTTGCCCAGTTTCTCAGCTGCTGATGACATTGAAGCCAGATGCCGGCAGCTTTGCAGCTCCATCCAAGTCTGTCAGTGGATAAAACATGGACTCATGGACTGTGTTTGTTTCATATTTCTGAGCTTTGTTATTTGGACCAGGAACAGACATATTGATGAAGTGGACTCTTGAAAACAGTGGACGCTGACCAAAACACATCTGTCTCTCTCATCGTCAAAATAAACCAAACATGTATAGTATTAACACGGAGACCCTGGTGATCTTTACTTGAATCAGTAAACATTGTTGCTCTTGTTTAATTCTGAGATATCAACAAGTTACAATAAAGCAACCAATCTTTCACAAGATGCCACATCCCTTACATTATTCCAACACTTGTTTGTGGAAAATATTTACACAACAGTGGGTTCAAAGTTAATATTTGGAAGTATGGATACTGTAGATGATTGCCTTAATTAATTTTCTGAAGTCTCACATTGTGGAACTAATCCTACATTACCATATCTCCAAGTGATTAATTCACTTTTCAAACAAAGTGACCAAGATGAAGATTAGGGCTACTTTATTGAGGCATGTTATACAAGATAAGAAAAGTTAAATCTGTTATGCTATTTGATTATTTATTCATTCTTTTTTCATTTCTTTTTTTCTTCTTTTTTCATATATCCCCCTCAGGAATGCACAGGCAAGACTCGTACGCATAGATTTTTTTTTTCAGTGAGGTTTAGGTGCAGGGACACATATGTTGCTGTGTCCTTGAAGCAGTTAGGAAATCAGAGCTGAAGGTATAAAACGTCCCCTCGTCGTAAAACTAAGACGGTCTTTGGAAACTGGGCTTTCATTTGTTGCCTGGAGATGCGCACTATTCCCTTGACTTAATCTTCTCCACTTACAGTGCCGGACCCTTTCTCAACACCGTGCCATTCCTTCAGTCAAGTTTTTTTTTTTTTTTTTTTTTTTTACAAACCGTTTGCTCTAAAAACCCTCTAATTACACTTTGCTAACCAAACGGATTCCTTTGTTGATTACTGTGTAGATACAGTCCAGCTGGAACATTTTACTCTTAGATTTGACCATGAGGCCTGAAGAGTGGGTTTTTACACTGGCAAAAGGAAGCAGAAACAGTAGGGTAGCCTCGTGTTTAGGGATACCCTCCTGTAAGTGAAAGGTCATACAGCCACCATGTGTCCACCATAGGTCACTCAAAATAATAGCCTCAGTTAAATGCGTTTATGTTAATGATCACTAAATCATACTTTAATCCACTTGGCTGCACTGTGGGGTCATCACGGCTGTTATAAAAAACAACTGAAGACATCTTCATCGTGCAAAAAAAGGCAACCGGACAAGCCTCAGACTGGTCGGTTCAGCGTTTGTATCTTGTTTCTCCAAGACCTAGGCGTGCCTTTTTCTTCAGGGTCAGGGTGACATTGTTTTATAAGGTTGACACACAGTGGGTGTCCTGCAGTGTTAGTATGACTGTCTCTCATTTACTCTCCCTTGTCAGATACACTATCGTCTAGTGTGGTCTGAAAGGTAAACAGGACCCTGGGGGGTATGGGAGTTCCAGTCTGCGTTCTCTCCTCAGTGTCAGAGTCAAGTGTTAGCTAATGGAGCTTGTCAAAATCCCTGTAGCCTAAAACCACCTGCCTTGAGAGCCATTGTGCATGGAAGTCAACACACTGTAGTAATACCCCCTAGCACTACAGCTCGACTCAATACTGTGCTGTCACACTTGATTTATACAGAAAGCCGTGAGGAATAAATGCTACAATTAATCTTAATTAGGCCTTGGTAATCCTGATAGAACTCTATTAACTGTGACTCGTGTGACCTCTAAATTAAAAAAATGCCTCTGTGTTGTCTTGGTCAATATGGCAACAGTATTTCACAAGGCACAACTGCATGGCAATAATTTTAACCCAGTATATTATGCTGTGATATGTGATATTCTGTAATTATTCAATTAAAGCCCCAGTCCGCAATCTTCGCAATACCACAGCCATCTCAAAATGGCAACATGGTCCGCATTTGCTCATGTGGATTATGTGGACTCAACTGCATGGAGGCTATAGGGAATGTGGATCATATTGATTCATCCATTTTGTGACAGCTGGGGTGTTGCACTATTTGCAGATTGTGGCTTTAAAGAACCGTTGATTTTGCATATTTAGCATAATATCTACAAAATGTGTATAATTCAAGCAAGCAGTCATATTTTAGAGCTCCAATCTAATTTTTCCTAGCTTTTATCCAGCCATTAGATTCCATTCATTCCACTGCAATAAGAAAATTTACATTCCATGACTTTCTTTTCACCAGTATTCCTAAAATGTCCGCTTTTGTCTTCCTAAAAGCTCCGTTGTGTTTTGATGATTTGAAATTAGGCAAAGGGAAAGTGTATGTCCTTAGAGAAACACAGCAAATGATCGGCTGCGTGGTTTATGAATGGCAGTGACTTTGTTAGCCGCAGAAACAGAACATTACAAGGTGGGTGTTTCAACCAAAAATTCCAGTTTGAAAATTGAGGGATTGTGATTATATGCTGTGAAATTATAAGTACTCTCACATGATTTTCGAAATGGTTTGTTGTCACGTAAAATGTGGGTAAATTGTAGTAAATGGGCCAAACATTTAAAATCACTGGTACAGGAAACTTCCAGCCTAAATCACATTAACTCTGTTTAAAGCCTTGGATTGTCAGTTTACATTTCATTTCTAGTCCTGTTTAGTTGTTGCCATTGTATGTTTTGTTCCTCTGTAGCTAACTAATCAAAAGTTAATGCACTGACGTCACAGGGGGATATGTTTAGCATAGCTACACTGTAAAAAAAAAAAAAAAAAAAAAAAAAAACACAACAATCTAAACCAGAAACATTTGCTGTCAAGTTTCAGTGTCAACCCCTAAAAATCAAATAGCAAGAGCTTCTTCAGATTCCTCAGTTCACAGCCAAGTTAACCAGACTTACTGGGAGAAATCCAGCACAGCAGAGGGAGAACAAATGTCTTTCTCCCATAACGCTCCATTATAGCTGCAGCTGCTCTCTATGTGCATTGTGTTTGGTGATTTTTCCCAAATGTAAAAACCTTTGGAAAAACATTTGGAACAAATTACACCCTAAACACAACAAAATAGCACCAGAAACACAATGTAGGTCACCAGTCCTTGTTTTTAAACAGTATTAATGTGTTTTAGGCTGGAATTTTCCTTTATTTGTTGTGTACGATTTTTAAAGGCTTGAACCCTAAATGAATGGATGAAAGCTATTGAAGGCATTAAATGAAATCATGAAATGACACATTTATTATTATAATTTAAAATTAATTATAACTATGTATTTATTTGTGTTGGAAAAAAAAAACAAAAAAAAACATGATATTATGTCTTCCACAGGTTGGCGGAGCAAGTGTGTTTGTCCCACTGAGTACAGTGGAAATCCCGTATAACTGCGCTGTGAAGCATCTTAGAAAAATATCCTGCCCAGCAAACATGAAGATGCAAAGTGTGGCCCTCCCATAAGGTATACATACTGCTATGAGCCAAACATGGTGCGCATGTGCCCTCAGCCACACACACACAAACAAATATAAAATGCTCACACGTACACACATGCTCTCAGTGGCCTAAATGTAAGTGCTGGCTCAGTTTGTCACGCACACAGAGCCATGGTAACATACTCACACATCCATCCTCCACTGGCACACCACTCCCTTAATGGGCTTTATCTTTGGATTCCTGAGTGGTTAGTTAGTCTGCAGGCTTATCTGGCTGCTGAGGCCAGAGTCAGAGTGCATGTGTAGAGGAAGGAGCACTTTCCTATTAGACCAGAGTAATAACAAGGCCTGCTGGGTTTCCTGGCCCAGCACAGATTAGATCGGGGGCCAGGGCCCGTTGGTTTGGCCTGTCTGGGAGCTGCAAGTCTTTGGCTTTTACCACTTGGACTATACGTGGAGGCCCTCTCCCCAGGGAGCAGTGCAGCCGAGGCTGAGCGGAGTGGAGCGCCACGGGGAAAGTCCAAGTCCACCACACATCGGTCTGAACACCAGGAAGTATAGACAGGAAATGACCTGGGCCTCTGGAAGTCATTAAGCCCTCATTTTGGTTCTGCAGGGAGAGGACACACAACTCCCATCCCCTCTCATCTGGATATTTTATTTAAAGCATTCCAGTAAATTTTTCATTCTGAAATCTTTATTTGATGCACAGAGAGACGGTATTTGTTTGATTTGATTTTTGATGAAAGGTTAACTAAATTATTCAACCATTTATGTGCTTTATCTTTTAGTATTTCAAAATCCAGTGCGGCATGCCAAACAATTATTTTGTCACCAAATGCTTCGAGCAAAAATAGCATCAATGCAGTTTTGACAAATGTTGATCAAACTAGAAACTTGGGGGGAAAAAAGAAAAGAAAAGAAAAGAAAAGAAAGGAAGCCCACTGGTGCTGATGTCAAAATCTGAGAGGGTGGTTGCTTTTTTTTCTTCATCTGTCTTACATCTCTCCACCCCTGTGTTTTCTTCTCTTCCAGGTTGTTCTGTGTGTGACGGCAGTGTTGTATGTGTCCGCCTTAAGACCCTGCCTGCCGTATGTGCTTTGCCCCATCTGAACGTGTAACTAGTAGGAGAGTGAGAGGAACAGCATAGTGCACAAGTCCAGCAAAGGGGGGGTGTTTAAATTTTTAAAGATATGCCATTTTAGCCCTTTAATTATTGAAAGCTCCCAGTGAGCCATGAATAACTTGTGCATAATGCAGACCCACAGAAATGTTTCAGCACCATATATTCTGGAGAATTTGGCTCATGTCTGCACTCACTGTAGTACACATTCTCTTTTTCTGAAAGGAAAAAAAAAGTCAGCTGTTGCGTCACATGACTTGGGCATAAAGCCAAAGAGACTCTGTTGTCAAAGCAAATGCAAATTAATAGAGAAGATGACCTTGACTTAAAACTTAATGATTTATTCATCAGGAGTCCTGCATTTGAGTGGATACGATTCCAAATGTGCTGGTACTGATAAGGAGGTATGCCAATGTAGATTAACACAGGAAAGAAACTGCGAGCCGTTTAATGTATGTCCTTTGCCATGGCCCTTACCTTGACTCACCTTAGATCTAAAGATGCAAGCGAAAAAAAAATTCCTGAGTGTGACACAACAAATCAAGTGAGAAGTACGTGGTGGTTTAGGTGCAAAGTTGTAAC
Source organism: Myripristis murdjan (assembly GCF_902150065.1). Lineage (NCBI taxonomy): Eukaryota > Metazoa > Chordata > Actinopteri > Holocentriformes > Holocentridae > Myripristis > Myripristis murdjan. The sequence continues at coordinate 16,252,123 of NC_043985.1, read as the reverse complement.
CTTTAAAAACCTTTGTTGCCCTGGACGTCTCGCTTCAAATATGCTGATAGCTTTATTGCTGTAGTTCATATCCAGGAGCAAGTCAGACCACAATTCAAAACAGATGCGTCCCTCACCCTTAATCATTATTTCAACAATAACGTGTATCTCGGCTGGCTTTGCCTTTAAAGGGTAACACGGATCTGTTGGTGCACAGAGTCTGTGCATGTACCAGGCTCATATAAACACCCCTGACATTGGGTAAATGCTCAGTGTATCCAGAGGCACACATGCGCTCTGTAAATTGAATGAAAACTTTTTGGCCTGAAGTAAAGGGGAGTCAGACAAAGATGAAATTACAGTTAGCGGGAAGACACTCAAATGTTGCTGCTTTTGATTTAAGAAATCCTATTTTTAATTTTCATGTCATAAAATAGTGTAATTAATGTTAAACTTTTCCTGGTAATCTAAAAGCAAATATTGTCTCTGCTTTCTGTGAATCTCTGTTTAAACAGACTCAATCATAGAGACATTATACCTTATCACCAGCAGAGCACTGGATTTATAACTTAATCCAGTCAAGTGCTTTTGCTGAGCTGCAGCTGACTGATGGTATTATATTTGTGTCAATTTCCATAGCAATATAGTAAATATTTTCAGGCCGAGTGCTTGGCCAGTTGAGAGACAAGGACTTGACATGCGAATATTAGGAAAACAAGTGTAGGAAACGTGGTGAGGAAGAAAGGGTTTCAGCAAGCAGGCAAAGTGTTTGCATTGTCACCACCATGAGTTCTTGTGTTTTGGCCAAAACTTCTTAATGTCTTCCAGTTCTAGTGCGGTACTTGTAGGTTTTGGGCCTGGAAATGCTTAGATTCCAGAAAATATGAATACGCAATGAGCAAGTGTTACGAAAGAACCATAGTTTCCTGATGAGGAAACCTTTCTTGATGACTTTGCATAGAATAAGCAACAAGACTTGGAATACAAAGGCAATTCATACACTGTGCAAGGTGCACAGGTGCAACATTAAGCAGCTATGTCTTAAAAGCACATTTGGCACTATTACCTCGTTTTGTCCAGTTTTCTGTCCAAGTGAGAAGCTCCGGCAGAGGTTACTACAGCATAGAAGTTTATGTACGGTAGTGTTTTTCTTTTCCTGTCGGGGTCATGCTATCATTTATCCGTGACATGTAAATGTTTTATGTCATGCTGAATTGTTGATGTATCTGTCTGGATGTCTGAATCATTAACAGGGTGTTAATATATTGGGGAAAGAAGAATGTCACTCCCATTCTTTATCATAATATGAGGTAAATGATTAATGGCTGTGAAAATGTTGTTATGTTTTAAAACCCAACTTATAGCACATGTTGTATGAGGCAAAGGCACATCTCCTGTTCAGCCTCAGAACTGTGGGGATCCTCTGTGATTTTTCCCCTGACGTTTACAACGCTCGCGCCTAACCAAATGGCAAGTGTAAGCTCTGAGACGTTTCTCATTTTTTGTCAGTTTACTTAAGACAGCCTTTCCTCCATTATATGACGTCAAACGGCCACCGGGAAGACTAAATAAGGCTTTTTAAGTATGTCGCAGTCTGCACAACTGTCCTCGCACTGTTAATGGGGTATTTTTAGACCCCCCTCCAGTTACTGATGGGAGAAAAGTGGTGGGGTGGAGATGTTTTATATTCTCAATCTAAGAGCCAAAAATGTTGCCTTAAAAGTCTCTGTTTAGGGTATCAACCATGTAGGTGTTTCTCATAAAATGTTATTGATAGAGGAAGGAGAGAGAGAGAGAGTGAGAGAGAAAGAGTTTGTAAATGGATGCCTCAAGCCGCCTGCTTCCTCTTGAGGGTCCGCACGCTTTATGGATCACTTCCTCCTCCTCTGTACTCTGGGAACGGCCTTGACATCTGCCGGCGCCATGCTTTGTGATGGTAACCAGGATAAACGCAGAAAACGGGGGATGACATGGCAGCTTAAAAGCCTCTCTCCCAAATAAAAGTAACAAAGAAAGAGAAACAGAGGGAGAAAGAGAGAGAGAAAGAGAGAGAGGGAGAGAGGGGTTGTCAGAATCAAGAGATGAAGACCAGCCATGGGCGATGTTAGATGATTGCACAGACATTTTGGATGAGACTGGGTCTGCCGCTGCTTCTCCTGCTGGGGGACAGGAAGTCTGCCAGGGTGTCCTGTCTTCTCTCTGCCTCCCTGTCTGTCTGTTTAGGTGCCAGTTTCCCTGCTTGTTGTTTTTGTCTGCCTCCTTATCTGTCTTGCTTTAGTTACTTGCCAGGTAAATAAGTTGACTTGCAGGTTAATCATCGAGTACGAAATAATCTGATTATTGTCCGTACTCTAAATAAGTCTCAAGAAGAAGTCCACACATTAGTATGCTCCACTTAAACCCTTTTATTATGAGAACAACCTTTTGATCCCAACTTGGGATCTTTGTCAGGGGTCTTGATTTCCAAAGACTTGATTCCTGCCTCAGTCCAGCACCCACTAAGTGATTGTGTATTGTTATGTTCTCTCTTGAAATAAGACAATATTCCAATTAAGCTGTTCACAATTGTTCACATGCATAGTCCTGTTGTGTTTTCTTGCAACATTTTTGTTGTTGCTCAAATTGTTCAACTGTTATTCTTATTGCTTGACTAGAGATGGCATATTTGATGTGGTACTTGAAGTATTTGTGTATTTATCCTAAACCTTGACTGTAAACCAAATTAACCTCCTTGTGGGGAAATAAAGATCTGAACTTGCAAATCTCGCAAAACACGACTGGGGGTGCATATGAGAGTAGACCATGAGAATTTTGCCACAGGTCACCGCAATAACATGTATTGCCAAGCACTTGGGTTGCCACATGAAGTCACTGTATGATTAAGGTGTGTTGTTGGCTAAAATACCCTTCTCTTTCTTCAATCAAATAAGAATGGTCCACATCTTAATCCAGGTATTGCTTACTCTGACTATGACCTGACCTGTTAACATGGACGTTTCTTAATCTGAATATTATCTGTCTCAGGTTGATACAGGTCTCCATAGGCCAGCTTGCATCAGCGTCAAATCATATGTTTCCCCTTTTCACGGCCCAAATCCTGGTTTTCTAGTAATTCATCAAACAAGAGATTCAGAAGTTTTGGGGGATTTGGCCCCAAGACAGGAAAGTTGACTTGCATGCTTCACTGAAAGCCCACAGCTATTGGCTGGTTCTGAGTGGTACCCTAAAAACATTCCATAGGTTTTCATCCTCGCTGATTATTTTTGTCTGGCGTTTGAGAGACCAATAGGATGTGCTCCAGATTCCTCTGTGTATGAAGTCCTCCCTATTCAGCCAAACACATTCTCCAATAGCATATTTACACCCCCAGAGAATAAAGTAGACAGTCTGGGCTATGTCGCTGAATTATTACATACAGCTTAGATAGGCTATAAAATATAGTTGAGATGGGTCATAGTGTAGCCTTTCATTACCATATCCCTAAGCCCTACTAGTTGAGAAGGAGGCTAAGATTGAATTTAGCCAGAGCATGAAATAACTAATTACATTTACTCATGTTACTGTGATTTAGTAGCTTTGTTATGTACTTGTATTTTTGAGTAAGTAAGTAATTTTACTTTTAATTGAGTATATTTTTGCTGGAGTATTGTACTTCCCCACATTTTAAATCATATCCAAATGAACAGTGACAGATTGTGGAACCTTTCACAATGAACGGTCAAACACCCAAGATGAGACGAGGAATCTGGTTCTACTTTGTTGGTTCTACTTTTTTGTCATTTACAGATTTCCAATAAAAAGTGTTCGATTAAAAATGGCAGATGGTTGACAGAAGCGAGGACCACTTAGGCTCAACGGGCAATAATGTGGAATAAATGTGGAAAAAAAAGCGGTATAATATCAGTGAGCTGGCCTGACGATGAGAACCATGTAGGCTCAACCATCATATCATGTCCTTATTCTACATTTTGTCAGTTGAATCTACAGGGTCCTCACTTTAATCAAGCCAAGGCAATTTTGTGCAATACAGTTTGAACTGTGTACTCTCATCCTTTTGTAAATGCTAATACAGTCATTGTTTCAAAAGATGAACATTTTTCTTTTACTTTGATAGATTTTTACAGCAGTATGTCTACTCCTACTTAAGTAAAACATGAGCAAAGGAACAGTATGTATGTTTGTACTTTAATTTGAAGTACTCTTTCCACCACTGGATATAGCATCAAGGAAGGTCATACAATTTGGGGACACCTTGTTTTATAGAGCTCAGTAAATGTCCACAGGTTCCAGGTCATCTCCTATTTGTCCCTTTGTTTTGAAATATCCTAATAAATATTTCCCAAAAGTCAGCTTTTCAGGAAGTAAGAAAACAGCCTAGTTTTAGCTTCAAGTCACACATTTTTTTTTTTTTTAGTTTTTTAACTGATTTTGAAAGCACTTTGTCAGCCAAAGGAATTTTCTTATCCCAGACAACCATGAGATCTTTCATTTCAGCTGAAAACATGAAAATCAACAACAGTTGCAAGGTTTTCACCCCACAGCGACGACTTGTTTTGAGGCTTGTTCTAGTTCATTAATCATTTAAACACAGCGAACAAGGCAAGGATATGCTGCAGAGCATAAGGGTTTGTTTAATTGTTGTTAGTGATTGTGCTTTTGGAAAGGGCTGCACCCTGCCCTCATGCTTTTTTTTTCCCCCACTGGAAATTTGCTGTGCAGCACTTTACCCATGACCCCCTGTTTCCCTGACAAGTGAATAGGGTTTAAGGATCTGTTTCAGGGCCTGCGTGCCCAACAGCATTCCTTGTGTTTAGGAAAACATGTAAACTGACGTCGAAAAAATAAAAGTGAGCAGTCAGCTCTCTTGGCCTCTCTCCCCCGGCCCAAGTGCCCATATGAAAGCTGACTTTTGTGTGCTGGACAGCTCTCATACAAGGTGGACGGCCAGTGTTTTTCCTGGCATGGCTTGAACAAACACAGACCAATTACACTGGGCTGCCTGGTGTGTCAAGCCATGATCTACAGTTTTATTTTGCATTATTTGAGAAGGCTTAGGAAGTAAATCTGTACTCTCCAGAACAAGAGAGACAGAGATATATAATACAAGTTCCTGTAGTTTCCTTGGGTTAGCATAAATCCTGGGCTAGAGCAGGTATCTAGTGTCTAAGACAAGCATGCAAGCTCCATGCCAGCTAACTGCCACATGGTCTGAGTGGGCTGCGGTGGCAGAACAGCTTTGAAAACTTTGATCTGAAATATTCAAAACTCATACATGCAACTTTCCTAACTCTCCTGAATATATGCAATAAAATGTGTGGCTCCTTTCCCACTCAAACCTTGGAATTGCATTATTCATCTGAGGCTGTGTTTCAACTCTCTCTCTCTCTCTCTCTCTCTCTCTCTCTCTCTCTCTCTCTCTCTCTCTCTCTCTCTCCCTCTCTCTCTCTCTCTCTCTCTCTCTCTCTCTCTCCCCCACCCACACCAGTGAATTAAGTACCCCTCTTCTAATTCAATCCCAGTTTTCTCCCTCAAGCCATCATAGAGCCATTCTCCAAAAACAGGGCCCTTCCTCACTGTAGATATGCTGTCTGTCATGTTGGAGAGAGATCTAATCATATTACAATTAGTGAAGAGAAGGTTTTACCCGGTGACTCATCCGAGACCGAACTCACATGCCCATTTAAAAAGAGCAAGACCGGGTGATAAAAGGAGGAGTGACTATAGCTACTCCTCAAAAAAAAAAAAAAAAAAAAAAATCCATTTTACTAAATCATTTCGTCTCCCATTCATCTTAAAATCTTATTTTTCTTAAAAGATGTGGAAAAAAATCTGCCAGTGGGATGAGATAACCCCATTTGCTTCCAATGCTAATCAAATTCTCAAAAGACTTTTCTTGAATAAAATGTTGTTTTCTTGATACTAGTGGGCTGATCTGCCTTATTTCAACATATTCATACTTGTTCCTAGAAAAATTCTTAAAACAAGTGAAACCGCATTGGAAACAAGTTGGGATTATCTCATCCCACCTGCAGATGTTTTCTCTTGTTTTTAGAAATACATGATTGTCAACACTGGTTGTGAGACTAAATGACATGTCAAGATGATTTTTTTTTTTTTTTTTTTTTTTTTTTTTTTTTTTGCAATGAACAAATGTACTTCATATTTGTGCACTGAATACATTTTGTGTGTGTGTGCGTGCATGCATGCGTGTATGTTATGGGTTATGCCAATTAAAGGCCTATTCTGGCCTTTTATTATATCGGATATCAGTCAGTTAGATCATCCACCACCAGTTAGGATTCCTCCCTGACCACAGCTACATAGTTTCTAAACCTTGCAATGAAATTTGATTTTTTTTTTCTTCATATTTTACTCATTTCATTTACACATTCAGTATTGTTTTATTTACTTTCATTATTTAAAGAATGACAGATTTTTTCTTCCAATGAATAGGTGTACTGAGCTGCTCAGAGCCTTTTCTACTATGCCAAGGATAGAATTGTGGTGGAAAACTGAATAATTGCACTTTTTTTGCCATGGAAATTGTCAAATGTAGAGATACTGACTATCAGCACTTCATATCAGCTCTCAGCAGCCTCAATACACTGATGTCAGCATCATCTTTCATAAACCCATATTAGTGAAAACTCAGTGTGTCTGTCTGTGTGTGTGTTTTTGTGAGTCTGTGTCTGTTTGAGTGTGCATGTACGTTTGCACGGGTGCCTATGCTGATGCACTGTTTTATAACCGTTCTGGTACACATTGTAGTGTGGTCTGCCATGTGTGAAGTCACTGTTCTCTCTACACCCTACCATCAAACACAGAGGGAAATTGAAGAGACCAGAGGACTTCAGAAAGTTGATACCCTTTTTCTACAGCCGACTGCAAACTGCAGACAGTGGATTAATTTTTTTTTTTTTTTTTCATGTTTAATGAGCTTGGATTCCAAACCAAAGGGATAACTGCGTTTCACATCAGCAGTATTGGTTTTGCCTCAAGATCTTTGGCATGAACATTTCATTCATCATTATCTACAAACTTCATACAGTTTTGCATGAGAGACTTGTAAATGCTATAGTTCAATTCCAATGCATGCAGAATATTGATGGGAGTGATTTAAGAGAGTTTGTTTCTTTTTTTTTTCTTTTCTTTTTTTTTTTTTTTTGATCGCTGACTGCAGATTTTCTAACACATCGCATCAGAAGAAAAAAATTTGCAACAAATGAGATGATGAAACCACTGACCCAGGGTCATACATTATGCAGTTGGCTCTGGGTTCCAGTTGTATTTTTTGGCCCTGATTGTACAATGCAGGATAACATGAACTAATTACAGTCAGATTAGCAGTGCCACGTCAGGTCCATGTGTTTCAGAAGAGATGGGAGGCTTGTTGATTCATCAGGTGTTTAGGTGTGTGTGTGTGTGTGTGTGTGTGTAGAGTTGTCCACAGCACCTCAGTGGAAACTTGGCCAACAGCCACCCAGTGCCCACAAGGGCTGGTAAACACACTGCTATGGATTACACACTCTGCACACAAGTGTCAAACACAATGTAAACGTGTTTCCATCACTCCCTACACCTATCTCACATTGACTCGCTTGCTTTCTTCTGTGTTCTTTTGTCTTTCACTTGTGAAATATATTCAAACTTGAGAAATTAGTCTGCCTTTTGTTGTCAGAGAACAATTCCCACCTAAGTGTGATGAAACACACAGCTGCTTGTCAGTGTAAGATTATGCTGAAGATGCAGGTCAGTCAGGGCCAAGTGTAAAGCTAACACAGGGTATGTCATCAGAGTTCATTTTCATATTGGACATGAGCGGAGCATAGGGGCTGCAGGGTAAAGGGGTTCAGTGGTAAACAACTGTGTATGGGGCGATACCTGATCTGTTGAAGAAACAGGCGCTTGGACGCTCACACTTCCTGAGAATGCATCAGATGTGTCAGCCACAGCCCCAGAGGCTAGCACAGGTCCCGGCGAGGTCAGACTAAATGGCTGCCCCCCTGTGCAACATCCAAACCAGATGTCTGATGAATTGCTCCTCATAAAAGATTCCTCTTTTACAATGGACCGTGCCATTGCCAAATAGGGAAAGAGGGTTACGTGTGCAATCCCCAGTTGTTAAAATTCTTATGAGTAATTGAGAATGGCCTCTAGACATATTTGTAGGGACAATTGAAAGAGATTTTACAATGATCTTGTCCTGGGCTGCTGTGTGTAATGTCTATTGAGAACTGTGGCTATGTGATTCATCCCCATCTCCCACAAGCTAGATCTGAACCAGAAACCGATGTTATTCATGAGAGCAAACAGGTCCTGGTGAACTTCATTCTTCATGACCATTGAAATCATAGAAAATGAGGCCAGTTGTTGGCCATCATATTCGATGACATGATTTGTGCTCCAGATATTCTGCATCTGGCACAACTGTAGATGTTTGCCTCTTTTTTTCATTCCCATAATACGATCTATGCCATCACCATGACATTATGTATTACACCACCGCATACAGGGATTGAGATTTTATACAATCTTTTGACCCTCATATGGTGGATTAACCTCTGCAAAGTAAGATTTGGTTTCATGCATTATTGATGCATGGGAAAATAAAATAAAAAAAAAAAAAACATACGGCAAGACCACAGTTTCTTGCAAGTAAAATGGTTGCTTGCATATGTTGAAGTTTTCTGGCTAACTTCAACTTCTCTCTCCTCTCTTGCTCTTCTCTTACACTTGGGAAGAGGAAATGTTACCGTTCCTGTCAGTCACAAAATAAACACGTCAGATAAAGTAGTGGTGTCTGAACTATCCCAAAGAAATACTTCCTAGCCTCTGATGAGGTCAAAAAACAGATGTCACAAAAATCTTCTCACACTTTTAAGTCGGCAGCAGTCCCAGGTGATACACTGCAGTCCTGGGTGATACGCTGTACTGGAGAGGCTGCTTGGCACCCAGCAAACATGCGCTGAGTGGTTATGGACAGGCCCTGACCTCCTCCTGCTCCTATCTCTCCCTGTTAGCGCTCCTACTCCTCCCTGCTCGCCGCTAAACAAAACTGACAAGGGACTTTCTCCACACCGAGGGATGGAAACGGTTTATCTGACCTGTGTCAGCCTGGTGGAAAGGGAGAGGGCACAGACAGAGGTCCGAGGAAAACATTTCTACACTTCAGGAACGTCAGCATCGTTGTCGTGACTGCTCTCTGTTGTGTTCTCTAGTCTCTCTTTTGATGAGTGCAGGAATTCCATAAAATGAAGAACGCAAGACTGTAAAAACAAGAGCATGGCATGACAAAGGGCTGTCCATTAGACTGCTCCATCTTCATTGAGATGCTGGGCGAAGTCCAGATGTTGAACAGCTCCGGGGTTGAGCGTGTGTGTGTGTATGTGTGTGTGTGTGTGTGTGTGTGTGTTTGTGAGAGACATAGAAAGAGAGAGAGAGAGAGAGAGAGAGAGAGAGACATAGGAAAAGTGACAGAGGAGTGAGACACAAACAGATTGAGCACATACACACTTGTATGTCAGCTTCTGTGTAGTGTAGACTACCTGTGTCAACTAGTGTGTGTATTTGTGTGCTTGTGAGTGAGTGAGCAACTAAGGTAAGGATAGAGGCAGGGAGAGCGTGTGTCTGTGTGTATTCACGTGAAAATGTTTAATTATGAATGTATGTGTATTTGCCTGTGCGTGTGTTCCAATGCACATCCACCCCCTCCATATGTGAGAAGGCGTGATCCCATGGGAGTGTTACGTCGACATCTGAGTGCTGATCTGAGGGCACACATGTGTGCCGCCTGAACTGTGTGCACATGTACTTCTGCACGGGGAAGGTATGTGTGATGAAACATTGATGGAGACCTTCCAGACTGACTCAACACATCATCAGTGACACTTGAATTGGGATGAATATTTCAATGACCCCGGTGGTGGTGGGACGTTGAGAGTCAAGCTGCGGGGCAATCGCTGATCTATATAGGGAATTACCCTGCAGAAGCGTGTGCATGCGCCTCTCAGGCATCAGCATCTAAACACTTACCCCTTCAATTAAAAATGGATTCATGTCAGTGTAGCTTCAGCTTGCAGTTTGACTTGGTAATCCTGAGATGATGTTAAACCCACAAATCAGACTTCACCCATTGATATATAACATTCCCTGAAACGTTTGTACCTCAATACAGTTTATTCATTCCATTTAAATCCAGAGAGATTTAACCACTAGGAAAATATAGGTCAACTCCATTTTATAAAAAGAGATTTTGCTTCGGCTGGAATTTTCAGAAACAATTTCTGGAGATAACAAAAGGTCGGGTATGCAGACCTTTGGTTATAACAGTGAGGATCGTTTTCATATAATTTTTTCAAATAAAAATTTTCAAACAGAAGTCAGATCTAGTGAAGACAACGCCTGCTGGGCTGGCTGGGGAAGGATTTGGGGGTTTCACTGCTGCTGCTGCTGCTGCTGCTGCAATATCATGCTCCCTGTGTTGAGTCGGAACTCGGGGGTGTGAATGAGCTGAGACTCACGGCTGGTTAGAGAGCTGGTGACAAACACTCCGGATTCTCACCTCCACAACACCGAGCAACAACTTAACGGAAGCGCAGCAAAGCAGTTTAAATTCCTTAGCGATGGCTTATAATCGAAATTAACGGGAGTCTCCACCAGTGCAAGAGGGATCGGGAAGTGCCCGAACAATGGACACAGGGAGCGCGTTTTGGCGTTAAATGTTCCTGGAACGGGACATGGGGGTCCGTAAAGTCAGCTGCTGCGCTTAATGGGCAGAAGTGGAGCCACAAAGCAAAGAAAATGACACCAGAAGAAGTCAAAGAGACGGCGCGCCACAAAGGAGGGCAAAGCAGGACGCGTGTGTGCAGGGAAGCTGTGCCCTAGATCTGTAACGTCTGACTTGTTCTGTCATCCGCAGGCTCGTTACATTCTGTTTCGCGATGCAGTTCACTCTTTCCAACCTGCATCTGGGGAAACAAAGAAAATGCTTTCAGTGACAACTTGTCGCCATGCGTAAATGGAGAAGCATTTTTGTGTATTTGCTGTACGCGTTTATTATGCTTACAATAAACGGGGCTTGTCTGCCCTGTCACTAACTCATGCCCTCTCCCATGACCCCGCTGCTATCTGCTGTACTATAGATTTCCAAATCCTTAAAATCTGCCATGAGTGATGGCGATGCCCGCAGAATCTAACAGTAGCGGTGCGCAAAGCAGCTCTCATGAAAAAATCTTCAGGGCACCGGATCGCAATAGTTATGTGAAAACATGTGTCATCCCACTGTGTCGTGACCAGGACTATGAATCGTGGGTGAGGCGAACGCTCACAAAAATATGGAGTTCCCAGAGACTCCGGTGTGCGGTGTGTGTGGGGTCACTTTCGGTTTTTCTCGCTCTGTTGGTTAAATGTGCAGACTGGAAAGCTGAGGCCAGCAGCAGCGCTGACAACAGACTCTCTTATTCAGCGTCTCCCATTCACTTCGTTTCGGGCTGCGCGGCGGAGCTGCTGCAAACTTGCTGGAGTGTGGTTTCGCCAGTGTTTACCCTTGTATGTGCCTTCTTTTGGGTTGGTTTGTATCTGATCCGCTGTGGAGTTCTAATCCAGACCGCCCTTTTCCTCCTAACGCTGTGCCACCTGGGCGAAGCAGCGGCGTGGTCTCTCCTGGACGGGACGGATGAGCAGCTGTTCTCATTCACTACAGCGGCCGTGGTCGTGCTCGTCTGCCTTGCCACCGGCGCACTCATGGTAGCACGGCTAAATCAGGGCATCTCTGTCATCGTTTTCATCAGTATAGTCAGGACTATCTCACTCTTCTCACTGCACAAAGTGCGGGCCACTTGGAGACCGTACGTAGCGTACCTGGTTGGAGTGCTGGGCATCCTACTGGCGAGGTATGCTGACAAGCTCCTTCCCAACCAAGGGAGACATAAGGAGGGCTGCACCCCCGTGACTGGAGCCAGGGAAGAGATCCCTGTATTTAAAAGGCGCAGGAGGTCCAGTTCTGTGATAGCCTCAGACATGGCACACAGTCAGTCCAACAGCAAGTCACATCGCAGGACCTCGCTGCCATGCATCCAGAGGGACCAGGTAGGGGGTTTCTGTCCCGTTGGAGTTTTTTTTTCTATTTCTGGCTTGTTTTAGTTCATTTTGGGCTCTTCCACCTCTGTAGCTGTGAACGCTGGGTTTGAGGCAAAGCAAAGGGAAGAAGGAGTAATTAAATGGCAGTAAAATCATGGCTGTTGGGGTATGCTAATTGCCATTAATGGTTTCAGTGTTTTTGCGTGTTTTGGTGTGTTTATAATTGTGTCATGGATTTTAAGTTTTTGAAGTTTTCCTGCAAAATATTTTTTTTTCGTAGAAGGCTACACCACTTAAATAACAACAACACAATAATGAAATGATAATGATGATGATAATAATAACAATGATAATAATAATAATAATAATAATAATAATAATAATAAAATCTGAATGGCATTACTATGCTATGGTTTCTATTTTTCACCATGTATTGCAATGTGTTGCAATTTAGATATTAGGATTTTCTTTGATGTGCTTTGATCTAGGCAGGAAAAATCCCATGGCTATGATTATTATCTCTGATTTGATCTCTTGTCATAGCCTATTCAGAAGCCACTTGCAGCCACATCATAACAATACAAATTCTATTCTTTTTTGCTTCTGGGCTTTTGCAAGTTTGCCTGCTTGCTTTGATTGCTGTTGATTTTTGTCATTATTTATAGAAATCAAAGGCTGCCTCAAGACCAATATATTTTTCATGTTAATTTAGATGTATTCTCTAATATTGGACGAGGAGGTGGACCTTGAAATCCTCCATATTTTTCTTTACAAAACACTGCATACAATGAAATGGTTGCTTTTGGTAAATTCGCATGGGCCTTTATTGTTTCGTGTCTGGCTCACTTCTGTCCACTGAAGATAAAGTACCAAATTTGGTATTTTGTTGCTAAAGGGATCCTATTTTAGCAACAGTGCTTTCAAGTGCTGATGAAAAAGGGGAGCTGAGGATACGATGTCAGTGATTCATCTCATCCCTTATTATTTATGTCAGACATTTTCTCCAGATGATCTCCACTGCCATATTATGCAAAACTGATGATTGCATTTTTATCCCTCTGTCCTGTACTTTTTTTTTTTTTTTTTAATGCCACTTGCTGGGGCAGCCTGCCCTAAAATCCAGGGATGTTCAGTCAGTAGCTTTAGCTCTTAAGCCCCCTCTGATACTGATATAGATACATACCTGTGTTCAGAGGGGGGCTTCACTCAACCGGGCCCATATCAGCTCCTTTGCCCTCAATGAGCATGCTGAGCATCTGAATGGGAAACAGATTTTTGGAGTGATCAAAGCTCTCGTTGTGACCTGTGTGTGCAGTTGGGTTGGGAGATGAGAAGCTGCACTGTCGGCCCGGCCACTTGAAAGATGCCCTCGGCTCTCAGGGCTAGTTAGAGATGTAGTGTAGCTTGTTTGTTTTTCTTTGTGGTCAGGCTCCCCCAAAACATGGCAATAGAAAATGAAAAAAGACTCTTAGTTTAGATGTGTTATTGCTTACACTGTATGCTGATTCAAGCTTGATGGCTCAGGGAAAGTATGTAGTGTCAGTCATCATTTTATGGTATAGACATATATACATAGATGACTGGCTACGTGAATGGGAGGGGGTGTAGCGTTGTTGTTGAATGAGTGATGAGCTGGAAAATGTCTGGCTGTCGTTTACATTGAACATTTACGGCATGGCCACAAACATACTAAATGCATGCAGATGGCTTGAATGTAATCATTTTTTATACTTGCTTTGTAAAGGAACAGTGTCACAAATGAAGGCAACATCATCAGAATTTTTTTTTCAGCTTTTATAAATTATATGACATTGCACAGTATTGCTTTGTGTTAAATGCCATACAGCCATGTATACGAACCCACAGATTAAAAAGGGGGGTACTAGTTTGTTAGAGATTTTAAAGAGAAATTCTAATATATACTTCCTTTTTCTGTTGTAGTTTCTGTTGTGACAAGTTCTATGCCTTAACAATTTCACTCCATATCCATACAGAAATAAGATCATTTCAAGCACATCAAATGCATAAAGAATGGTTGTGGATGGATACCATTATGTTGAGATTTAAGAGTCTATTATTTTTAGTGAATCAAGATGAAGATACTTGAAGAACAATAAAAACACTCCTAAAATCAAGACAGTCGTTGTAAATTGCTCTCATTAACACATGGTGTGCTTTGCAAAATCCTCTGGGGGAAATTTTCCAAAAGAAGCCGCATCATGGAGAGGATGCATACATTTCATTGATGCACCTCTGCCTTGTCAGGCTGCCCAAGTTAGAGCCCACCAGTGTCACTGACTACATGTTGTTGTAGAATTTAAGGAACACATAGTTTACACTGTCATGTTAACATCAGGCCATCAGGCTACAGTCAAAGCCGTGAGTGGTTAAAGTAGATCTTCTGGAATGAAACCTGAAGGCTCTGTCATCCTGCTCATCTTTGGTCGTGATGGTAAGCAGTTGACCAGTCACGGCCTGCTTGTAATTGAGACACACATGGTGTACATATGCTGTCTTGACCGTGTCTTGTCTGTGTGGTCTGTAATGTGTAAACAAGCCCATGCTGACCCAAGCTAGTCATCGCCTCACTCACACGGGGCTCTGGCCTCCCTGAGGGGGGTCAGACGGGTGGATTTGGGGTTGGGGGGGCAATGCAACCACCACATGGTGATGGGAGCAGGGGAGATACCACCAGATTGTACACACTACCTGTTTAACTGACTGCTTGGACACTCTGTGTATAGGAGAAATACAGGATAACTGTATAGCAGCCCTATAAAACAGAGATGGTCATTTTTTTTTTTCCTGGTTAGTGCTTCTCACTTGCATAGATGTTCTGAAGAGGTCTGGTGAAGTTTTTACTGTTTAATCCTTTGGTTGTCTTCAGTAGAGTTATGATGTTTTAATGAGCCACTGTGAGAGCTATGACAAGGAGTACATCTGCACTTTGTTGACCTGATGAATGTTTGCATTAGTGCTGTGCATCTGAACATGACTCTGACGTTGGACTGTGAGCTTCACAGTCGACACTTAGCATTGTTTTTCTCAGGAAGCCTCTCCTACAGTCTGAAGAGTCTTACATAAAGCCCTTCAAACTGATAGTCACTGCATAAAAACAGTTTATTCGGAAAATAAATAGAGCGAAGAGCGATCCCTCTGTGTCTTCTTCCACACAGGCCGAAACTGCCATATTGCCCTCAGCTGCAACTGGAGCTCTGCGCAAAAGTCATGCTCTAAGGCTATGGTTCACTCTGCACAAGTGCAGATTTAATAAACAGCCATTTCCCATATTATTATCACAGATATGCTGCCAGCATCTATCAGCTCACTGGATAGCTGCATTTCACAATCTGGGGTCATCCTCCCCGTCATGGGCGCAGTAAAAGAAAGTCATTATCAGCTGATCTGATAGGGGTGGGGGGGCTCTCTGGGATAGGCTTAGTTTTTAGGGCTGATGCAAAATGACAGGCTAGTCTTCTGTATTTCAGCTGGGGACAGTAAACCGGAGGAAGAGGTGTGTACTTTGGATCACTTTTCACAGCTTGCAAGGACATTTGAGTCTAGGGCACTCCTGCTGCAGACATTGGTGCTGTCACAGAGCTTCCCTCCTCAATACTGAGGGCATCCACAGAGGAAAGCAAGCTACTGTCTTTCCCAGTCAAGCTTGGTGTTCACAGGGCAGTATCTGGGTCCACAAAGCAGTTTAGAGCAATTGCCTTAACTCAGCTTAATTGGCCCTGGTATCTTTAAGCTGTAATGTGGAAGTGGAAGCTGATTGGGCAGGGAGGGTTTTGTTGATGGATGGAGTTTGGACATTAGGAGTGTAGTTCTGCTTTTTAGATGATTCTTTTATGAGGCTTCGGAGGCCACTCCCTTTGTTGTCAGCAACTCCGCCCATCCCTGCTGCGCTCTGCTCTCTGTCCTCTCCTTGACACCAACACAAATATTATCCCAACCAGAGGAGGAAATTCTTTCTTAACTTGGATGATAAAGATATTCTTGAAATCTATGATAATGACTTCCTGTGGAATGGGATCCAAACACAATTACTGTTGCTGTTGTAAATGTTTCCAGTTACTCTATTTTTGCTGCACCATCCATAATTGAATTGTGTTTTGGATGGGGGAGGTTGTTGATAGCCTGTAGGGCAGTGATTTACCACTGTGCCACTGCGCACTGTCATCCCAAACAGCTTGTTTGTATTCTAAACACATAGCCGCGTGGGATATGATGTTTTCTCTCTCTCTCTCTCTTTTTTTTGACTGGACTGGCCTCTGGGTTAGGGATGGACTCATTGAAAACCTCCTCCTACCATCTGGAAAGGAAGCCGATATCAGCATGGGGTCGTGTGTCTTGTGTTTGTGCGATCCACTTCACGCTTCCAATTCCCATTCAGTCCCAGTGTATTAGCTGGGGCTGTGTGCATGTGTGAGGATGCAAGGGGTGGAGGAATTGGGGTAGGAATGAAAGTAGGTCATTCGAGGTTTTGTTTAGTAGCCAGGCAAAACAGCAGGCTTACTCTTACCCCCTAAATGGTGGAAGAGTGTTGCATTTGAGTGATGCAGTGTAGCAATATTTAAGCTTGATTTTCCTCCAAATTTGTGTGCTTTACCTTTGTCTTATTAGCTATCCAGTATGTGGAGCCACGTTCCATTCGTTTCTGGTCTGTGGTAAGTGTAAAGAAGAGATCCTTTGCCCACATTGTATTGTCACACCACACCATCAAGTATTGGACACAATGTCTTTGGTGCCCAGTGCTAGACACTGGCCAGTTCCCACCTGTTTAAAGTCTGCATTATACAGCTTACCAATCTCTGTCAAGTTCTTTCATCACCTTCATCTGCAGAAAGAAGACTGGTTCACATCCTGATTCTTGCCCTGCCTCTGATCACTTAAGCCAATCATATCAGAGGTCCCAGGCAAAGTTGACTTGGTGCACAGAAATAACGTCTCCTCCCAACCAGGGGCCTTGATCAGGCTCCCTACTGATTACCATGGAAATTATGGAGGTGTGTGTGTGTGTGTGAGCATGTGTGTTCATGTAGGGGAGAGAAAGAGAGAGAGAGAAAGAGGGAGAAAGAGTGTGTGTGTGTGTAGACAGCAGCTTGATGGCTGCCAGCTGCTGCAGGCAGAGAGGTTGAATCCGCTTGGAGAAAAACTGAGGGCCTCAAACCACAGACGCAACCCAAGGCAGCTGGAACTGCTAGACAAGCGCAGGCCTCCGTTTCTGACACATAGCACACATATTAACACCTCAGTATCCTAATAACAGCCTCCCATTTGAATCGAACTGTATAATTTCAATAAAAGGATAGATTTTTTATGGGGGGCTAGCAGTGTACATGCTGTAGTTTTGTCTGCTGTCTGCTGTAAACGAAAGCAATTATGTCACTCAAGTTTTCTATGTTACCATAAGAGACCGGCTATTTCAGTGATGGAGGTGAACAGAATGTTCCTGGCACAAATGTGTGTACGCATACGTGTGTGTGTGCTTGCACATTCGTGTCTGTGTGTGTTTGTATGTGTGTGAAAGAGGAACCGAGGCGGAGAGAAAGAGAGAGTTGTGTGTGAAGGATTGGGTGCACTTGCATATGCACAAATGCAAGGTGTATATGAAAAACAAATGCATGCCCCACTCAAGCAATGTTTTTGGCTCTCAGTGACACCTTAAAGGATGGGCAGGTTAATAGGTGCCAGTACGTGTCCAGGACGACAGCTCATCACTTACGAGAACAGGATGCAATGCATTTGTCTTTCACCTCTATTTATCCTCCTGAAGGGCCTTTTCAATCAGTCAAGTCGCCCACCTTTAAGACAGTAATCCCTTACATGAGGGGACATTCCTGCGCTCGCCCTGGTGCTAAACGGGCTGGAATGTGCAGGTTGAGCGGGCCTTGAAGGACGGGCCAGTGGGCCCATTCATCTGGCACCGTGCTTAGCATCCCGCCCCCTCCCTCCCCCCCTGGCTTCCACTCCCCACATGCCCTGACCTGAGCCAACACCGCCATCCTGGGCTGTCACCAGGTGTGCAGCTGGCCTCGGCCGAATGAATGGACAC
The DNA here is from genome assembly GCF_902150065.1 of Myripristis murdjan. Taxonomy (NCBI): domain Eukaryota; kingdom Metazoa; phylum Chordata; class Actinopteri; order Holocentriformes; family Holocentridae; genus Myripristis; species Myripristis murdjan. Next base: position 16,234,008 of record NC_043985.1, on the reverse strand, counting down.
TCTCAAATCGCCCCGGGAAGTGTGTGTGTGAGTCTGTGTGTGTGTGTGTGTGTGTGTGTGTGTGTGTGTGTGTGTGTGTGTGTGTGTGCGTGTGTGTGTGCGTGTGTGTGTGTGTGTGTGTGTGTTTGTGAGAGAGAGGGAGAGAGAGCACGGAGGGAGGATGGTCTCAGATGTAAATAGCTGCAGTCATTAGATTGTGTGAAGAACTAATGGAAGAAGCAACCGTTAATTTCCTTTGCAGAATCCACACGTGCACATTGACGGCAGGGTTGCGAAGATCAATCTCAAGGCCTTTGATTGCCGTCCAGGTTCGGAGAGGAAGTTCAGCTAATCCCCCGGGTCCATTCTGTCCACTCTGTCTCTGCTAGAAAGAGAGCAGGCCACTGTCGCTGTATCTGCTGCCATGATTCATTTAACAAGCAGGAACATTTTGAACCTCGCTGACTGGGGTTGTCCAAGAAATCTAAACATGGTGAACGATGAATTGATTTTAGATAGATTATGATGCTCGAATCCAGCCGAGCGTCAAGGGAGGCTTTACTCAGTGATGGAAGATTGTATTTAGTAATCCAGTCCCTGGTTAGGTAGTTACGGCTATATTGGGCCAGCTACAGTTAGGGCCATAAGTATTTGGACAGTGACACAGTACTCCTAATTTTGCCCTTGTACACCACTACAGTGTATTTGAAATGGAGTAATAAAGATGTGATTGAGGTGCAGATTTTCAGGTTTAATTTAAGGGGTTGAACAAAAATATGGCATTAACCTCTTAGAAATTACAGCCAGTTTTATGCATTGTCACCTCATTTTCAGAGGCTCAGAAGTAATTGGACTCTTGACTAAAAAGCAGTTTCATGGCCTGGTGTGGCCCTTTCCCTCATTATTCCATGACAAATTAAGAAAATAAAAGGTCTGGATTTCATTCCAAGTGTTTTGCATTTGCATTTGGTAGCATGCGATCCATGCGATCCATGCGATCCAAAGAGGTGTCTATGCAGGTGAAGGAGTCCATCATTAGGCTCAAAAGCAAATACAATCCATCAGACAGACAGCACCAACTTTAGGAGTAGCCAAATCAACAGTTTGGTATATCCTAAAAAAGGAGGAATGCACTGTTAAGCTCAGCCACACCAAAAAGCCTGGATGACCACAAAAGACATCTAAAGTCGATGACTAAAGAATTCTTTCCCTGATGAAGAAAAACCCATTCACAATTTCTAGGGAAGTCAGAAATACTGTCATGGAGGTGTATCATTGTCTAAATGTACAGTCAAGACGTGTTTGCGAGAAAATAAATACAGAGGGTATACAGCAAGGTGCAAACGACTAGTGTCACTCAAGAACAGGAAGGTCAGATTAGACTTTGAAAAAAAAAAAAAAAAAAAAAAAAAAAACATCTAAAAAAGCCTGCCCAATTCTGGAACAAGGTTCTTTGGACAGATGAAACAAAGATTAACTTGTACCAGAATGATTGGAAGAGAAAAGTGAGGGGAGAATGAAAGGAACAGCTCATGACCCAAAGCATAGCACATCATCTGTCCAGCATGGTGGAGGCAGTGTTATGGCATAAGCATGTATGGCTGCCAATGGAACCGGGTCACTGGTGTTTATTGATGATGTGACTGCTAATGGAAGTAGCAGGATGAATTCTGATATTTATAGGGCTATACTGTCTGCTCAGATTCAGCCAAATGCCACAAAAGTGATAGGAAGGCACTTTACAGTACAGATGAACAATGGCCCAAAACATACTGTGAAAACAACCCAAGAGTTACTCAAAGCAAAGAAGTGGAATATTATTCAATGGCAAAGTCAGTCCCTAGACCTCAACCCAGCTGAGCTGCTTTTCACTTGCTGAAGACCTAATTGAAGGCCCAAAGACCCACAAACAAGCGGCAACTGAAGGCAGCTGCAGTGAAGGCTTGGCAGAGCATCTCAAGGGAGGAAACTGGTGATGTTGTCCATGGGGTCCAGACTTCAGGCAGTCGGGAACCCATGCAAAGCACTGCAAAGGAATTTCTTCCAAATATTGAATATAATTGTTTTAATTACAGTTATGTATGTTATGTGTAGTTTGTCCAATTACTTTTGAGCCTCTGAAAATGGGGTGACAATGTATAAAACTGGGTGTAATTCCTAAACAATTAATGCCATATTTTTGTTTGACCCCTTAAATTAAAGCTGCATTTCAATCATGTTTTTCCATTTCAAATCCACTGTGGTGGCGTACAAGGGCAAAATTATAAATGTTGTCTCACTGTCCAAACTCTTATGGACCTAACTGTATTTTATGCATTCAGCTTGTGCCAGCATGCATTTTTCCCTCAAACTTCCCATTTTCTTCAATGCACGTAATAAATGTTGTTTCAAAACTTTGCATATGTAATACTTCAAATTAATTGCATGTTACTTCAAAGACACAAATTATTTTTTCTCGTAAAGGTAATTTTTTGGTGAGGATATATCTTACTCAATAGTTATTCAATAGAGAGGAAACAATCCCTGGGTATGAGCAGAATCACTGCTTTCAGTTGTTAGAGATGAAATTGTTAAGGTGTGGATGTTGTGGAGCTGAGGCAGCGGGCTGCATGTCCAACTCGGTAGCGTGGTGAGAGGAAGTGTGTTATTGTAACCTCTGCCTGGTGAGCCCTCCCCATCTATCCAGCCCACTGCCTCACTGGCTCGCCGTGAGCCTGTCTGTCCTTGCAGCCAACAAGGCCTCTGCTGTTCCCTGCTCAGTGCTATGTTTTACTCTCTAAATATGTTCTAGAAATCTGTCTGTACATCTGTCTGTCAGTCAGATTATTTCACTCTTTGCAGGGGCTGAAGTTTTAGGTTTTGGGTCAAGGGTTGTTTTCTTACAGTCACTTTCAATTAGTCAGATATTAAAAGGCCAATGTATAGCTGTAGTCATTTGCTGAATTTGCATAATGTTATACAGTGTCTATATGATTTAGATTTTTGTGGATATACTGTATCCTGCCAAAAACAAATGTAGAAATGTTGCTTAGGGGATGCTTAGTTCCCATTTTAGTGTCACTTTGGTCATCATCTTGAATCCACTCTGCGGACAGAAACCACTAATGGTCAGCTCAAGGAAATACATTTATTCATTAAAAATAGAAAGAAATCCGTTGGTCTCAGAAAGTTTTAGAAACTTTCTCTGTGTGAATCTACTGCTGCCTTCCCAATTTAGCTGACTTTTTTTTTTGGCATCGTTCCCTTGTAAATGGAGTAGAATCTGATAAGTGTGTGTAAAGTGTGCAGAAACACTATACAAGCGTTTGCGTTCTTATTTATTAATGTGGGACACTTGAAAAAGTTAAGGGGAACTTTTTCTCTTAAATGTGCTAAGTACAATAAATTATTGATTTTTTTTTTTTTTTTAAAGCATGTCCTCTCAAGTTGCCATTCAGTTTTTAGAGAATCAGTGAGCACAAGACGCCCAGAAGGCCCTAAAATATTCCCTCACTTCAAGAGGTCATATTATTCAGTTTTAAAGTGCATGTGTCTGTTCTTTTCACCAAGACTTGGTGAGAACAAGGCAGCTGTGGCTTGTCTCTAGTGCACTCTCCCAAAATCATCTCCAGCTCTGAGCTTTTTTTTTTTTTTTTTTGGATAAGACATAGATTAAAGTATTGACCTACCCCACACCACCACTACCTCCACCTCCTTTCCAGCGTTGTAATCACCTGCTAATGCAATGCTTCCACAAGCTGACTGGACCCACATCCCATTGATTTGTTGCTGCTTTGCTCTGCGTTACCTGGAGACTCTATGCGATGCCAAGCTGGTGTGCTCTTCAATGGCTTCAGTCGATTCTTATGAATGGCAGACTTTTCTATGCAGGTGTGCATGCATGTGTGTGTGTGTGTGTGTGTGTGGCCAGGCAGGTCCTGTGTAGTGGAGATAGTGTTTGGTTGGTTCCACACACCCTTTGCTGCCCAAGATAGCCAACCAACCAACTAATTGCTTTAAGGAGCACGAGCCAGCCATTATCCATGGAGACTGGTTTGACTTAAGACTTCGTCTGAAGAACGAGAGACAAAGTGAAACAAAACATGCCATGGCAACATGTGTGCCATGCTGATAAGACATGGGATATTGTTTCAAAAAAAATGAATCCCATCCCCATGCATAGCCCTTCATCCCCCAAAATGATGCATAGCTACATGCTCTGTACATTTGTGAGAAGTCTTTCTGCGCACACGAGAGAGTGAAATTGAAGATGGGACTGAAAACAATGTGATGGGAGTGAGATTAAGCTTAACTGGCTTTTACTTTAATGGTTATGCACCTGGGGGCTTCTTCAGTTTTCCCTCTCTTCTTTCTCCCTATAATGTTTTCCATTAGCTGCTGTTCCATTCAGACTCTACTGATCCTTGCATTGCCTCCTACTGAGGTGGAAGGCCGAAATGAAATCTCCATACTCAGCAGACACCTTCTCTTCTCTTCTCTTCTCTTCTCTTCTCTTCACCTAGGTTATCTTAGGTCTCTGTTTCTTTTCCTCTGATCTGTCCTTTCCTTTCATAGTGAAAACAGTTTAGTGTCAAGGCTCAGGCTGTAAGCGCTATAGCTGCCTCAGATCCCAGATGATGGCTCTGAGACTACAGATAAATGCATTGCAGATTCCCTGGGTATAGAGAAGTATTACTGATATTGTCTCTAAGTCTGCTTGTCTGTATATTGAGTCACACATCCCTCTCTCTCTCTCTCTCTCTCTCCCTCTCTCTCTTTCTCTCTCTGATTGCCTCTTGTCCTCTTGTCTTATCCTCGCATCTCACTGATACCCCAGCTGAGGTAACGTGAGAATGCGCATCAACATTTTTAATGATGTTTGTCTTTTCTGCATAATTAACTGTAACCCTTCACCCTGTGTCTCATTATTGTGCTCAGACTCACTACAGTGTAAAAACTTGAGAATTGTGAGAGGTTTGGCTGGTGATTCATCAAGGCTTCCATTTACCTCTTGGAGAGAGTGTTTCCATTGTAAGGATGAGGAATGGCATGTGGCGGTTTTGGCGAAGCTCCACTGGAGAGGCAGAAGGCCTTCTGACGTCATTAGGAAACGTGACCCACTTCTAGAGAGCCGTGGAGCCTCGGGCTGGTTGAGCAGATGTGGCACAGATGCGCGTGCGTGCACACACACAAATAAGCGTGTGCACCTACGCACACCCTACTTAGCCTTTCTTTTCCGTTCAAATAGCCACAGAAACAGAATCAACGGAGCAAAACTTTAGCCTGGTCTCATTTGGGTTTGTGGTCATGCAAAGGCGTGAACAGACGTGGTCATGGGCTTGTGAACTGGTAGAAGAGGTAAAGCAAGAGGAAAGGCAGGGTGTTTGTGGGCCATTCAGGCCACATCTGGTGGATTTCTAAACAGGTCTCAGAGGGGTGGAAAAGAGCCTGGAGCAGCATCTATGTCTTTCGGCTACAGTGCTCCCGTTATGTAAGGTGGATGCAGGGAAGACATGGTGATGGGCCCGAGAGAACGATAGATTCTCTTCCACTGGCTTCATCCACTGGCCCTGTCCCACCCACTTGCCAGGGGCAAAATCTGAGCCTCCCTGTCTGCCATTACTCCATTGGTTCCAGCCATTACGTAAAGCCATTCTTTTGCATCTGTCAGTTGGTCATGGTGCAGTCCAATAGGCTCTCTTCAGCTCTCTGCTATTCGCACTTTCAGCAAATACGTCACAGTCCCTGTCATAGTTTCTGCACCCAGAGATACTGGTTAAGTCACCCACTTCTGGAACCACGTGTCCCCCACTGGACCAGCACGGGATCCCACCAGAGCCTTCTGTCCTGTTTCCACCGCTTCACCACGGACTGAATGAAAACATCTCCTCTTTTTAAATAGTGCAGTGCTTTCTTACTGTCTGTTAATGGGTTTTCACATGCTACTATGAATCATATTCCCCCAGGGAGTTGGTAAAGTTTCATCTAATCGAATCTCATTCCCTGAACCTGATATCCCATCAGGAGTTGTGGTGTAAATGATCGTTATAATTTGAGGTGATGTTGCAAAATCCTAATTTACCTTTCACATCATTTTGTTGAATAAATGATGTCACGGATATGTTTGTTCACAATGCTGCCAGGAATTCTGTGAGAACCAAAAAAGGTAGCAGTAAGGGCAATCTAGCCTGTAGATTGAAGATTCAGGATTGTTTATTGCCATTTCTCAACACACCTGTATAAGGGGAGCAAAACACAAAGAAATAATAATAATAATAATAATAATAGGAAAAGAACAATATGGTGAAAGTTCGGTCAGTAAGTCTACTTCTCTTATGCATGCTGTCTCCAGTTTTGGATTGAGATTTTCCCACACTGTAAAAGTTCCACTCTGTCTTCCGTCTTCTGCTGCTTCTGGTATTCACATTTAACAAATGAGAAAATTCTGTGCGTTCTGTGAACCCCTCGTTATGCCGCTGACAGAATTTAAACTGCCCTGTGCCTGCCTGCCTTGAGCTGTCATTTCAGTGCTGCTGTTTGCAACTTACCTCCACCTTACCACCTCCTGTGTTGCTCATATCCAGCTCCTCAGAGCACAATCCAACTTCACGGTCAAGTCGATCTCTCTCCAGTTTTACGAATGAGGTTTTACTGGTCACCTGCAGGAAGTCTACCTTCACAGTCCTCTCTCCACCACCAATTTCTAGACTGGAAAAAATTATCCATGCTGTTATAAGGGATTATTACCCTGTGAAAATAATAATATGATGTGTTCTAATCACCAAAGGTTTTTTGTAAATTGTAAATTGACTCCCCAGCGATTTCTATCTTGAAATGAAATAGTATATATAGTTTCTTTCTGACTGAAATGCAGTTGGGTTGTATGATTTTATATGAACAGCACCTCTTGCAGCATTGGCTGAAATTCCATCTAAACACCCGATCTCTGCTCATTTTCCTGGTATTTGTATTTGTATTTGTATTTTATTTTATTTTATTTTTGTGATTAGTTGAACCGCTCTAGTCCTCTAGTGGATCAGTTTATTTTGGATTGCATCTACCTTGGGTATAAGCAGCTCTGTCCATAACAGGGTCAGAGCATTTCTCATTTTCAAAAAACTGCATCACTGTACTATCTGCCAAGCTGCAGCTGGCAGTCGGTTCCCGTTTTAAGAGGAAAACCTGCCAAATAACCTAGATCTATGGAAAAGAGGGACATCAGTGTCTATTGATCTCCATCAGAAGCTTGGCTGTTTGCTATTGATATTGTTTGGTTTTTAATCTATTCTCGTTTTGGCAGCTGTCTCCTCTTCATTTGTTATTTTATCCCCCAGGGAAGCGTTAATGGCTATATCTTTTCAGTCAGATGTGAGATTGGTCTTTTTTCTGTGTGTTTAGAATGCAGATAAAGTCCAGAAAACAAAATGGTGATTTCTCTGCCAAGAGGCTGCTCACACTGTCTATGATGAGCTCATTATTTCTGAAATGCCACTGGTAATGAAGATTGGTCACCTTCAAGAAGCAACTCAATTCACTGTGACTGAGGCCTTTACATGTCTCGTCACGCCAAGTCACTTGCTCTTGTATACACTGTAGCTGACAGCAGTGGCAAAAACACTCCCAATGACATTACATGCTTACAAAGATTATTCCTGATGAATTTCACGTGTCGGAATTGGCAGCAGGAATGCATTTAGATGTCGAGGGAAACACAAACAGACAACCTTCATAACATACACATACACACACATGCACAAACACACACACACCTGTGCAAGGGGGGCAGTTGCCTGTGATGTTACCGCTGATGTAATAAGTGCTCATTCATTTCCAAGTTGGCAAAATGTGAAGACTGATTCAGGGGCTGGTAGATGAAAAGGTCAGTGGGCTTGTTTTGAGAGAGTGTAAGATTTCCATCATCGCGCTGCACGCTCTTCCACACCCGGGCCAAACTACACAAACACTGTCTCTGAAGCCTCTGACAGCCTGGATCCCGCCATTAAGTCAATAATCTGCCCTGTCCTCCCCTCTCTCTACCCCGCGCGACTACCTACTGGTGGTTTACGTACTTCCCCTTTTACTTACCTCAACAAAGCTTGTCCAAACAGCGGCGTAACTTTCCTCCTGTGTGTTTCCCTTCCTCACACCACACCGTTTTCCACAAATCTTCCAGTCTTTTCTCGCTTCAGATCCGATCCTCTTCTCACCCGACACCCTTTCATTGTTTCCAGACAGCGGTGAAACATATTGAGGGAAATGTGTGGAACGTTAGAGTCTGTTTGTGTGAGAAAGACCGGTAGAGGCGCACACACACACACATTCACACATGCACGCGCACACACAGGGACTAGTTCCAGGAAAGTGGCATCTGTGCAGCCCATTAGATGGGGATTCAGTGGACTTGTGCAAGCCTTTTACATATGGTGGTCAGCTGCTGGAAGGGAACTGGAACCGGGGGTCACATTTGAGAGAAAACACAAAGAGATGTGATGCATGTCAGACACACACACACACACACACACACACACACACACACACTCCAACTCCACAAATCCTGCAATGCCCTTCACCACTGCCCAGGTAGCATTGCGCTGGCCAAATCGTTTATATATCTGCAGGGCTTGGCTGTGGGACAGAATAGCCAGCTACCCCGTGGGGTGCAAATAAACTTTCACTCTCACACATTTGGAGCCGTCCACCTTGCTCAAACACATTCTAGCACCTCCCAGACCTTCCTTGCTGAAGCCCTGTTAGCGCATTTGTATTTTGTTATCATAGCTGTTGCTTTTTGAACATCGACTGCTTGTCAACTAAAAAGGAGGCAATACCCCTCGAAAAATTTTCTCATTTGTTTCAAGGAAGTTTCCCAATAAAGAGGAAGGGTGCGGCAAGAGTGGAGAAGTCTCAGTGGCCTCTCGTCGGTAGCAATACAATTATTATTACAGGAAAAGTCCACCCTACTGTAAATGGTTGCTGAAATGTCCCTAGAGTGTAGGTCGACCCCCTCGCCTGGAGAGAGCTAGAAGAGGAGCGAGTGAGGAAGCGGGGAGAAGAGTGAGGGAGTAAGGGAATGTTTTGTGAAGGCTTTTTGGAAGTGAGGAGGAGGGCAGCTGTGTTTCATTAGTATGTTTGTGTTGCTGGGTCTGAGTTGACTGGACCAAGTACAGACCCAGACAGAGGCCAGGCCAGGATACTCCCTGCTGGGCCAACTGCTCTGCCCCCATATCTAACTTTGAACTTTTCTTGCTGTTTTTATGCCAATGTGCCAAGCGAAATTCCTATTACATTTCTCATGGACAAAATTCGATTCTATTCTCTCATGTTATGTTATGTTATGTTATGTTATGTTCTAAAATATGGACCCAAACAGCCATCATGCAATACCTACTCTGAGAGAGGCAAGGCTGGCAGAGGATTTATTTTGAGCTTCTCACCTAATGAACATGATGCAAGTTTCCTATCACAACAGTTTCCATACTACACATGCAGCTGGAGGATATGAGGAGGACCAGCCCGCCCTTACTGAGCATCAGCCTTGCACAGTAATCTATGGTGGGCTTTGGCATGGGTGGTAGAGAGTCATGGTGACACAATGTCATTGTTGCTTTGATTGTAAAACATCCTCAATGGCAGGGAAGTAGTCGAATTGAAATTATATTATCGCATTTAGCATCGCTAATGTTTTGAAAGTTCCTCCCTATGCAGTAGTTAGTTATGGTGATAATTTTATTATCATCTAGGCAATGTTTTGAAAATCACTATCTGGACTGAGGACATTCGGGGAACATGCTTGTTAGATTACAGTAATGAGAATCTTACTGGTATTGGTAATATCTTATTGTTACTGAGAAAAGGCATAGTAATCATGTTACACATAATTATCCTAAAAAAAAAAAAGCTCAACAAATGCGGAAACATGCTCTAAGGGGGAAAAAGGGCTTTGTTACCGAGAGAGCAGTGACACAAACAGCATTAACCTAACTTAGAATAATGGTCAGTAACAGTTCTAGATAGTAGTAGTTAAAATACCATTGTAACCACTGTCATTAGAGTAGATTGTCCATTAAACTTCATATGCTTCAGGTTTTGGAGGCGGTAATGAGATTCCATTACAGAAGGCGGCGTAAACCAACATAATTATATTTTAAGCAGGTAATCTGCTTCAATGGACTACTTGTTAAAATTAACCCAAGTAAATTTAGGTTCAGATAATGTTTGGAGAACCTCCCACATGGCAGTGGGTTACTCATAGTCAGGTAATATTATTAGGAGCAACATTTTAAAGGAAAAAGTACCTTCTGGGTGGTATGTAGTTGGTCATGGAGATATTACGAGAGGCATGCCCCTCTGGGAGGCTCCTGCTCATGTTGTTTGAAGATTGTGTTGTGTCAGAGCACCTGGTCAGAGCCCCAGGCAGCGGATGTGGCTGCGCAGGAGGTTGCATGAGTTGGAGATTCATTAAGCTCACTGCCCTGCCAGGTGGACTGCAGCTTGCTTCAGCCACACACACTCCCAAGCACATGCACACGGTTAGCCACACACATTCGTGGTGCACATACGCTTGTAGCCAGATACATGGATGTGTACATGTGTGGTTGCCAGTGTTGGAAAGGTTACAATTAAAATATAATCAGTTACAGATTCCTACTGTTTTAACAATGTAATAAAGTAATGTAACTTTTTTTAAATTACTTCATCAAAGTAATTAAAGTAAAGGGTTAGTGTTTTAAACAAGTTAATAAAGCAGAAATCTGTTAAAAACACACATTTCACATTGGTGACTAAACATAAATATGCACAGAATGGGCAACAGTCCAAATATTGGGCTAAGTCACGCAAATAATATAAAGGAATTGGAGGGACAATCCTTTTTATCAGATTTATTTATTTATTTATTTATTTATTTACCATTCCTGTTGATTCCTCAGGTTTGATATGGGACATTTCAATGTTGACAGCATTTCCGCCACTTATAAGCAAGTTTTACATGACACAGTAATATTAGAACCCTTTTTTTCTGATTTCAAAAAGAAACTACGGTTAAATTTCCAGGAATGAAGCGACTGCGAGGCCTGGCTAACACCAGACTCTGATAACGTACAGGTCGTGGGGTGACGCACATTCATTCGATTGGCAAGTGAGGGATGTTTTGAATTCAAACATGAGAACCAATTAAAAATCACACTCAGAATTTGAGCAGATAGTGCAACTTAATGGAGCCTGTACAGACTAAATAGAGACGGCTCCACAGCGTCAGAAGCAGTACAGTGTTTGCCAGGCTAGCCTTGACATGTTTTCCCCTAGCTCCTTTGCTGACCCGCACTGTCCAAAATTATGAAAAAACGAGGTATGCCGGCACTGATAAAATAAAATAGGCAATAGAATGAATGTTATATTCTACATATATACTTAAAAGAAAAAAATAGCCATAATGGGTAACTAGTAACTGTAATTTAATTGCATTTCACTTCACAGTTACAATATTATTTTGTAATTAAATTACATAACACCGTTATACATGTAAACTGCTAATCTCCAACCATGGTAGCTGCATGTGCACACAAAGAGAGAGAGAGATGGAGAGAGAGGGAGAGAGGAGAGAGAGAGAGACAGAGAGACAGAGAGACATTTGATGCAGAAGGTTTTAACAAGATAAACTCAGATATGGTGTCAATGTAACCAAATTATTGATAATGCATATCAAGTTTTGGCCAGAGCTCGGTCACATTTGTGGTGCAGAAGTGACACGGAGCACTTGTCCTAAACACAGTAACAGGACTGACGTCATGCACATTAAGGCCGGTTGAAGATACAGATATCAGAGTGGGAGAGGAGAGTGACGCTGGATGTGGCTTACACACATAACACCTTGTACGAACAGAGACAGATTTGAACATTCACTATTCACTTGAGCCGCCAAAGTCCCTCAGCAGCCGTTACACAGTAATCTGTCTTGTGCTGCCTGCTTGCAGCTAATCCGTCTCACCAGACTCTCCTCCCCAGGGAAAACAAATGAAGAGTATGTTGTTCCAAAATGAGACATCAGTTTGAAAAATTTGACAACGTGCACTCTCACAAAATGAAACTCACCACGGGACGACGCTGAGGTCCTCTCACGGCATTTGTTTACAAAATAGCAACGCTTTATCAACGTGTGTGTGATTTTTATTTTGTTTTGCACAAAAACTGTCAACATCTTTTTTTTTTTTTGTTAAAACCGCAGCTTTGAGAGATACAGCCCGTTGGAATGAAAACACAGGTAATTCGACCACAGTTCAAAGTAACGGAGCCAATGTTAGCTTGTTGGAGCCTAGGCATGAGTTCTGGCAGCTCTTGCCGTCTGTGTGGGTTTACCTAATGGTCTTTGTGGTAGGAATGCATATGGTCTTAGTAATGGAGTCTGGGTCACATGTTTGTCTCCGCATGCTGCCCTCTGATAGGCCAGTGGTTCTTAATTACCACATTGACTGTTTATCCACGCTGTTTGCTTGAATCCTTATCAGCCCTAACAGTGTTTTAACTCCCAGAGGAGAATGTCCAGCATGAGTGTGTAGGAGATGGCGAGACAAAGTGTGTGTGTGTGTGTGTTTGTGTGCGTGTTGTGACGCATATCTGTCTACGTGTACGCGTGTGTGTTTGGTTAGACATAGGTCAGAGTGTGTGGAATGCGGAACAGATTCTGTCACTGGTGTCCCGCTCGTGGATGCGCGGGTGAGGTGGTGCTTGCGCTCCTCCTGGTCAGGACGCACAGTTGCAGAGCTGTGGTTAGCAGTCGCTGAAGGGACTCTTGTGTTGACGTTTGGTGCTGAGACCTTTATGGAGCTCTGAGTGCTCACGTTATTGCCTTCTGACTCAGCACCAAGTTTATGAAGCAAACTTTGTGCTTGGCACGTCTCGCTTCCCAAATCGGTGGCTGTTGTAAAACGGTGACAATTTTACTGAAATGTGATTGTAAAAATGTTATTCATTCATACAGTTACTGGATATATATATATATAAATATATATATAAAAAGTATAAATCTCTAAATTGTTAACTTGCTTTTTCTTGAGGTGAATGTGCTAGAATGAATAGTTTCCTTAGTACTGAGTGTTCATATCTTCGTGTGTGTGTGTGTGTGTGTGTGTGATCACGCGTATGCTTGTGCATGCATGCATGCATCTGCAAGCATGTGTATGTGTGTAACCTGAGCCCTGGCCATCTCCCTGTGTGTGAGTAATGGTCCCTGTTTTATTGGCCCGCTCCTCAACAGACTCTATGAGTAATCACATAATGCCTGCTCTGACGTCAGAGCTGTTTCCATGGTAACGCAGTGCGCCCCACTCTAGGGAGGTGCATTCATTTTTTTTTGTCCCCCCCCACCCCCCCACATCTCGTCCTCCGTGCGCTCAAAGCTCTGTGTCTGGATGGAGACGCTACTCCTCCAGCTAAAATCACCTCCCTCTAATCTGTAGTTTGACAATACATTGTGCTCTCATGATTAGAGCCCTGGACTTTGCTCTCTTTTACTTTCCGTTCCTTTTTTTTCTCTTTATCTCCATCCCTCTCCCTCTCAGCCTCTCCTTCTCTTATTTCACTGCCCCTCTTTTACTCATCCTCTATCTCTTCTTCCCTCCCAGCCCCTTCGCTTTTATGATTAGCCCCCATTTTGCTGTCCTCTCTCTTCTTCTCTCCTTTCTTTTCTTCTCCAAACTCTGCAATTCCTGACAAACCACCTCTCCTATTTCCACACCAGATGTATTCATTTTTCTCCCTGCCTTTCATGCACTGTTGAATTCCACTGAACGACTGACCTCTCTCTTTTCTGGAGGATCTTCCGCCGTTCTTTTTGCCCATTTTATTTCTCTTTCCTCACGCCGGTGAGAGGACAGGCTCAGGCATATTCGGATGAAAGGAAACGTGCTCCCTTCATGTATCCATGCCCACATGAAGTTATTACGCTTTCAGTCCTCACCAGTGTGCTCAGGGACAATGCAGCAAGTTCACACTCAGTTTACAGCAAAATTGAAAATGAGAAATGTGAGAGAGGTATTTTAAGGAGGACACTGGAGAAAAATCTGAGGTTGAAATCGTGCGTGCGATTTCATGGTTGTTATGCACAGATACTGTATCAGTTCGTCTGACGTGGAGTTTAGATTATGATAGAGCCATTTGGTTGTTTCGTTGGAATAATCACTGATTATGTTTGATATATCTTGTGTAGCTATCATAGTATAAGCAAAATAGGCACAAAGGCATGAGAGTTCCACAGAGCCTGACTCTTCTGTTTGAAAAGCCTTAAAAGCATCAAAATGTCAATAGCCAGGCCAGTCTAGCTCTCTAGCTAGCAGCGGCTCGGCCTGTCTGGCTAGCCAAACAGTTACACAACGAAGCAGCTAATGGCTCTGTGTTATGTCTGTTGTCATTGCTCGGAGAGGCCGGGGCTGAAAGCATTACGCTGGCCATTTCCAACCCATTTCCTCCCCCAATTGAAAATGGTGTATCTCTGGTACGGTACGGGGTATTGCTTTCTCCCAAACAGCGGAGCAGGTCTGATCCAGCGCTGCTCCTCTGTCCTGTGCATGCAGTCACCCATCCAGTCAGGAGTGTGATCGTTGGCTGGCGACAGAGACTGATTGACTGGTTGTCTGGATGACGTGTTCGGGTCAGGAACAGAGCCACTCTAATGGACTCTGTGTCTCTCGCTAATCAACTGGGCCCGGCTCAGACAGGCGTCCGTCTTCATTTCCCAATCAATTAGACTGCAGTGGAAAACAAGCCGACTGACACAGGTGCATGTGTGTGTGTCTGTGTGCGTGTGTCAGTATATCTGTGTGCGTGCAGTTTATGTGTACGCATGTGTGGGAGTGTGTGAGAGTGGGAAAGAGAGCGAGGCAGACAGACAGACAAGGGAAAGAGGGAGAAAAAGGGGTGTGCTTGAGTGCAGTTGTGTGTGATTCTGTGCGCTGTGCCAGAAAAGCACACATGCCAGATGATGGCCATAAAAGCGCTGCCTTCCCCCTCAACCCCCCAGTCATGGCAGGGTTTCTGGCTGACTTGGCCCACTCAGAAGGCCAGGGACAGAGCCATACCCATTATAGCACTTGGTGTGCTGTTGCATGTGACTGGAGTTTTGACCCGAGACCCTGGGCCATTGAGAGCATTACCGAGGCCTAACCCAATGAGCCATGGTCCAGGGCTCTATAGCCAGAGGCAGGGCACAGTCTGCATACACAGGCCCCCTTCCTGCCTATAGGTTAGCCTGGCACTGCCATCTTAACATAAGGATCGACCCCACTCAAGGACAAAGATAGGGCGAGAGTAAGTTTCAAGCTTGGAGGATTTGCACTCTGCACGGAGCGTGGTCTAAATATCACTTATTGCAGGAATTTTGCTCAGCAGAATCGTTCTGAAGTGAGTAATTCTCATCAGCAGTGCTACAGTGTTAAAGCCCATCAGTGTTAATCTACCAGTCGGTATCACAGAGTACGAGCGACTGAAATGAAATTTGACACATGGAAAATGCACTATTTGACTAAAACAATCTCCCTTTGACCTGACAGGCATCATTTAGCTGCTGCCTTACAATTTGTGACAGCTCATTATTGGCACAGTGATGAGTTCTGGGATGTTGCTGTAATCACTGACAGTGAATGGGCTGGAATGGTATGAGGTCTGTTTGTGGTTTCTTAGCCCATTCCCTGGTTTCAAGGTTTTACAGTGTGACACAGGGAGAGACTGCCAGATCCATGAGTTCTCCATTCATACCCCCTGCCCCTCCTCTTTATCCCCCCTGGGCTCTCTGCACCAGATCCATTTGATTCAGCCTGGTGCAGCAGTACTAATCAGGTTAGATGGGGAGAACTAATTTGTTTTGGGGTCTGTTTTCCATTAGATTAATGTGCATGGTGTAATAAACACGCAGATTTCTCAGATGGAAAAAGATGACCATTTGCCCAAATTTCCATGGTTTTCAACTCCAGGGTGGCCATTTTGTGTTTACAGGTCCTACATGGCACAACCTTATCAACTGTGCATTTGTAGCTGTTTATGGCCCAGTTTTATGGTCCCTACCTTTCAGTCTACCTCCTTAATTAATTGAACCACTTCCCATTACACTGGATTATCCTTTCCAATTGGGCTTTTTTTTTGGAAGGGGGTGAAAACAATCCTGGCTGATGGGCATCATTTATTTAGAGTTGCAGCAGACATTATTTATTGTTACTTTTACATGGTCTACAGAGGTGCAATTACAGCAATTATAAATGAGAAGTCACACTGCCTTCAGGCTACAAAGCCTCTTTGTCACACAAATACAGGGATGTGAACCTCTCTTGAAAGTAATCTCTAATGCAAGATTAATCTCTCCTTTCATTGGTTGATTAATTATCCTGCCATTGTTACTGATTGGACAATTAGGAGAATAACAAATGAGGGATTTGGACAGTGCAGTGACTGAGTGAAGTAAGCTACAGCCTCTCACAGGAATGACTCTTGAGATGGTAGCTAGATGACCCCACTGCTCTGTGGTGTGTTTGGATCATGGTGTGGGGAGCAAAATGTAAAAGGCAAAAGGGCTTAGCAAATTGTTTCTTCAGCTGTGCTGCAGAGTGCACTGTTTTGGATACACTAAGAATTTAGAAACCCTTTTAGAATTATGTTGTCTTAAACTTTCTTTGTTGTGAGCGTTTTTGTGGTTTTTCATCTACAGGATGCAACAATTTGTAAAGGAAAAAAAAAACTGGGTGGGAAGCGGGAAGCTATGGACGGGCAGTTTGTTTATCTTTATGGTAACAGCCTGGTGTTGTCTTCTGTGTTCATGCTCAGTTTAGAACCCGTGTAAAGGCTTTTTTTGACATGTGGTGCACAGATCTACTGACAACGCAAAATATCACACTACACACTGACACACATAGTACAGTAATAACATAATGTCACACAAAGTGGACAGGGATCAAACAATAAATACTGTGGCCAGTGCACTATTCATATCACTCACACATACAATATGCATTGAACATTCAGTGGCAGTGATTTTGTCTAGTCCACCTGCAACTGTGCATGGTAACCAACCTTCAGTTGGAAGAGCTGGTCTATTCTAAAAACTTTGTTGTCTGGTAAAGTCATCCATTGTAGCCTGTGGACCAAAATCTTAGTTTCCTTCTCCGCCTAAAGTACTTTGGACAATTCAGGCCAGTTTAGTCCACCACAGGGACCGTATTACATGATGATGTCCTCGCGGTACCATAGGAACAAACATATGAATCATTCTTCCTATTGCACTAGAGCTAGATTTATTAGAATATTAAAATTTGCCAAATAAGTACATGGAACTGCAGAGTAGAACAGAATCAAAGTATGAAACCATGCATTAATGCTTATAACACAGATAGAGCCTTTTGTCCTCTGTCACAGAGGATAGGGAACAAAGTAAACAATACTTCCAAGACAAGACATAGTTAAAAACTAAATCACAGCCATGCATATTTATTGGGTGAGTTTGTGTTTTTGTTGTAATCATCTCTTGACAGCAGATTTGAAATTATTTATGGATTCCATGTCTTTAAGTGGAACAGGGAGACTATTTCAGGCAAAAGCTGTTCATAAGCACACGGCGGCTTATGAAAACAGATGGCAAACACGAGCTAGTGCTTATTTATTTTATCAGGGAAAGATAAATATAGCAAGTACAGGGCCTGTGAATTATTGCTCATTTTTAAACTATATGATCCCTACTCCCTGTGTTCCTACATGTTGGGAGACAGTATCAGTGAGAACTGAGATTGATGAATGCGTGGAATGCATGCTGACGTCACTGGAGGTACTGTAGCTTCAGTCACATGGCTAGGTAAACACAAGTAGCCATTTGCCCTGGGTGTGTGGGTGGCACTAGTGGCTCTGATCAAAAGGATCCAGGAGCAAAGTGTTCCTTCGAGAGCGTTTTGCTCTGTGTTGTTGAGTGTGAAAAAAGAAACAAATGCTTTGTATATTTTTACTAGGATTCCTTCCATGTTTAAACAGCAGCCTAACAAAGTTCTTTAACAATGTTTTCCTAGCTTGTGGTTCTCTTTATGCTGCTCCAGATTCTGTGCACATATGCATACGTGCACAGTATCAACCATTTTTATGGCTCCATTTTGCACAGATGCAAACAGAGCCATGCACAAACAAAAAAACATGCATATACATACATACACTGCATTTGCGGATGCACATACAGACATATATACACATACAAAAGTATCTTGACAAAATGAATGCATAAATGCAATTATTTATGCATTCACTGTGACAAGCAAACATGCAATCACACTCACGTACACACAAACACCATGCATACACACATATATAAATTCACATTTTGAGTGAAATACGTCATCATCATCATCGTCACCATCTTCATCAGGCCTGTGAGCAATACACACTGGGTGGTCCAGTCACAGAGCTCTTCTCGCATTTCACTACAGTTGTGCTTTAAGTTAAGCTAAATATCATAATATACCTGTAGCTCACTTCTCCCTAACTTCACTCAGAGAAGGGCCTTGAGTTCTTAATTTCCAATAATCCTTTCCAAATAATCCTTCATTAATATTATCCTCACATGAAACTAGTATTATTATGATTACCTTGAGTCTCCAGTTATTATCTCTGTTAACTGTAACACACTTCACTGCACAGGAACTGTAACCATAAAGAATTAAGCAACCACACAGTTTCAAGTGGACCACTTCTGAATTGAGTTAACAGATTTACCTTTAGTTTAAAATAAACACTTCCAGCATAAATAACCAGACTTCACACTAGAGTTTGTTTTATAAATAATTATTTACCCTTTACTTTCAGGACATTGTGAAATTCAACAGTAATAATTCACTCTTAATTTCACTTTTTGCAATCGGTGCAATAACCTTTACTCCCAGTGCAATGTAACAAAAAACACACAATTCAAATCTCGCTCATGAACAGAGAGGCCCAGTTGTCACCTGGAAATCATGAACTCTTCACAATAAAACGTTTTTTGTTTTTTAACCCAACATTTTTATCTGTCCAGCATTATTTATCCTGTAATATCTTTCGAATATGAAATATAATATTCTATTTAATCTTATTTATCACATCACTATGAAATGACATTGTAAGCATATTTATAACCTCTGTATTTTTAACCTTTGTAAGCCTATTTATTATAATATCTATATTTTTAACAGGGCTTTGTACCTTTTCTAAGGTATTAACTGCATGACATGGTGACAGCATCTTGCCAGCACACTGTCTTTGGTTATTATCGTATCTTTTATCATGTAGGCTAAAGATATGCAGAGCTTTGAGAAAGTATATTTTGTTTATTGCTCGCTAAGCCATTGTGAGCCCCAGAGAGTGTGTGACAGAGGAAGAGGGCTGTCTATCATCCATCGATGATGGACCTCCAGCACCTCCTATATCTCATATTCCCTGTTTACTTTGCTCTAAGTTTGCTTTCTTGGCTATCTATTAGCGTGGTGGTACATTCCCTGTGTTTTTGTGCATTACCTCGCAAACCGAGGCCCACCAGGTGTCAGGGAAGGCCACACTATGTTTAATGCTCCCCGTACCTTCCTGTTCCCGTTGGACCCCCTCATTCCTTCTACATGGTTGGGGGGTGGGGGTACTGGAGCCCTCTGGGACTCACTGACAAAGCAAGCATTTTACAAGCTAATGGTGGAAAACCTGCCCAAGGGGCTGACCTGAGCCTCCGCAATGCAAATCTGTCCACCTGCAGAAGGAGGAAGCAAAGATTTATGCCCTCACACAGGTACACATGCTGTTTATTAGAGGCTGGGACTCACAGACTTGTGTGCACATATACCAGCGAGCACACCCACTTATTCAACTGCTGTGACATAGATGGTGCTCTGACTGCTCGTTTACATATCTCCATCAGTGATTTATAAAGGGTGTAGGGAGGTGATTTAAAGGCATATGCTTGAGCAGACCGGCCAGATCTGTTTGTTTACTGTAGTTCTTGTGGGAATGTTGATGGGATTGTAAATGTTCAGTGTGCAGCTGAAGAAGGGGAGAGATGTGTGTGTGGTCCTAGGAGTCTGGTGAGGATAGCCAGTATGGAAGCCCTTGCTGAGTCAGTCCTGTGAATAAAAGATGTGAAACAGAGAGAAATAATATATGCGTCGGAGGCAGCATACACATGTGAATTCTTATATTGCTTTCATAATATTTTCGCTGATTGAATTTGGGATTTTCAGTTTCTCATTTTGTATTTGGTAGATTGTTTATGGCCAAGCATAAGCAAGGATCCTGCAATGCTCTCAGTGCTGTCAAGGCAGAGCAGTGGAATTTCAAAGAGTAAGGTTCCACACCTCATTTTTCATCCAAAGCTGTGTTTAACACTTACAAAGTACAGTGTATTTGCTTTAAGACCTCAATTCTCATTTCAAGGTCAGGTCCAAATTGTTCTGTTATTCAACTGTTCATTAACTTTAAAAAGCCTTCTTGACGTAGATCGCCTCCTCCAAAAGAAATATTGCTCGCTGCCCCAGTCAGACTTATGGCTTCATAAAAACTTTTTACAGTGGAACTGTAACACCCAGCCCTTTTGTTTGAGAGCCACACTACGCACTATAACAGCAGAAATCTGTCCATTTCATAGCCTAAATAAGACCTGCAAGCAGCAAAATGGGGAAATCTGTTATTTAAAGTGTGGCTTGGCCCTTTCCTTTATCTGCCTATGCTTCCCATCCTCTAGCATTTCATAATGTAATTCATATATGCTACAGAAAGTCTTTAAGAAGACACATAAATCAATATTACCATTTCCATTTCATAATGAAAGCTCAGCTGGAAAAGACCCAAGTGGCTGAAGTAGACTGAAGGTCTGAATCACCAAGTTGATGGATAATGGGGAAATGCACTCTTTATCTCACTGCTGACTATCTTTTATCTGATGAACATGAAACCCAGCCAATAGTACATGAAGTGGATGTTAGAGAGAGTTTTGCTGTACTCCTCATGTATCTGATCAGCCAATCAACAAGCAGGTGCTGTCGCCTTGGGCTAATGCACTGGCCTTTGATTGGCTGGATGTCCCCATATTTCAAAAAGTTGTCAGGCTCAGATTTGTTAAGTGAATTTCAGTGTCATAACCCGTTTATTCTGACATAACTCTTTGAAATGTGTACGTGCTGCCTGTAGACTAGGCACTATTGTTGACACACTATAGCTTGCTTGATTCCACTGTGAATTAAACCATACAGTGCCCACTGGCACCTTGCAGACTGAACGGAGCAGAGCCTTGTAAAACAAACAAACAAGTGAATGTTGTGTTCCCTTCACAGCTCTCCAGGCCCCAGCAGTAATCCTGACTGGACCATTATACACTAATGGGTTTGGCATGCTGTTTTGAGGTGGGCTGCCAGGTCTGCCCAGCCAGATCCCCCCTTTTTCACCCAGCTGAACGTGCGGGCCTGGGAACCTTAACTGCTTGAACAAGAGTCAGCCAGGGCTCATAACAAGGAAACATAGTGTGCAGAAGAACAATGTCACAAATATAAAAAGATTTTTTTTTTTCTTTTTTACCATGATGCCTCATGGACGGGATGCTAAAAATATTTATACTGTATGGGCTTTCAGAGGTTGGATCATGAAGAGATTTTTGGCTTTCTCATTGACACATTTCATGCTGTGACGCCTGATGCAGTTTTTGAGGTCAGTATGTGGGGTACTCCCACTGAGGTTTACCCTGGGCTGTGGTGTCTTTGCGGCCTGTGCCATCACCCTGAGAGACTGACAGATCTATCTCTGGTAGAGAAAAGGCCTGCAGGAGCCGTGCACTGGGCCTCTTTTAGGACGAGCTCACTCTCACAGGATACTTAAAGACGACAAATCCCATCGGTCACACCTCAGAGATTGGAGGACTCTGAGAAAGACAAGTGTGAAGAAAGCAGGAGGGGTGAACGCACTGTAGCTAAGTTACAGATGCATCAGTATTGTATGACATACATGCATATCCCACCTTTGTATCTGTGCATACGTGCATTTTTTGTGCAAGTGCGTTTTTTTGTCCTGTGTATGCATTTAAGAGAGAGAATGCGAGAGTGTATGTGTGTGTGCCAAACAGCTTAGGTGTGCGTAGGCTAATCTATGCATACACCCAAGTGTGTTCCTCATTCCCTCCACACGGCCCCTTCACTTTGGCAGCCCACCTCAACAGTTCCCTCCAGCGATGACGCAAATGACCCACACTGACTGACCCCCACGGTAAAACCTGTAAAACATTAGCCAGCATGAATAAGAATGACTCTCCATACTCTCCCCTCAGCAGGCAGGCAGGCAGGCATGCAGACAGGCTTTATATGAGTCCTCCCAGAGGACGGCTGCCGTGCTCAGTGGAAGACGCAGAGGAAAAGGTGGGGCAAGGGTTTCATGGTCACCTGGACCAGGAGCCAGACAGTTTGGGTCAGAGTTGGTGTCTGCCTGGCTCCAAGCTTTTCCATGCTCTAGTCTTACTGTTATGTACCGAGAACGCACACACACACACACACACACACACGCACACACACACCTCCATCAATGTGTAGCACCTCTCTAGTATCAGTTTCCCTTTACCTTGTATTATTATTGCCTTGTATTCGATTAAATCGGGACACTTTATGAGGAGATTTTCCATGGGCTATTTTACATTTCAGGGAAAATTTCAGTAGAGAGAGAAAAGAGAACAACACCATGGATGGTAAGAAGATTCCAATTCCTACAGCATTTTATTGCACTTCATCAAATACTCAGATTTGCACCCTCCAGGAGAATTTGAGGTGTATGATTATATGTCCTATTTATAAGATTGCAGCACCTTGTACCTTGTCTTTCCTGTTTGATCCATTGGGAGGTCACAGTCTGCTTTTTGCTATATGCGGAACAGCACAGTATAATGACAGCAATTCATACAAATCTCCTACTCATACATTTCTGTTACATTCATACATTCATTTGTTAGTAGAAAAAATTGTTGTTGTTATTAATCTATTTTTATGCCCACCATGGTGTTAGTGGTGCTGAATATACACAGTAAGCCATCTCCACAATCAAAACACTAATAGTTCAAATTTATATGTTATCAAATGTAGCTCTGCCAAGGTATCCTGCATAGAATGTGTCTACAGTTGAGAGATCGATAAACAGCTACGGAAAAAGCAAGGAGCTTATTTTTTAAAGGGTATTTTGTACTCATGATCAAATGCATGTCAACCTGTAATTAGGGAAAATTTCATTTAAATTTTAAAATGAGCAGACTACACTGATTCTCTCAAAATCTTTTATGTCACACTACAAGAAAGAAATTCATTTTTTTTTCTCCCATTATAGAGTTGGATAGTGGGATATAATTTCAACTTAGTTTTGCTCATCATACTTTTCAAAATGATTGCTCTACTGATCATGCAATCATTCAGAGAGGACGTTTTTCCAAGTAAGCCCCCTGAGAGACAACAGCTATATGGCTCTAATCATGAGAATACCTCCACCTGCAGGTGTAATACAAGATTACACCTCATTTCAAAGTTGCAGTCAAAAGACTATGCTGTGGCTGTAACTTCAAAATCTTTGATTGGTGTCTTGAAGCCTCCAAATGCAGCGACTAGTAAGTGGGATATGACCTACATTTCGACAGCTGAAGTGAATATGAGTGGAAGGATGCCTGAACAAAGCACTGTAGACGTCAGGATATCTTTGACAGTGAACAGTGATAAAAGAACAAAGGATGAATAAGTAAGCAAAATATTCTGATACCTCAGGGGAGTGTGTGTGCATGTTTGAGTGTGCCTGTGTATCTGTGTGTGTGTGTGTGTGTGTGTGTGTGTGTGTGTGTGCTTGTGCACGCAGGCATATTTGTGAATTTGTGACTGTGTAGACCATAAGTGAGAGCATGGTGAGTTTAATTGGACGGAGAGATGGCAAGTTCCCAGTCCTCCAACACGGCCTTAATTAACCCAACTATACTGAAACGTCAGCATAACATTCGCACCGTTATACTACACCCTCTCCCTCTCTCTCTCTCTCTCCTCTCTCTCTCACTAAGTCTGTAACAGAGGCTGAAAAAAGCATTTCCCTGTATTTGTCTCTCATCCTCACCCAGTAAATCCAGCACACTAACTAGCTAGCGCAGCTTCCGAAGATCCAAGTAGACACACATCAACCCCACTGATATGAAGCCACTAATGAGGGACAAAATGGGACGCAGGCTGAGTGCGAGAGCCGGAGAGAGAGGGAGGCAGAGGGGAATGAAGGCCTGATCATGAATGAGTGATTAAGAAACATTGCTAGCAGTAATCTTGAATCGAGCTATATTAGGACAAGGAAGTCTCCGGTCCCCTTGTCCCACAGATGTAGAAGAGAGCTTAGTAGTAATGTGGAGTTACTTCAGGACAGAGGCCAGGCTCACCGTGACGCTTCAGGGTGAGTCCTGTGCAACTGGAAAGGGGGTACTAGACTATGGGTGCTGCTCACACCAAGTCACCGCCACAGGGAAGTGGTCCCCAGCCGGTTATTGGTGAAGGCAGGTTAAACAAGTAAGCATATTCCAGTAGTTTGTTTGTGTTTTGACACCATGGTGTTTACCCAGCACCTCAGAGGCTGGGCAGCTTGCTGCGGGCTGTGGCGCAGAGCCATGGTGTACAGGGCATGGCTGCCCATTGGCATCCACACTGCTGCCCTCTTAACACTCTGGGTGAGAGGAAGACTGGGGGTTAGCCCTGCTGGCACTATGTGAGTCAAAGGAGTGCAGCTCATTTAATGAGGGCTGCTGGCATTCGCAAGAATTTTGGCTGGCTACCTCCTAGTGTTTTTCACTGAATGTGACATTTCCCCCTCATCTGCTCAGTGATACCTTGGTCATTGTTGCAAGTTTGGTCAATGCCCACTCATATTTTTTGAACAAAGCTCCATCAAGCTATACCATGAGAAGACATTTTCTCAGGTGTCCCAGTTCCAAATTCAAGTGGAAGTTAGCGTCATATAAAAATACCATGATGCACTGTAAAAACAGGTTAATATCTAACCTCACTATATTCATCTACCGGAAATAACAACCAACATAAACACTGGCTACCTCATTTGTCATATGAATATGCAGACTTACACTTTGCCAACAATACCAATAAATTTTATTTACAAATGTAATTTGAGTGAAGTCATTGTTAGGGGATAACAGCATATGTTTTCACTTTTTTTTTTTTTTTTTTTTTTTAAAGTAGTGAATTCCCAGCATTCTGTAGTTTAGATTACATAAAACCTGTGTGAATATGTAACAGTTAGCCGAAATTAGCAAATGTTAAGAAGTAAAAGAGTACCGACTGACATCTTGACCCACCTGATGTTAGCGGTAGTCTCAGTGTTCATTCACATAACCAGTGCCCAAGTTCCAATTCACTACACACTGAACCAGGATGTGGTCTGAGACACATCCAAAGACTCCCTGTTCCAAGACACCAGTTAAAATTGTGATATGTCACTGGTAACGAGTGGCCCTGAGAGCAGATCCTGGATCCTGCTGGCATTTCCACATCAGCTCCCTCGCGTCCTGCAAACAGGAAGATCCCCCGTCCCTGGTCCACAGGGCTCCAGCATCCTCAAAAGTTCACTTGGCCCAGTATGATCCTACTGTTACTCATCTGCAATTGATTCTGCAGAAAGATTCCTTTACCTGGCCTCACCCTCCATTGACACACTGCTGAACTTACTAATTCCTTTTTTTTTCTTGCAGTATCTTTTGTATTCTGAGAATATCACTTTGGCTCATGAAAGTACAGTAAATCTGTGGAATGTGTTCACAATGGAGCCAGAGTCCCATAAAAATGCCTTCGACCTTATTGAGTGTGTCATGTTACTCTGGTAGCTAGTGCCATGATTGAAAGACACACTTACATTTTCAAAGACACAAAACTTTTTTTTTTTTCTTCTCAGGACCGGATTCAGGGCCTATAAATCAAGCGTATTGCTCTAAGTGATGGAAAGCCACTGCTTGATCTGGATTATTTTGAATTATGGGGCCACATAATGAATCTAGCAGAGGGTGAAACAAAGGGCATAACTTCTGCAAAGTTGTTATTTTTCCCAGTAGGTGCACTGGAGCTTTAGGACAAAAACAAATCCTATTGGAAATTTTACTGCTTCGGCTAGCCTGCAGTGATGGGGGGGTTGGGTGTTTCCATGAAAAACCTTAAGTTATCTTAGAAATCATTCATGTGTGGTTTTACCTCTTCAGACATTATATAGGCAGTGGAATATCAGATGTTTTAAGTATAAGCTTAGATTTCTCTTTTACATTCTCCTCAAGTGTCAAAAGATAATAAGCCTGGAATAATAAGGCTTTTGTTGTTGTTTCTTTTTTGCATGAGAGCTTGGGTTTAGATTTTGTCTGGGTTGCCATATTTCTTTGTTTCTGCAGTGAAACAGTACACTGTCTGCTTGTGCAGACTTTTAGGATTCTCTCGATTTTGGTTCTTTTGTTTTTGTCTTTGAAACGCTGATGATGTTTATGCTATTGTCACATATTTTACAACACTGGTGATTAAAGTTTTAAAAAACTACCACCAACCAATTTGCTTTGCAACACTGATATTTTTTAAATTTTTACTGGTGTTTTTGTATCACTGGTTAAAAAAAAAAAAAAAAAAGTTTGAGAACAGTGGCACCAAATAACTGCACACAGACACAGACTGCCTCCATTGTTTGGCTTGGTAAGTGACAACAGTCGCATTGGTCGCACAACACCCACATACATTTGTTGATCAAACCTTTGAGGCAGTCTCAGAGGAAATGAGCTCCATGGTGGCCTATAAAGTCACTCTGTGCAAGAGGCTATCTGTTCCCCTCGAATTTTATGCTTCGCTTTGATTTTGTGTGGGTTTTTTGTTTTGGCACTTCAAAGGGCACATGTAGAATTCTGCGTGGTCTGGATCTGCCTCTCAGAGCTAGGAGATGAAAGGTTGGGTTACGTAAGGCCGTAAGACCGAAAGGCTGTTTATGTGTGTGCGCCTGGAGAGCCTCAGTGATACTAGGACCTTCTAATGGAGCAGGACTCAGCTGCGACCATGGAGGAGCCCGCTGCCAGCTCCTATACTGTAAAAGCAAAGCCCTGTCATCACAGCAGTAAAAGAACTAGACAAACAGTTCACTGGCTGGCTGATACTATCATTCACAGTAATTTACATCTCATACATCAACCTTTTACACAGCTGAGTGCTTGTTGACTTTCTTTTCCAACAGGCTGCAAGTATGGTCATTTTAATGCATGAGAAGGTATATATGCTTGATGGAGCTTTAAAGTGACTCACAGGCATTAGCATGCTGATGATTAGAGAAGCCTGGCTCTTTATAGCTGCAGAGCACAACCTGGAACATGGAGGACGAGAGGAAGAAGACATTTCTTAGCAAAGGGAAAAACCTCAAATACTGCATTTTTTTTAAAAAATCATCCTCATCAGTCCATAGATGACTTGAATGTGAAGCCACTGTTTACTGTTCAGGGGGTGGATTCATGAATGTATCCTCAAGATAAATGTTATGGAATGCCACACGGAGAGATCAATCAGGTAGTCAAACACTTTTATCCTGAAAACAAAACAACTGGCACAGGAATATTTAGGGAACATATGATTTACTCAAGTATGTCTGTAAAATATTTAAACACTGGTTGTTGGAATGTGGCTAAAGCCTATATGTGTAACTGTAAAATTTCCCTGCCTATTTTCAGTAGACATGAGACATAGGCCTGCTTTGGCCTGCACCAAACAGAGCTTTACAACAACTGTTAATGAAACCTGTGAGGACTTTCAACTATTAACTAATTTGTTTTTTTATTTGTTTAAATTTAAATGTGAGGCTCAGCTTTTCACTGAAAGAATTTAAGACCGGTGAAGGGTTGTTTCATACTTAAGAAAAAAATTTCAAGGACAAATTGGTGAATTTTCTTCTCAAGAATACAATTTATTTATTATTATTATTATTATTATTATTTATAAGTTTTACATAGGAAGAAGCACAAGAAGAATGTTCAGGAAATACATAAGAACCGTTTTTGATAATGCCATGTTTTCCCTCTTAAGACTTAAGTAATGACATAAAATGACACTTGACAAGTTTGCCTTTCTTCCGACGGTTTTGTGAAGCTAGCCGCAGGTCACCAAACTTTGTGGAGCTTCATTTTTGCCAAAGTCTCGGCTGAAGGATGAGGTTTAGCTATGGCACAAAGCAGCCAGTGGAGCGATGCTGATGTCCTGCAGCTGATTACACTAAACTGACCTTAAGATAAGGCAACAGGAACAGGAAGTCCACTATTGTGTTTGTTTAGAACTCAGCAGCACTGTGGGAAAACGCTCCACAAAACAGCACTACTGTCCGGCCAGCCCCACGGCCCCGATCACTACAACCCAGTGTTTTCCTAATGTTTCTGCTCACAGCATGACACAACTCAATGACCTCCCCTGACGCAGTGAATTACACCTGAATTATCAATATGGCTCTTATACTGAGCCCCCTGCCTCAGTGTGTGCAGCTGCAATTTGTCACAGTGACATGCTGTGTTGGGTCAGGGGCTTCTCAGTGCTGGGGCAGAAAGCCCTAATAGAGGTGGTGGGGGGGGATTTATGTTTACTTGGCGCTCCTGCAACGTGTTCACCAAAGCAGACAGCACATGATTAGTGACAGCGCTGAACTGAAGCATTGGGTGACTCCCAGGAAAGTGGAAAACGGCTTTACGAGGCCTGTGGGAGGACACAGTGGCTGGTAATTAGACAGCATAAAAGTCCTCAGCCTCCACCAGTCCATTAGGCAGTGAATAGGAACTAAAGTAAACCAAACCTGACTGTGAAATTGAATTAGAAGCCTGTGCTTAATGGAAAGTGAAAAATAGACAAACCCTCCAGCATTTATGAGCGTTTCCCTCTCCCCGCCTCCTCGACTACTCGGTGTCGCCACTCCTGCTCCTCCTCTTTTCCACTATGGCACAGTATGTCTCCATTATGGTTTTACCATTGTGAGGAGGCATAGCTGCTGTAAGATGCTAACAGGAACAGGATGGGCTGTGGTTTTAATACGGTTCTCTCTCTGTTTTCCCACAGATGCTCCCCCACTCAGAATGGGACCACAAGAGAGGCTCCCGAGGGTCACAGGTTAGTGCTGTCCACAAAGAAGAGGCAGACCAGCTGATGATAGCAATAATGATAAACAAATAAATTGAAAACTCAAGACGCACAAGCACACACAGAGCACACACATGGTAGCAAAAAAACCTAATTCCCATACTGTGCCACTCGTCTACACACGCTTATAATTCTACCACCAATGTGGCTCCTCGGCCACGCTTAAAACAGCTTGTTTAGAGTTGTCTCTTCCCACTGGGGTCTCTGTTGTTCTTCCTAAAGCAGGGGTTTAGGCTCACGAAGGCTTCATTTTGACTTTCATTTCTGCTTGTAACACTTCATTGAAGCTACATTACACTAAGAGTGAAAGAGAGAGTGAAATATTTTAATCCAAAATGCCATTGTGTTATGGTTGCAGCATTACATCAAATAGAAAATTTCTATTTTATACACATTTCCCTGTAATGCAGCAGGATATATTTTTGGAAACCTTCAGCTTTTTACAAGACTTAAATAAGAAAGTTTTGTGGGTGTGAGCAAAGCTCAGCCGCACAGCAGAGACACACCCACCCATGGCAGAGTGGTGTTGTAGAGGTTAAGCGGTGGACAATCAAATGAAGTGGTTTTCCCTCAGCACCCTGATATGATAATGATGACATATTTGTTGGTTTGTGTTACTGAAAGTATGAAATTGCTTGGATGTCCTTTTTGGACACTGACAAATGATAATAATTACTTAAACATTTGATGTACTGTAACAGTTTCTTGTGAATTAAATTATAGTGAAATTAAACTATTCCTCATTTTGTTGGGGACCACTTGGAGGCCCTTAAGGACACTGAGGGGTCCCTGGACTTTGCTTTGAGAACCACTGGACTCCTAAAGGACACAGGTCTGTGATTTGGCTGTAAGCCACTGCTAACGCCATTAAAGCCAGAAATGAAGCTAGAAGAGGGACACAGGTAAGGGCTTGTAGAGGGCAGACACACACCTCCACATCCTTGACATTACCTTTGTCATCTTTTTCTGTATGTGTGTTTGTGTGTGTGTGTGTGTGTGTGTGTGTGTGTGTGTGTGTGTGTGTGTGTGTCGGGGATTTGATGTATTGAGCTGCTATAGAACCACAGGGCAGGACTCTGAAGTACATGAGGAACAAACAATGCCCTCGGCATTGGCATGGCCATATGTGTGCGTGTGTATGCGTGTGTGTGTGTGTGTGTGTGTGTGTGTGTGTTCTGTACTGCATGTTCCCCTATCAGGAGGATATCCTCTTCAAGTGGAGAGATGGTGTGTCTGTGCTGACAATGTGTGCTTAAATAAATGCTGCAAAGTTGCTGCTTGGGAAAATTAAGGGATTTGACATAAATATTAGTCATAAATGTACCATATCGTAGCGTCATATTATTTCCACTAATCGGCTTTGAGTGTTATCCTGCTGCACGTATAGCTGAGAATTTTCAAATAGGGTATTAGCCCTAAAATATTGTCCAAAGCTCATGCCATTTTGTTATGAGAGGTTACCAGGCAAACACATTGTTTTTGGTTGATGCATTCTCTGATATTTAGACACAGCAGCAAGTTCAGTTTTTTTTTTTTTTTTTTGGGAGGGGTAGTCAGGGTTTGTCAGTGGAACCTTGTTAAGGTCCAGAGGCTGACAAGACGTGTAAGAAGCTGAGGCTTGTGTTGGCACCTCTTTCCATCTCGTGGCTATTTTCCTTCGGTTCTTCTTTCTTGGACCAGGTTGTTGGTCGGAGAGGCCGGTAACGCCTCACTATGCCGTAGTAGCTCATAGCATGTGTAAATCACACACTTCACTCTTTAGCTGGTGACCAGAGGGGTTGATTGATTTCTACTGTGTCATATTTGCCAACATGCACACATTAGCAGCCTCATTTTCCAAACCGCATCTTTTTTTTTCCCCCCTCCCGAAGCTTGCGGTGGATGTTTTAGCTTAGGAATCGACAGTGAAGTTATGTATGGAAAGAGCTATTCAAATATTTGTATTCGACTTGAAAACACATTGGTTTTGGAACACTACCCACGGAGATTATTGGAGAAAAGGGTGCTTGTAGGCCCAGATCTTGTGACTGTTATCCTAAATTACAGAAATGCTGGAAGAGTGGCCTGTGAGGCAGACGAGCCATGACACGGCAGTCATGTTGAGGACTTGTCAAAATCACAGTGCATACTTAAAACACTTGAGATCAGCATTTCTTAAACTGTGGTTTTGGGAGTTGAAAAAGGTCGCAGGCCTTTTTCTGGTTTGGTCCCTTACGACGAGTGTGAGTGTGTTTCCATTAAATTGGGTCCTGTGGCACGACTGAATCTGCCAAAATTTGAGTCCTGGCCTAAAAATGTTTAACTACCTTTGCTTTAAATCATGTCCTCTGTCTTGGAAATAAATGAATCTGTCACAAACCATATAGGCGCATTAGCAGTTTTGGAAGTCTAACATGTTATGACGTGTGACGCTGACACACAGTGAAAAACGCTCTGTCCCTGAGACGAATTAAGGAATGGAACGGAATTCAAATTTGGGTTTTCTTATAATATGCCTATCCAGTGTGCACCATTTTGGAAAGACATGGCTTTAAGCGCTGCAGTGCTGATGATGGACATATGTTTAACCATTTGTATCATTTCGTAAATCAGTGCTCACTCGTCACCCAGAATGAGCCATCTGCTGTGCCTCCTGTATCTCTTCATGCCTATTTTCTCTGTAGCTCCCATTTCTCTCTCCTTCATCATTCCGTCTTTTTGTTCTGTCTATCTATCTATCTGTCTATCTATCTGTCTGTCTATCTGTCTATCTATCTTTGTGTCTCTTGTCCCAGGCTGCTCCTTGGCTGGAATCAGACACCCTGAACATGGGGAAGGAAAAACAAGCCTCCCCTTGGAGACGGGATGGCTGCATGTTAGGGGTCAATTAGGCTGACCTTTCCCAGTAAATCTTTAATGAGGCAGTTATTCCTTTGTTTTGTTTTGATTTTTCCCCCTTTTAATAAAGAATAGCGTGTAATTGTATCCTGGCTGCAGCCGAGGGTCTGGCTCAGCACCGCCTCAGACTTCGCTGACAGAGGGCTGGTGGATGATGTTGGGAAGTGGGAAGTGTGGGGCTGGGTGTAGTTTTGGCCGTAGGAGTCGAGGCAGGCAGCGAGAGGAGTGTCTCGGTGGAGTTTAGTGTTACCATGTTCGGCTGTGATTCACACTGTATCGCCGCTCTCTGTTATTGCAAGCGGAGAACACCACATCTCCCAGGCTCCTCTTCATCTAATCCATCCAGACAGATACAATCAGGGCCATTACACTAACTGCACCGCCGCTGAAATAGAAAACCGCACAGTAATGATTTTTCAAACATGCCGAAAGTTTGGCGTAAATTAAATCACCCTTAGGAAAACAATAGACACATTTAAGTGTTTTTTAAATGTACTTCCACAACTTCTTGCTCAGCACATTCCTGCGCTTGTCAAAGAGGGTGTGTGTGCGTCTACGGGTGTGTTTATATGTACGTGCGTGGGGGGACATGTACAGACTCGCACATGCAAATGTATATGTGTGTGTGTGTGCGTGTGTGTGTGTCAAGTGTCATGGAGAGTGAGAGTCGCTTACATGAGGTTTTATTGCACTGTGTTTGCACAGAGGATCAAATATCTTTCTGCAATAGGCCCTTGAGGGATTTGTCCAGTCTCTGGACACAGCATTTAACTCTCCTCTGTGGTACATTATGTTCTCACCATTGCACAATTTTAGGAAGCCCACATATCACTGGTGTTTTAGTTGGGGCTTAGAGGATCGTATGTTTAGATGAAGGAGCTGAGGGGTTAGAAGTGCATGAAGTGGACCATCTCAGAAATTACAAATATGTGACCTTTCCGTCATTATATCCCATTAATTATCATCATTTGACAGAAGGATCAGTGTTTTGTTTTTTGCGCCAAATGCAGTACATCTGTCTTCTGTTGAGTTATTGGCAAATAAACATGTGGCTGTAGCAGCAAGAGCAACAATCATATTTCCATTACTCAGTGCTGTTGCAACAGTAGATGCTGTGGTTTGTAGTAAATGATGATTCACAAGAGAAATTTGAATTGTGTACACGCACGTATATTACATGCTTGCCTACAAGCGCACACACCAATGTTTGCGAACAATCTTCAGTGTTGTTGTTATACTTTAAGCAGCAGATGGATGTGGCTTAATTTAATATAATCGTTTAGAATTGTCACAGAAAATCATTAACTGACTTTCGTCATTCAGATGAAACTAAAACTAAAATACTAGCTGAGTCATGTTTGGTGCACACTACAGCAACTAGAGCCATACGCACAACTGGAATACAGAGAAGCTGAGGGGACAAATGACTTTTGACTTAAGGAGTGACTGCTAAAGTGTTTTGACTGGCCTTCAGCTTGGTTTACATTAACTGTTGCCTGGGCGTTAATCTATGGTGTGTCTATTGACGTACTGTTCCAAACTCTACTCACAGAGGCTATTAAGACCATTGATCATGTTCGCTGTTGTTTTTCACTGTGAGATATCATAACAGAATGTTCATGCATGGTTTAATTGACGTCACGGCTTCATGGGGGGTCACAAAAACAGCGTGTTGACGGTTGTAGTCTGTGATAATTTCATCACAAGTGCATGTGGCCTCTGTTTTGAATCCTCTGAGCAGGTATCAGCTCTAAATGTTGAAAGTGAACGTAAGGCCAGTGCATGATATTTAACAAATCTGTACAAACATATAAATTGGCCCTTGTAGCATTTATTGTATTCATTGTTGAGCCATCATAAGTGGTAGAGGCTTTTCTCAAAATCTATCCTGCATTTGTAACAGCAGATGTAACATGAAAAAAAATAAAAAAAAATCCAGAGAGGCACTTCAATAGGCCGGTGAGTCTCTCCATTCATCCATTGTGGAAATTTATTAATCATACCTGAAGAATGAGCCAACTAGGCCCACCGTACTCAGAAACAGCTTCCATCACCAAACAAATTTTTGTTTTGTTTTCTTTTTGCTTTGTAATTTGAATTAGCAACTCCAATGCCCACTCCGCATAAACTCTCTGAGATGGCAAATCCCTGACGGACCCTACTGTGGCAACCAGCCTGTCTGGTCAGAAAAAGCACAACACAGAGGAGTGTGGGCTAGTGGCGCTCCAGAGATGCAAATATATCACCAGTTTTGGGTTTCCAGGTGTAAAATGTGTGTAACTGTAAGAATGTGAAGCCAGGTGAAACTAAAACACCATGCATGCTTAGTGAAAGGTTAAAAAAAATGCTATATACTAGCCTTGGGCCAATACGTAATAGCACACTATATTGCTATATTCAATATTTGCGCCAAAATTTTTGAGACAATATTGTGATATTAAATTCTGAATATGGCCCAAGCCTACAATATATGACGACAGTAAAGTACATTGACTTAAATCATGGAAAGCAATATGATTTACAAACATGTCCAAGGTCAGAACCGCCACCTTGGACGTCCTTCTCCACCTCTCAAAAAGACCATTAAGCAAGTTATTGAAGAGAAGTCTGAAGCAGTCCATCACAACATCTGTCCAAATACTCTTTCCTGTAATGGTCACAGATCACACTGCTCTTTTCCGGACGAGTTTTGCTCTGTGGGGCACATGTGAGATCTCATGTCACTGAGAAGCCTGCAGTCACAGAAGTGGCTGTGACAGATGAATGAAACGGACCATCTAACCTGGCAGGGGATGCTTATATAACCTTATAATATTGTATGTTCATGATTTGATATTTTGCCGTTTGTGCACTGATGAGGCTTCAGTTTCAGGTTGCTGATTATTGGACAATAAGGGGAATCTCAGCATAAGATGGTGTCTGCCAGAATGCCTCAGCCAAGTCGCAGCTGTAGATGAATACAAAGCAGTTTAAGTCAGGGTTGACCAAGACTTAAGCATGCTTAATCTTGCCCTCCACTCAGCTTTGTTTAATAGCTCTAACATCTTATCCAGCAAGCGGCCCATAGATAGGTCCTGAGCAAGAGTTTTTTAAAAAGTATGAGTAATTATGTAGCCTTATATTTATTTTAAGTTATGGTGCACAGATGATACAGTGAGATAATGGCTGGTGTGCTGTAGGAGACAGGCAACAGTATCACCACTTTTTTAGGTCAATGAGGAAAAAAAAGATTTGGTGGAGGCGAGATTCCCCGCTGAATCCCGAAAAGCATGTCTCCAGTCCTGCACATGCACCTGGAGCCTTTCTCCACACTTTATTTTTCATGTCAGACTTTGGCCATTAAGTGACTCGTTCCTGGTGCAAAATAAAACACAACACATTCATCATTTTCTCCCTTTTGTGGCCACTCTGATGCAGGTTTGGAGTCGGTCAAGCTTTGTGTCATGCTCATCCTCATACGAAGTGTGTATGTGTGTGTGTGTGTGTGTGTGTGTGTGTTTGTGTTTGCATGTGTGTCTGTCTCTCTACGTGTGTGTCACTGTGCCAGGATTGGGTGCTCAGTGTTAGGTCCTTTACAGGTGTATATGGTCATGTCAGTATGATATTCCTATGTCACTCTTGCATGTTGTTTTTATTGTTTGTGAGAAGGGTGTGGAGGTAATAACCAAGAGGAAAGTTCATTAAAGTAGCTGGTGTGTGCGTGTGTGTGTGTGTGTGTGTGGCAAAGGCTGAACAATTAATTGAAATATTATTGAAATAGCAATACATACATACAAGTGTAACATCCACAGAGATGCCCTGGCCTACAAATCACATTCTCTAGATGACAGGAAAAAGGTTTGTTTGGTATAGAACCCAGCAAAACATACCATCATCATTTCAATATTATACTGGCAAAAATGAAAATTAAGATGCAAAAATGATCATTCCCACTCAAATCATGAATCATAGTGCAAATGGAGTAATGTGAAAATAGGATTTTTTTTTTTTTTTTTTAATCATATCATTCAGACCTGTGTGTCTGTACAGCCAGCTGTTCTCCAGCAGCCATGTGTTCTTTACCAGCCACTTCACCACACTGATAAATCAGCCTGTGGATGAGCCAGGAGACATGTGTTTATATCTCATCCTCACACCATACGTTAGAGGAGAGTGCACAGGACAGCAGGAAGAGGAAGGAGAAATGAGAAGGCAAGGATGAGGAGATGAGGGGAGCAAAACAGGCATCTGTCCAGCAATTTTCCCTCATTCCTCCCACAGGGCGTTTCACCTTTCTTGAGAGAGATTAGCTTGGTTCCTGTGCTCTTCATGTGTCAGATGCACTGATAAAAGTCTTTTTCTTTGTCATCATGTGTGGATTGCCACATGTGCTAAGGAGTACACTCGCACCCAGCTAACACACACCTTTTGTATTTTTGCAGCCCCCGAATGGAAAACCGTTTAAATCCAGCAACTGATCTGATGTGTCTAGGAAAAGAAAACGCAAAACCTTGAGTGTTCCCACAAGTGGAAGCGAATGAAAGACGTCCACACATGTGTTGTTCAAGCGGAGGGGTCAACCCCTTGCCATTTAGCCAACGTAAATAGAATAATTCTGGGTGCCTGGCAGCTGGTGTCAAAGTGAATGGGACTTTGGGGGAGAGAAATCTGATAACATTCTTTGGGGAAAAAGGGAACTCTCATGTGCTTATTAGATAAATTTGCTGGCAGCCAAGACTGACCTGTGTTTAGTTGTGGTTGTTCAACTGCCCTAGGCACAGCAGTTAAGAGAGGGTCGTGAACTTTTCACTTTGCCTGGTGAAAACAAGGCCGTCTCACACGGCAGCCATGTCTTCAAAGCTGCAGGGTAGACGGTCAGAAACAGACCGGGGCTGTTGGCTGTCTGTGGGGTCACAAGTGAGGAGGTCAGAGGCCAGATTCTTGGTGCGACATTTCTAATGAGCCTATTCACTTAGCATCAAGTAATGTCCAGCTGTGCTGAGTGTGTTTTTCAGCTTAATGTTTTACATGACCTGTCCAAATGTTTAAAAGTCTGCGTAAAATACAGTCATGCAAGTATGTCAACTCCTACTGCTGCTAAGTACCACTCCCTGCTCCTCCTGATGTTTTTCTACGCTCTGAGCTAAAGGGAGCCATATAAGGTATAGAATAACGCGTCTGATATGTAAGTATATGTGTACATATATATCTGTGTGCTTTTGTATGTGTGTGCTCTCATATTAGTATGTGTGGAAACTTTTGTTTTCCCTTTCTGAATCCATAATATACTTTACTAAACTTGGCTGGTGCTCAGGTCAGCAACATGACTGAATATGACTCCTACAATAGCAGTCCAAAATAGCCTGCCTATTGTTTCCTTTGTTTGCACATTATTGTGTTTGGGTATTGTTTTTGGGTATCATTTGTTTCATTTTGTGCCATGTTGGTTTTTCCCTGGGTTAAGTGCACTTTTGCAATGTGATTTGGTTATGGCTGTGTATGCTGATATTGTCCTCATATAATGCACTCTCTATTCTCTCTAGTGACGAATGCTAATTTTGCTGCTGTGCTATTGGCCTCCCACGTTATTTTGGATGCAGGCTGCTGCAGCTTCAAATCAGCCACTGATCTTTTCTCTTATTCAGTCCAGAGAGTGATAGCATGAGTGAGCAGTGGCAGAAGCAAGTGAGAGAGGTGGGTATTTTGTCTTTGAGCAAAGACAAAGGAGGAAACAAACTTCAGTGGAATGTGGCAACTAGAGCAATGCCAATGTCACTGGTAACCACTTTATCTCCTCACACGGGAGCTGCTGCCATAGTGGATGCACCTGCTCTTCACACCAGCCACTGAGAAGCCCCACATAGCCCCTGTCAAAGCCAGCCTTTAATTAGCAACACCTCACATTAGCCACAGTAGCACTGATGTTCATTACTCCTCCCTCTGTCTCCCTGTCGCCCTTTAGTCATCAGGCACCAGTGTGACGGTGGACATAGCAGTGATGGGAGAGGCCCATGGACTAATCACAGACCTGCTGGCAGACCCGTCTCTCCCCCCCAACACCTGCACCTCACTGCGGGCTGTCAGCAACCTGCTCACCACCCAGCTCACCTTCCAGCCACTGCACCGGCCACGCCCTGCTCCCCTGCTCAACCTCAGCGACGCCTACACCTGCTCTGACTCAGAGGAGGGGCCTGAGAAGGGAGAGAAGACGTCCATCCCCAAGGTAATCGATGAGTCATGATTTTCACTTTACTACTAAATACTTCCTGCACAAAGCGTCATGTTAAATTTAATCTATTGCTAATTTGACAGTTGCATTAACACACTCCTAGACAAAGAGGTCACACATGTCCCAACTTAACAATCAGCCAAATAACATCAGTAAAAACAATATTAGACCAATTCAATATTGTTTTTTAAAGCTGATCCGGGCTAACGCCGACAATTCCTAATTTATACCTCTTTGAAAAGAGACACATTAGGAGCTCTAGGAGGTAGAGATGAATGTGAGTGTAATTCTTTGAAACATCAAAATTCACAAATGTTCATCAAAAGCACGTTAGAGCCAGATGGAAAATGTAGCTACAGTGAAACTATTCCTTAGATGGCAATGTGGTCCAGGTCCAAATGATTTATATATCACACGGCGCTCCACACACATGTTCATCTTTTAGCCCATGTTTCTGCTAATGAGTGCTTCCTGTTCTCGGAGCTTGTAGCATCAAATGAAGGACTATATTTTCATAGAGTTGAGTGAAGAAAAATAGAGTGCGTGTCTGCTGCTGGGAGCACTGTTCTCCCTTTCATAGCCACAGCTGTGTCAACATGACAGATGTGTAGCGCCAGACAGTGTGTGTATGTGAGGGGATAGCAGATGAGAGACTGGAGATGAGGGCAACATGAAGGTGAACATAACTCCCAGAGGATACAAAGAGGGATGACAGTGTGGGTCTACACAACTGGACCCTCCTGGTTCTGGCGCAGATGATTTATCTGAGCTATTGTCTGAGCTAAGATGCCAAGCCTGAACGTCTCAGAAATCTGTGTGTGGTCGACGGCCACCGCACCACCGAGCTGATTGGCTGACAGGTGTATTTTTAGATAGTCTGCGAGACAGGGAACCTGGTAAAAGTAGCTAAGTCAAGCTGCGTCTGCAGAGTGACACAGGCCTGGCCTGCGAGGCTGTCCTCATTAGGTTTCTCCTCCCCAGAGAGGCCTTGCCTGCCTCTAAGTGCCTGGGGGGGGAATTGAAGGAGTGAAGGCAGTTAGTGGAGGAGTGGAAAGCCCTGCGCTTGCTTTTCCTCCTCCTGGCTAGGAGTTTGATGTCCACTGTGGTGCATACTGATGCCTTCCCAGCACTTGTTCAAAATTCACTCTCGTGTGTAACCATCAGCAAAACGTTTGAGTTTTCACTAATCTCACATTGCTCACACAGGTAAACACAGGTATAGAGATAAAAAATGTTTATTAATAAACCATTCATTTCATTTAAGCAACATGTAATATTTAACACTCTTCTGGACAGGAGGAGGATCAGTTGTCGTATCTGTTTTGAACTTGGCCTCGTTTAGTCATGCTGCTGCTGCTGCTGATGGTGATGGTCCTGCACATTTCTGTGTGTGTGTGTGTGTGTGTGTGTGTGTGTGTGTGTGTGTGTGTGTGTGTGTGTGTGTCTGCAAATGTGAGTCTGTATGCATGATTGTATAAATGTTTTTTAGAGGATAAATGTCTGTGCGCATGTATGCTTGTCTGTGTGTGTAAGCGTGTTGTGAATGTAGGTTTGTGTGTGTGTGTGTGTGTGTGTGTGTGTGTGTGTGCTAGCCCTTGATCTGTGATGCTGGGCCTTGCTGTGAATGGGCTCATTCAGGATTCTGAGGTCTTTACTGGGTCACCCTGCAGAAGGCTGAGAGAGACAGCCTGCCATGTTTAGCGCCGCTCTGCCAAGCTGCTGCATGCCACTGCACAGATGGAGGCGTCACACAGGCACAGGCCACTGGGAATCCCAGAGAAAGCAAGAGAGAGAGAGAGAGAGAGAGAAAGAGAGAGAGAGACCAAGAGAGAAAGGGACACTGACGGTGTGCCTGATAATGTGCCACAAATAACATTTTTAGGTTCAGCTGCCACTGAGCAATGACCACAGCCCTGATTCTCTCATGATCCAGCAAGGATAAAGGAAAAAGTGCTTCAGTAATGAAAAATTTCCTTGCTTGTGTCATTTAAATCAGTTGTTTCATCGTGGGCAGGTTCAGATAATACAGCTGTCTCATCTAGATGATGCATTTGACAGAAGGCTAAGCAAATAAACATTAAATGTCACTTACGAGAACAGGGCAGGGGATGATTATTAGGATTTCCAGAGTGCAAAAACAGCCGTGTCACAGTCATGTGTTTTGATGATGATATGATTCCTGTGCAACTTTTTTGTTCGAAAGAATGTGACTAGATAAGAAATTCATGAGACGGCAGTGCTCAAATAGTTTTAACAGTATGTACGTCTATGTTCTGTGTGTGTGTGTGTGTGTGTGTGTGTGTGTGTGTGTGCGCAGCGTCTCAGGCGGAGCCTCCACCCTGGTCTACTGAGGAGGATCTCTTCAACATGGACCACCACCACCTCTGCCACAGGCCTGCCCACCATTGAGCCGGGTCCCGTACGAAGGGACCGCAGTGCCAGCATCAAACCCTACCATGAAACACTCACCTGCAGGTAGCCACTTCACAGATGAGCGATCCCTCAACCCTGTTCTTGTCTTCCATTCTCACTTTATTCTCTTTGCTCTCAGCCCTCACTGCACCTCTCTTATCCTCATGGCTTTACTTTTGTTCCCCTTTTTCCTTTCTTTGTTTCTCCCGCTTTCTCCCTCTTTCCGCTAGTGACTCTGTTTTTCACTTCAGAAAGGAACACTTCACTGCTGGTATTTATTTCTATTTCTACTGAATTGGTTTCAAGTTGGAGATATAGCTAAGAGGGTGTTCATTATATTTTGAACTGGGAGATTAAAAGTGCAGTGCTACAAACACATCCACTGTATGAAAGCCATACAATCTCACAATTAGCTGATGCATTAATTAATAAACCGGAAGTATTTTTATGTTTATTTTAAGTAGTCCTTGTAGACAAATATTATTTTTTGCAAATAAGAAAATAAGACAAAATGCAGAGAACATAGGAAATGGCACCATTCAATGCTCTCCATTGAATGGTGTTTTTTTAATCTCTCTCTCTCTCTCTCTCTCTCTCTCTCTCTCTCTCTCTCGCTCTCTCTCTCTCTCTCTCTCTCTCTCTCTCTCTCTCTCTCTCTCTCTCTCTCTCTCTCTCTCTCACTAATGTACAAAACAAACTGAACCGGAACCAAAATTGTGACCCAAAAACCGCAATACAAACCGAGTCGTGGGTTAATCGAACCACTACGCCCCTAATAACTAATGAAGAAACTCTACTTTTTACTTCATGCTTGCTGAATTAATTCTAGGCGTTTTGCTCTGAGAATTATTTGGAAATCACATGTTTTGTCTTGGCTTCTAGCAACAACCTGGTAACTACTTGGGTGAGAAACAATAGATATCTGTTTTGATTTTTTTCTTTTTTTTTTCTTTTTTTTTTCCAGAGATTTGGGTCTACAACATTGAAAATAGTCCTGTCTGCAGTAGCAATGCATAAATGCAAGATGTATGCATGGGGAAAGACTTCCACAGTATGACACATGACTCTGAAGGTTATGGGGTTCATTCCCAGTGCTGTGGCTGCACTTACATTTGAAGACATCAGCATGAGTGAACAGTATGGCCCAGCAGTTCGGAAATGGACCATGTGTGCAATGTGAGCCAGAATGGAAATGTGCCCCACAGGCAAAGGCATTAACCTGAATAACTAAGACATGCATCAACCCTAAGCACATTAGTGGTGAAGATAGCATGAGAGTCAGGCTTCATAAAAGTATCATGGTTCAAAGGTAAACCGTGTGTGCATGTGATACAATGGACAATGAGAGCGTGTGTTTGCGTGTCGACATATTGAGGGCTTTCGTGCTTTCTTGGGGGAAAGAGGGTAGCGCAACGGGGAAAGGTTTTGCATGAGTGTTGATGAATGTGTGTGCCGGAGTGTGTACATTTTTCTTCCATGTTTGCATCCATGGATGTGTGTGTATGTGGTCGGATGCAGTTTGTTTTCCAAGACGTCTTGAGAAACTTCGCCAGACTTGCATTGTATCAAAACAGGACTAATAGGGCTGTGGTGAATCAGTTGAAATGTCAAGACAAGTCCCATATTGCAGAAAACACAACAAATAACTATTATATGTTTTCATAGTAAATCAAATTGATGTATTTAACCAAGAATAAACACATGGCATAATTTGTTATAGTAGTTATAATTAGCTTTGTGAACTATTTCAGCATAATTTACAGTGATCAGTGCAGAGGCTGAATTAACCTTGCAATTACTTTGTGATTAATGTGACGTACGTTAGAATAGCTCCGGGGCAAAAGTTGTTTTTTAAATGAATTTCAAAGGGGCAGGCCGTTGAGCTTTAGTTTGACGAATTTCATCCGCTTTTGCGTGTGTTCTACAACATGAGTTATGGCGCATATGTTGTTTTTAAGATGTTTGCGCCATACAGGAGAGCACGTGCTCCTTTTCTTTAAAATATTAACTGCGCCTTGCCAGGAAAGAGTCCCTTCATGTTTTATCCACTCTATTCATTTTTTTCCCCGGTTGAGTTTGTGACATGGACACGAAAGCCCTCTCTGATGGAGGCTAGCGTTTGTCTGTAAATACAGATGCTTCCTGGCAAGCCGACTCTGTGGTGCAAAGGAGCGTCACAGGCAGAGAAGCCTGTGGTGTGTCAAACTACGGGGAAAGTTAGTA
The DNA here is from genome assembly GCF_902150065.1 of Myripristis murdjan. Classification (NCBI taxonomy): domain Eukaryota; kingdom Metazoa; phylum Chordata; class Actinopteri; order Holocentriformes; family Holocentridae; genus Myripristis; species Myripristis murdjan. The sequence goes on along the minus strand of NC_043985.1, from coordinate 16,191,165 downwards.
GACACAGTAGATGTGTGTGTGTGTGTGTGTGTGTGTGTGTGTGTGTGTGTGTGGTTATTCAGAGTTTTATTTTTAAATGTTGCGTCTGATGTCTGAATCGAGGCTGGGAGCTTAATTATTGATGCTTAGGAGAGCTTCAGATTGCCATGTCTGATGTCTGACTCAGAGATGCAGAGCACTGAAAATGGCCTGCATGGATTCAGACAATGCTGGCTTGAACATACGTTACCCTTTGTGTTGTTCAGCTCAATTTGGGTGCATATGTTTGTGTGTGTGCAGAGATTGACAGAAATACGCCAAAATGTGTCTTGTGAGAAACTGCGAATAGTTCTTCATCTAATCTATAAAGATAACTTAATTAATTAATTAACTAATGTAATGACATATTTAATTCAGATGAATCCAAGTTACAGTTAAAATAAAAGTACGGTGTAGAAAATGTAAATTCATTGGACAATAACAATTCACAAATATAACATATACCATTTTATGTGGGACTTTTGACTAATGTATTGTTACATTTTAGACTTAAAGCATTTTGTAGCCCATTGGCTTAAATATTGGTATTGATGTCATATATCTACATTGTAAAAATTAACTGGTCACAGAATGACATGCTGTACTTGTCTCTAGTACAAGTGTGTTTTTTAAACGTGTGTGTGTGTGTGTGTGTGTGTGTGTGTGTGTGTGTGTGTGTGTGTGTGTGTGTGTGCGCGTGTGTCTGTGTGTGTTTGTGCGTGTGTTTGTTGGTACATGTATAGTTTGAAACGGAAGTTACCTCTTGTGTTTCTGGGCAGAATTTGTGCAGACACATAAATTTGATGTTTCTGTGTTAATGCGTGTGTGTGTTTGTCTCAGCACATTTTGTGCAGCAATTTTTCCTGACCCCTTGTCAAGTATAGCACTTGCACAATTTGGCAGTACAGGTGAGAAGGTCTGCCAGTCAGGTGGTGCTGTCAAAACGCCCACCAACACACACCAACTGGTGTGCAGGAAAACATATTTTTCATATGTGACTGTGAATTGGATATGATTGGAAGGGTTTGGTGAAAATGAGTTTATGAGGGCTGATACCAGTATCTTTGTTCTGAAGATGCTGTTTGCTGATATTTTAAGCCTACATTCAAATATTCAATATTTCATGCAAGTATTCAGCATTTCCCACACAACTTAATTCTTGGCTTTGGTTGAAAAGCCTCAGAAATAGCATTTAGAGCATCAAGTGACATTAAACCTGCACTGATACTAATACTAATAAAACTGTTTTAGTTGTAGTTACAGTTTCTTAAGGCAGTGTGACCCACGCAGCTATTCAGGTTTTATGATGTGACTGTCTGATATTTAATAATCCACGTGATATACCTTAAAATGTTACGTGAGTCTAACTCCAGCGAACACATCCACACTTCTGTTCCAAACGTTGGTGCTCTCTGTGCTGACTGAACGGCACTCTGAGGGATTTCCTGCCCACTGATTTGTTTGGAGTCTTGCACCCTTCAGAGAGCGGCGAGGGCCGGGTCTGGTGCCGGTTTGTTTGGCTCTGTTTGTGAGATGACAGTACGATACTTCAACACGTTCCATCAGTGTAAGCGCACTGGACAGCTTCTGTACACAAATCCCTGCAGTCCTGCCCAGCACAGCAGCAGATACCCACCATGGCCACGTGTGGTGGTGTGAGGGTAAACAAACACCTGGGCCTCTCCCGATAGTCGCCACAAGCCTGCAAGAAGCACTCGCACGCGCGTACACACACACATGCACACACATACGCACACAGAGCAGAGAATCTCTGAGTTGTATTTACTGCAGCTCTGCAGTCTCTTCATTCACAGCATTGGTGTACTGATTATAAACTTGATTTCTAGTGTATTGAGTTAGTATCCCCCCCCCCCCCCCCCCCCCCCCCCCCAATTTTATAATAACAAGGGAAGTCTTACATTATTGTGCGTCTTTTAATGGATATAAAGTTTTAGCTAAAAGAACAGAATTGCAGAAACGCAATTGCAGTTTAAGCTCAAATTGCATTAAAATTTTCCAGAAAAGAAAAAAACATTGTTGCTGTAAATTGAGTCGCAACTAAGTGTATCATGAATCAAATTTAATCTATCTTCAGCCAAAGATTTACACCCAAAATATTTACTTTCCCTTTTAGGCCTTAAGCTCTCATGCAGAGAGACATCGGATAAGAAAGTGGATAGAAGTTCATCTTCTAGCTCAAGGGCACTTCAGCAGGTCTTGTGACATGGCGATCAAGGCTGTGATAGTCTCTGTTGGCGCTTACGAAGCCGTCCGTCAACACAATGTGTGTAAAGAGCGTCGTTTCTGGGCTTTCAACACAACACTCCCAAACTTGTTCATCAACATCTTTAAAGGGAGTAGAAGAGGTTTTTTTTTTTTCGTTAAATTTACGTGACCCCTATTTGTCTGTCTTACTCCTCTTGAGGCCGGGCCAAGACGGCAGCGGCATATTTACACCGAGTCCAAACAAAACACCAAAAACATTTCCTAATAAATAATGCATCATCTCAGAAAAGTGAGAGGAAGAGATGGAGAGAGAGCGAGAGAGAGAAAGATGGAGGATGCATGGGGGAGAGAGAGGAAAGAAAAGAAACACATGGCTTTCATTGCCTTCTCCCTGCTCCATCATCAAATCTGTACAATCTGTACAATCTTAATTAGGATATTAGGCCTTCTTTTTTTCTCGCTGCTTTTTCCATCATGTCAGCTTTCAGTGACGTACAGTGGAGTGTTGAGCAGGAATAGTGCCAACTTCAAAGCTACAGTATAGGCTTTTTATCTGGCAGATCTGGTCAGGGGACGATTGAATCCCTTCTCTTTCCCTCGACTCCAGCCACTGTACTCTTATCTTCCTCACATCTGGCTCAAGAGTAGTTAGATTACTGGAAGCGGAGAATAATGGCTGCTGTGTTTATTGTGGCGTGGATACTGTTCGTTTGGGCTCTGAACCAATGGTAATCTGTCAACCTGCTGTGAGTGGCTGAGTATAAAATCTGGGAGTAAACTGCAGCAGAGAGGCAAGCAGGCAGAGGCCAATCAGAGCTTATTGCATGCAGCAGAACATTAAGATAAGCAGAATTGGGGGAGGGGGGCGGGCAAGGGTGTTCTCAGAAAATACAGACAACATAGCAATTTATATTTCCTATTGGAGCGTAATTAACTTGATTAAGGTTCATACTTCAGAATGCCAAGATGCTTTTGCGTGAGAGTGTGTGAGAGAGGGAGATTAAAAGAGGAAAAGAGTCATTTTCCACTTTGGAGCCGGAGGTGCACAACACCTCGGCTGTGCTTTAAAATTGCTGTGTAGAGCAAGAAACTGCATTTGACCTATAGCTTATTTGAATCCAGATTAGTCTTGTAAGAGGTGCATAAAAGTGTGCACTGCAAGTTACCGATACTGTGGGCAGTGACATACTGTCGCTACATTATAGATGCCTTTTAGTTTGTGATAACAGTCACTTGGTACCTGTCTGACATATTCGTCAAGAGAAAACGGTCGGCCTTCTTATTTACATCCTGTAATGAAGGCTCAGCATCAGTAGCTAAGGTTATTCTGCTGTATTTGCAGAACACAAAGAGCTTCTGCCAGTTCTTCAACTTTCATTAAAAGTAAACCATTTTAAGCCAAACACCACTGCCTGCCTGGACCCCCTTGACAATAATGTACTAACTGTTTGCCCGCCAAACTATCAAACTATTTTATATTCCACACCTGCTAGGCATTACACACAGTGGTCTGACCTGGCCACGCAAACACAACAGAACGCTCTTTGTTGGGGCCTCGGGATCATTAAGCAGGGTGGTTACGGCTCAAAAGTGCACAAGAAACAATTTATCAGAAGGAGATAGACACACTACAGGCCTTTGTGCTCCCTGTGACACCATGCTCTGACGGCAGGCATTTCCTGCATCGAGACGGCAGGTTCTACAACATTTGGGGAGAGGTATTTTAATTGGAACCACCTACGGCCTGACAGTGGCCTCAGTGGAGAACCTGGGAAAGCTGGGAGGCTCTCGAAGGTGTCCTGAAGGTAACTTCCATCACAGGGCGCGCGAAAAGCTTCTTTCCACAAAACATGATATTTGCTGATGATGTTTGTTTATCGCTGAAAAGAAAAAAGAAAAAAAAAAAAAAGGAAAGTGAAGGTGGGCGTTTGATGTATCATCCAGTCAATGAAAATGTCCTCATCCGTCTCCAGCTCATATTCAAAACAATTTCCAAACAATTCAGTAGACAGTGTAGGAGTTTGTGGATGGCTATAAGCTGTTACTGCTGCTCACACTGATCTGTCATAAATCTAAAAGTGGGTGGGCTCAGTATCTCGCTTCCAGTGACTCATTTACAGCACCAATACGAGCGACTGGTTCTGATTTGTTGTGTTGTTGTTTATTCTCACTGCATTTTGTGTTAATGTGTGCATCCATAAAGTTCATTAATGAGAATTTTTCTTATGGCATCAATGCAGCGTCTGTTTAATGTGTGGACAGCACAGTAGGAAACCCATTAAAGTGCTTTAGACAACTTCTGCCAACTAGTCAAACATCAAAGACAGATGTAGTGAATGGCATTATTCCCATTTCTTTGGCACAGCTACAGACAACAAACGCTTGCACATCATTGTGCTTTTTCATGCACACACATGCAAAAATTTGTATTTGTTCCCTAGTACTGGGCATTTTATTTCATCTTTTTCCGATGATTTGGGGTTTCAGTGGTTTCAACAATCGGCTCTGCCAAACATACCCAACTATGTAGAATTTGACATTGTTAACATCATGACAGGAACCCAGTTTTTGCACAGGAATAATTAAAATTGTCTCAGATGTAGGAAAAACTACATAAGAGGTACAGTGAAGGGTTTGGATGTAAATCCCTGAGTAGGGAATAAATGAACACTTTGGATAACATTTTTTTTTTAAACCCCATTTCTGTATGTGTATAGCGTCTAAGACATAGCTTTTGCATTTTCTAATCTGCAAAACAAAGATGGTGTTGCGTTTGAGTATTAAGGATTGAATAAGAGGCTGCTGAATTTCATGTGCAGCACTACTTTAGTGCAAACATTGCAGCATCACAAAAGAGAAGAAAGAATGATTTTATACCTTGTCTTTACCTTGTAATCCCTCTCTTGTCCACAGCTGTGGGAGGCCATACATCAGGCTGAGCCATGGAGAGGGATCTTTAGACAAAGGGGACAGGATACCACGGTCAGGTACGGTCTCATATCTCTAGTTTCAGTTTTTACTCCATCACTGACACTTATTTGACTACCACCGAGCATCACGTGTAGGTTATCTGAGGGCGTGTATAGCACAGTGTTTCTCCCTCCCTCAAAAAAATGACAAAGCAGGACTGTGTCCAGCGGTGCTGTGACAGAAGTTTAGGTGAGAAGCCTGCTGAGGAGTTGTGGGTACACTATGATCCTACAATCCTATAATCCTCCACGGCAACCAGGCTGATTGGTAGCAAAACTCTAAATACCCAGAGAATTAAACGTGCTTACCCCTGCATGTACCCTAATGGTTACGTCCTCTCTAAAACAAACGGCTTTTCTTTTGGTGTCAATGGACAGTTTCAGAATCACAAAACAACTCTGCATGCTGTTTCATAAGCCCTAAAGGAAAAATCCCCTCTGAACACATTAACACAGCTAAAACAGCAATTGGCAGGATACCTTGCATTCCTCGGCCTATTTTGTTGTTTGCCAGTGTATTTTTCTTACTCCCATAGATAACTGGCCAAATGTAGATGAACTGATATCACATCTAGATATTTACAGTGGAGCTACAGTAGGATTTGAAAGCATTTTTTTTTCAGTGATCTCTAACGTCAGTAGTTTTGGCATTAGCCTTTCAGAATGTAAAAGGAGCAAAAGGCTGTTTTCAGCATTCAAACAGGGAGAAATCCATTGTAGAAGAGGAAGAGGTAGCAATTCATCTCAGGACAGGACAGGACTTCAGCCTCAGTGGACCAGAGTGCAGTGTAGCCAACAAGGCATGTTGCATTTTGAGCAAGGGAATACTGGTTATGAACTCATGCACGTCTCTTAGCTGGTGTCGGACTGGGTGATGTATTGATATTATGTGAATATTGTAATATGGGACTAGATGTTGTATGGAATTTTTGATATTGTAATATTGTGATATTGTGATTGTGATTGGTCACAACATTACTGAGGATTATTCATCAGAAATGTTGTGTGTAAATATATTATGAAAGCAACAATACTCATCTCTACGCTATCATCACAATAACTGTCAAGGTATGTTGTTAATATTTGATAGCTGATTTTGTCAATATTGCCCAGCCCTACACTGTGGTGTCAAAAGTGATCCTTGCAAACATAACAAATATAAATCTGAAGTAGAAATAGACAAGCAGGATAAGTAAAGTGGATGCACCAACAAATAGTTAAATTACAACACCTCATTTCAAAATAAGTCCTGGAATAGACTTAATATCACAAATCGGTGCGATTATTAGTATTTTATAAGCTGTTCACATGCTTTTGGGCTGAACCCCAGTATGGCATGTCTTTGTTCCTTCTTCTAACAGCAGAGGACCAAGTGGTAGCGTCATCAGACTATGATAGCACCCATGAAGCCAACCACAGTGACAGCAGCGATGTAGCACATACAGAGGAAGACACAGAAGAAGGCAAAAACCCCTCCCAGAGTGTCATCCTCCACCCACTAATACCTCCTGAGGTAAGGAGGGGCACAAACTCCAACTGCCTTGAGAAGTGGCCTCCAATGTACAGTATCTTGGTAATAAAAATACAAATTTAAACACACTTACAACATAATGACAGCACAAGCATACATCAACAAATAACATGGATACAACACTGCATTCAAAAATACACAACGATCACACAGTCATGTTTAGACATACACATTCATATTTTCCCATTACTGGCATTCTCATCCATGACGCACTTCCTCACATGCCACGTATGCAGGATAAACCAATTCTGGCCCCTGAGCCATTGATAATGGAGGACTTAGAGCCCCTGATGAGTCAACTAAACAACTGGAACTTCCCCATCTTCTGCTTGATGGAGAAGACCAACGGGAAATGTGGACGCATCCTCAGTCAGGTGAGGGCCATTGATTCAGCTCAGTGTCACTCAAACTGCACAGTGTTTGATGAATGATATTCATGATACAGACAATAATTGCAGTCATTTGCAATGTAGTCCATCACAAGTTGCTATTGACATAGTCATGCAAACTGCTGGAACACTCAGACCCAGTAACATCAGATTATTAGTGTCTCTTAATGTTAAATTATTTTGTCTCTGCCTAACTTGCAGACTCAAACTACCTCAAACTGTTGCATTTTTCTTTCAAACACAATTCTGTTCATTCAACAAATAATCTCATTTTTCTAAAATACTTTAATCTCATCTATAATGGATTACAGTTACTGGTTTTATATAATCAGATTACTGTAACCCCCTCACATGTAATCTGTTAATTCCCAGCCCGGGTGATGTTAGCCTGCTCTGTGACAATTTGATTTCTGTATGTCAGGTCGCTTACAGGCTCTTTGAAGACACAGGCCTGTTTGAGACCTTCAAGATCCCCGTGAAAGAATTCATGAACTACTTCCATTCCCTTGAGAACGGTTACAGAGACATACCATGTAAGGATCAAGCTTGCAACTTAGCCCCTCTTTCTCTTTCATTTGTTCTATTTACCTCAGATATTGATGTAATAGTAACAGACAGCAGGTAGAGGGAGATGTTGTACAGTTTTTTCCTGTTACCCTCATATGACTGGCCACTAAAAGACTTAAGCAATGCAACAGTGCACCCCGGTGGAGAGAGTTACAGCTACTCAAGACTCCTCTCTCTCTCTCTCTTGGCCCAGATCACAACAGGATCCATGCCACAGATGTTCTACATGCAGTCTGGTACCTCACCACACAGCCTGTCCCCGGCCTGCCCAGCCTCATTACTGACCACGGCTCTGCCAGTGACTCAGGTGTGTCTGTGTCTGCATGTGTATGTAGGCATGCGGTGTGTTTATGTGTGATTGCGTGTGCATGCATCCCCATTTCTGTGCATGTGTGGCTTCATGGTGTTACAGTCCAGTCATGTCAAGAACACAAGAGTTGCAATTTTTCCATTGCTCATGGTGTGCATATGGACCATACTATAACAGCCCACTCTCATCATTTTCTACTATCAAATTCATTTTTTTAAACTTGTGTTAAACCAAGTTATCTGTAAAAAAAAAAAAATGTATATGTAGGTCAAATTTTCATTTATTTTTTTTTAGATTGTCTATCTGCCCTCAGGCCTTATGCCTCAATGTAAGCCACCACATTAATGTTAGACCTTCAAACCTGCGTGAGTGTGTGTTCTGATCCTACTCTCAGTTTGTCTTATCATACCGAGGCTTCTGGCGCTTGCATTTTCGTACCAAACACCATTTGAAGTCTAGAACAGCATGAAATTGCAGGCAGATTAGAGTTCCTCCTCACCCATATTTCCATAACCTCATTTGTATTCCTTACTAGGGCCATTCCTTTGATCCACATGTAAGTGGATTTGGATATTCGAATTTGTGTGTGCTCGTGTGTGTGCATACATGTCTGTGTCTGTGTCTGTGCATGCAAACTACATGTGTATGAGCATACATGTGCAGACGTGTGTGCATGATACATGTGTATTCATGGTGCCCTGCTGTTCACCCCTAACCCTCTGTATGTTCCCTCTCGGCCAGACTCAGACAGTGGCATAACACACAGTCACATGGGCTTCCTGGTTTCAAAGACCTACACTGTGTCAGAGGACGGTTATGGCTGCCTGTCAGGCCTCATACCTGCTCTGGAGCTCATGGCGCTTTATGTGGCAGCTGCAATGCACGACTATGACCACCCAGGGAGGACCAACGCTTTCTTGGTGGCTACCAGCGCCCCACAGGTACCCATAATGTCCAGCCTATAGTCGCTCCCTCTGTATATGTATGCATATGTATATGTAGCCTGAAACTTAACCTCACTATATCCCATAATATCAGTTTGCTGTATTTAAGACATTTTTGTTGTTGTTCTTTTTTGAGTAGTTCAAATCATTTAAACAGAAAATATAGTCATGAGTTTCACAATCACAGAATCTCCTCATTGCTGGTCAGTGTGTGGCATCTGATGACTTGATAACATCAAACAGAGCTCTCTGAAATTGTATTGAGTGATGCTCTCTCGCCCAGTGTTACAGTCTCGCTAATGTGTGCAAGCTTTGCAAATGCAGTGTCTAATCTCGCTGTTTAAAAAATTGGCATTAAAAAGCACTTTTGCATGTTAGGCGTTGAATTTATTAACTAATAACCCATTAACATTGCCAAAGAAACATTTTGGCAAACAAGGTGCTATGTTCTGATATTGAAAGACAGTCAGAGCATAGCAGCATAGAAAATTGGGCCTGTGTCTGACAGTATGTTGGGTAAATGATGTGTAATAATTTACACAATACAGTTACTATGCAGTTGATACTAAACACCTAAATGTAGCTAAGCACTGTATAGCATCTGTATTTGTTGGATAACTAATATATCTGCCTCTGTCTCATTCTTTGTCTTTGTGTTTTCATTCTCTCTCTCTCTCCCTCTCTCTCTGTGTTGTGTGTGTGTGTGTGTATGTGTGTATGCAGGCAGTGCTATATAACGACCGCTCAGTTTTGGAAAACCACCACGCTGCCTCAGCCTGGAACCTCTTCATGTCCCGGCCAGAGTACAACTTCCTTGTCAACCTGGACCATGTTGAGTTCAAGCGTTTCCGCTTCCTGGTCATCGAGGCCATCCTGGCCACTGATCTCAAGAAGCACTTTGATTTCCTTGCTGAGTTCAATGCCAAGGTACTTTACAGAACATAACAGTTTTACTTGAAGCTTGCTTTTGCCTTAAATTTCCTTGTAAGATGCTTCAAAGTTGGAAAAGACATTTTGTACAACAATGGCACGTATAGATTCTGTATCTGCCAGGTTGCAATGCTTCATTGAATCCACATTACACTTAATTGTAGTGAAACATTTAATTTAGTTAGGATATTATAGTGAAATATTCGCACCCAATAGCTGCACCCTCTTCATCTTTGTTGTTTTTCATTGGCCTAAAGCAGGGTTTTTTCAAACTTTTTCATGTCCTAGAGCCCCAAGATGACTATCATTAACCCCTGAATCCTATTTTCCCTTAATTTTCCCCTTAAGTAGCCTGAGTTAGTTTCTCTATTGTACTACAATAGCACCTATATATTCTGTATCTGCTGGTTGCAATGCTATAAAGCGCATTGTTTCATAGCTGCACCATTACATCAAATAGAAAATGTCTAGATGTCTTCTGTTCACCAGAACATATCTGGTATCTTTGGAAATCTTGGGATTTTCACTGGAATTTGAAATAAAGTTTTGTGGGTTTGAACAAAGCTTGGCCACACAGAATGCATTTCAACGATGAAACAGCTGATGGGAATGGCCAGACTGAAGAGGTTAATCTTGAAAAAAAAAAAAAAAAAAAAATTACTTTAGATTTGAAGAGTTTAGGGATGAGGTGCCTAAGTGAGTTAGATCCCAAACGTAGCATTGAAAATATTATTCTGACAGTATTAAATCTTAAATGATTACAGATTTCGTGGATTATTTATTGATATTTCATTTTTGCAGTTTCAGCAGTTGTTGGGCTTTTGAATCAGGTGCTGGATGTTTTTACTCAGTGTCAACACTGGGCTGTGAATGGGAGTCCTCAGGTTGGAGGTGTAAAGTTTATGTCTGCACAGAGTTCATTCATTCTGTTGTCTTTGGAAACTCGATGGGCTGAATAACAGATTGTCTGGTCCTTTTTGAAATGATAATATCCTATTTCACTTTTTCAGTCCGAGGTGAGTGCTTTAGAAATGCTTTCTCATACTTTCCTACCACAACTCTCTTAATACTGACAAGGAAGGCTCGCTGAAAGGGAAATGTCCAGTGGCTTTCGAAGAACAGCTTTGTTTGTCCAGAACATTGCATGACCTGAAATATATTCAGTTCAAGTCAAAACAATACAAAGCTTCCCGCAGCTTTTCAGGAACTCATTTCAGTCTGGACAGAATGTTGGCTTTGGGATCGGGCGGTCTTGAGTTTTTCCACTGTGAGCTGGAGTACACTGGTGGTTCTAGGCATCCGAGGCCTGTCAGCTAGCATATAGCTTACTGGCTTGGCACCAAAACTAACAGCACTGCTTCTCACTGTGGTACACCCTGCTCTGCTCTTCCTGGAAGCAAATTGGCTTTCTGTGCAGAACCCGACAAATTTTGCACTTGGTCCACTCATCTCCCAGGGTTATTAGGTTAGAATGACCTAAGACTCCAGGAGTCTTGGGTTTGCCTTGTTATCTATCTGATCTCATTAGGCCAAGCCAGGAGAAGCTTCAGCAGATTAATGAATGCATCAGCATTATTCTGCCATTTAAAGCCAACATAATAAAGTAGAAAAAAAATCAAAAGAGTGCATAATTGGTTATTCTATATCTCACTGATTAGCTGTTTTTTTTTTTTTTTTTCCATTTTTATATAAACTATGTTAAATCACAGAAACAAAGCAACTAATACAGTTTTACAGTCTTAGTTCCATTTACTCTTAGTAAATAGTGTGGTTTTAGTCCCGCTGTGTGTATTTTCTCTGATAAGTAAACACTTTAGATGGAGTTAGTGAATAGCAATATAGTCTCTCAGCAGCAGGTCAGTACACAGTAATCACATTTACATGATATTTACATATCACACGCTGTAACATGTTTGCTCGATATGGTAAACATCAGCATGTTCATTTGTTGATCTCCTAGGTGGGCGACGATCCATCCACGGGTATTGATTGGTCCAATGAGAATGACAGGCTGCTGGTGTGCCAGATGTGCATCAAACTGGCTGACATCAACGGGCCTCTAAAGTGCAAAGAGCTGCATCTCCAGTGGACGGAGGGCATTGTCAATGAATTCTACGAACAGGTGTGTGATCTGTCTTTGTTTAAGCTTGATAAATGTTTAAGATAAATGTATCACTAAATATAAGGGCCCTTTCATGCCTGCAGAGACAATCAGTGAGCTGTCATGTTTGCACTTATACATGCAAATGGATGGTATGTGTAGCCTAACCCCTCTTTTTGACATATACACATACACAGGTGTAAATGCACGCACAAGAATATAAGTATTCATCCATGCACAAGCACACATGCATACATGCACACAAGTGCAAACAGATAAATGCATTTCAGAGGTAAATGTCTTTTAGCTCCTTTTCATTTTTCTCACAGTTTCTCTAAAGCAAAGAAAATCAACTGGGGAATAGGAGAGAATGACACCTGGTAGCCTGCTGCATGAGTCAGACAAAGCTGCTCTGTTCGGTTAAAAAAAAAATGCAGGGGAAGCAAATGCAGAAACTGAAGTACAACCCTCCCTCACCCGTATTTTCCTCCATAGATATTTCTGGTCTCAAGCAGTGGAATTATCCTCCCCTTAATTCATTTTTCATTCAATCTCCCTGACATATTGAGATAGCAATGGCAGTGGCCCCTCTGATTGCTTACGCTCACGAGATAAGGCACTGAATGTCATTGCAGCTGTGCAGGAGCGAGTGTGTGATGAGCCATGTGACATATGATAAGATCACTGATAAGACACATGTATCCGTTCGACCGAGACCAATCAGTTTGCAGATATTTATCTTTACCATAGCTCCCTAAAGATTGTATTGTGTAGTCAAACCGGCATTTACATTATAAATTTACATGTCATTTACATGTAAACAGCTGGAACAGCAGAGAAGGTCATTGCAACTTTTTGTTTTGTTTTCAGATAAGAATCAGATATGTGACCCACATTTCATGCTGAATTCATGTTTTGTCATCTTGAAAGAGGTATTCTGTCAGTGTAATAGTGTAACAGACATATTATCATTTAGTGCTATTACACACAGGATGCTTTTGAAAATGTCATCATGAATTCAAAGTACTGTTAGACTCAGTGACCTTTGTTACAGTATCTCCTCATGACTCTGAATGACTGCTGTTGTCTTCTGATTGTTTCTGGGACAAGCGTGGCATGTCCATTCATGTATCCTGCTACTTGAGCTCGAAGGCAGAACCAGCAAGTTACAGGCTATTCTCAAGGGTATAGGGGAGAAGCAGAGTGCAATGGATTTAGCATTACAGATAGCAGCTATTAATCAGCACTGTTTACAAAATCACAGAGGCATACAGGCTCTGACACCCACTAAATAAGGCTAAATAATACTCTGAAGCATGTGCAGTTTGGTTAACTCAAAACCAATTATTATTGAATGAAGTTCTATAGGGCAGATGCTGTACTCACAACTCTCAAACACATCACTAAGACATAATCATAATAATAAAATTTATTTGTATAGCACTTTTCACAGACATAGATCACAAAAGGCTTTACAGCAGCAGCATGCAATTACATTGAGAATAACACAAATACAAAAAGAATAATATGTTTGAAGAACATTGTGTAAAATACACATAAAAACACACTAAATGTAAAAATGCAAATCTAGTGCAGAAAGGATTACATGAACGTCTTTCTAAAAAGGTGTCAAACATCAAACGCATCTCTTGGGGAAAGCTAAAGCTGAACCTTGCTCTGTGTATTATAGAGGTAGTCATGGTGACAGCTGGACCTCAGAGTCTCTCCTCCTGTTTCTGTTTTTTCCCTCCAACTTTTTAATCACCTCACCTGGCAAGAAATTCCATCAAATTGTGGATCCATATCCCTTCATTCACTCATTCGGCCTGTTTTACATTAGCAACTCGCTGCTCTGCAGGAACACAGGCCTGATATAGTCTACAGAATGACACTTGGGGTCAGTTGCCATGGCAGCCAGAAAAGCTCACCGTGGTTGATATCCATTTATGTCCCATCCAGACGTCATAGACAGCACACATGCTGCTGCCTCTCAGCCTCCACCATATGACTGTATACTCTGTAGGCCTTTGTATGATTAACTTTCACGGAAGGTGTTCACTCAGGCCAGATATTAAATGTAAGATGTCCCTGATCATCCTCTGGCTATTGTGTTATATGACATGTATGCTGCTGTGTATGAGTTGGTTTGTGATTGATCAATATACCAGATGTGGTGTAACAGTTCTGTGTGCCATCCAATCCATGTTGAGTATCTACACAGAAACCAAAGTAATATTTCAAGGGAATGATGTATAAACTGTGAACTTTGAATTATGTTAAGGTACTATATGTCTGTGTGTGGATGGAGTGCATTTCTGAGGTATAGAGCCTCAAATATTTTATATCATCTGGCAAACCTGCACTTTCTATCGTTTTTAAACATTTATCCTCAAATAGTTCTTTGTGAGCATGGCCCTGATTAGGTTATGGGGAGATTAAAGAAGAAGGTGTGTGGCTAGCTCCAAGCCTCACTTCTCCTGTTACACTTGCCTGACAATATCCCAGTGTCTGAGAACTGACCATGCATATTAAACTACTGTACTTGGGTTCCATTTTTTCCCCACTGAATCAATTGGTGCCACACTATAGTACACTACGTAGGTGCCAACGGTCTAATTCCGGCAGCATCATCTTCAGTCTTACCTTTGTAAATTTAGGTTCTTGTGTTCTAGCAGATAAGGGTAGCTCTAGAGTCTGTTTTCCATACAAAGCCACAGTGCTACAGCTACTACTGCTACTAAAACACCCTCTTACATCCCTGCCTTTGATACGGGCATCTCATTGCATCTCTCACTGCAGAGCTTTAACTCATCTGATAGTCTTGACCTCTCTCTCCTGAGGACATCCGACTGTGTCTTTCCTTTGCTGCTGCATCTTGTTGCGTTCTTTTCAAGCCACAACATACCACCTTGAAATGTTTTTGACATGCCTCCCTAGCACTGCTGGAACTGTGTCCTTATTTAGTAGTAGTAGTAGTAGTAGTTCTTTATTCCGAGTAAGTAAAACAAATAAACAAACAAAAAAAGAAAAGAAAAGTAATCACACAGTAATGGACAGACATAAAATAAATAAGCATAAAAATGAAATGAAAACAACACATAATGATTTAATTTTACTTATCCGGAAGGGAGTGGGAAGAAGTAAAACTTATCTAGTCCCACCCCTCGTCCATAAGTCAATTACATATTATTATCATTAGGCTTCCTTTTCCACCTGAAGCATACCTTAATTCATTATTTGGACTAGTTCTGCTAGTCTGCTATTTCTTCTTTATTAAATATGTTAAGCAACCTGTGGTCATAGAAGTCCTATTAGTCATTTACCAGTACATAAGCCCTAACAGGTGGAAAGTGCTGCCCTCCCTGTAGGTGTTCCCCACCTACCAAATACTTTGCATTATGCCTTACTGATTTGCCAGAAACCAAGGAAACCACAATACATTTTTGCAGTTGTTGCCATGCTGCAGTAAACGGTGTCCATCTCAAGTGAATGCAAATATCTTGAACATTTCCCTTGTCATGACGCAGTACAGTACAACATATGCCGAACCACAACAATTCAGACTGGCCTGAATGATTCACTCCATTCAAATATACTGCCGATGTGTGAATTATGCCACCTCTTGGCTGCCATGCGGGGCTGGTAATGAATGGGCACTAACATGGGTCATGCCTTCTGTAGGGTGACGAGGAGTCCAGCTTGGGCCTTCCCATCAGCCCCTTCATGGACCGTTCAGCACCACAGTTGGCCAAGCTCCAGGAGTCTTTCATCACACACATTGTGGGACCACTCTGCAACTCGTACGACTCGGCCGCCCTCATGCCAGGTCGCTGGGTGGAACCTAACCCAGAGGCGGAGGAGCCAGATATAGTGGAGAATGAGGAGGAGGAAGAGGACACAGCAGAGGAAGACACGTCCACCAGCTCAGAGGGAATACGTAAGCACTGGCATATAACTCGGGTGTTTATGATAGTGTGTTATTTTAGTTTACAAAGCAAGCCTTTGTAAACTTTGCTCTATTAAAAAAGATTTCTGTCTCACTGTATCTGCTCATTTTTTTTTCCAGAAAAAGCAACTCCCAAGAAGAGGAGGAAAGTCTTCTGCCAAATCACCCAGCACCTGCTGGAGAACCACGAGATGTGGAAGAAGGTGATCACAGAGGAGGCCCAGAAACAGGGTCAAGGGGCGGAGTCTGTTCGTATCAACAATGTAGCTGAGCCAATCCTGGCTATTCATGAGGAGGAAGAGGAGTCAGGCAGCAAAGAGGAGCTTATAGAAGGGGAGGATCCAGAGGAGGAACCAGAGGACGAAGTGGAAACAGAGTGGCCAGTCCCTCCGGAGGAAGACTCTGAACCCACAGAGGAACTAGAAGAGGGGGGTCCTCAGTGAAATGGCCCATGGGAAATATGGTGTCTGTCAGGGCTAGAACATGAAGAAGTGATTTTTTTTTTTTTTTTTTTTTTTTTTTAAATCCAACCAACTGACTCCTGTTTTTTGCCAGCACATCACTTAGACACAACACTGTAGAAGTTTGGGAAATGTGTGCCTATAAAGAAAAAAAAACAAAAAAAAAACAGGGTGGGCAAAATTGTGCTTTACACGTTTTATCTGAATATCCGGTTTAACCAAACTTTTGAGGAGCTTTCCATATTGCAATACGGGATTACTGATTAACTTTGGGATACAGACTCTTTTGCTACTGTCAAGAGAAGAGCAAGACTGGTCACAGAGACCTCTACATAATGTGTTAACACAGGACTGCAGAAATTTGCTGCCAATTTATACATAAATATTTTCTAAATGCAATTATATAAAAAGACCACAATTACCTGTATTTGTGTTTAAATTTTAGAGTGGGGTTTTTGAGGTCTGATATGGACCACAATATCATTTCCTTTTTTATGTATGGATTATAAAGGGAATCGATCAAATGATAATCTTACTACCCCTTCTTTTCTGCCAAAATTGATCATCCATCCATGATCTTTAGCGTACAAAGGCAAGCACTGCACTCTTCCGTCTTTACAGACTAGCAAGACATGACATTTACAAATAAAAATGATTCAGTTTAGTTTTGTCATCTGATGCTACAATTCCCAATTTGTCTAATTTAACTTTGTTGCCAAATGAAGTACTTTATACCATTTCCTAGAGTAGTGATTTTAGTTTAGGGAAGGAGGCTTGTGGACCAAGAGAGACTCCTACCATTCGGTTTTGTGTGTGTGTGTGTGTGTGTGTGTGTGTGTGTGTGTGTGTGTGTGAAAGAGTGCACATGCATATATGCTTATGCATAATTCATCTGTAAGTAAGGTCAAGTGATCAGCTGTTATCTGTGCCATCTCTGTTCTCCGTTCCTCAGGTGACTGAAGTGATCAGTAAAGTCATTGCTATCCCCAAACGCTGTCTCTCAGAGGTCTGCATTGACCAACCAATAGTGGGGATGTGTTTCAAATTTGCAGTTTGATACAGTGTTGAATACAAGGCAAGGAGCGGAAAATACACAGCTACAGTCAGATTGGCTGTAGCTGAAACAGCGGTGTTATACGGTGTTACCTGCAAATGATGCTGATGCATCACCCCTAAGGAGCAAACATGTCATATATGAATCGTGCATTAATGACAGCTCAGCCCATGTGCATTCAAGTCTTAAAGCAAAACTGCAGTTTATAAGACAGCTTGTGGCTTTTCTGCTTTGATTCTGATAATGTCTTTGTGGATTCACACATATAGCATCCCACTGAAATCCTCTCCAGGGACTTCGGCTTAATATCTAAGTAAGGGCACTCAGCAGCCTAGAGCCTTTAAATGTCAAAAGCAGTGATGCAATCAACAAAACAAAATTAAATTTTAGCATGTCTTTGAGAGAGAACCATTTTCTCAGAATTTCTAATTGAAGAAAAAAGGCTATTTATTTCTAAAGCGTAGCTTGTTCATGTGATGGCACTTAACATAGTAAAATTACGTAACACCGTAACACTCAGAGGGGCAGGGAATGCATGTGGACATAAAAAGAAAGTTACAAAAAAAGAGAGAAAGATAAGTGGGCTAGAGGCAACTTGAAGGTAGAAAAGAAGGTTCTGGTGCATGACTTGAAGGCACGTGATAAACCTCTTTCTCTGCACGCAAAGATAGCCATCACACAACCAGATTACACAGCCATCGGAACAGTAACTCTAAATGACTTCCATTGATTCCCACTGATATTCCATTCACTTTCCACAATTCACATTTCCCCGTCCATGGAAAAGTGTTTGGTGACATGTCCCAGATAAGACACACACGAAGAAGTGGAGAGAAAAAGACCATTACTAGGTCTTAACTTGAATCAAGTACTGTCACAATACATTGCACTGAGGCAACCTGTAATGAGTGATCCATCAGTAATCTTGCCCAGTTCTCACAGCCTACATGCACATCTGAATCTTTATGCTCTCATATCTCACTTCATGCTGTAACATTTGATGATAACTGCTATTCTATGAACATATAACCCAATTTCAAAGCAGCTCACTTGTATAAACAATAAATTGTAGATGGGATATGGAAAAGAAAGAAGCACATTTCTTCCTCCTGAGCATGCCATTTCCCCTGTAAGACACAGACAAGGAACACTGAGTCCCTTTATCCCTGCAGATACAGTATTAACATGTTACCACACAATGTTCCTGGCTGTGGTGAATAGCGTACTACATCAGTAATGGCCTGTTTAATGCTGCCTCAACTCTGCTACTGTGTGTGCTTGAGGGGGTGGAGGGAACTCAGCCTGGCATACATGAGTAATTGAAGATAATTGGACGACCTAGTGATTAGAACAACATAAGACACAGTCTACTATTTACCCCAAACCCCTATATCAGACTAGAATCGTTGCAGCCCATTGAAGCAGAACAACTGCTCAGCCATCTTTGGTTTTCTTTGGGACATCAGTGCTCATGTGTTGCATCGGCCATTGTGTCTTACACGCAGCATGGCTGCCATGCACTGCATGTTATATCCAGTTAGTCCCTAATGAGCTGTAATCATCATTACTGACACAATGGAAAATGATTATTCAGCTTTTGGAAAACATGATGCGCAATCACCAATGACGATAATGTGATGTTGGCGAGCCATTCAACATGTCACAGACATTTTAGACAACAGAACTAGATGAGACACTTTTTTTTTTTTTTTCATTTTGACTTTTCATTGGGATGACATAACTTTTGTTTATAGCTTCCAGGTTATGAGATTACATAATTGCATCTCCCTGTGCACAAAACTCCATCCAGCTCTTGATTATGCATGCATGTATGGTTTTGTGTGAACGTGTTTGTTTGTGTGTGTGAAAGTGGATTTTTTTCCCCCCTTCTTCCCAATGCTGTTAAAAGTTCCCTTTGGAGAGTTCCAGTATTTTTGGCTCATGTTTTGGTTTGGTTTCACTGTTCAGAGAAGGGTGTTACCAAGTAGATTGAAGGGTGGTGATCATAGCAATTATTCAACTCTTGTCATACAGCCTCTCAGATTATATGACCTAATTGTTATTCACAGAAGGTCCCATGGCGTTTTTCTGCCATGGGACTTCCTTTTTGATCTGCATACTGCTTAGCTGGTGAATTTCAGATCCTCACTGGCGACATTGGTGGAGCATTTGCCATATAACACCTCTCATAAATCTGTAAAGGTAATGGAATTGTGTCCATTGTGGTAATTTGTTGGTGATCACATTATTTTAGAGAGGAGGAGGTGTATGGAGAGTAAGGGATTGAGAATGCTACATTGGGTCAAACAGCAATGAAAGGAAATGTGAAACACAATCAGGTGCTCTTCCATGATGAGGGTAAAGAATACAAGACAATTAAAAAAAACGACTGCCAAACTCTCTTATAAATGAAGTTCCTCAGTGAAAAACAGTCCGATAATCTGAGACACTCCAATTGTGACAAAAACTAAAAATCCTATACTTTTTGTCACAATCAGAGTGCCTCGGATGATTGGACTGCTTTATTCACAGATAAACTTCACTCACAAGACAGCTCAACAGTTATTTCTTTTATGGAGGTACGTATTTTGCCCCCAATCAAATTTGTTTCAAGTCAGTACTTGCATTTGAGCTAATGTGTCAGTTTTGATATTGAATTCCTTTATGTCTTAATTGGTTTTATTTGACTGCCATACTTATTCACACGTGTACTATAATTTTAACCATGAGAACCAAACAAGCTTTACAATTCTGTAAACAACAATGAGATGTGTATTTTTATATAGTTGACACATGATTAAATAATTAATTGTTTTCCTCTCACTAGTACCTTGCACTTACCACATGTAGCAATACTTACACAAGAAAGAATATTGTCCAAATACACAGTATTTGTGAAAGTAAAATGATTCATTTCCTTGCAGGTTGATGCTCCATTTTGTACAATATATATGCTGTACAGTAAAGAAATATTAAAACTACAAAAACTCTTTTAGATATACATTATTTATTTTTACCATTTTGTAATTTAGACACTATACTGTAGCTACTATATTGCCAGACTTACTGGAAGTGCCTATTGGTATTATGTATCATACAGTGAATATATTTGAAGATCATTAGAAGTTGTCACAAGCTGAACAATGTGGATGTTGTAATGTGAATACAATTACAAAACTTTAATTTCTGTGGTATATAGTACCTGTCTCTGTGTATTTTTTTATTTGATTACTAGTCTAAAATACATTATGAATCTGCTTAATTGAAGTAACAGTATGTAGCTTCCATTTGATGGCTTTTGGAGGGTAAATTTTTTTTAATGGCATGCTCCTACATACAACTATACTGTGCAATGGCAGTGCAACGCTGCTATCAAGCGATGAGGGTGTTGGGTGGGAGGGGGGCTCATTTACCTCCAATATATCTCAAACAGATCCTTTGTTTTGGTGCTCCAGGTTTTATTGTGTAGCATCCTCTGTCAATTTCTCAGCTGGGACTAGAAATAATCCATCTCTTCTGTATCAAACCCAAACCACAGAACTGCCATCTTCCCCTGCCTGCCGTTGTATAGCCCCTGACAAAACAGCAATTTGAATCAGAAGCAGGGATTAATGCTGCTGACCAGTTAAGCACCTCTCCCAATGTCAAGCCAACAACTTTTGTTTGGCCACATAATGGATTAAGCTTGGCCTTGGAGCCATATAGAAAGAGCTGTTGATACAGTGCTGTTCATAACAAGTGAGCCCTCACTTGTACACATGTACCAGTTATCCCCATGGCAACAGAGGAACTTGAGAAATGAGGTTTGACCACCCGCTGTGTCCGTAGCCTCAACACATGAATTAGTGCCTTCTCTTTTTTCTATTATTATTATTATTATTATTATTATTATCATCATTAATATCATTATCATTATCATGGGAGTCTAAGTCTAGCATTGCATTCTCAGCAAGGAAACAGAAAGTAGGATTTGCTTTAATATCGCCATGTTGACAATGTCCTTGCTATGATAAAACTAAAAAAGAAATGACTTGTCTCGTGAGAGAAATCCATGTTCCATTCAACTCCAAGTCTGCGCGCAATCGCTCACTTCTCTTCATTGCGGAGCTGTTCCTTCTCTTTTATTGGCAACCTGCACCCGTACGGATACACTGCAGAGGTTTGCTACAAAATTTTCACTCTGTGGATCATACTGGATCCGGGTTATTGGAGTTGGAGTGAAAGGTGGGATGTTATTGCAAGTAGTTTTCATTGCTCTCTTTGGCGCATCACGTGTTTTTCACTGTGCAAACGGTGCTCGGTACCCTACATCCACAAATACACGCTCTCTTCATTCTTCTCTGCGACTGGGCGATCACAGGAGTTGGTGCCTTGGGAGGAAGAGAGGTTATTTATATGCAGCAAAAAGCCTTATAGTATAATTTAGAACGTGATTAGCCGTATTTAAATTACAAGTTTCTTGCGTCGTCAAGGCAAAGGGGGGACGCTGGCTGCATCTGCTTAGCAGTGAGTCTGGTAAGTAACCTATATGCTGTATCATCGGCTGGATATTATTCTAGCTGAAGTTTATCGGCGGTACATTTACCTACATCCAAGAAGATTAAGCTGGATGCTGCTTTCTCGACATGCCATTTCTAAGGACTCATTGTTCTATAGCATAGCCTACTGATTTGGCAGCGACGTGGTTTTTAATTACACAGTCACCTGACTCTTATTAAAGTAATACATTCAGAATATCCCAGTGACGATCAGGCATTAACTCTGCTGTAACGACACACTTAACCACTGTGTAAGGTTGTATACACTGCAGTGCCTGCGGGCATGTGCACAGTCCCGTGAATGTGCATCTAGTGGCTCAATATGCATTGATTAATTAAGCTGAGTGTATGTGGTCAGGGAGCACAAATATTTCAGCAGGGATCACATGATCGTTGCTATGTTTTTTTTTTTTTTTTTTTTTCTCCTTGGAGGTCAGTAGAATAAAATCCTGATGGCCAAAGACACGGCTTCTGCTTGAATTCAGAAGATTGAAAAGCTTATGTGCATATAGTTATTAACCTTTTTTTTTCAATGCAAACATCATCTATTTCACATCATTAACTATTTGAAAGTATTCATTGTTCTATGTCAGGGATTTTTCAGTACGTTTGTTCCCTTCAAAAATATATTTTTAAGGTGCCATAAACCCATCTTCCTGCAGAAGGGGCATTTGGCCTAGTGGCAGTCAAGCACTTTGTGGATTAATATCAAAAGTCCTGTCCATGTAACTTAACAAGAAAAGTGAATCATCCCAACAACTTATAATGAGATGGCGCTCACATAGATGGATTTTTTATCCTCCATATAACATTGGGTGGAAAATACCCAGTGGGAGTGTTAAAGTTTGGGATTTGTGTATTTGCAGCTGGACTTTCTGGCATCTATATTCAACACACTACTCCTGAGCTGGCCTATAATGTTGTCCCACAGAGATGCAACAAGGTATCCGATGTTTCACAGCAAGTTTTAGCACCAACAGCCAAGCCAGGAGACAGACTGGACTGACAATAGAGTAACATTTCTGTTACAAGTTTCACATAATTTATTCACTAGAGTACTTGTAAATAAATTAAATGAAGATTAAATGGAATGGAGAGCGTGTGCCAAAGCCTCCCTTTATACTTTGATTTTATTTTAATTACTTTATGTTATTATTATTATAATGATTTTTGCCCCCAACACCTCATTCACCCCCCCCCCCCCCCCCCCCCCCCCCCCACACACACACACACCTTTTTTTTTTTTTTTTTTTTTTTTTTTTTTGTATTTGACCAATGTGCGCAAATCCCTATGGACAGAATTCTACCATGATAACATCAGCCATATGTTTTTAAAATCATTTTGACAACATGCCATGACTTACTCACCTGTCCTCTTTGCACTTGGCGCACAAGGGAGCTCTACTTTTTTGATTATTTCAGTTGATTAGCCTAAGGTTATCATAGTTAGAATAGGTTAGAATAACTTTGCTTAGAGTTTGCATAATCTTTTTCAACCTTTGATTGCTTCTTCTTTTTCTTTGTACCTGTTGCATGAATACTTGGCTCAGGGTCAGATAAAGTTTATCATGGCCCTCTGAAAACTGTCGAAGAAATGTCCTGTAAAAGTCTTCCACATGATTAATAAATGGTATTCCAGGGCTGGATGGTAATTTCTATCTATACACAGCCTCAGTCAGTGTGGCATGCCTTCATTTATAAGTCCATTTAATAACAGCTGCTCTCATGTATATGTGGAGGGCAGTAGTTTACAGTCCCAAGATTTTGCTCTACTGACTGTCAGAAGTTCAGACTGGGGTGAAAAAAAGCTTCATGTCTCCAGCTGCAGACATTTACAGCTTCTGCTTGCGATATCCTGTAGAAAGAGGTGAATGTTGGTGAACTATTTTCTCTCATGAGGTCAAGCAATAGTTTGGCCTATTGAGGAGAAATCCACATGCACACATGTTCTTGACTGTTCCTTCTGTGTCTCTGTCTTTGTTTCTCTCGCTCGCTCCTCTCTCTCTCTCTCTCTCTCTCTCTCTCTCTCTCTCTCTCTCTCTCTCTCCATGAAATACATATTCATTAATTGCAAACAGTAAAGTAAATTAAAATTAAGTAAATATCAGTTATTTGTTGATGCTTAAGAAGCAAACTCCCTTCCTTGTGCTCACTCATGCTGGCACTCACTCTTTCACTCTTTCATGTTCCCCAGCTGGCTTGTTAAAGTTTGAGATTGTGAGAAGTGTTTGAGATTGATGTGTTAAATGATAATATCACAATGGTTTACAGTCGCTCCCTTGCAAAGTCGTTTTCTGGATCTTAAAGGGACAGTCATGGCATAAAAGCTGTAAGCTTAAAAAAATCACTGACTGCGGCAACGACAAATGATACATGACATATTACAAGCCTGGGTGACAGGTTTTCACCTGAAAACCAATAATATGATGCCAAATAGTACAAATGTGCTCCCTGCAAATTAGTTGATGAATTACAGTTGATCAACACATGTATTTACTGAGCTATTGCCTCTGCTTATTTAATCTGTTCTCCAATATGTTGTAGCTGCTCAGGCTGTACAACTGGCTGCTAAAACATGATGTAAGCCCCTGTTCTGGTCACATATTGACATGTATGCAAACTTTTATTGTATATCTATCTATCTATCTATCTATCTATCTATCTATCTATCTATCTGCACACACACAATCAATGAAGATTTGCAGAGTGTGTAAGCCACTTAGGATGTACACATGGCCTGCCTGAGCTTGACAGATCTCTGTTGATCTCTACAGCACCTTTCTCTGAATTCCACCCAACAGGTGTGACTGAAGACCAACCAAATATACCAGATCTGCTGAGGAGCAACTCTAAGCTGAGCAAGGTACAGTAAGAGCCTGTCTTGGTTGAGGGAAATGGACAAAACAGCCAAGAGAAGGTGGACACCGGACAACAGCCCTCCCTCCTCAGGGATGAAGCACTCTTGCCACCCCAGTCTAAAGGTACTGTACCTCATGGGAAATTTAATTCCCCCATGGCATTTGCTCTCACTGTCCTGACCTCTAGCCAAACCATGCAGAGTTATTAGACACTGTAGACATAGGTTGCATAAAGTTCTGTGGATTGAGGCACACATTCGGGCTGTGGCCTTTTTTATGTGCACACCATTTTTAGGTTTTCTTTTTCTGTGCACATGTTCATCCAAAACCATGGCTTCCCAAAAGTATGGAAGAAAATAAGGCCATGGACTTTTTGTTATATTTTGTTTTCATGTCTTTCTGTCTTTGCATTGCTTTAAATACCATGTGCCTTTAGTAAAGATTTATTCAGGATGACAGTGCAGTAAGACTGAATTTGCCAATTGCCCCTCTGACATTAGCTGAAACAAACAAACAAAACACAAACATAACATCTGATAACATTTGGCTATTCTGTATTATTTCCCATAAATAAATAATTAAACATAGCCATCATATATTGAAAATATGTTTTATACCAAAAGATCAATTTCTGTCCATCTTTTCACTTAACTATCCTGATTGAAAATAATATGCATGTTAAAGATAACCAGAGAAATGAGAAATTGCGAACATGGACATTGTTGCAAGCCTGTATTACTTTTACCGGCCACCAAGGCCATTTCTCAGTTTCCTCTTCCCTCTGCTTCACACTGTCAACATGTACACACCAAGAATGTCAAAGAATTCTTATAAGTAAAAATACCAGAGGTTTTTCAAAGGCTAACACAAAGACTGGAGAAAGTCATGGACCTGTCCTCAACATCACCTATTGATTATGCAGCAGCCCATTTGAAGTCCAAGCAGGGGGATTTCTAAGTGGCAGCATGTTGATTTTTGTGATCTGAAGGTGATTCTCAAATCCCTGAATGCTAAGTCAATAGATGTATTCTTACGGAGAAGGTTATTCCCAAGTTGTCTTCCAGAAAAAAAATGAAACCCCTAAACAACATAAAAAGCATAATTTTGAGGTAGACTGCTTGACGTTGCATGACAAATAAGGCAAACAGACGTTCCTTTTTCCAGGCTGGCTCTGTGCTATGGACTAGAGAGCTGTTTGTATGTCATGTCATTCTCGCAATGCATTCTGGGAACTTCTCATTGACTAAGTCAGCATCCACTGCATCTTCAGTTGGCGAGTAGCCTGCATTTCCAGGATGTTACTCGCCCTCCATTCACAGTGTTGTTTTGTCTTATTTAGCCATACTTAGGATGCTAGATATTATGCCAAGCACATCATGGAGATGGCAAGAAAAACAAAAATGCACCCTGAGAACAATCTAGATTTTGTGCTGTAGAGTCAAAGGGTGGAAAAGGTAGAGCCTGCGTGAAGCCAACAACGGCAGGAAAAACCAGTTCATATAGACATATGTGGTTATAAAAATGTGCAGCCTGGAGCCATGGCTGCTGCTGCCAGCCCAAATCAGGATTATGCAGACATGCTCCCATACATGCATTGAAATTTATGCAAATATTTTCCTAACAGCACAGCATAAACCCAAAATGTATTCAGTGTGCATTTTGGGACTTTCCATAATCACACACCCTCACACAGGCAACCCAGACTCATCAGGCAACCTACACATCCCAGTTGTCAAATCCTCTTTAAACTGAGCCATCTGACAGATATAAACTGTTCACAAGCCTAGCAATTAAATTAATGAGAGATAAATATGTAGGCTTTGACCAGAGGCACCATGTATAATTGGAGTGAGCACATGCACACAGCTAATGGGCTAAAGTTAGTCAGCTAGTTTTCCTCCCTAGAAATGTCTAATATTGGTTTGCAACATGGTTTATAAGGTAATGAACAAGTAGAAACATTTTACCAAGGAAAAGAATGGGCTAATAAAGAAAACTGAAATACAATGAAGAAAGTGCTATACCTTTACATGTAAGTTTGATTGCATGTCATGTTAAACAGACTCACAAAAAATTGACACTCATTTTTTCATTATATTCAAGTATTCAAACTGACCTATACAACATATTTTTTCAAGTGTCTTTCTTACAGCCAGAAAGCCTAAAAAATGAATACAAATTAATTTGCACAAGATGCACAACTAGTTTCAAGCCGCATCAGTCATTTCTCTCCCCAGACTTAAATTAAGTGCTTTGGATTTAGTGGTCAGAGCATGCTGTTTATTTTACGTGAACCAGCTTTATAATCCGTCGTTGTGTGCGTCAAGGCACAGTTCATGCCAAATAGGGTACAAATAGGAACAGGCACAAGGAGAGTTAAGGTGAGGAGAGATGGAGGAGGTAAGAGCACAAGTCACAGGGGAAGAAGTGAGGAGAGGCAGCACACTTCACTACAGTATATCACTGTCAGCCTGTATAGACTGCTGCTCAAAGTGTTTATAATGCTGCTTGCTTTACATCTATGTATGGTCATGTCAAAGTGCACCAGATGGATGCATTTGCTGAAATTTAAACAGTTATCCTCTAGTAGACAATCCCTGCAGATCCCCCTACTATGATTCAGTAACTTCTCTTCTCTGAGCTGAGCCCTGGTTGTTCTGAAATCCCAGCATGATCCTTCCACTACGTAATTTGGATATAAAGCATAGGACAGTCAAATTTCCCCAACTGACAGTCAAAGTGTTTTTGGAAGCCAGAAAACTGCCAGACCAATCAGCCTTCTTTGAGGAACTGTCTTTTGCCTTCGGTGACGATGACAGTGAGAAGCTACAGTGTACAGAATTGGAAAACACACACAACAATATATTAACATAAATTTTCTTTACAAAGCCGCAAGAATCATATACAGACATGCAAACAAGCTGACAATGTGCTCACCAATATGCCTGCTCTCTGTCACCATCACAGTTGCTGCAGTCTGTTCAGGTTTGGTGCTCTCATGTCATGTCATATGGTTTGTTTGTCTAATTGGACAATTTGGCTAATGATTGACGGATCTTATCACTTGCTATGCATTTTTGCAAACACTTTTTTCCAAACAGTTTGGAAAAAAGATTCAGAATGTACATATAATATGGTTTGGACATGTATATGTTAATTTACACAAGTCTTTCAGGAGGTTGTTTGTAGCAATCTCCTGCAAGAAATTTCCTGTATTGGAAATGGGGGAGATGAGTGCATGTGGAAAAACCAGCCTCTACACACTGCTGAACTCAAGGTTTGAATTTAACTCAATCAGGACAATGCTGTAGACCCTAGAGAGGTTGTAGGAACACGCATGAAGAGTTACCAACTCAAAAGAGAGTGGGCCAGTGTGGGCCAGTCTTTCATTTTCAAAGTCATCTGACTGGCCCAGAGGTATCTTTCTCATATTTGTATGGGAGAAAAAGAGAGAGAGACTGTGAGAGAGTGAGCATGGATTGTCTCTCATATGTATGTGTTGCATGCATGAGATAGATATGGTAAAGCTTCTAAGATGTGCACCATGTGGAAACAGTATGACAGCTTGGTTATTTATCGTCAAAGCAAATCCTTATGGACCACCACCCCTGCTGAATTTCATGCTGTAAACTAACTTCACACATATTTTCTGTACATGCTAATGTAAATCTTAATGATTCCTTGAGCATTCCTGTTGCATGTTTGTGTTGGGAATGCTGCATGTGACTGGTTAGTGTAGGGCCAGTAATGATGACCGTGCAAGGTGTTCAGTGCAGCTCTTTGTGCCCTTTGGACTGGGTCTTAAATTGCTGAAAGAAATTCCTTAGACAGTGTTTGTGCCTCACTGAAAGAGGTCAGAATGGAGGTTCTGTTCCTCTTTATTGGATTAAGAACCACATTGGACTATAATTAAAAAGCTGCTTAGTGAAATGCTCAACGTTCAGCAACAACTATAACAAGGAATTCCAGTCACGCTGCCTTTTGGTTCATGTGTGTTTTCTGTCCTACAATGAACGTCTCAGTGTTCTGCTTTTCATATGACATTCACATGTTTTTGGGAAGAAAGGGTGTTTGTCTGCCTTTAACATGTACATGCGTTTAACAGTACAGTAGTACTCTTTATGTTTGTGTTTACCCCAGTTTCAAGTGGTTATAAATACATGTATTGTATAGCATATGCAAGTATTTAAAATTTCAGATTTACAGTATGTCATACTGTTGCCTCGGGTTCTGTGCAAAATGTAATTTTGTGGCCCCTTTTACAAGCTTTTACAATACATGGCCTGTAGCCTCATGTTCGGTTCCTAGCCGACAGACTGATCACCGAGCACTTGACAAGCAGATTGAATCGGAACTAAACAGAATTTGAGTAATAATGGACTGTAAAATCTTGCACCTCTGTCACAACAAGTCTCTGTGGCTCTTGGCAACATTTTGGGAAGCAGCTGATTAAGTGCACTTTTTTTTTTTTTTTAAACTAGGATTGTAACACAGACACAGGTTGCTCCTGTAAATCAACCAGACTTTTTGAGGAAGTGTATTGTGGCCTCAGTCTCAGTTCAGTCTGTCATCGGGGGCAGTCAGAAAGGGCCATCTAAAATTCCTCATGGTATTTGGCTCAGTGCCCCCACTGGAGGAGAGCATAAGGAGAGCATAAGGTTTGCAGGATCACCATGTCAGCTTTATTAATTCACTCATAAAAGAACCTTTGCACATGAAGATATACTGCTCCTCCAGGATTGCTAATGTTCTGGGGTGTGGATGGTAATGATGCGTGTAACATTAGAATAAAGCCTGCACTCATATCAAGGGACATATTAATCAGCTACAGACCACCCAGGACGTTGCTACAGCTGCATTTGTCTCTCTTAGCTCCTCACAGCTCTTCCATATGTTTGTCAGAGGTGATAGGAAATTCCATAATCCTCTCTGGCCAGTTCCTCCTCCTCTCTCATCTCTCGCTCCACTTCTCTATATGGAAACAACACCGACAACATAACCTCTCCATACTGGCCGCTCTGTTGGGATTGGCACAGGATCAAATGTTCTTATTTGCATCGCAAGCTGAGAGACAGGAAGAGTGTTGCTAGAATCCCAATGGCCACATTCTCTCTGTTCTCAAATATGTTCAGTTCAGACATGCTGAGAACAGAGTGCTGCATTCTGTAGTGTTACAGTAAACCATGTGCTTACCTTGCCTTGTTGCATTGCATTTTAAGCAGTGTTTTGGACAATCCTCGCAGACCTTTATTTTAAAGAATGAATCAGCAGAGAAAACATCAGAACATCAAACGGTGATCAGGGTAATATAACTATCAGCTCCTTTCAGTTTGTAAATTAGCAGCTCCTTCTTTTTGACTGATGGCCAAAGAAAATGATAAGCCCTGCCTGTAAGGACGAGGGATCCAGCACCAGACTGAACTGTAAGGAGTTGTTGTGTCTTTTTTTTTTTTTTTTTTGTGCATGACCATGTGAAGGCCAGGTGCTCATGTTAGCATATGAGGTGGAACATATGCTAGGTATTTTTCTGATCACCCTGTTTCTCATGCTAACCAAATAGGCCTTCATTATATTCCACTTCTGACTCATCTGAATATCTTTTCCCCCACATCAGCCGATAGGCCTCCTCCAACTGTGAGCACATCTTAAAGCCTGATTAGAGTTTGCATCAAAGTGATAATTGCTTGTATCCTCATTCACTTCCAGTGAAAACCACTAGCCATTAGAAGTGCTGCATGATGACCTCTGAATGACAATCCAGCATCGCAGTGTCTCTTGTGACATTGTGAAATCATTCAGTTATAGCAGTCACTTCTAACATGCAGTTTGGCCTGTTGTCAGTCATGAAGCAGGATTAGCTGATACATACACACAAAATCAAGATATTTTAGGTGCAGATGTTCCACTGAAGCAAATTTGTGTCCCTTCATTATATTTTCTCCTTACACACACAATATGACCTCAGTTAACTGAGGTGTCTCAGTTAACTGAGGTCATATTGTACTTCAAAGATAGCTCTGTGAACATTTGTGAGCTTCTCATCTTTTAGTCTTTGTGCAAGGATAACAATCTGAGAGGTTCCTTTGTTCTCTCTCATGGACATAAATAGAAATCTGTCCTAGTATGACCAGGATCATCACCTTTGTGTTTATGTTTCCTCCTCTCCTTCACTGAAGGAGCAAGAGGGAGGGAGAGTCAATGAGCGAGCAAGCATATTATATAAACTCATTGTGGAAGATTAACAATCTGTCATTCGTCATTTCATCATCTAATTTACCACCATATGGTAATCGTCATTCTCTGTATTATATATTTTCTCCCCAGAATAGTACTATGATTGCCATATGTAAATAAAAATTTGAAAGCTGAGCGACAGAGAAAATAGAGAGTATGAGTACGTGTGTGTTGCGTGTGTGTTGGTGGGCGGCAATGCATGTTTCCTCCCAGCGCAGACTATTTTCAGCCCCTAAGAGGGCAGGCCATGGCTATTGCTCACCTGTTTCCAATTACGCTGCAGGTCAGTTGTTCTGTCAGTGCATAGTCCTGCTAATGTGTCTCTGTCCCAGTGATACCGGCTTCTCTAATCCTTCCTTTGTTACTGACTGTCAGTGTCTGCAGGCGGTTGAGGAAAAGTAGGAGGATCTCAGTGCAAACTCTGGTCCAAAGCTTGCACAACACATTGCCAACTTATAAAGGTGTACCCACACTGCAAATTAACACCATGCATACATGCACTCTCTAAAGAAAAGTTCAGTATCTCATCAGCAAATACACAGGCACATTCTCATTAGAGTTAGAGTTTGTCACCGCCCTTTATGTTCCTCTACTCAGTCAGTGAAAAAATAGTGAGAAGACACTGTGAGAGGCTTGAACTAAATATGCTGTACATTCTGTTTACGTTATGCAATGGAATAATTGTATGTCATATGTTTTTTTCTTCTTCAGTGGAAGTGTTGCAGTCCACAATTTCATATAATGTATCTATCATAGGGAGGTCGGGTATAGTTACAGTAAGCATTCAGTATCTCGAAAACAATGTGAGTGTATTCCTTTAAGGTGTTATCCAATTGTCACCCAAAGGCATGACTTACCTAATAAGAGTACCATTATCAGTTTTTGCTGCACTCTTTCATAATATTTTAAGAACAGATGTCATTACATTTATTCATGATTCAAAAGAATATGTTCTTTGAAATGTAAAACTGAGCAAAAAGGGCCACTTTTTAAACTATCCTGTGTTCTCTCTGTCTGTGTAGATGTTCCTTTCGGCCTTGTCTTTTGCCTACTTTGCCAAGGCGTTATCTGGCAGCTACATGAAGAGCACAATCACACAACTAGAGAGGCGATTTGACATCCCAAGTTATCTAATTGGCATCATAGATGGGAGCTTTGAAATAGGTAAGTTTCTAACTTGGTTTACGTATGTATTCTGTTTACTCTGGCTATACGTGTCCATGTTTGGAGGCATTAAGATACTAAAACAAACATACTAATAATAACCTAAAGAATGTCAGCTGGCATTAATACTATTCTATAGATAATACTGCATGCCCGTTTGATCTTTAAATATTCTTAGTGACCTGCTGGTCGCATACTTAATTAACTTTTAATGAACAAAAAAATCCTTTGAAGTTCTGTAGGCTGAAATGATTTGTGTGGTCCTCACAGCAGGTGGGGGACACTGCATGAAGATAAGGATATGTAATACCACGAGTATGTGCCTCACATAAATATTGTAGGCACTCACGCTGGCTTTTTTCCCAAGACGTGCACAGTTTTCAGATAGGACAGGAATCATTAGTTAATTTGTCACATCCAGAACTCATAGTGTAGGGAAAGACTCCAAGATGGCCCACACACAATCAGCCCACCAAAACTGAATACATTTTCTGAAAAGCGAACTACATCATGAGGACCCAAAAGTGACGGACCCCTGAACAGCCATCACCATTTTGACAGCTCTGATACATCCTTAACCCAAGTTCAAAGCAAAGTCAAGTCAAATAAGGCTTATCTATATAACCTTTTAACACAAGCATGTCTCAAAGGGTTATCATGTCTTATATATATTGTATCATGTATATGTCACATACCACACTACAATCATATATATCTATACTGTATATTAGGGCTGGGCAATGAGGACAAAATCAAATATCACAATATTTTTGTCATAGTGCATCAATATCGATGTTGTAAGAAATATTCTATGACTACTGGTGCTTTCATGTTTATATACAAGACTTTTGATAAACAATCATTAGTAATTTGGATATGATGACCAAACAGCTAGAGACAAATATTAGAATGGCCAGAACAAAAGTTGAAAAGTTCACAAAACCTCATCCATTTATTGTAATGCATGCTTTAAAACCAGGAAAACACTTTACCATCTCTCAGTATTATCCCAGACAATGACTAGTCTCAAATCATGATATTAATATGAAATCAATATACTGTATTGCCCATCCCTACTGCTTGTACATCGTTTACCACTTCAGAAACTCATATACTATACTACATCATGTACAAGTTATTTATTACCTGTTACTTTTGCTTTTGCACGGATCACAATTTTTCTTTGGTCTGAGGGTAAAGAGTATTCTTCCCTGTACGAATAACTCTTCATAATGCTTGCTAGCCCGACAAATACAATGCAGCAAATCACAAATAAAGATACTTCTATGGTGCTGTTTCCATAGGCAACGGCAGATAAGAGGCTATCGCAGAAGACATGAAATCAGATGGGATCATCAGAAAGGGTTTACTTAGGCTTTTTTAGATGTTATTGAAAAGTGTTTTTTCATGTAGCTGTATGAAATGCTGCCAATTGAAATGTTGTCCACAGGAGGTCTCACACTTGGTGCCTTTGTGTCCTCTCCATCTCCTCTTCTGATCGTGATAACTCTGTAGGGAATTTGTTGGTGATTGCCTTTGTGAGCTATTTTGGTGCGAAGCTCCACCGACCCAAGATCATAGCGATTGGATGTGTCTTGATGTCTTTTGGGACCTTCTTGATGGCCATGCCTCACTTTATCATTGGCCGGTAGGCAAAAAAAAAAAAAGAAGAAGAAGTCATTTCTATATTTATTAGTTGCAGTTCACTGACTGTATCTACAGGCTTCTTTGTTTTAAAATCTTCTTTTGGCAAACAAAACTGTAAATGTATTGTAATGCCTAATGTATTCTTTGATTTTTGCTTCATATTATATGTATCTAATGACACTTGATGCTGTCTTCCTTCCCTTGTTTAACAGTCACATTGGTATTTTGTACGCAGCTATAAGTTCGAAACATCAGTTAGATCTTCAGTGAATTCAACAAATAACCTTTCTCCATGTCCAGCAAGCTCACCTGAGTCCACCAGGGCAGGTGATAGGCCATCTATACTGCCCTCTGGAGGTAAGAAATGGAACACCTACAACACTGAGCCTGGTCAACAAAACACTGCATATGTCTTCGTTTGCCATTTGGCTAATTATACAATTAAAATAAGATTAGGTAAGCCTAGTTGAAGCTGGACCACCACCTTGGCTTAAATCACAGAAAATAAACAGTTTGTCCTTGGCTGTTTCACGCTTTTAGTGTGCGTGGTGTATATGGTCAATAATACTGCTGCTAAAAAAAAGCTGCAAATTCTATCCATAACTGAATACATATATCAGTACATCCATACCTGAATACTCCCCTACAGTAAACTAAATAAAATTAGAACACATCTCTTGGGGCATTCAAACAAATAATGCAAATTATTTCTGGCCAGTATTTGTCCTCTGTCTTATTTGTGTCTCCTATCAGAAGCAGAGCCATTATGTTAGTGATCTGTGTTACTTATCTGTGTTGAAGACATTTTAACGGAGACATAATGACAATTAAAGGTGACCTACGTATGATAGGTTGGCCTGCTATGCCCTTACAATTGTGTGTCGTGTATTTGTATTTTTTCTTTTTCTTTTGTCATTTTGATCTGACTCATTGTCGACTCGTGAAATTCTAGGTAGGTCTTTAAGACACATTTGTGATGAAGGGCTAAGTCAGCAAATTAATTTGAACTTGAACAACTGGGACAGCACATGGTCATACAGAAAGAGACGATCATTTAGTTAAGAGGTTCTATACACTATCTGTAATGCTACAGTACTGCTAAAGTACTCTAGTCTTGCATCATGGAATACAGTAGTTTACTTCTGTAAGATGCCGTGGATCAAAACTATTAAGAAGGGTGGACTTGCATGGAACAGGATTTTCAATGAGACTTTAAACAAAGTTTAATAAATTATAGTATAATAATAATGCTATAATTTGAAGGCTATTTAGAGTCCTTTATCGCTACTACAGTCTCAAAGAGCTTTACAGGGCCACAGTTTATGCAAAACAAAATGTTTGAAAAGAGAAATGTAAGCTTTTCTGCAGCTCAGAATTACAAATGCTGACATTGTTTTTTCTTCCTATGCCATGCTCTCCTTTAGGCTGTGAGAGAGAGTCCAGTGTCTCCATGTGGATCTATGTTTTTCTGGGGAACGTCCTGCGTGGCATTGGAGAGACTCCAGTACAGCCTTTGGGAATATCCTACATAGATGATTATGCACAGTCTGAGAATGCTGCCCTTTATATAGGTAATGCAACACAACTGCTGTCTATGTCAAGACATAGACAGAGCATAGAAGCAGGGTAGTGGTCACTTCATGTTCAATGCCATCAGTTGAGGAGGGGATTTTCATAAAATTTTCACCTCCAGGCAATTAGGAAATAATTGATTGTTTATTTTTTATTCAGATCTGATTACTTTTTTGAATAAAATGGCTGTTGTTTCTGAAGTATTAAAAATAACAACATCTTACAGTTACAACTTATTACAACTTAGAGATTAAATTGTACAAATATCATTAATATGAACTTGAATTTAAACCGTTTATTGTGATAAAGGCCATAGAATATGATGTTTAATCAGCAGGAACACAGGAAATAGGGAGGGGACGGTGTAGGCCTGTCGGGCCATCCAAACATGACCCCAACCCCTTTTGCTGCATGTACACTACATGCAGATTTTCTTTGAAATAACAGAAGAATAGAAAAGTTTTAATTTGAATATATGATATAATGAAAAACAAATAAATCACAGTCTCTATATGCAGTTTCTACGCGTACCTCAACCATAAGCTATTAAATGTGGCTAAATGAATATGTCTCTTTCTGTTGCAACATTACAGGTTTTGTGCAGACCATATCTATTATTGGCCCTGTCTTCGGGTATTTACTGGGATCACTGTGTGCCAAGATCTATGTTGACATTGGCTATGTGGACATGGGTGAGTGGATTAAGGATTTCTATATACTGTGTACATCTGGGTGAGTTGTTACTATGGAATATCAGCAACTTTTTTTCCCCACCAAGGAAATGCATACAGTGTCCTGCATCTGTGCAGTTGGATCTTTGTCACTGTAAATTGTAGAAAGGCTTAAGGCTACAAAACTAACTCAAATCACCTTTTGGGGTAATATCACAGCACGGCACACAACAGGAATTCAGATGAGGCAAGATAATTTACATGATAAAACCTATTTGGACAGCACAAAGTTGCAGTCTTGAGCATTCTCCTCAGGAATTGTTGCCTTTGAGCATTGCCGGGAAACCTCCATAGTGTATTATTGGCCTTAGAAATTAATATAGGTGAAAAATAAATGAACATGTAGCTGTAGGACAATAAAAAAAACAAGCAAAATTAGCACACAGCCTCTGCTGACAGGGTTCCTTGTGTCCCCTCAGAGAGTGTGACTATCAACCCTGGCGATGCCCGCTGGGTGGGGGCGTGGTGGCTGGGCTACCTCATCGCTGGAGCCATTACACTCATGTCTGCCGTGCCCTTCTGGTTCCTGCCCAAATCACTGCCCATTCCTGTGGATAAGCATGATACCAGCTGCACGCCAGAGCAGACCAGGTTTATTAAGGATTCCCCCGCCATGGGGCACAAGTTCAGACCTGAAGAGCCAGCCAATTTGCATGAGATGGCCAAAGGTATGATTAACACTGCTGTCAGCCACAGCAAGATGTAATGTTGGTGAGCTCTTCAGTGTTCTACCCAGTTGAGCTTTTATGGATATGACTAGACACATAACCTTTTTGCACATCTGCTTGAAATTTATTTATATATGGTATCATTTTTATCTCTCCTACATAGAATTTGTGCCCACGTTGAAGAGTCTTCTTGGAAATCCTGTTTATGTCATCTACTTATGCGTCACAGTCATTCAGTTCAACTCTCTCATTGGTATGGTCACCTACAAGCCCAAATACATTGAGCAACACTATGCCAAGTCAGCATCAAAAGCAAATTTCCTTATGGGTAAGCAGACTATTTTCATTTTATGTTTTTGCCTCTTTGTAGATGATTTACAGGCTTGTTGGAAGACATTGTTGCTTTACTAAAAAAAATAGCAGGGATGCAAAATTATGTGAGCTGAATGGTCATTTTAAGTGTTTCCTGAACCATCTTTTACTGTATTCTTTATGCCAACTCCCACATCCTTCCTAAATAAAGACTGCTTCAAGATGACACAAGTTTACTGCAATTTTAGGACACTCTGAAATGGCAGATAGGCAGTGATTTGTAAAGAGCATAGAGATTAATGAGGCCTATTTTTAGTTCCACCTGATGGAACTTAAGACAGTGTAATAACATATCTCTTTTCATCCAAATAACAGAATGAGTGAGGAGGGTGTAGGATGTTGAGAAATGTATTTGGAATCCTCTATCCTCTCAACCATCAAAAGTCATTTTCATCTTTCATGACATGACTTCAATTCACTTTGCATGAAATATGGATGACACTGCTCTGTTATGAATGACTGTTCCGACTTTGATCCTTTTTTGGGGTGCGACTGTGCTGCTGCATGATGCTGCTGCTGTGTGTGTGTTTGTTCAAGTTGTTCCCTGTCCCAACATGTCTTTAATTGCTGTACTCTGCAATTTGGTTAGGCATGATCAACATCCCGGCTGTGGCCCTGGGGATGTTCTCTGGAGGGGTTATCATGAAGAAATTCAAGCTAGGTGTCATGGAAGCTGCTAAATTTGCCTTTGGGACCTCCCTGCTGGGCTATTTCCTGTCACTCTTCTTTTTAGCCATGGGCTGTGAGAACTCCAAGGTGGCAGGCATCACAGTTTCATACACTGGGTATGTGATGTTTCTCTTTCTCTTGTATTGTAGAGGAATATGCTATACTTAGACCAAGGAACTAGTCCGAACAGCTTAGATTTATGGTAATTCAGCCTTGAATCACTACAGTTGTCTCCCACAGTTACTTTGAGTTTTCATGTGAGTGTCCTTTAAAATTTTTGTTTCCATACTCCATGTACTTTAATGATTGTGCCTTCTTTTTGATAAAATTTTCATAAGTAGTCAATAATGTATGCATTTTCTTCATGTATGCCCATGCAGAGTGGAAGGATTGTCTTCCCACGAACGCTCCCTCTTCTCTGACTGTAATTCGGGTTGCCTGTGCTCAAGGAGGGAGTGGGATCCAGTGTGTGGTGAGAACGGGATCACCTACGTGTCCCCATGTCTGGCTGGCTGCACCTCCTCCACTGGCTCAGGCAGAAACACAGTTAGTCACACATCACTGCCTCCATGACATAGTTTCAGGATTATGCAACAATATAGTCTGAATCCAGTGTTATTTTCTGATGATCTCATTTCGTAGTTATGCAGCTAAAACACAAAAAGTCTCCCTAAACTCAGTTTGAAAATTTTAAATATATTAAAGTTTTAGTTTCTGCCATCATAACAATTTCAATCTCATTTAGACAAATCGAAGAATCACAAGTGCAAGAGATCAAAGTCACTTGGTCTATGTTTGTCTATGTGTTTATTGGTTTAGGGCTTCCCTGCAGGCTATTTTAGGTGCACCACCTTCTGTTTGTTCTGTCATTTCACGAGCAGGGGTAAATTATCTATGTGGACATCATGTGGACTTGCGTAGATGCATAGACGTAATTTTGGCTTTTAGAAAAAGCCAATATTGATTAATTTATGGTTAATTCATTTCCATCCCAAAAACACATTTTCACCCTAACTTTTGGTTTTGTACCAAGCTGCTGTGAACCTGGAAGCAGGACCGATTCTGTTTGTTTACAAATGAAGTTTGAGCTCTCAACACCCCCTAGTGGTCAGAATTTGCTTATTGCAGCTTTAAGCAAAAAACAAAGACTACTGATGGTATTATGAGTGCAACTGACCTTTCTGCCAATCGGCTTGACCCTGTAGCTACTAAACAGTAGAACAGTTTCTGTGGTGCAGTGCAACTCATCCATCAGTGATGTTCCTACGTTTTAATTCCTTGTCCAGTCACCTCAGATCTGTTCTTCTGATTCCCATGTCAGGTGTTTGACCAGTGCAGGTGTGTGGCATTGGCTGGTAGCCAACCAGGCAACCTCACAGCGTCTCTGGGCCAGTGTCCGCACAGGGACAGCTGTGATCGAATCTTCCCTTACTTCCTGGCTCTGTCTGTCCTCAGCTCCTTCATCATCTCCCTGGGGGGAACACCTGGCTTCATGCTGCTCATCAGGTCTGTCAGTCACCTTTTCTGGACTCAATGAGAAATATTAGAAATACCATGATCATTTCATATATGGGACATTGTTGAAGCAATACCATCATGATTGATCAATAATTTGTAGTGTTACCCATTAATGATTTTTTTTTTTATATACATAGAAAGAGCAAACTAACTGGACTTCTCCTAAACTGAATTTCAGCTGCATGCTCTGCCCATCACAAATTAGGAATTAAGGTGTGATTCTAACAATAATAATAATAATAAAAAATATCATTGTTGGAGCAATAATAGTAGAATTTCTGCTCTTATTGGACTGTCACCTTTATTCCCAATTTGTCTCAGGGAAAAAACACACTGAAACTTTTTATATATGTACCATAAAGGATGTGATTGGACTCCTTTTTAGCATTTTATTTTGTCTTGACATTTTTGCTTTATTTATGTCCAACTTGAAAAGTCGAGTGTTTACTAATGCCTGCAGTCTCCCTCCTATAGGTGCATTAAGCCTGAGCTGAAATCCCTCGCTCTTGGAATCCACACACTGGCCACTCGAACCCTTGGTGAGGACTGCCATTAGTATTCTCTTTATAACCTTCTTCTTGGGTAGGTCAGTGTGAATGTCAGCCTCCATATAGC
This sequence comes from Myripristis murdjan, assembly GCF_902150065.1. Lineage (NCBI taxonomy): Eukaryota > Metazoa > Chordata > Actinopteri > Holocentriformes > Holocentridae > Myripristis > Myripristis murdjan. The sequence goes on along the minus strand of NC_043985.1, from coordinate 16,151,133 downwards.
TGACATTCACAGTATGTTGACGTGAGCAGAATTATTGAGATGCTGTGCAGATATATACTGTATATGGAAACAAATCATCACCTGAATCTTATCATTAGGTATTCCTAAATATTAATGATACTATCTGTGAATTCTGTAGCATGTGAGAGGTTTTAAAAGACCCATTGTCCATTAGATATTACAATAATTTGTTATTTGTTTTAAATTATCAGTAATTTTGAAACTGTGAATAGACATTGGAACAAAAGTCTTCAAAAGTAATTTATAAGTATATAAAATATGCACATTTTCTACATACTGCACAGCTGGAATACCTGCCCCTATATACTTTGGAGCTGTAATCGACACCACCTGTCTCAAATGGGGATACAAGAAGTGTGGTGGACGAGGAGCCTGCAGAATCTATAACACCTCAGGTTACAGGTAGCCTTCTCAATAATAAATACATGAACTACTAACTTATGCAGCAACCTATGCAGGTAACAACATTTTAGGGGTTTAGATCCCAAAGTCTATATATTCTGCCTACAAAGGTTAGACCAATAAATCAATTTGGCATTCTGGCATTTTGGCTTGTTATTTAATGTTGGATATCACCCCATCATGCTGTCCAATACTAATGACAGCATGTGAAAACAATATGTGAAACCTGCAAAGAAATTCAATTCTTCCTGGCATCGTAATTTAATTTAGATATTTTTAAGCTTTCATTTGAAGGCAATTAATATATAGTACAAGCTGGGAGGTAGATTTTAGTCAAGACTTAAGTGCTACTTGATGGTTAATGCTTTTTCAGGGTTTTTTCAGTTATTCCAAGAATACATACAGTATCTGGGAGAAACACTGAATTCTGAATCCTGACTCATCAAAGAATATTGGCGACTGGCAGTTTCAACATAAACAAATTGGCATTTGTACTGGTGTCCATCTCAAAATCCCATCCTAATAATTAACTTTGTGAAAATGTTGCTGCCTCAGTCAGTTCTTTAAAAACATAAGTTATTCCAGCCTTTAGAAACATAACTGTTTTTAAGCAAAGGACTCATAACTTAAATAGCAATGTGCACTCTGTCATTTTGGCATAATTTGTTTAATGGTGAATATCTTAATTTGGATTGAAACTGCACTTACAGATGTCTTCTTACCCACTGTATGAACCATTGCATCTCTCCTATGAAGCAATTTGTGTCCTAATTGTATTTTTGCCTCCCTGTTTTGCAGGATAGTGTACCTGGGCCTGACTCTGGGCCTGAGGACAGTCTCTTTCTTTCTTTGTGTTTTGGGCTTTGCTCTACTCAAGAGACAGATCAAAAAGGAGGAGAAGAATGCCCTGACCAATGGGAATGCAGAGCTGGAGTCACTGAGGAAAGAGGAGAACAGCTCTATACACTGTGAGCAGTTTATCCTGGCCTTGGACTGTAACCCCGACAGAGAGACTCGCCTGTGAGCCTGAGCACAACCTCTCCTCTTCTGATTTCAGCCCCATGGAGCACCACAGACTTAGAGAGGAGGCACCCACTGTGGACACTTTCATAGCACAGAGTTTATATTTGTATGGGACTTGGGTAGACATTAAGTGAAATGAGTATTTTATAAACAAAAGACGCTATTTCTTGAATGTATAAAATTCTATGTTTATGTTTTACATAAATGGAAGAGTATTTTGTAGGAAGAAAAATAATATAATTGTGTTGTATTTTTTATGTTTGTCTTTGTCGTTATGATCAAACTTGATCAAATTGTTCTTTTCTTAAGGATGCAGAGTCTTTTCTGAAAAGACAGCAGAATGACATTTTGTCATGCTAACTTACTGTTCCTGGCTTTGCTTTCAGTTTGGAAGCGATTAAACGGGTCTAATTAACTGTAATTTGTGTTTCCATTCCATCTTTAGTGTAGGAAGTGTGAATGTAGCTGCTGGTTAGTTGTTTCTGAATAATTGATTTTTTTTTTCCTACAGAAACAAACTCTTTGAGACATTTCAGTTTGGTTTTAGGGCAAACCACAGTACAGAGACTGCACTCAAAGTTATGAATGATTTGCTGGTTGCCGCTGATGCTGGGAAATCTCCTGTTAGATCTAAGTGCTGCATTTGACACTGCTGATCATTCTGTTTTATTGGAATGTCTCAAACACTGGGTTGACATCTCTGGTTCATTTTTAAAGTGTTTTTTTTCTTACTTACAAGACAGATCTTATGTTAGCCATTGGCAAGTCATGGTCGTCCTCTGTGAAGATGACCTGTGGGGTACCCCAGGGGTCTGTCCTTGGACCACTCGTGTTCTCTCGCTTCATGTTAGCCCTGTGGCATGTCATCCGCAGGCATAATGCGAGCTTCCATTCCTATGCAGATGACACTCAGTTGTACCTCTCTTTTAAACCCAATGATTTTTGTTAAATTAATACTCTCTATGATTGCATCCTTGACCTCAGATGCTGGATGGCCCAGAATTTCCTGCAGCTAAGTGTTGATAAGACTGAGCTAATTATTACTGGTCTTGGCACAGCTTGTACTTATACTTAGAAACATCAGGGCTCTCTGTTACAAAATATGGCCCAAAACTGCAGAATTCTTGGTGTCATCTTTGATAACCACCTCAGCTTGAACAAGTCTTGTATTGTTTTTGCAGCTCAGGAGGCTTTAAGATCAGTTCAAACTTATCCAATTGAAATCTAGAGACTGTCATACATGCATTTATTTACTCCTTTTTGGACTATACTAACTCTTTACACGTGCCGGAGTCAACAGAGTCTACATAAATTGCAGCTTGTCCAAAATGCCACAGCCAGACTCCTCGCCAAAACCAAAATAAGAGCACTCCTATTTTAGCTTCTCTTCATTGGTTCCCAGTAAATTTTAGAATTGATTTTAAGATATTGCAGATAAATTTTAAGACCCACCCTGGACACACATTTCAGATTTTCTTACACCACACTCACAGCCTGAGGTCCTCAGCCAAGGCTCCGTTAGCTCCACAATCTAGGCTGAGGACCAAAAGTGACCGGGCCTTTTCTGTTAGGGGCCCCAGTCTCTGGAACAGCGTCCCTGAGGACATTAGACTAGCGAGCTCCTTATCCTCTTTTAAATCCCCCTTAAAACATATTTTTCTAAGTGTGCTTTTACAGACTTTGTCTGAATTTCTGATGTGTTTGTCTCATTTATATTATATTACTTTTTAATGCAAAGGCATTCTCTTGATTCTTATTTTATTGATTCTTATTTTATATTGTTTTATTGTACTTATTTTACTCTTCCTCATATGTAGCTCCCTTTTCTTCTACATTTCCTTCCCAATATTGTGTAACTGTTAAGCTGTTTTAAAATTGTTTTTACCATTCTTTGTCTGACATTTTTATTTTCTCTTGTAAAGCACTAAGTAACTTTGTTTTGAAAAGTGCTATGAAAATAAAGTTTATTATTATTAATATTGCTGCTGCACTATGGACGAGGCATGCCATGTGGTATAACCTGTGAATGAATCAAAGCTATGCTAAAAGAAACAGAGAAACTATCTGAAAGACTAAACATGTACAGGGGCAAACATTACCTTCCTTCAGTAAGGAATAAGTCATTATTTTTGTTTGTATCAACAAATGAAAAGTATTTCCTTCCTGTTTGTTAATTAAAAGTAATAAAAATTGCTGTTTTGCAGCATAGTCTCCAAAAATATGATCAACCTTTATACATGACATCCTTCTCAAATAAGGTAAAAACAAACAAAGGTTACAGGACATTGTGAGTTACAATCATAGACCTGACTGTGTTCTGTTTGATTTTACGTATATTGTTTTTCAGCTTTGAAGACTAGGAAACTTTGAAACTTTTTGCAAAACTCCACAGCATCTACCTGAGTGCACAGTGTACTGTATATGTAGTCATTTCCTGCCTGACAGTGAAGACCAATCCTTTTTACCTCAGTTTTTTTCATGCTCTTACTTTTGTCATAGACAAACAATTGTAGAAAGTTTGCAGCAGAATTGTGCTAACCTAGAATCAGTTGATAGGATTGAGCTGGTGATTGTAGATCTGTCACTCTAGGAGCCTTGGTAAATTAGAATTAGGTTAATGTCAGTTAAAAAAGAAAGAAAGAAACGAAGAAAAATCACAGAAACTGTTTAAAATATTTCTTTTCCACAAGACTGTACGTTTATTTTTAAGGGTTTATATAAAAATTAGGACCTCTGACAAAACTAAAACGAGAAAAATAAACTGCTAACCAAAATGTCAAGCAACAAATGTGTCCCTGCTTTTGGCTTTTAAAGCGAATCTTCCATTTTCACCTTCCATTTTGATTGAAAATTTTAAATAAACCTAAATGAATGTATGTTGCTGTGTAACATTCGCTGATGCTTGCCTGAGTAAGGAAATAGTCCTCACAGCTTTCACAGCAGAGACAGATAGTGTAACTGTGTTTGTATGCGTTTGGCAGGAGATGTCATTATTCATGCCACTGACAGCTTGCTTACAGTGGGGCTTGGGAACATAGGATCAGGCCCTGGTGTGGTTAAGCACATGCTTAAAGAAAACTGGGCATGATCTTCAGAGTGAAATCAAAATGAGAAATGAAAATGTCATTGTGTATGGGGATTTGGGGTGTTGATGCAGCATTTTTCTAAAATTGAAGAGATTCCAAATATATATATATATATATATATATATATATATATATACACACATTAAAAAAAGAAGTAGCCGGATTTCATCATTGTCAGTTTTGTAATTCCTCCATATAACCATATAACGAGTCTCAAGGGACACAAAAAATACTATTATGTAGTGCATTCACAGATCCTGCAAACAGGTTAGCTGACTTGGAGAAGTACACCTGATTCAACACAATACACATTTTAAAGTAGGATATTTAGCAGCTTAATATACATGCCAGATGTTAAATCAGTATTAAATGTTAGTATTAGCATAACGTTATGTCTAATTTCAAGTAGACAGAACTTCTTATTGAATTGACCCTTTTAAATTTAAATATTTAAAATTAAAATAACTTCCCACGGTCATGTCCATGATATGGCAGCAATAGTTTCAGCATTCAAGGTTTAAACTAAGCAGCCAGTATAGAGCATGTTTAATCCTATCAATTAACAAATATGCGTTGGTTCAGCTTCAAAAGAAAATGAAAATGGCAACAGAATGCAAATAAGGCCTCTGGTGGTTTACAGTATATAGCACACTGTGTTCTATGAGAATAATCTGTGAAACAGTATCCATGGTGGGAGGTGAAACAGCACTTGAGAACAACTGTCACTGTAATCCTGTTGTTACTGATCCTTTTTGTCTGCAGCACCACTCTGGAGATTCTGCGGATCAAGTAAAGGATTAAAAAAAAAGAATCATTCCGGTATTAGTAGTGTCAATGTACAGTAAGTATTTTGTGATTTGTTTGCGTGTGCGTATGTGTGAGCATGGATGTGTGTAGCTGTTACCTGGAGTTTGTGGTGTTCCCTCAGCAGTCTGTCGTACTCCTGTGCCAGACTTTTGGCCTGCCTCTTCATGGCCTCCACCTCAGCATGAGACTTGCGCACAGCTACACAAAAAATAATATTACACCTTAGACTGCTCTTTCTATCATCAGTTCTCCTTTGTACAGTGCACCTGAGTTAAGTGGCAGAAAAAACATGAAATCAAGGAAATCAACATCAGCGATCACAAAAATTGAACAAACAAAAAACAATGATCTTGTTCTGTAATATGGTGAATATTAGTATGCATGTGAGTCTCAGCAAAACAGTGCTTTCTCATGTAGCATTTACAACTTTTAATTTATTTGTGAGCTGAGTTCTTTTGCTTTGAAGGGTACTAGTCTACTACAGAGCATCTTAGTATGATTAGTACTCCATGATTTCCCACCATCTTGTGCAGTTTTCAGATCTCCTGCCAGCTTCTCAGCCTCCTTCTTCAGAAGCTGGTTTTTCGCTGACATGGATTTTTCCTCATCCAGTAGAGCCTGAGTACAAAGGATCAGCTTTAATTTCCAAGTTAAACAGTGTAAGGTCTTAAAATGGTGTAAGAACCATTTACTACACAGTCCACAGTCCACTTCAAAAGGGAAAAATACAATACATTGCTATATTGGTATATGATACACTATGTCACAGTAAATTTAACCCATATTGTGGATGAACAGAAAGTGTAATAAGAGTAATACAATCAAGATCAAAGCCTCCAGTAACTGCATATGTAAGTGCATACTGTAGGGGTTCAACAGAGAGTCAGCGGTTCACTTTTAGTTCTCTTGCCAAGTTCTGGTGATGAATCTGTGCTCCTCACCTGTCTGAGCAGCAGACTGTCCTCCTGGTACTGCTTGGCTGCTTTGTGGGCATTGTCCATCTGAGCCTGAAGACCAGCAGACTCCTCTGAGGTGATGGCAACCTGATTCAGCAGGGTGACCACGCGGCGCATGATACTGGAATGCATTCATAAGACGGGGCAGACCAAGACAGAATACAAGAAGAGAAGACAGGGCAAGACAGAGCACAAGACAGAACAAGGGGAAAGGACAGAGCAGGGCATTTTGGGGACAGGAAAGAATAGCAGAAGACAAGACAGGGACGAAACATGGCAGGAAGGGCAGGACAGAGAAGGACAAGACAGGACAGAGCAGAACAGGACAAGACAGGATAATGACAGGATGGTGCAGGACAGGACAGGACAAGAGAGGATGAATGGTAGAGTGAATTATCAGACTTGTGTGTGATAAAATTATGTGCAAACACATAATTTAAAGTCATTCTAAAATTCAGAAAAGAGACTGCAACTGACAGCCAGAGGAAGAGGGAGAAGCCAGAAATGTAGAGGTTCCTCTGGGATCTGAACAGCTTCATGTGGAGGTGGTCAAACAGATTGGGGTTCGCCTTGGCATCTTGCATGGGCTCCCGTCCCGAGTACTTCTGCACCTCCCGGATGGCGTCTGATGGTGGACAGAAGGACAGAAATGGAGAGAAACATGACGGAATGCATCTAACCAACTGTAAAGGACAGCATCCTTGGTGTTACTCACTGATGAATTTATCAAAACTCTCACTCACAGCAAAGAGCTTACCAAGAAACAGAACAATGAGGATCATGATCATGGTAAAGAAGCCTTTGTTCCAATATGGAGACAACCAATTCCATATCCTCCAGCTGAAAACTGATCGCCATCTAAGAAGGAAAAAAAAATGGAGGAAGGAAGAAAGGAAGGGAGAAAGGAAGAAAGAAAGAAAGAATGAATGAAAGACAGAGCAGCACGACACCTGACTGTGCCTGTGTGAAATTACATTAAGACATTAAAAACTGCCTAGAAAGAATGTGAATGCGCTCTGCTGGCCATATCTGTGAACTGTCATTTTGTCTCTAGCCATTCTGTAGTTTGCAAATAAACTATAGTCCAGCAAATTTTAGGATTTCCTGATTGTGAGATGAACCAATGAACCAGTTTTACATTAATCCATGCAATAATATTGTGTAAATATAAAGAGACAGACAGAATCAATTCATTTCACATTCCTTTTTAAGGGTCCATCTTTCCAACCCCTACTTCTCAGTTTAAGACTATATAAAGTCATATAGTATTTTCCATTATAAATCTATCAAATGAAGAGTTACCCTATGTTTCCTCTGCATTGGGTTCCAGGAGAGTCATAGAAAGGAGGCATCAGCTCAGTGGGATAGTTATTTGGCTCTGGACCAATGGTCTGAGGGTTAAAACCTTTTTCTCATTTTCAAACTTCAGCACAGCTGAGTTCCTATCTTGATCAATAGCCTCCTCTGACTTCATTATTACACTGCAATGTTGGTTATATAACTTTCCTACTATAAATAGAGGTATAACAATTTAAACACTTTTTCCACATTTTGATATATAGTGTGAGCTTGTTCTTCCATGCAGACAAATGAAATACGATTTCTGATTCTTCTTGGATGTCTCAAATTGGCGCTTGCACTTAAATATAAGAATCTCAGCTAGTAGGTATTGGAGAAATGGCTGTGGGCAGGCATTTGAAAGTGTGTTGGTGCTGTTTTGGATTATCCTTCTTGTTTACTGCAGTACCTCTGAGCTGATATGAAGGGAAGACACAAGATGAGGATGACTGCTATCTCCACATAGAGGAAGAAAGCCACAGCAGTCCACTGCAGAGTCATCCTGGCTGCGAACCCCTTCAGAAAATGAAACAGGTTCAGTTAGCGCCATGCAGCATGACTAACCATGTAATTATGTGGAATTGAAAATCTAAGCATGATAATGTTATTTACTGGCGTGGTAGAGGCTAATATGTTAAGCTTTACACTCTGAGGCATATTTACTCCCATTATTAAATCTTTTATCCATTTAATTATAATGATTAATTATTTCCACCATGCAATGATTTTAGAGTACCGTAAAAAGCTATGGTAGGGAAATAGGCTACTATCGATTGTTTTGTTCATAAAATGTTTTTAATAAATCTAGGCTAGTACTTTTTCAGAGTACACTACATATGAATACATAAAAATATCATTAAAAAAAAACAACAACAACAACAGAAAAACCAGATAAATAATAGATGTGAATCAAACTCATTCAGTTTGCTTCCAGTTATTTATAGGCTAGGGTTTCCCCTCTAAATGTTATTATAGTTACAAGTCTTCATATAGTCAACATAGGCCTGGTGCTGTCGTCTGTTTTGCCATAGGATTTAACAGTGGGAGGCAGTCAGCCGATAAGGAATAAATAGAGATGTTGGCTTACCGACAAAGTTGAACGATCAGGAAAGTAGAGAGGTCTGAACAGACGAGCACACCCACAACCACCCACCCACACACACGCACCCCACACACACACACACACACACACACACACACACACACACACACACACACACACATACACACACACACACACTCAACAGCTGCTGGTACACGGACCGCTTATGTCAGAGGACCTGCCACTGCCCTAAATAAAACTGCAAATTGGTCTTTTTTCTCTCTCAGCCTCTTTGAACTGCTGTGTCCAATATCACAGTGTATCTTACAAGTTTCCAGGCTATTGAACGGCTACAGTTTTATTTTCTCTTTCGAATCTACCCGGCCTAAAGATTGTCTCTTGTACTATATCTGGTGTGCATGAAATATGAGGCTCTAAGGCCCTCCCTCTCACATTTCATGCATTAGGCTTTGATGCCATGGTCCTAAAATAACCACGTTAGGACTAACACTTGAGCTATGTATCCATTCATTGAACGCATAATTCATACAAATTCTATATAGTTCATATTCATAATTCATATAATAATATAAACATAGGGGATACAGTTGCTGACTGAATGTCAGCTTGTTTATAAATTTAGGCTGGGCATTCTGTGCTCTGCTTTTCACCAGTCCACATTTCAGCAATAAGCAAACCTACATGAAATTCAATAAAGCTCCAGAGGAGGGCGCTATTGCCTACAAAAAAAAAAATCTGCAGTGCTGGTAGTGGAAGTAGGAAGTCCTGTGTGCTTTGCATTCATAAAGATTTATGCAGTTGCATTTTTTTTTTAAATATTTATTTATTGAGTTGGTCATTGAAAGAATGTGTTCAAATTTGTTCAGTACAGCAAAAAAAGAAATACATTTTTTGAGAATGGATGGTGGACAAAGATTGACCCATTTATTTACTTGAGATAAGTTTGCTAGTTATTTGGAGAAAGGCTAGAAGATGAGAGAGAAAGCTATTTATCCGGATACAAAGTTGTAGTCTGAAAAATCTGTATTTGATTTGGCAGGGGGGATGGGGTGGGGGTGGGGGGGGTTGTATGTTTTGTTGTATGTTTTTTTTTTTTTTTTTTTCTGTTCTGTTTTGTTTTGTTTTGTGTTTGTTATCACCAGAGAAACTCTCTATTTCTTGACTAATAACTGTGTCTTTGCATGTAGGATGGGCCAAATAATTTGGAATAACATTTTAAAAAATCATTAATTCATTCATTCAGGCATTCAGTAAATCCAGGAATGCAATTGTGACCCAGCAGACATACAGGAAACCAATGTGGAGGAGCAGGTGATAGTAACACATTTACACAGCAGCAAAGGCTGTTGACTGAATAAATAGGCAGAGCTGTCACTAAGACAACTCAAGCTCATTCTGGTTCATTATGAAATAAGTACCAAATATTGAAGGATGATGCTCTCGGTTACTTTCTGTGTCTTCTCCGAACCAGCAACAACAACAATAAGCCTGCTCATAAACCTCTAAATTGCATAGATGTTACACTGGAGACTTTTGTGTATCGCCTGCAGAATATCTTCCTTTTGAATATGAAGGTTTTATGACAGCATTTGGCTCCCAGGTCTTTTCTGATACAGTATAGGCTCTTTACCACTGTATTTCAGCTTGCAGAGTGAATTCACATGGGCTTCCTCAGTGCAAGACTGATAGCTGCTTTCTTTTTGGACTGCATGTCTCAGGAGTGTTGAGGAGCGAAATGTTTACAGCTGCACCCGGTGATAGCTTTTTGAGAGCAAGCAAATGACTGTGGCAGAACTGATTGTGCTTTGATTTCTCTCCTCCACCATCTCAGAGGTCGCAGCTTGGGAGCCTGGAGAGTCATTATAGTAAAATGCCTGCAATAAGCAGATGGTCAGGCTAAGGTGAAGTTGTGCTTGGTAGAGTGCTATTACCTAAAGCACCCTCTCCTTTATGGTCAGCCAATTTACAGTACGTTATTGCTATTGCTAGTAGTCACTGAGACACTTGTGATGTGAACCTCATAAGGTATTTTCTCATGCGTTTCAGAAGACTGTTTTTCTTCTGATTCTGGCAAGGTTGAGCACACATACACTCTTTTCTCAATAATGCCTTGTTCCGATTTATACACCTACTGTCACAGTGCACCAAAGACTTACTACAGACCACTGAACAGCTCCACTTACATGAAATTAAAAGTGAATCGCCTTGCTCAAGGCCATGTCAGCAGTTGAAGGACGGGAGAGATTTACCCAATCATCTTTCCCACTCGGATTTTCACAGCCATTCTATAAATTTGATCCAGTTACCAGAACTACACATGACAGAAGTTACAAGGACCATAGTATACACAGGATAGAACAAGGTGGGACAAGACAGCATGGTGGGACAGGACAGGATGGGATGGGATTTGATGGGACAAGATGTGATGTGATGTGGTATGGTATGGTATGGTATAGTGTAGTGTAGACAAAGACAAAGTGATTAGCAAAGGAGACTGGGCTTCCCAGCGCCATCTTTGATACACCCCTGGGCAGTAGGATTGCAACCAAGAAGACCATGTCTCATCTTTTTCAATGGAGAGCTGTCTACATCTAATGGGTATATGTATTGACACTTGCTTTAAATATTTAAGGACACTGTCAAAGAGTAAACAACATGGAGTCATACAATTCATCCTGAAGGACATTAGCCCCACAGAAAATGCAATTTCACACTCACCAAGGCTTGTATGCATGTGCTATCCCCACCACAAGATTACAGCGTTCTGCTGTGTGGCAGCCTGTGTTATTGCCGTGGTAACTACAAACCATAATGTCAAGCATTTAGTCGAGCACTAGAGATTGTTTTAAAAAAACACATGTATTAGATTTTTACCTTCATCAATTCCATGGTGTCAGTCTGACAGCTTGTCTGGGCCAAGGCTTTGGTAGATCTGTCTGAATATCCGAGTTATGCAACTATGCAAAATCTGAAAGTGTAATTGGCTCATAGTGTGACTTATGTTGGCATGCTGCCATCTTTAGCATTTCAGTAAACTAGATTAGTATAGTATAATATAGCATACCATAGTATAATATAGTATAGTATAATGTAGTATTCTGCTGTATGCTGTAGTATAGTTTAGTAAGGTATAGTATGATACAGCATAGCATAGCATAGTATAGCATAATTTGGTGTTGCATGGTATAGTATAGTGTGGTCTTGTGCAGCATAGTGTGCCATAGTATAGTATAGTATAGCATAGTACCATCTGGTGTGGTGTGGCATGATATAGAATCATGTAGTACAGTATAGCATATTTTAGCATAGCATTGTGTAATATAGCATAGTATAGCATAGTGTAGCATGGCATAGCATAGTACATTATAGTATAGCATAGTCTAATATAGCATAGTATGGTGTGGTATAATGTGATATGGTAAACTACAGTATAGCATAGTAAAATATAGTATAGTATAGCATGGTATAGCATGGTATAGTATAGTGTTCAAGTTACACACAACTCTGTAATAAGCCAACAACTACATATTGAGTGTTGTGTGACAAACGTGATCTCGCTTCATTATTCCTGTTTTTTGTAGATGTGGTGGCTGGAATGGGGTAATTTTGGCCCTGACCCATGTTTGCTGCTTGGCCTATTCCCAGAGCAGTCACACTGGGAGGTACATTCTTATTTAGATATCAGATATAGACTACTGTGTTGCAATTACTTTTCTGATTGTTGTACAAGGAAGTGAGGCCTGACGATACATTCCCCATTGTAATTACATTTTTCCAACTATGGTGTGACTTGAGGACGCTCGGTGCAGAATGGAGTGACTGTAAAGTATAATAGAGTGTTTTTTTTCACTGAATACAAATACAGCAGCATGTGGAGCCAGACTTAAGCTGCCAGGCTGTGTTAGTGAGCTCTGCGGTGGTGGTCCCATCCGTATCTTGCCATGCGGAGAGAGGAGTGCTAATATAATCACCAGACAGCAGTCATCACTGTGAGAGGAGCTGGAGGGCAGCGATCTTCTCCCCCCTCTCTCCCTTCTCTCAGACAGTGGTAGACTCTCTGTCACTGCCTGATAAAACAGTTGAACTGACACACTGCTGCATGCACATACACACATTAGTGCACATGTAGTGTGCACACATACGCTCAATACACATGTATGCCCAGACGCACGGCATACATAGATGTGTACACACACACTCCGGCTAACACACACACACACACACACACACACACACACACACACACACACACACACACATTCAGACTGGGCATGCAGCCATGCAAGCAAAGGACTTCTGACTTGTTTTTGTCCTTCAAATTTTTGGTCTAGTGTGATAAGAATTTGCCTCTTGCTTCCTTTGTTTGAGCCACAATTCTGAAGGGATGTTTTGCATTTGACAACATAATGGCAAATTACATCAAATGTGAAAATACTTATAATACCAGTCACCATAACCATGCCTGATAAGGCACACATTTCTTGTCCTATGACTTAGTTATCCCTTTATTTAAAAAAAAAAAAAAAAAAAAAATCACACCCACAGTCTTTATTTTACACTATTTTTCATCCTCTATTTTAGCATGCTTTTAAAGTCTTTGTTTATCCCTGTTTATCCTCTTGGGTTTATCTGCTCTGTTTTCTAATGTTGAGTAGACAATAAAGCAGAGCAGTTGATGTCTCACTAAGTGTCTGTTCTGTCCTGATAACAACAAAAACAATAAACTAACTAGCACTGATTTGAAGGCGGACTGAGGTGATATTGACTCCAAGTGCTGCATGATGCTGTCATTATTGTCATGGCAGCAAGAGGTCATATTCCATTGGATATGTCTGCCTTTTATTCCAGTTTACCACTTGAGCCATATATTTTCTTAAAAGGTTATAGGCTGTATATCGGAATCTTATATCTTCAACTCCATAAAGTGCCCTTTTATCTGTCTAAATGTGGCTCAGAGAGAGCAACATTTCGAAAATGACCACAACCAACAATTTGTCAAGCTGTGCTTGCCGGGGTGCTCAATTCACTTTCCCCTTCTCCATGATAGCAGAATGACAGTTGAGTGTTCGCTGACCTAATGTAATAGAGGCTCTATACGAACCAAGTAATATGATTTCCCAGGCTTTTATTCTGTGAGTCTGCAGCTGGATAGAAGGGGTCCAGAAGATATGGCATCTGAATTGGGGATGGCAGCCTAGAAAAGGCAGCCGCTGAGCAAGAGAGGGGAGGACGTAATGTATGAGATAAGGAGAACAGCAAGGAGAGGTCTGGATGAAGAGGGTGGGGGAGAATGGAAAGGACACACGGGGTCAAGTGATCCTAATAAGGCTCACACTGACGTGTCATTGACCCTTGGCTATTGATTATGGCCTAATATGTTAGACAATCAGTCAATACACTCATGCTGGTGTGTAGGCTGACTTCTTCTCTGCAGGTTACCTCAGGATAGAGGTCTTTCATGACCTGCTAACCTATCCAATATGCTAACTGGTGATGCAAAGGGTCGTTTACATTAGAATTACACAGTGACAGCCCTCATTTGTGCCCATGGCAACAGTTGGAGAATATCATCTTGAATAAAAATGGTCTCATGATAGCAAAGGACAAGGAACTGCATGTAGCTGTCATTAGAGTGAGGATGATGTCACTCAGCTGAGCAATGACTGAAACATAATCAAAAGTATGTCCCTTATGCAGCTGTGGTTTTATTAGCAGAGGAGACCTGAGCCAACAGTGACTAATATCTGAAGGTGAACACAATTTTTATACAGTTTATTTATCCAATATGGCTATCAGCATTTCTCGTTCCCTTACACATTTTGGAGTTACTGGAGACACTTTATAAAGAAACACGAAGAAATAGAACAAAAATGAGTCTGAAAGTCTGTGAAGTCATATGATTAAACAGTTCCCATGGACTGTAGATGTTATTGCCTGGTCAGGTCCCTAGCATTGGATTGATCTGTGTTTTATCAGGCAAATATTCTCTCAGTTTAAAATCTCATACTATAACATATCATCAAAATTGCAATTATAGGCCTATTAAAGTTTTTTGAGTATAAGGTAGAGCAGTGATTCCCAACCTGGGGTACGCATACCCCTAGGGGTACGCGAGCACATTGCAGGAGGTACGTGGAAAGATTTCATAGCATAACAACTTTTGGAGAATCATCAGCACATATGAGTGAGAGGGTACTCATAGTCTGACAAAAAGCTCAGAGGGTACACAAGACAAAAAAGGTTGGGAAACACTGAGGTAGAGTACCTTTAGGCTAACGCTGTTATTGTGACACACTTCTAGGTCAATTTTATTCATGTACTGCATCCATTTGAAGGGAACAAATGATTGTGTATATAAGAAATTTATGTTGGTGGTGTTTAGAGGGCCGTCATGACTGGCACAATGTGGCTATATCTCTGTATATAGGATAGAAAAGCACTTGAGACCACTACCTCCACTTAATGAAAATAGTAGCTCTCACTGAGGCATACTTTTAGAATGCAATTAATTCAAAATGACTTTAAGAGAATGACTCGAGTAGTTTGTAATAGTAATTGGCTGTTGAGCAGAGGACTTAGTTATGCATGCCCAGCAACAGAATACAAGTGGGTGCTTGTGTATCTGCTGTTATAATGCCAGTCACGGAAATAGGCCTATACAGTTTTGAAAAACTACTTTTGAGGGATCATATATGTTAAGTTTGTCTCCTAGCTCAGTGTTTTGTCAAGGAAGTCATTTTCCTCTTCCATACCAGCTAGTGTGTTGCTGTTTGCGAACCCATCTTCACTCTTCAATCACAGTCGCGCCCTCAAGGCACTGTGACATCCACACTGCCTGTTAACAGCAGGGTCATAAAGAACCGTGCCTGCAACAGTATTCCCAAATCAGCTCGCTCTGTGGAGCTGCAAACCACAAACCGGCAGCCAGAACAGCATCTGACAGAGGTTGTGTAATCACTCTGGCAGCCAACAACTCTGTGCTCTCAAGATCTAGAGGGCTCTTCAATTTCCTACTGTACATGAGACGGCAAAGGCGTAATATGCTCATTACGGAGGCAATATGTGGTGAATTATGTGTGTGTATGTGTGTACCTTGATGCATGCGCGCCAATGCATGTGTGCACTTCTTAAACAGAGTGTAATCCTTGACCTGGGGATTGTAATGGAAGAAGCCACCAAGGCAAGCAGAGAGATGGTTTTATATGCTAATGGACATTTCAGCTCTGCATTTAGATTTGGTATTAGTGGGCAGCCTCACTCCATTATCTCTCTTCATTGGAGATTGAATGTAATAAGCTGACATTTTTTTTTTATTATTATTCTTTCTAAAGATTTTTTCTGCAAACGTAGGAATAAATTCTTCTTACTTATTTTCGGTAAACCTGGTTTCTATGCAAGTTGGACGAAGAAGACCAGACTTGATGCATTTTAATCTACCAGCCGCAGTCACTTGAGAAATACAATTTCACTGTTTTACACCTTGACAAACAGAGGAAGACACACTCATGGTAGACATTGTCCACAGCCAGGGAAATGTAAATAACTTCATCATTTGTTATTGTGTATTATAAACAGAATCTTTTAATAAGCCTTAAGACCTCAGTAATATATATATATATATATATATATCATTTTGTAGCTATGGGTTTACTGATTTCGAGACCATTGTTGTCAGACTAGGGTAATTAAATCAGACAATTCAATATCCAAGAATTTTTCAACATTTTCTGCCAGTAATTTAATTATATGATGTCTGATGGCAAAACCTTATTGCGGGATAACCTCTCCTTTGAGAATTAAAATATTTGCTGTTGTTTTTTTCTTTATTCAATAGGTGGTATCGCTGTCTCAGTCCCTGTCTTTCCCTCTTGCCATACTCAATTCATGCTACCAAAATAAGGTAACAGGAGATTTTCCATTTGGCTCAAAGGACTGACTGTTAAAGTGAAACAGACATGGATTTGATTATATCTGGTTCATGTCAAACTGCATGATGAGAAGCCTGCTGTTGTGTGTGTGGAATGTGTGCATTCTTCTTTACCCCTGAAAGCGATTTTTGTAAACAGTAATGCTGCTTCATAGCCTCTGAGCTGCAGTGGCATGTTACACACTACTTAAACGCTTCCCTCTTTAAATTTCTGTTTTCTAAGCCTCATAATTGACCTCTTCTGTCTCTGCCGCATCCTCATACAGGCTCATCTCAATCTGAAGGCCTTCCCTTGGAGGGATCCCATGCAATAAGGTCAGTGGTCACTTGGGACTACAGGGTCTACAACCAGAGCAAGTGGCATAGTGATGAATGGGAGTAATCTCACAGCTGTTACAGATTCACAAACACTTTACTGGGGGGAGGGGACAATAGAAAGCTTTTAGCTGCATTAGGTGAGTGAACACAAAATTTATTATAAATATACCATATACATAACAATTCCTACTGCTCTCTATATATACCTTGTTATCCTTATACTGTACATGTTTTACGTATGTACATAATGTATATTGCTACCGATACAAAAAGCCATGCAATATCTATAGTACAGTGTACTGTTTGTCTATGAAACCTACTTTGTTGTTCTCAATAAATAGTAATAAATTATCCACCTCTGATTTTTGTACATTCTAATACACATAGTATTTACATTGCTGCTTTGGATAAACATTTTCCCTTTTTTCCATCATGACCTGATATGAATTTTAGGTGCTTTTACTGACTGAATGCCCTAAGGTATGAGTTCTTTCACTCCACATCCTCAGAAGATAGACATTTCTGTCTGGCCTCTTTGTCCTCAAATGTCACCTTTTTGTTCCTCTTGGGGTCAATCCAAGAGTTGTGGATGATAGCGTTATTAGGTGTAGGATCTGCCTCAACGATGGACACCACTCTCTTCTTCATCTTGCTCTTAAGGACTTTCTGGAACTTCTGCCTTGTGAAGGCATAGAGTAGAGGGTGAAATATGGTGGTCCCATAGGCCATAACCAAGAAGCCAAGTCTTAGCTTGACTGTCAGATCGCTGGGGCCCACACTCAGGATAACTGTGTTGAGAACTGTGATGGGCGTCCAGCACAGCAGGAAAGTAGACACAATCAGGAGGGACATCCTGAAGACCCTCTTTTGGCGCTCTCGCCTCTCCCGGTGGCGCTTCACAGCCCTGCGCAGTGCGATGATCACAGAGACAGAGGTGCGCATGCCTAGCGTGGGGTTGCGACTGTTGCTGCTCTGGGATCCATCTGTGGCCTCCTGCTGGGTTGTCATGGCTGTCATGGACGGGCGCTTTTTCCTGCGTGCCTTCTTCTTCTGTGAGGCATGGAAGCGCGTGCCAATGCGAATGTTGAGCGCCTGCAGGATCTTGGAGTAGGTGATGAGCATGACGACAGCAGTGAAAAAGAAAATGGGAATCTGGGCCAGCAAATGGTAGTAGAGGCCAAGTTCTGTGTAGTACTGGTTAGTGTGGACCACAGTTTCCACCACTGTCTGGTTCAGCTCAGCTTGGCCCTGGGCAAAGAAGCCCACCTCAATAAAGGGCACCAGGAAACTAATAAAGGATAAGACCCAGATGGCAGCCAGCAGGGCCAGGGCACGGCCCATGGTCAAGACCCGATTGGCAGGTTTGACTGAGATATCATAGCGGTCCAGGGTGATGGCTAGCACGTTAGCAGCAGTGGCAACACTAGCAAAGGAGACACAAGCCTCGTGGAAGCAGCAGACCAGAGCGGTGTCTCCCTCCAATGAGAGAAGCACCACAACAATGGTGAGGGGGATGCAGCACACACACACCAGCACATCCAGCACATGGAGGTTCATAGTGACGATGTTGCTGACGGAGCTGATGAGGTTAGACTTCATGCAGTAGAGGGCCAACACAGTGAGGTTGGAGCTCAGGCCCAGGACGATTTCCAGCATGAGGAAGCCAGTCAGCGAGACCTGGAAACTGACTGGATAGGGATATGGGTAGGGGGTGGCCGGACTCATGGTGCGGCTGATGGGCTCAGTGTTGTCGGTGACTGTGACGTTGCTCATGGTGGCTTCTTCTTCCAGACGAGGAAGGATATGCATTATCCTGTAAGTTAAGGTCGAGAAAGACAGTATATGAGGAGGGTAAAAGAGAAATTGTTGTGAGACTGTGTGGAGCTGAGATTTGAAAACACTCCACAGACACAAGAGGCTAATTCAGTATGAATGTCAGATGCTGGCCTGAACCAGGGCACCTGATTGTTCCCACAATGCCAAATGCAAGAAAGCTTTTATCTTTGAAATCCTATCAGAGAAATGCTGCCAGTTATCAAATGTTCAGGAAATCATGAGTACAAACGGAAAAGCCTGAGAGCAGACACTTTAAAAGTACTCCAACTTTTTTCCTATCATGCCCTGTGGATTACATTTTTTCAGTACGTGCATAGCATGACTGACTTCTCTGCTTCTACCAATTGCTACTTCTGTCATCACTATCCATGATCGTGCAGTGGCATCCTGAGCAGAGACACCACACAACAGCAACACTTCATAGCAATACGGTATAAATATAATTATGATACAAATGCTGTGGCTTGAGGGATCCACCCTAGAAAGAAATGTTGTATGTAATTTTTTGTAAAATAAAAACAGCTCCCATTTCAGATTTCAGAACATATACTATCAACATTTTAGCCAATGTACCCGAGGTTTGAACATTACATACAGTGGGATTGAAGGGGCATGGGCCTGTATTCAGCTGAAAAATGTACATCATGTGAATATAGTGCCCAAGGAATATAGTTACGGTCATGTGGTTTGGTACATCTCTGGTGCCTATTTGAATTCAATAACAGAGCATGTCCAACTTTTTTTTAACTCGTGTAATTTTTAGCTTGTATTGAATAATACATTCATGCTGATATAATTTAAGTGTCAGTTTTCATTGTAGTTACATGCAGTGTTTGTGCAAACCAAATGTAGAGCTGAGGCCAGGATGAAACCAGTGATACGAAGGCTTTCATTCCATTGAGACACACAAGCAAACATTCATAACACTTACCCTTCCCTCCAGCACTATCTGAGCACCAGGGTTGAGTGATCAGGCCAGAGAGTCCATGTTAGATCCACAGAGATGAGCATTACACCCCAACATAGCCGGTGGAAAAGAACTTCCACTCTAGCAGAGCCCCCCTGCTAGGCTCTTCCTTTCACCACTACTTCTGTCCTGAGGGGCTGACAGCCAGAAAAGCACCTGTCTGTCTGTCGAATGACAGCTAATGGGCTGACAGCTTTTTCTTCCTGGCCCTAATGGCAAGACATTTGGGAACCAGCCACTCGTGCCCAGAGGAAAGCGAATAAAAGCCTGTGTCCTCCACACTCTTTTTCACAATCGTTCTCTCAGCCGGCTTGGTTTGTTTTAGTGTTGGTGGGAGAGTTGACGGATGAGTGGATCAGGGATAAGCTGTCGGAGCCACCTCCTGTTTATAAACTCACGGTATTCCCAGGCAGGAGAGACATAGCCGACCAACAAAACAAAGGGAGACAGACTCTTTCGTCTGCGCAGGGTTGGAATGCAGTGTGCATAGTACAATCCATATCCTTGCTTTTTGCAGGGCTGTTCCCAATGGGCCAATAGACAGATCTGTAAATAATCGCCGAATACTGATGAGTTTTTGCTTTTGTTGTTGTTTTTTCAATTTCTTTGTGGAGAAATAACAGTATCCATCAGCTTGTATTCCAATATACAGAGTTTGTCAGCCGGCCATGGAGGTAGAATCCCTGATTTACACCATAGATGAGCAATGGTGAGGTTGATAGCCGCCGTCAGCCCAGGAGAGGTCAGTGAGTCCAGGCAAGGTCCAGGCCCATGATTCCCCGAGGACCACTAATGGAACAGGCCTTTACTTTCCACCTTTCTCATTGGTCTCTCTGTACACTGGGTCCCAGTAGCCATTGATTTGTAAATCAAGAACAGGTCTCCAGTTTGAACCCTCAACAGTTAGACTCAAACCAGTCACTGGGGATTGTGTGAGTAGAGAAGATTGCTCGAGTTTATATGGGTCCAGTGACCTAAGCATCTGTGATGACCAGTGTTTATGCATGCATTTGTTTCAGTTTGTGTGTGTGTGTGTGCACGTTGCTGGTGGTGGTGGAGGGGGGTGTAGTGATTCAGTGAAAGGTCATCTTCATGAGGGGATGATGAGAGTGAGTTGATTAGACAGAGACACTGCCTTCTTGCTGATTTACACCAAGATCCTGGGCAAGAATTGGAACCGCCGCACGTACCGTCGTCTGTTTGTCCTTCAATCCCACATCCCTCTTACACAGTGTCCTGGAGAGAAAGGGCGAGAGAGAGAGGTTGGTTTGGGTTGGGGGGAAGAGAGAAAGCGAGAGTGGGAGAAAGAAGTGTGGGGGATGCATTAGTGAAAATACACACATATCCTCGGCGCAGAGAATGACAAGAACGACAAGGAGCCTCTCATTAGCATAGCAACAAGCCTCTGATGTCTTATCGTGTTCCTGTGTATCGGGTGATGCACTTTACATCCTTTCCATTGCATTAGTGTTAATAATGAAAACAGAGAAGGGAACACCACAGCAACATTTGTGCTTCGACTTCCTCTGGTATTCTACATCTCCGGCTTTTGTTTCCAGAATGAAGATTAACTAAATGTCACATGCTAGTGGTGTAGATGTGTACAAAGAAATTATTACATAGCAGAGATACAGATTGTTGTATGTCAGTTGTACAGGCATATTAGTGAGGAAGTGATCATGCAATCTAACAGGACAGACTTTCATATAGTGTGTCTCCTTGGGGAAAATGTTATACAGACAAGGCTGACCTCTCTTGCATGTGTGATTCATGCAACCTCTTTGCAGGCATATGTCTGTCATTCTTCAAGGTTGTCTTTGAGAGGGATGTACTTTACTATACGACAATGTCAGCAAAAATGGGCAGTGAATGCCATGCTGCTGTAAAGTCTGTATCCATCACTGCCATGCAAAGAGAAAAAAAAAAAAAAAAAACATGCACATTAAGCTTTATATTGCAGTGCACACTGGTATATCAAGCTGTTTGTAGAAGGCGCTGCCTTATCTTTCTGAGTGTTGTGTAGCAATAGGAAACAAACCAGATGTGAGGACACAATATGGCAACATTAAGACATGGGAACCTTTTAGAATTTTTTATGTGCTGGAACAACTGTAATTGTACGTTTTAAGGTGGATGAACACGTATCCATCAAATGCAATAGATACATAATATAGTCACGTAAATATGACTGAAGTTACTTAACAAATTGCATGCTTGACACTTAGTTATCACATTCACTCATGTTTTTATGGTGGCAGAGATATTTGGCATTGAGGTCTGTTTGGTGTCACACGCTCTACTCTGAGGAGCGCTGTAAATCAAACCATTAAGTAGAGTAGGCAGCCTCATGAAAAACACAGCAATGCTCACCATGCAGGGTAAACACAGATGCTCCGGAGCTGGTCTGTACACCATGCTGTCCCCTTTCCTTCCAGCTCTGCAGCAATCTAGGTCGACAGATAGCAACTGCTGGTTTATCTTCTGTTTCCTCCAGCAGTAATCCAAGAATCAAGATTGGATATTGATGGACATGCAAGGGTCATGCAACTGACAGATGTTCCTTTCTTCCCTTATCACTCTCTTCAGTGCCGGACAGAAAAATAACTCCACAGAGATTAGTCTTGACAGAGATGTCTTTGGGATTCTTCTCTTCCTCCCCTCTCCCTTTCTCTTATCTATCCATATGGATTGGTGCACGAACGCTCTTCATCTCACCAACTCTCTCCCTCTGTCTCTCTGTTGCGCTCCCTCCCCTGCCTCACTGTGTGGATAGAAGTGCAAACCACCACGCTCCTAGTATCTCTCTATCTCCCGCTCTCCCCCCACTCTCTCTCTCTCTCTCTCTCCCCTCTCTCTCTCTCTCTCTCTCTCACTGCGGAGGTTTGCAGTGCTCCCCCAGTCCTGATTGGTCTTCTGTAATAGGCTTAACCCTTTCTTTTCCGAATAGTGGAGCTGCTTCTGAGTCTGTCCTCTCTCTCCTGCCAGTGACTCTAACGTGCTGCATGTTGCCGAAGTGAATTACCAGTAGACAGTGCTTGTAGATGCGCAGCGGCATTTTCAGGGACTGTAGATGCCGCTGCGTTAAACACAATGGCTGCAGTAGGTTCAGGTAGGGACTGTTGAAAAGCCAAAAAAATAATCCAGGGCTAGTCTATTTGCTTTGTCGCGATGCAACAAACAAGTAATTTGTCTGTGCACCTTAGGGGGAAATGTGAGAGATGGAGAGCCAGCAGAGAGAAGCAATTTTGATGTACTGACTTTGTGCATGTAAGTCTTTATGTGCATGTGCAAGTGAGCATGAGAGGGAGTGAGACTGACAGAGAGGAGGGGAATTCTTCAGGAGTGAGTGAGAGAGAAGGATTATGCAGGAGAGAGTAAAAGACAGAGAGACAGAGATAGAGGATAGTAGCTCTGATTGATAGTTTCAATTAAGTTGCTCTGTCAGATCAGCAAGAGGCTGGCCACCCTCCATTCCGTTGTCAAGGCTCATTTGTCAGGTGCGATTATTGCCATGGGGCATCCCGATACCTGACAACCTGCAGTGATGAAGAAGAGGGGGGCATCTGTTGCTCTGCCATGGCGACCTGATAAACAGACCATTAAAAACCACTGAAAATACATCAGGCGTTGTTACTCTGACAGTGACAACCTAATAATTGCACCTTAGAAAGATGTGTGAGGCAGGTGTTGCAGTGTCTTTTCAAAGCTGAATTTGAGCTGTTGCATGTCATGATCACATCTCTGGAAGGGCCTTTAAGCTGTAATCATACTGTATGACAATATTTTTAATCCCCCCCCCCCCCCCCCCCCCCCCCCCCCCCCCCCCTTGAGTAATGCTTGTCAAAAGTGGCACAATAAGCTGTGCAGTCATGTTTTCTCAATGGAATTCTTGCCCAGATGCCACTGACTTCGCTGTAATGCAGACAGATTGAAGGTCAAGGGCCACAGATCCGCTCTGTTCCTGCCATAATATGTGTTTCTGTGTCACTTGAAACACAGAGAAGATCATGCATTCAGGGATTAATGTTAAAGCCAGCAGATACTTTCACATGTTTATGAGCCTCTCATCATCACTAATTCTCACTGAACATCACACTGCATGGTGTGAAGTGCAGTGCGTGTGTGGAAAAGGGCTCTTTGTGTGTGAGTAGATGTGGGAAAGACAGGAAGATTGACTGACTGATGGAGGTACAGCAAAAAGTGGCTGTATCTGTGGGTGTGTATGTGTGTGTGGTGTGTATATTTGCTTTGCTATGTGTTAGTGCAGACTTCAGTTTACATCAATGTGTGTGTGTGTGTGTGTGTGTGTGTGTGTGTGCATAGATTTGTATGTGAGTGAGTGATTGTATGTGCATGTATGCCTGCCTGTGTACATGCGCCTCACATCCAATATCCATTCGTACATGGGATATGTCTGTAAGCCTCTGGCTGTCAGACTGTAATGTCACAGCACATCGATGCAAACCAGCTTCCCTGTCAACTGCTAGCAAGTTAACTGTATGTTTCATAACTCGTGTACATCAAGAGGTGAGCAGAAAATGGATGTGTGTTTGAAAACACTGGGCCACTTGACAGCCTCCTCAAAGCTTTTAAGGGATCCTCCCGGTCTAAACAGTGGTAAACACACTGCTGCAAAAACACTGCATTCCCAAAACTTCAGAGTTCAATAGAAGAATGACGTTAATATTTCATTCCCATTAATATTTCATTCAGCTTTTCTCTCTGTCCCCAGACTCCACTGTCTGATATTCTCTAGTTTTTCTCCCCTCTCACTCAGTGTGCTTGCAGATGTCCATGTATATGCTGCATGCATGTGTGTGTTTCTGCAGATACACTTCAGTGTGTGCGTTTGTATGTGTATCTGTATAAACATGCACTTTTGGTGTACAACATGTGTGGTGTGTCTCTGGTGAGATCCCTCTCTGTCCTGGCCTCATTAGATAAAGGAAATGCAGATTTGCCATCAGCAGCTGTCTTATTTCATATCCACACTTTGCACGCCAAACATCAGCAGGCGATCTGACCATGCAATAGTGAGATGCACGCCAGCAGGCCCGGAGGACCCAATGCACAGACTTTTATCTCCTACCTGCAGCAGGCGTCCTGTACTTCCATTTGGTGCCACTGTGATTTGCTCCAGAACAGAACTAGCCCAGCATTAATGGAGCGGTTGGTTTCAAATAGTGTAGCAGCTTGCTCTTGTCTGATGTATCAAACCCTTCCCACAAACCCTTAGCCTCCAGTCTAACATCAGATGGACCTGTGAGGAGAGAGATCTCCTGAGCTGCTTCTTTCATTTCTAACCTTTCATTGTAAAACTTATCTTTTTCTGCCTCAATTTTTTCCTTTAATTTTCAGCCACTTTTAGCTCAAATTGTCTGCAGAGTGCCAGAGTGAGTTATGCTTTCCATCCACTGATCTTAGCATCAGTGGATGGGAAGAAATTGAATGGGAAGTGGAGTAATGAGGGAGGAAGAGTGTTGTGCTGGCTTCATTACAAGGTCCTCCAGTTTTTGCCTGAGGTCTGACCCCTGGCCAGTCTGTGTTTGGCCCTGGTCCCAGGATCCCTTAGGGTCCATCCTCAGCTGACAAGGGATGAAAGGGATTAGATCAAAAAAAGGACAGGCGAGCAGAAGGAAGAAGACACTCATCCGCTCTTCTTTCTACCCTATACACTCCTTGAAATGGAACTCCTTGATGAGTAGCAGCAAAAGATGAAACGCAGTCCCAGTCCCAGTGCAAATGTGAGTGTATCGTCTGCCGTATCCATATGGATTCATGAGTACCACAGGGGCAACAGTTGTGAATGACATGGACTGCAGTCTAATGGAGTTGCGACATGGCTGAGCTTATTTTGGGCGTCAAGAGTTCCAGATATGAAAATCTCATTGATTTTCCCAAATGCACATAACTAAGCTGCCTATTTCAACATTTTAACACTTGGATGGGAATGAAACTCTCCTGATTGGATAATCAATACAAAAATAAAATGGCAGCTTTGTTGAAATAATTCAGGTTCTTTGGAAATGCTGTGTGTATCATAACTTTTAGGTGATAAGTCAGCTACAAGTTCCACCGACTGCTGTCTCAGTATTTAGTAGCTTTGATTCAATGTCACACAGGCATTCTTGGATTATTCCAGCAAATATGGTCCAGTCTGGAATATAATATAAAATAGATTTAGCTGGCTTCTTCAATATAGTTACAGTTGATGAGGCTGAATCATATAGAAGCGATGGTCATAACATAATTCTATATTGTTTTTTTTGTTTGTTTGTTTGTTTGTTTTTAATCTATGAGAGTCCCGTGATCCTGTGTTGAGTAATATAGCAGTTATTGCTCAAATTAAGTACAAGTGGGGAAAAAAATACTTCCAGAACTTGTGGCCTTAAATAAAATAAATCCCCCCTACCCATCCTTAAAATGCTAAATAAAATAAAAAATAAAATAAATTCCCTACCTATTCATGCCCTTAAATGCCGACCGGTGCCGCGCCCACCCTGTCAGGTCTGCCGGATCTGACAGGTGAGCGGCGCACACAGACTGCCATATACCTTTCATTATAAATCAACTTTTGTTCATACGCGGCTGCAGCAGCACAACAGACAATGACACTGACAACATGGTTGATTATTGACTGTGCAATGCGGCTATTCGCCGGTAATCGCGGCATCAGGCGAGACTACCTACTGGTTTACATATGCAACAATACATGTGTATTTTCTTAGACCCCAATATTAGAGGAGGGTGTTTTTTCAGGGCATTTTCAATGGAAAAAATATCGTCTTATACAGGGACAGTTTTCTAGACTACCGTATTGACCCGCAATATGCCGCGGCACCATCAGTTGGCATCACGCGAGCCGACCGCGGCACCAGCCGGTACCGCGCCCACCCGGTCAGGTCTGCCGGATCTGACAGGTGAGCGGCCTGATGCCAGCTGGTGCCGCGGCCGGCTCGCGTGATGCCGCCTGATGGTGCCGCGGGGGCGAGGGGGGGGTTGGAGTAGTAACATGAAAGGGTGCAAGCCAGTAATTTCGCCTAGGGCGGCAACATAGGCAGAACCACCACTGGTCTTATATTCAGATGAATACGGTTATAGAAAACTGCTCTGCAGCACTGATGATTTTTTTTTTTTTTTGGCGCTCGTGCCGCCCCCCACGTGACATGAAAAAAATGCCGCCCGGGCGGCTGCCCGGTTCGCCCGTGCCTAAAACCGCTACTGCTTGTGGCTCCACCCACACCACATCTCTTTTGTAGTTAACTTGTAAAACACTGTAAATAAGACACAAACAGAATTAGAGAAGCAAATAAATATTGTTCTCTCAAGATCAGAAGTGAATTTCGTGAATGTCTGTTCTCTTGTGGCGCACTCTACTCATCTGCTCATCTGCAACTTTTACAGAAGGCACAGGACTCCTGACAGATGCCGTAGCATCCAGAAATTTTCTAAATCAAGGATGGCGAACCTTGTGCCACGGTGGGCCAGAATGCAGAATTCTTGGCCCTTCCATTGTACATGGTCCGCCATCCCTATTCTAAATCAAGTTGTGATGTTGTGCCCGTACCCTACCTGCAGGGCCTCATGCAGCATTCTTGTCATAGTGAAAAGGATTATTTGAAGGGCAAAGCGCCATGATGAATAATTTTAAATGAATTAGCACAGTGCAAAATAAGTAAGGGCTGCATATTGCCACAGTACAGTATACTCCATTGCATTCAGTGCTGGAAGTAATGCATTACTGCATTACCACTACTTTTGACAGTAACTAGAAATGTAACTAATTACTTTGTCAAATTAAATAATGCAATTGCAGTTACTGAAATTTAAATGGGCTCATTTCTCATTACTTTTGTCCTGATAGCAGACAAACACAGCCTATTCCCTGGATTTTCTGGTTTATGATCTAATGTCACCTGAATTTACAGCGCCACAATGAATGAGTGAATCAATCAATCAGCATTAGACTACACACAATGGCTGACAGTTCAGGCAATGTGAACTGTCTGTCCTGGAGATAGGGCCATTATTTTTCCCTCCTCGAGATCAAGGGCAAAAATATAGTGATGACTACTTGCCTATGTACAGGTGTGAGAACTTAATCCACATCAAAGAATAGTAATTCTAATCTTTTGAAGCACCTAGCAAAACTACACACTTCTTCAAAGCTAATTGCAAAAGAATCCAGTGCTGACTCCACTTACCAAAGAGGAGACACTTCATCCAAGCAGCCATGGCTTGATTTACCAAGTGTGCCAAGTCTGCACAGTATGTAAGGCAGGCAGAACTCAACAGACTGATTTCCAGGTATGTTCCTGAGGACATGCAACCCTGTATCAACGGTTGAGTCCACTGTCTTCAGAAAACTTATTAGCAAAACACCAGTGGCAAATAGCCTATATGTGCATTAATAAGAGAAACACGCAATTAAAAATAATCTAAAAGTTACTTTCCTTAGTGAGTAATTATTTTTATATGTACTAATTTGTAAAGTAATTAAATTACTTTTGAGAGAAGTAATGAGTAAGTTTAACCAGTTACTAATTTTCAGTTACATGCACAACACTGTTTGCATTTCCTTCTTTTTAGTACAAGCTCTGTACCCTTGCCAATGATTTATAGCTCTGGGTGGTTCTGCTGCTATGTTGGGTCGGTAAGGTTACTGCCATAAAGTGGAACTAGGCCCAGACAGCTGTTTGACCCTGACAGGAGGGTTGGACAGTGTAGACACAGCCTTTAACTCCCCCGTTATGCCTTACACACGCCCGCTTGGGATAGGTTCCCCACTGCAGGACTCTGAACCCTCCACTGTTCCCTGTGAGGGAGAGAGATGGCTGCTTTTCCGTCAGCCCTTCAGAAGTTGGCCACTTCCTGTCAAGGCGAAACATCTGTTTACATTGACCATGTCAAAGAGCATCGGCCAAGGCGTGGGAACATAAGGGAGTGCATGGGGGACGTCCTGACACCCACAGGGAGCTACGAGTGCAGGGGAGGGCTGGACTGTGAGGGAAGCACGTACGGGACAACCGCACATGCAGCAGATAAACACACAAGCACGCATACACAGACACAGACACATACGCACATGCACATCCTTGCTCCTCCCTACACGCCCTCGGCCATCAGAGCACTGTGTTCGTCATCTCCGTCATCTCACCACATCAAGTTATGCTGCGGCCCCCCCCTGGGAGTTCATGTTACTGTAAATGTACCATTTTCTTAAATTGCCACTCTCCATTGACAGCTAGTTTAAACAACCATAAAAGTGATTTTGCATGTTGAGCCCAATATCCACAAAAAGTATATACTTCACATTTTTGCCAATATTTTCCCAAAGCAAGCAGTCAAATTTTAAACATTCCTCCTACTTTTTATCCAGTTTCCATTCATTCCACTACAATATGAAAATTAACTTTCAGAGTAGGGGTGTACAGCCATTGCACTATTTGTATTCGGGTTCGGATTCGGGCTTTTAAAAAAAACTTCGGATTTGTTATTCGGATTCGGGAAGAAACCGGAAGTGGGCGCACTAGGGACTTCCACCGAGGTAGCCGACTAACTTCCGGTTTAGCTCTCGGCTAACTAGAATGGGAATAAAATACCATATTCATCCGAATTTAAGACGATATTTTTTCCATTGAAAACACCCTGAAAAAACGCCCTCGTCTAATATTGGGGGTCTAAGCAAATACACCTGTAGCTATTGTACTTGCATATGTAAACCAGTAGGTAGGCTCGCCTGATGCCGCGATTACCGGCGAATGGCCACATTGCGCCGTCAAATCAACCATGTTGTCTGTGTCGCTGTCCGTTGTGCTGCTGCAGCCGCGTATGAACAAAAGTTGATTTATAATGAAAGGTATATATGGCAGTATGTGTACGCCGCTCACCTGTCAGATCCGGCAGACCTGACCGGGTGGGCGTGGTACCGGCCGGTGCAGCGGCCGGCCCGCCTGATGCTGACCGGTGCCGCGGCCGGCATCAGGCGGCAGTCGTTTCGCGGCGGTTGTGACACTCAAAAAATTTATCCACCGTTTTATAGCTGCTTCTTTTCCCGTTATTGTCTATGAGAAAATGCTATTTGTGTTGCTGCAGTGCTGCCTGCTAGTGTTCTGTGCTGCTGCTCCTCTGTGATGAAGTAAGGGACTGAGCCTGAGGGCTCTCACCAAAACCAAAGTGTGGCAGTGTCTCAGATGGATGTGATTGACTGAAAACACGCACGTTAACACGCACGTTGTTACGTTTTGTTTTAATCTCTTGTAATTGGCTCAAAATCATGCTCAAAACATGCATCCAAACGCTTTTTTTTTCTTTAGAAAAACGCTCCCGAATAATGAGGAGAAACTTCGGACAGAAAAACTATTCGGGATCAAAGCATTATTTGTGTACTTCCAAATATTGTATTCGGGTTCGGGGACATCCCTATTTCAGAGACTTTAAATTTTCTTCATGCCAGTATTCCGTTACTGTAATAAAATTGTTCACATCCATTTTCCAAACGCAGCAACAGTGTTGTGTTTTGGGTGGAGTGAAACTTGCTGCTGAACACAATTAATTATAAGTTCTGTGGATTATGTATGGTGCCGACTTTGTTAGCTGCAAAGGCAGCAACATTATAAGGTGACGCTTTCAATCAAAAATTCCAATTTGAAAACTGAGGGATTTTGATTAGATGTTGTGAAATTGCATGATTTGCAAAATGGTTTGTTGCAGTGTAAAATGTGGGTAAACTGTAGTAAATTCAGAATCACTGGAATGGTCTTTTAAGGACTTCAGTCACCAGTTTGTTTACATTGATTAACTTGAGGGTAATTGGGTCAGTGGATTCTAAATAGCGCATGTCCTAAATATATATCAGAAGAAATAAACAGATTATTTTACATGCAGGCTTTGTGCAAAAGGACATTTCCGTCCCTGAGGCTGTGTGTGTGTGTGTGTGTGTGTGTGTTTGTGTGTGTGTGTGTGTTTTGTTAGGAACTGGGACTGCCATGCTGTCTGTGGCCTAATCCTGTTGGTCCCCTTGGCTTTCCCGACTCACTGAGTGCTAATACAATCCCTTATCCCTGTGTTTGTAGCCAAAGGGGACACAAAAGAGAGGGAATTCCCCTTTTGGAAGAAATGACCTGCCAAAGACTACAAAGACCATTAAGCTCTGAGGGCAACACTAACAAAAAAACTTCTTAACTGTGCAAAATGACATTTACTTCCATTTTGTGTTGTAGTCCCAGAGTAGTATGAAATTATCCGGTTACTTCTCACCACATAAATCTCACTAATAAATTATCTGAGTTCGGTTACCTCATAGTTACCAGGATGGGAAATTGCAATAATGAGAAAACTTTTTTTTTTTAATTATTATTATTATTATTATTATTATTTTTGTAGATGTTTGAGCCTACTTGGGACATGCAACTTGCCTGACAAAAGGTTTGTTAAATCAACGATCAACCAAACTAAAACAGCCTCAGACAGTCCATCTTCCCGCATATTCCAATAGAAATGCCAGCAAACAGAATGCAGTGCTTTTGGTGGATTATTACATTTTGTTAGAAAAGAAAACCTGAAGGAGCTCAGATATCTTCTGTTAAAAGTTTTGATTTGGATTTACTGACATATAGTGCAGTTAAAGTATTGGTGATGCAGCTTTACACTGCTGTCAGTGGTTGTGCTGTTACTCAGAGAGAAAGCTACCAAAAATTAGGACTCCACTGGCTCCCAAAGATAATTGTTCACTTAAGGCCATTTCCTCTGATAGATGAAAAAAAAAAAAAAATGAAAATATGATGACGGGAAATGAAAAACACAGGTTGGACAAATTGAAATGTGTATGAAAAGTGCTCATGATTTCTGTCCTGTAAAACAAGGGAAACATTATCTGCTACTCTTACAGTTTTTGCTCTTAAATCACTATGTTTTGCTTAGGAAGAAAACTGAACAATGGACAGCACTCACTGTGACAGTAAGTGATTGTAACTTAATGTCAAGAATCCACACTAGCAGCAACATCCTTCTAGTGTGTGTGTTGTCTTGGGTTTGCCGTGCAGGGGCAGACATTAACAGCATGTACAAGTGCTGATCCTCATATTAATGTAAAGAGGGTTTTGTGGTTGGAAGACTCTGGCCTTGTGGTCACTCAACTGAAACAGAACTTGTTTTTTCTATTCTCTATCGCCTTTGAGTAAGTGTCTTTGGGGGAATGGAGGGATTAACTTCAAATAGACGGGCCTGTGAACACCAACAGGAGGCCCTCTGGTGAGCACTTTCTCTTCCTTGTACTCATACATGCATGTGCATGTTTCACATACACATACTTGTATGCATAGATATGTACTCATATGCCATCCATTAGCAGTGCCGGGGGTAATGTCTTACAAGGACATGCATCACAGTAGCCTACAGTTCTCAGATTACTTTTTTATGGTAACTAGTGACCTAACACATTTGCTTTTCTTTTTTAAAGATTTTTTTTGTCATTTCTGCTTTATTTGACAATCACAGGAGAGAGAGACAGAAAAGACAGGGGAGAGAGAGGGGATGACTTGCAACGAATGACATGAGGTAGTGCTGCAAAATTCCCAGAATTTTCAAAATTGGAAAATTTCCATGGGAATTTTTGGAAATTAACGGGAATAAACGGAATTTTTGGGGAATTTTCGGGGAATTTTCGGGAATTTATATTCACTGCATTCACCCGGTCATATATATGTATACATAATAAACATTTTGGTTTGTTATAAGTAGATATGCATGCAAACATGTTACATTATAATGAATTTCCAGGGAATTTTCGGGAAATTCCCTAGCTGAGTCAAACTGTTGTGAATATTGGCATAACCAGTGTGCAAAATAAGGGGGAGTTAAGTGGAGCACAGCTCCCCTGGTGGTGACATGAGCTCCCCTGCCTGGAACCATTGTGAAATTTTGGGGGACCAGCACTGCATGGTCTGCGCGGCCACCCGGTCAGGTCGGATCTGGTTGATTATTATTATCAGTTGATTATTGATTGTGCAATGCCGCGATTCGCAGTTAATTGTGCTGCGCGCATTAAACAATTTTGCGGAAGCAGGAGCACGGCATGATTTACCTCGTGCATGTGCTCGTGCATGAGTGCCCGTACCGTACTGGAGCACACTCCCTCCAACCGTGCCAGAGTAATTTTAAGTTGATTTAATTAAACAGTCAAACATTACTTTGGTGGTCCGTGGATAAATTTTTATCATGTGGACTGAAGTTTGCGTAGCCCATATAAATGCTCAGGAAATCTGTTGTTCAAATGAAATTAACCTGATACATCGGGGCGTTTTATGTAAATATCCTACATTAAGATATTAATGGTATCACCCGTGTGCAATGAATTTTCTCTTTATAATAATCCTATTAAATTCCCACGGGAATTTTTGGAAACTTTCCGAGAAATTTACCGGAAACTTTCCACCCCTTTGCAACACTAGCCTGAGGTCAGATTTGAATCCAGGACACTGCGGTCAGGACTCAGCTTTAACAAGGGGTACATTGTTTTATCCAGTGAGCTACTGGGATGCCCCCCAACACTTTTTTTTACAATTCATTACTGTCTTAGTTACTTCTGCAAATATGCAGTACATGTAGAAACCACTGCTTCTGCATGTAATGCAGAAAACATACCTACATGCAGAAATGTAATGCATGCAATGCAGAAAATAGGTGCATAGGTTTACAGTGGTTCCTACCTGAGTTTAACCTTAGCCAGAAAAACACTACATGAGGACAGCCTCAACAGTGTGGGAGTATTCCCCTATTGTGGCTGAAAAGGACAAATCTGTCTGTCATTGCTGTTATTACCCTGCAGAGTTAATCACTGGTGTAGATGGCTTTGCTGTGCAGCAGGGCTGGGTGAGCTTTAGTTCTCCTTGTAGAGTCACTATATTGTCTCAACCCTGCAAGACCAACCAACTGTAGTGAAAATATCCTGCTTGTTGGACATGTTATATTTCTCAGTAGATGATACTATAAAGTAGCAAGTTGCTTTATTAGGAGCCAAAATCTCCTTATTGTCAAATGTAAACTGCCTCCCATTGTCTGCGATATCTTTTGCACTGTCTTATATGAAATAATAACAGCAGAATAAATAACATATGGAAATATCAACACTGCAAATGTTTAATCCCTGCTTGAGCACAAAAGGTGCAGTGAATTTTCCTCTTGTCATAACGTAAGCACCGAAACTCCTGTAGCCAAGCTGATTAGGCAGGGGAGCCGTGGATAAGGCAGACTCAATTAGCTGAACTTCACTATCATCTGGCAATGACTGAGTCTGGCTGGGACGAATATGCCTTAGGAATTTCACTCATCCAGACAGTCTCAGCATCATCAGCATCAGACTTAGAGCAGGCAGGGTTTGGATGGGCAGGGAGTGAGCAAAAGTTGGAGAGTTTTTGTTTGGCCATTTTGTTTTCCTGTCAGTTGTCAATGTTCCTTGACTTTTGTTAGCTGAACAGTTAGTTTCATTGTGCAAGTTTCAAAAACTTCTGCGTTTAAAAATAAGAACGGAAATCCTTAGTTTTAGTCTTTAGTTAGGTGCATTGGCAGTCACCATCTGGAGCCCTGTAATGGCAGAAATGTTGTCACTTAACAGGTTACCCAACACTATGAGCATTCCACATTTGTGCTCAAACACAGACACATGCACAGAGTCACTCATGTGCCCAACAAATGCAATCATCACAAAGACAAATAATAAAATCTATTCTTTGTAAGGTGGCTCTACAACCAAAGCTCTTTCACAGACATGAAATCCGACCAACAAGGGCGATTCCATGCTCTCTCTACATGCCCACAGGACAGCAGCTTCTCTGGGCATTGATTTTTCTGGCTCTTGACAGTTGTCCTATTTTAATAAATGAAATGTATTGTCTTTAGGGAAGTGTTCCAGTATTACACCTTGTAGACACAGTTGACATGACACAGACCTTTCATTCCTTGCTTTCATTCCCTCCCCCAGCTCCTTTTCTGCCTCCCTCTGTTTCAAGAGCTTCAGTCTTTCCTTGGTAGCTTCAACATATAATTAGCTAGTTCTAGTCGTCATCCTATCCTTGTCCCTGGTCACACCTTGTCAGCAAGGCCTCTCCTGTCCATGGTGCACCACTAATGGGCCACTGCTTTGGCTCTGACAGCCCGGATAAGCCGATCCCCCTCAGCTGCTACTTCTTCATTAAGGCCTGCCTCCAGCTACCTCTCATCCTCAGACTGTCACGGCAGCTGGGGATCTTCACAACACCTCAGCTCCTCCTTTGACCCGGGTCAGTACGCACAATCTGATCCACAATACACCCACCTTATCAACCTCAACACTCATCCACCTGGCTGTATGACAGCAGAATAGAGACATATCTCCTTTCATGTCACTTCCCCGCTGTGTGAACTGAATGAAGTTGATGCTGTCAAAAGTAAAACCACGATATTGGCCTCAGCACTAATCCGCAAGGCTAGATGACAAGACCGTGGATGTGTGTCACCAAATGTGAAGGCAGTCGCCTTTCATGTTACTTCTCCGCTGTGTGAATCGAAGGAAGTCGATGTCAATTACGTGTCATTAAGCGTTAAATGCGGCACTTCACTGCTCATTTCTGCACTCTGTACTGTAGGGAGGATGTGCAGCACTGAATTGCAATCTTGAATATGTCTCACCATGCATAAGTGAACCCCTGACAGGTGTAGAATGAAAGATGATCTGTTCAGTAGTTTAGTTTAATTTTATGAGATTGCTTATTTTGTCTTTTCAGTGAAGCGCAGACAGCAGGTGCAGCACAGTCCAGTCTCCTCTGCGTCAGTAGGATGACTGTTGCTGTGGAATGTGACAGTCTGTGTGGGTGGCAGCAGCAGGGTGTTGGTTGTGCCAGTAGGTGCACCAGGCTGTTGCCCTTGTGGTCTGGCATAAGGTCAAGGTAACACAAGGCCATCCTCCACCGTCAGCACTTCTCACTGTCACAGCCTATAACACCACCAGGCTCTCAGTGAACAAAGGCATGTGTCTGTATATGTGTGTGTGTGAGTGTGTGTGTGTGTGTGTGTGTGTGTGTGTGTGTGTGTGTGTGTGTGTGTGTGTGTGTGTGTGTGTGTGTGTGTGTGTGTGTGTGTGCGTGCGCGCGCGCTTTTGCATGCATGTGTGTACTACAGCAGGATTAGACAGGCTTGGCTGGGTGGGATGCTTTGCTGTGCTAATAGTGCGTTTCTCTGTAGCCCTATGAGTCATGTTAAAGAAGACTGCCACACTATTTCTGAATATTCAGTCTCCCAACTCGTGATAAACTGTCTGACTCATACAGTGCACTGTAACATGTACTTCCTGTTGTGCAGACTTAGTTGTGAGCTATTTTCAACAATGCTTCATATCGTGTTGGTGCTGAGTTAAGAACATTCCTTATTGAAAACCTGTTTTGTCCAAAATGTTACATGAATTTCAGCTATGTTCACACTAAGCTAAGTAAATCTGAAAATGGCATGTTTGTGTCTTTCGCTTTCGCAATTGACAAAAGCAAGCCACTTTTATCTGTGTGGACAGACAATGAAACTGAACTGATTTAAAAGTAAGTAACAAGTACAAGGCATCATTAGTCACCATCTATGACTGCAATATTAAAATGTATCCACTTTGGAGGACATATTCAGAAAATTCTGTTTATGTCATGCTAACATAAATGGTAGGTCAAAATGGAGAAAAAGATGAACGTTAAAATTGACCTGGCTTTGCATAAACAGAAGAAAATGTCCCATGACTTATGGCACGCTATTGACAGCATCCATAGTAATCAAGCCTCTTGTGAAAAACTAGCAGTGCCAGAATTTCAAGAATAAGAAACTCACTATCTAATCCTGTCAGTGAGGTAGAAATACAGTGTTTGTAATGTTAACTACTTTATAACCAGCTAGCTAACACTGAGTTAGGTTACTTCTAGGTGTTAAGATGACCTACATTACGGTATGACCACAAAAATAAATAAATAAATAAATAAAAAATCAGGCAGTAAAGGGACATGTAGCTGGACATAACTAACATAACTCAGTCTCGTATGTGAATTTAAATTGAAACACACAAGAACGGGTCTTGTGTATTCACATTTATCTGCCTGCATCACAATGAAATGATGCACTTGTCCATTCAGTTTATATTGTTCAGATCTCTCTAATCACTTCACTAATCTATTTCAATTAAGACAATATTGCTTCCACGGTGAACCAGTCGATCGGTACAGACAATACTGCTGCTCTCAGGTTCTTATTCATTTCTGCAGACTGTGAGCTGAACATATTTCCAGCGAGGCTGGATGATTCAGAAATTGCAACTGAGGAGGGGACAGTGTGAAATCATATTTTATGCCTTTAATTAAATGATCCACAAGTTTTCCAGCTGTAATATCTGAAGTCATAAACACTGAAGCTATAACTATGATATACAAAGACCATATTAATGACAGTTCTCGACTTGATAGATGTGCTCTTGTGGGTATTCAAATTGTTGGATGCGATAAGCCATAAAGGCACTGCAACTTATAAACAGGCTGTTTAGTGGGCCCTGTGGAAAGAAGCCTCGTATCATTAAACAAACAGATTAGATTTTGGTTCTAGCTGACAAATTGACTGTAATTTCTTTTGCTGGCTGGATGATCGGTAGAGATTGGATTTCTGCTGGGCTCTGTAGGAAATTTGCAGGGAGGCATTAGCAAAACAAACATCCAAATGCTCACGCTTGATTCAAAGGCTCTTTGCATTACCCAGAGACTGAGGATCACCACTACATAAAAACAAAACAATTTTGGGGAACTCCCTTATGAACAGCAAAGTCGTTTTTCTCCATCAATTGAAATGTGAAGACAGATTTACTCTAGAGGTAGGAATATTTCGCCGACGGAGATGTGAGTAAGACATTGAACAGAGCCGAGAGATGGAGTGGCGTGAGTAATCAGTGGTGTCCCCAACAGGAGACATCTCAAACAGGAAACACATGCTCTCATGCCAAACACGGTAAGCAGATGGCGAGCACCAGGCCCCTATCAGTCCAGTGTAATATGGAGGTGGAGGGGGGAGGGGGCTGGGGGCTGGGAGAAAATACAGAAAAAAAATGGTCAGGATGGATGATATCAGGCCATCTGTCTGCACTGCAACAAGGTGTCACTTTTAAGAGGGCGGAAAACTCACTCCCACTCTTTCTCCAGATCTGGTCTTTACAGCAGATAGCAGATAACAACTGTGCTTTTGCCTCCCCTGTCTCTGACTCTTTATGCAACCAAATCCCACAGTGCCAGTTGCATAATGGTGTTTATTTCAACATTCCTCGATTTGTTTAAGAATACCATGTCGCAGCACTCTCTCCTCTCCATCCCCACCTTTCCCCCTGTCCTCCCGCTCTCATTCTCTCTGTCTCCGTCACTGTCTTTCTCTGTCTTTCTGTGATCTAGCACTGCAGCAGGTGCAGTGTGGTGTGCGGTGGGAGGCCCGGAGTGACACTGATATATTCACCTTCTTCTCAATGGAGGATTGAGATGTATATAAGAAGCCACCTGGAGAGGGAGACACACTGAAGTTCACACAGTAACGAGACATTCCGGCTGTTTTCAAGTGATGGGGGATAGGAGTTTGTCCGCCCACATCCAAAAGATCAGGAGATGTCGGTTTGGGCCTGGCTTCGAGCTGCTGGCTTGATATACCATAGCAGGTGGTGCACATTTTTTCATTTACAAGAAAACACTAACTATAGGCAGCAAAGAGGCGGTGTTGTCCTGCATTCCAGTACTAAACGCAGCCAATCAAAACCACTTCAAGCCGCCCTGGATGGCCGTGCCATATGAATATTTAACAGTTTATCCTGGCACACTGTTTTGCCTCTGTCATATTTAAAAAAATCTCACAAAATCAGGAATATGAGTCTGTCCAAACACTTGCAAGGAGGTTTCTTCCAACATCGACCGAATGTCAGTGTTCCTGCAGTGTAATTACTGCCAGTACCCTTTCTCTTGCTGGCAGTCATTGGAAGACTTTTTTTGCTTGTGATATTTCCCTGGGTTATTAACCCTGGGTGAACAGCAAATAAAACTATTTCTTTGGAAGTGTTACAAAGGCAACCAGTTCTTATATCACAGCTGAATGGTATTATCTGTGTGTGAAGTTTCCATTCCATGTGGAGCCTATTGTTATATGTGAATGCTTAAGAGCAAATGTGAGACGGTGTTCCTTTTTCTTCCGAGCCTCCAGAGCCCCTTGAATGCTGTGGAATAGGTTTTGATGGAAAACAGGCTACGACATTTCATTCACAAACACCTTTTAACCCACAGCAGTCAATGCAGGCCTGAATGTCATGCAAGATGTTTCCAGCTGTAGATAAGGCAGGCAAGCCCTTATCATCCTGACCCAGAAAAGTGCAGAACTCAAGAGGCCATTGCCCCGATTCAGGCAGGTTCAGTATGCGGAAGAGAGGGAAGGATAGGGGAAATTAAAAGGGAGGAGGAAAAAAATGTATGGAGATGATCCCTAAAGTCATCCAGCAACTGCATAATTTGAGATATTATGCTAATTTTGGAGATTACTCAGCCAACCAATAGATCTTCCATTTAAGATTAAGGTGGGTTATGCAGGGATTCATTCATTCCAAGTTGCGTTCGCATGGGTTCCTGTTTGGCTGGATTATCTGACAGTCGACCAAGTTAAAGTTAAAACCTTGGTTGATTTTGACTGTTGCACTTTTTCCAGTGGTATTATCAAACATACTCTGAGCCATGATACTCTATGTGGGAAAAAAAAAAAAAGAAAAGTAGAGAGGGGCTCTCTTTTTCATGGGATTATGTCTAAGGCTGCCATTCACAAGTCTTCTTTCCCTATGTGCAGCTCGGATACAAGAATAAATAAGCCTAATCTGCCAGAGGTATACAGCATGTTCTCCAACATGAGCTGCATGCATATGAATACCGAATGCACACGCTATGCCATCCACCCAGACCCGAGCATACATCCACACACTGAGGAGCTGACTGCTCAATACTGCAAGTTTAGCTGCACATTATAATCTGATATACTGGAGAGTGTGAAGTTTTATCTTTTTTGTATATGGACTGACATTGAAACTTCTTGCAACTGAATCCAGCAACTTCACCATCATGTACAACTGTCATAATCATATTTTATTTTCCTAAATATGAATGCAATGAAGCAGCAATACAAGGATGGCAACAGCATTTGTATGTGCCCCTGTGTTTTATTTTTACAGTCAACTGAACACTGATGGTGAGTAATGTTTGATGATGGACCAACTTTGTCCAATCTCCAAAATGTGCAACGCTCCAGTGGCTCAGGTCAAATGCTCAGAGGTAACCGCCTTTATAAGACACGTTTAATGACTGCCACAGTCACAAATCACATTACACACACAAGGAGTTGCTTCCACTAATTGTTTTTCTGCCAAAAGAGGATTGCTATTTAGTTGTTGTTTGCGTGAACAAACAGCAAAGACGCCATAAAAAAAGTAATCCATAAAAGCCAAAAGACACACTGTTGTTGCATACATGCATACAGTAGTATGGCATGAATCCAGTGTGGGTGCTTTTATGGCCTTATTTTGTGGAGCTGAAAGCATAAATGTTTCAGTGAGACAGCGTGACAGTCTAGAGATAACAATTAGCTAAAACCATTTTTATTCAGTGGGGAAGTGGTGATATTTCAGGTGCGCCACTGTATGAAGCAGGGAACAAAGAGAAATCTTTGATCCAAAAATAATTTCATCCCAGAGTTTCTGTTGGTTTGCTTGGCCCTGTATCACTGTGTTTGATGAAGATGTTTGATTTCTTGCTATTTCTGGTGCCTGTCTCCTTCCTGTTGATGTTGCATGTATGTGTAAGTGAGAGTGTGGCTTACACAGGCACACATTCACCTCACACATTGCTCAAAATGACAGATTTCTCTGTTATGCATCTCTTTTTTTCTACTCTACTGCCCCTCCTCCTCTTTTCCCATCCTCTTCCCCCCACAGCCCTCACCCCTCCCCTTGGGCGATGGGAGCTGCGATGGAAGGGGAGATGGATGATGTTATTTTGAACTGTGACATGTCATTCCATTATTATTCATAAATAATTGGCCAGTACCGTCTGCGGGACCTATTTATAGAGCTGATTTCTGTTTTGCAAAGAAGCACAAACTCTTAAAGCTCTATTTCTTCCTCCATTTTATTCACCCAACCAAAGGAGAAGGTTCTGTTTTATTAAGCTCTGCGTGAAACATTTCAGCTCCAGGTCAAATGTAATGTGTGTCAGTGTGGCAAAAAAAAAAAAAAAAAAACCCTAGATGTGTTAGATTTGTAAGGTATTGATTCAAACTCTGTCACCACACTTCTTCTAGCAGTTTGGTCACCTTTTACTAACAGACAGCCAAGGATGTTACTGTAACAGGAACACCATCTATCTTCTGAGGATCTATCTTCCGCTTAAGTTGAAAATCAATAGGGCCATTCAGCTATACTGGATTAAACAGGAGCACTGATACTGCTCTTTTCTTTGAACTTTGTTGTGTTCATCTTGAACTCAACAGCGGAAAGCCTCATTACCTTGATAGATAGATAGGAATTTATGTTATTACAGCAGCAGTACAAATATCAAGACCATCGTCACAATAAGTAGAGGGAAAAAAACTAAAACTAGAGCATGAATTTTGTGTGTTTGTGTGTGTGTGTGTGTGTGTGTGTGTGTGTGTGTGTGTGTGTGTGTGCGTGCGTGCGTGCGTGTGCGTGCGTGTGTGTGTGTGGTGTGTGTGTGCACATTATGTGTGTGTGGATACGGATGGATCTGTAGCATTTAACATACAATCAAACCTTCAGTTGTGCCTGTGAAGGTTGAAAATGAGTGACAGGAGAGAGGGCTGGGAATCTAAAAGGAGAGGAAAAAGGAAGAAGAAATCAGAT
This sequence comes from Myripristis murdjan, assembly GCF_902150065.1. NCBI lineage: Eukaryota > Metazoa > Chordata > Actinopteri > Holocentriformes > Holocentridae > Myripristis > Myripristis murdjan. The sequence continues at coordinate 16,109,470 of NC_043985.1, read as the reverse complement.
TGGGAACAACAGAGTGGATTATTTAGCCCTCATGGCTCATTAGGATAAGCCCAGGACTTTGTGGTGAATATTGCATGAGACCATTAGATTAGAGGAGATGAAAGGAAGAACATTAGCATCGCCAAGTTGTGAAAAAAAAAAAAAAAAAAAAAAAGATTTACTTGCGCTTGCTGGAAACATGCAATTGAAAATGCAAATAGGAAGAGAACAGAAGATGAGATGAGATTTTTTTGGGCAGCACCTGGACTTAATGCACCTTACACATGCATGTGGGATTAAGCAGGTAAAAGGCCCAACAGCTTCCAGACCGGAAGGCTTTCACAATCATCTCTCTCACCTCTGTCAGGTCGCTGTTTCTGCTGAATCATGAAATTTCGGTATGCTGGGGGTGACCTTACTGACAAAAGACAAGAAGAGGCTGGTTGTGTCTGTGCCACTCTGCACCACATTAAAAAAGTCACTTTCAAACAGAAACAAAAGCTGAAGCTTCCCATGTGCCACTGCTAAGCAGAGCATGGCGCTTCACCTCATGAGGCACTCCATCTCCACCTCAACGTGACAGCATAAGAATATGGCTGGAATGTGGGATGACAAGGCTGTGTGGTGCACACGGTGAGGCTGTCGTTAGTATGCAGCGCAGACGTGTCTTGTCTAGCTGGACCTTTGCAGAAACCCTCTCCCCCTGAATAGCAGATAAAGTGCCTGCACTGAATAGAGAAGCTGAGGTAAATCTGTGCTCCCTTCTACACATGGAGGTTTTTCTTGTGCTCCTGGGTCTGTTTCACACACAGCATTCATAGAAGCCTCAAAATGCAGTGACTACAAGGGTGTGCTATGGATTGACAAGCAGTATGGATGGGTCTTATGGATTCCTTTATGTTGAAAATGGGGATGACTTTCATACAAAACTGGAATTGGCTAAAGACAGAGAGAGAGAAAGACAGAGAGAAAAAGAGAAAGAAAGGACCTTATTAAGACCTGGGCTCCAGCGGCTTAGCTCTCTCAACTCCTGAGTGAGTTTTATCAGAGAAGGCCCTCCAAGCATGACCATAGTAATGAACCTATTAGCCATGAAATTGACTTTTCAGATAAAGAGAGGGCAGATGAGAGTTTAGGGGACTGATTCCACATTTCTCACCTTTTGTTTGAAAGTCATAATTACATACAAGCATTAATACTTCTTAACAATTGGATTTTTCACATGTGCTCACATAAGTTTCACATCACTGAATTTTCCACTTCGCTTCCATTTTTCACCATGCGACTGAATTTTAATTGGACCAATTCTCCAGGCATTAATAACTAGGGTTGGCCACTGCTGAAAAGCTTCCAAATAGCCCATATTATGGCATACACATATTGAAGGCAATGTCTTAGCAATTCTCTCCATCAACATGCACAAACTTCACCCAGGTTCCCTGCAGTAGCATTTTAATCAACTCCTAAAGTGGCTTTCAAAATGAAAACTTTGGGAGCTTATACAGCATCAGGCAAATGCCTTCTGTCTACTTTAATTCCTACTTGAAGATGAAGTGAACATGATTTGTCATTCCTCTTATTTTTATTCAGTAAGAGGCTTATCTAGGAATTACAAACACATGACTGAGTCACGAAATACAATCAAAGGCCAATCACACCAGAGACTGATAGATTGTTTTTTGTCTTCTTACCAGCATGGATAAACGTTATCAGCAAAATAACGTGCACTTACTGTAGATAACTTATGTGAGTTTTTCTACCAAAGCCCTGTCAGAGATGTGGCAAGCAGTCAAGTCTTCTCTGAAACAGGTGGTTTTGGTATTTCACTGCCTGAAGAGTAGAATATCAATGAACTTAAACTGTTGCTGGTGTAAAAAGGCTCCAAACAATCTCAGTTTGTACTGGATAGCCCATGACACAATTCTATTTGCACGGGCATCTTGTGACATCCAATCAACATATCCCATTGTGGTGAGTGTCAGTCCCTGGTTGATTGATTGTGGGTCTGTTTTGCACCCCTCTGCTCAGAGCTCAGCTCTGGCAATGACAGGAAGGACGCACAGATGAATAATGCATGCCTGTTTCAACCCATCTTGCAAACATGGTGCAAGGAGAGAAAGAGAAAGAGATGGATAGATAGAGATGGAGAAAGTGAGAGAAAGATAGAGAGAGGGAGGGAGGGGGGGGCAGATGGACAGTGAAGGAGAGACTCCAGGGTGGACTGAGATGGCCTGTGTATATAGAATTAGAAGTCAAGATAACACTGTCTTACATAAAATGTGCAACATAGCATGCATTAAAATCCCAGTAATATTGGTTACTTCCACAAAATCAGCAGCTCTTGCTCAGTTACAGTAAGAGATGACTGCTCTTTTCTTAAATTCGGTGTGAGACTTTGAAATTCAAAAAGCTCTCAGAAGGCTAAGTCCCCCCTCCCGCTATAGCTAATCTAATTAAAGGCCTTCTTTATTCTTTGAAGGTCTTCCTCCTGCGCGCTCAGTTTACAAAGTGTAGGCCAAAGCTATTAAGTGCCATTCTCTCTGCCAGAAAGGAAACCGATCGCTCAACACCTGCTACAACAAAGTGCTAATTCTCGGAACAAAACTCAACATTGCCTTGGAGTGAGAGATGCTCCAGAGAGGGGAACATTGATGAAAAATATCTTATCACCCTGGGCGGGCAGCCATCCATGGCTAAGGGTCTAAGGCCAACATATTGAATTTGTATCAGTGGCTCAGTGCCTCTTTATTTGGGCCGTGCTAAATCATTCTCCAGCAAAATTGTATTACTCTAGCACAGACCAGACCAATGGGGCTATATCAGCGTGCCTCCTTCTGTTACACGGCATGAGACAAGGCTTGCTTTTGACCATATTGCTTGCCACTGATGCAATATGATGCAGAAAGCAAAGGTTTGGTGTCAGGATGAGGGGTGAGTGGTAGAATGGGGACAGGAGGGGCATGGGAAGGCTCAAAGATTTAAAAAGGAGAAGATGGAGAGGAGTCCTTAATTTCAGTAATTTATTATGTACTCAACTGGAAATAATCTTTCTAATTGCAATGTTAGAATAGATATACATTGAGATGTCTTAGCATCTCTGCCTTTCATTCCTTCATTTAAGAGCTGACACTGCTGCCTCACGCATTTTTTTTATCACCTTTAACTGTGACAGCTTATATCTGCTAATCTGTCAATAAAAAGGTGTTATTGATTCACACTTGGTATCGTGAAAAATGCCATGCAAAGCTTCATTTAGCCCTGATAGCATCTACAAGCCTGTCTTTGCTCATATATATTCTGATGTAAGAGGGAAAATGAGGGGAGGTAGAGAAAGGAGAGGAAGGAAGGTGGAGAGAGGCTTAATGCATGAAAAATTAACCATTTACTTTTGAATTCCATGTCTGTAGTTCCTTGCAGACGGAATGAAATAATGTGCAAGTGAGTGAGTGAGTGAGAGTGATAAGGAGAGAGACAGAGAGAGTGAGAAAGCAAAATAAAATAGACTGGTAGACATGGGGAGAGGGAAGCGAACAACATTCAAATGGTTTCCACAGTACCATGGTGCACTTTCACTTCACAGCTGCCTCAGCTTTAGATATAGCAAGAGTAACATTTATTTACATATCTGACTGTAGAGTGGCATTATTAGGCATTTGAGGCATTGTTATCTACTTCTGTACCCACTCTCTCTGCACTGCACACACAAAATCTGAATATATAAAAATGAAGTGTGGGTCCAAGCTGCCACAGTGTTAGCGAGAAGAGAATGGGGAACTGTTCGAAGTGTGAATGTTTTTTTTTGTTTGTTTGTTTTTTTCAAATTATTGGTACACATAAAGGAGCTGCATTGCTTTAATGATACAATCTGCAATCCTTTCCCCCATTTGATTTGGCATAGTGTTGACATGACATTACAAGCACGAAAGAAAATCCTTTATAGCCACTAAATACGTATAAATCTCATACTTAGCTGTCGCAGTTTGGGCCTTGCATCAAAAGCCCAGGCAATAAAGTTTAGACAGTAAAAAGTTTTTACTCCAACAGTTCAGATAAGGTGTTTAAACTGTTGTCAGTTGTGAAGATAGATTTGAATATGACCTAATTTTAGCAACTCACTTGCACTGCTCTGACGTCACTGGCGCTGGAGGGCTGACATCTTCAGCATGAAGAGAAGATGTTTGTTAAAATTTTAGGAGGCCTATGCAGAATGCAGAATCATGAGAAAAGGCTTTTTGAAGTCTGTGCTGCTGATCCTGGAGCCTTCTCGACCTCAAGAGAACATTTTCTGTTCAAAGGTCCTGCTCGCAGTGGACTGTGTAAAGTTTGCTAATGTTTTCAGAGAGGCACTCAACCAAATATCTATCTATTATTGTCTATGCATATGCTGTTCCCTCCAGTTATGACAGGGGTGTCATAGTTGCCAAAGGCCCAGTTTAATGGTCAGAAGGTCACAGATCTAATTTCTGTGACAATCAAAGTGTCCTTGAGCCAGTCAATTGCAAAACCCATGCTCATGTTTGCATCTATCAAGACGAACACATCCAAATGATATATTACATTTTATGTGTAGTGTGTGTAATACCAAGATCGTGATTTGGTAGTAGGGATGTAATCAGTCAGACAAGGACCATAATCAGCCATTAAATGTTGTAAATAAATAAGTGGTTATCGCTGTACACCATTTCATGTAAGAGGCCTAAATTAAAACATCCAGGGTTGTTGCTTGTGCATATATATATATATATATATTTATTTTTTTATTTTTAGAACGAGTGGACCCATCAGTACACATCAAATGGCATTGTGTTTTTTTTTCTTTTTTATCTCTTTTTTTTTATCTCTTGCCAGGAGAGATAAATACTCAGATAGAGACTTGATCATTTCATTTACTTTCATTATGAATCTTGTTTTTAGATTTTTGGATTATTGTATTCAGTCTATATTTTCAACTCCTGATAAACACCAACAGTTCACATATTGCCTTTCTGAAAACTTTGCAACTCCAATTTCGGTGATTTGCATTTTCACTTTACATGCAGGCTACTCTCTGGCCTCTCCAACCTCTTGGGTTCATGACAAAAATATGGAAGAAAGCACTGGGACACACCTCTTAATCATTGAATTCAGATATTTCATTCATTTTTGGTGACGTCACCAGGTTTTGGTGACGTGTGCGAACTGCGCGCCTGTCAGCCAAACTTCCACTACACCTGCTCCACTACGCCTGCTCCACTCTGCCTGCAGCAGTAGACCTCCATGTCAATTGTGTAAACGTTCATTACGCCTTCGCGCAGCGCATTTTAAAGGCGAGGACAGGGGCTCATTTGACTGGTTTAATGTGAATCGGCTGTGTCAAACCCACTCCACGCCTTCTCTCCTCCCTTCCGCTGGTAGGAGGGACGGTGGAGTACTTGCGCCACCGCGCACGGCGTGCCAAACTTGCAAAATCCACCTGGCCACACCTAGTTGGCAAAGCGCAGCTGCGCTGCGACCCCCCCTCTCCAGGTCTGCGAAACTAGAGCCCATAGTGTGTAAAAGTGGCCAACACTCTGCTGATTCAATAACTGCAGAGCTCCAAACCTCCTCTGGCATTAACATCAGCACAAAAACTGGGTGCTGGGAGCTTCATGGCAGGGGTTTCCATGGCCGAGCAGCCACATGCAAGCCTTACATCACCAAACACAATGGCAAGCATTGGATGGAGTGGTGTAAAGCACACCGCACTGGACTCTGGAGTGGTGGAAACGTGTTCTGTAGAGTGACGAATCACGCTTCTCTATCTGATGGTCTGATGGACAAGTCTGGGTTTGGTGAATGGCAGGAGAACGTTCCCTGCCTGACTGCATTGTGCCAACTCTTCCTCTGGCGTTGGTGCTGTGGTGGCTGACACTTCGACTTGTCCCTCCTCTCTGGTGTCGGCCTGAGCCCCTTAGTCACAGTGAAAGGAAATGTTTATGCTTCAGCTCACCAAGACATTTTGGACAAGTCCCTGCTTCCAACTTTGTGGGATGAGTTTGGGGAAGGCCCTTTTCTGCTCCAGCATGACTGTGCCCCAGAGCACAAAGAAGCTCCATAAAGGCATGGCTGGATGAGTCTGGCATGGAAAAATTTGACTGGCCCACACAGAGCCCTGATCTCAACCCCATCCAACACCTTTGGGATGAACTAGAACAGAGATTGTGAGCCAGGCCCTCCTCGTTCCAGAGAAATAGAAATTTTGGAGGTACACTCAAAATTGGTTGATTAGGGGTTTTCACCCTATGTAAAAGCCAAAATCAACTGAAAATAATTTAGAATTGTGATTAGATTTATATCTATTAATTTTTTTAATTTCTATGCTACATTGTTATAATAATTTGTTTACCAATAAATATACAAGATCTCATGGCCTAATGATAGCCTCTGTGGTTCCATGAGTGCAAACTAATTAGTGATAAGAAATGTTGTTAAAACCAATCCTATCCAATACCAATAGTGTTGCTACTACAGGGGGCATTATGCTAAATTCTAATATTGTGTATGAATATCATAGATACGTATGAGAACCAACTTGTCTAGCTCTGTGGTTATCATTGAATTTTTGGTGCTGATCACTGTCACCCTTGTGACTGGAGTAACTTGCTCTGTCATTGGGGGGTCAGGGGTATGTGTGCAGTGTAGTAAATGGATAAAAACATGCATAGCTGTACTTTTTTATTGTACCAAATTGTTTATCAGACCTCTCCTGTGCATCCCTAAATGAGGAAAGCTAAATTACTTTGAAAGACACAGGAGCCTTGACCAACTTTTAAACTAGTCGTGGTGGTCTGCTGTGCGAGAAATGAGACGGCCCTCTGTCCTTTTGAAGCATACGTTGTGTTCTGTCTGATGGGCTTCATGGTGTGTACTTGTCCTTGTCCATGGAATCCTCCCATATCTGGATTCCCCTGAGGCAGCAATTAGCCCTCAGTCTGTCAGCAGCTAATGGCTTTCTAATTGAGTCTCCACAGGTGGTGTACCTGTGCACGGAGGTTAAATGGAAAGCGTGTGGGCAGGATGCAGACCTCCACCATGCAGTTGTTCTGTCTTTTTGTCATCTCACAGTGTGCAGAAGCAAGCAATGTCCACGGCCCCTACACAGCATTCTATCTGGTGTCATGACGCCACGTTGTTAGTTCTGTTTCACCTTTGTCTGCCTGCAAAAGCACCAAAAGTAGTATTCACGCCTCATTTACACCTTTTATCGACCAGAATGGCTTGTTTTCAGGAGTTCTGCAAAGTGCCTGCTGTTTTAATGATGCACTTTATCTGTAAAATTGGACATATCAATCCAAGATTTGTGTAGATGATGTTGTCTCCCCTAAGAAATGAAACAAAATCTTAGACTCTGCTCACTGATACTTTGTAGAAGTGATGATTGTCTGTGAACAGAATGGGCAGTCATGAACCTATGGACAGCATCATGTGGGATTTTCTGCAAGCACAGGTACAGGTACGTGCTAACTATTACAGCCACAAAAAATTAAAACTCTCTTCACTACTGTACTACCATACAGCCTGGTTTGATGTTATTTTTCACTTCTCCTCACCACATCTCTCTAGTCAGAGCATTTTGCCTGGGCTATTACCCAGCTTCAGTCTTCATTGGCAGAGTGTGGTCCCTCTTCTAAAGTAGTTCCTTGTGCCAGACTAACACTGACACAGTTAAACATTTACTAACACAAACAGGTTCGCTGTATCAGTGGTTTTCAATGTGGGGTCTGGGGACTCACCTCTGTTCTTCTCAGTTCACTGCTCTTGTGGAATCAGTTCCTGACAAGGCCCATACTGACCAAATTATATAAAGAGTTTAATTCATGTTTAACTTCTTCTGAACTAACTGTTAGTAAGCATCAATTATAGGCTTACTGAGAAAAATTAACTAATAGTTAATAGTGTTTAGAATAAGTCCTGTAAAATGAGGCACTAAAGGGTAATTAATATTGACTAATACAGAACTAATAAACTACCCATACTTACACAAATAAACATCTAATGGCTAGTGAGAGTACCCTCAAATAAATTCTTACCCAAGCTTATTATGGGGTGGCGTGGCTCAGGGGGTAGGTTGTCATAACCATTCTCTTATTTTTGTGCTGTTCTCGTCCGAGGCATTGCTATTGTGATAGTGATGATAACTGTGCTCTCGAGAGGCCCAGCTCCTTGTCATCATGTTACTGTGAAGGAGCCAAAATGAGAGTATCACATCTCTCTTCTTTCCCTCCATCCAAATCAGCCCCTCCCTTTATTGATCAGACTTTGGAGTGCATTAGTTTCTAAACATGGACTCTAGCCCTCAGCCTGGTTAAGAAATAAAGAACTATTGATCATGCTGCTCATCTGACAGCTGCCTGTTTTGTGTGAGTATGTGTGTGTGTGCGCATGTATGTACCTGCAGTTGCTTAGTATGAGGCGCTGGGTTGCTTTGACAAAAACGTGATCTGATGATGTGATGTATTGTTTACAGTGATCCAGGGTCCCTGATGCTGACCTCTGAACTCTCTATGGATGTGGAAAGCATTAAGAAAGAATCAATAGAGTGCTAAAAAAAAAAAAAAGTAAATAAATGTGACCACTCTAAAGATGTATATATTGTGAAAGTGAGTGTTAAACTGTATATAACACTGCAAATTTTAAGCAACTGTGAGAACCTGTCAAAAGTGTACAAGAGATAAGCTAGCAATGCATGAGAGCAATTATGCGTACATAAGAGTCAAAGAGTGGTTCTACATTGCATCGCACAGTCATTTGATAGTATATAGACTTCACAGTTTGTTAGCAGCAGAATTTAATAATATTCATATTCTTGTCCTGAATTTTGCCACAGAGTTGTACACAATGTCCTCGCCATGTCATTTGAGATCAGGGTTAACACAGCTAATTGCACACTCTCTTGTCTGGAACAAGGCTATTTGTCTCCCTCTGTTACATCTATTAATTATGAATAAAATAAGATCTCATAGTGTCATTGCTCACAATTGCGCCTCTTTTTCACATAGTATGTACTTTGTGCTGCTGACACTGTTTTGTATCACTGTGTGAAGCTAATATCACGCACAACTGCCAGCCCTCAAATGAAAAAAAAAAAAAAAAAAAAAACACGGGAAAAAAAAGGCATTAAATATCTGTAATGTGCAGAATTTCCTGCTGAGATCTTTGACCATTGTGTGTGTGTGATAATTTTGTTTCTCTTGAAGTGGTTTGTGAAATGGAATTCATAGCTACAACTGTGGCTCTGTATCTCTTTCCCACTCATATTGCTCAGGGCGATGGAGCAGAAAATCAGAGTGCACCATATTGTATGTGTGTGCATACACATGCATGTGCGCAAACGTGCACATCTGTGTGTGTGTGTGTGTGTGTGTGTGTGTGGGGGGGGGGGGGGGGGGGGGGGGGGGGGGTACTCATACATGTTTGGAGTGGGTGTGGTGTAAGAGATATGAGGGAAAAACTAAGTGAATTATGCAGAATTTTTTGCTGAGGTTCAAGCATTTTCATTGTTTTAATTGATAGTCCATAATATAATCATAATGATTAGGAAATCCTATGTTTTTCATGTGTATGGCAGATTATCAGTTAGTGCTTAGTGGGTGTCTTTAATGGATTTTACACATAAGAGAAAGAAACAGCAGAGAGAAGAGAGCAGAGAGGTTGCTGTGTGTATGTGTGTGTGTGTGTGTGTGTGTGTGTGTGTGTGTGTGTGTGTGTGTGTGTGTGTGTGTGTGCATTGGGTGAAGGAGGAGGGATGTGAGTCCATGATTAATGCAGCATTGCCCTTGTATGTTTCATAGAGGAAAGAGAAGGACAGAGGTGAGCCCAACAGCATTAGCATTCTGCCTGTGATCCAGGAGGAGTCTGCTGTGCCCCTGTACAGATGCTCCAGTGCCTTTCAGATTACTGAATAGACACTTCACAGACACTTTCGTCTGGATGCACCCCAACCGGCTGTCGTCCAAAGCTATTCTAGGTCCACTGCGGATTCTTCTGGATCCCATGTATGCACAGTTTGGCGTTAATACAGTTTCTGCTGTTTTCTTGGTTTATCCAGCGTCAGCTGTTGTCTCTAACATTGTAAAGCTCTTAAGAGTCTACAGATTGGCAGTGAGCTCTCAAATGATCCAAATGATCCAAATGATCCTTTGCTTATTCATTTTTGGTTTTACATACCTTATTTGGGGCATTCGCTGTGCCTTGGAGTTTTAAAGGCACAGTGGAAGCACAGCAAACCTGACATGCAGTAATTCATTCAAGTGGCAAGATGGTACAAGGGCTTCATTTCAAATGTACCTCATAGCTCATTGCTTATTTAAATCCTTTATGTTATGCCGTGCCTCTGAAACCCTTTGCTGTGTGTTATTTGGAGCTCTAGCTGTGATAGAAAGCAGTGGATCTGGTGGAAGGTTACTGGTGTACAAAGCAAAGAATTTTGGGAGTTGGAGAAGTGCCACTGGCCTGATTGTGGGATTTTTGACATTTCTAGTGCTCTGCGGCATTATAATATAAAGTATGAGCAGAACTAGTGTAAAAGCTAACTCCATCAGAGACGCAGCTTGTGCTCTTTGCATATCAGTGGCATAGCAACCCAATCTAATCCATAGCTCTGGTGCGGTTGCTGCACCTGTGAAGATGGCTGTCACATTAGCATATCTTAACAAAATAATTGTTGCCGAATCAGTATGAATGTACATTAGCGAATGACAAAAAAGAGGGAGAGTATTTAATTATAGAATAAGGCAGCGTTCACACTGTGTTTAAAAAGTGTCCCGCTTTAGGATTATTTTCCTTCATGTGACACAAATCTTTTGTTCTGTCTGTTATGTTCACAGATTACAAAACAGCATGGCTGCATGGATTTACTGGATGGATTTTTTGCAATTATAATCAGGACTATAGATGTGTGGGGCAAACAATCCACCGGAGTATCAGAATTTTGTCAGCATTGCTATGAAAAGAAGTCTTAAATTATTCACCTGAGTTATCACAATTATGGTACCCAGTTTGTGTCCCCTAAAATTGTACTTTCCCTGGTGCTATTATTGTCCCTTATTATTATTGTTTTATGTTACTATACCCCTGCAATACTCTTTTCAACACTGGTGTTAGCTCATATTGATAATGGATATGATTTCATCCAAAAATAAAATCAGATATGAGCAGCAATTTGGAATTGAGCAAGAAGGCCTGCAGAGTGAACATAGGCAAAGAGAAAAGTTTGTGTCACAGGAACAGATTGTAGTGTGTGTCAGAGGCGGCGGGGCAGTTTATGCATGCCTGTTTGATCTTAGCTGAGACGACCACAGCTGCCAGTGCACTGATTGATCCCAGTGTTTCTCTTTGAGTCCTGGTCGTCCTCCTCCTCTTCCTCCTCCACTAGGCGAGGGAAATGCTCGCACATGCAGCTTGTTTGGGTTGTTATTTCTGCTCCCGCCTCAGGTCCCACATTGAGCTGAACCTGGCAGTAATAACTTTTTTCCAGTTTGTTTCAGTCAGCCAGTGTTTCTCTAGACAGACAGCTCCAGCTTGCTTGCGATACAGGGGTGTGATATGCCAAGGTATTTTTTGGCAGGGTAGCATTTTACACTATCCATCATTCATAAATGGTAAGTTAAAGGTGCAGAATGCAAAACTGCCGAGGGTTGATTTAAGTGAGAGCCTTCAGACTGAACTGACAGAAAACATGGAATAAGAATGTAATTTGTCAGTGAGTCTGGCTGATGATAAGGGCCATACACTCAAATTATGTGCTTATTCCTCATTTTTGTCCTTTGAGTCTAAACTAAATGTTTAATAGCATCATTTTATTTTACTTTATTAAATATTGTTTAAAAAAAAAGTTGTGTAACAACTAACTGATTGATTGATTTTTTTTTACACTGTTTAGTAAGTTATTAGTTATTAATGACATGCATATTATTCAGTCATTAATGACATTTAATAAGTCCATAATCTTACATTTTGTGTCATATTTGTGGACTAATTAAACCGGTCATTGATTGCCATATTTTAACATCAGTTGTTTAAGTGTAATTATCTAGATTATATACTTTCTGAAATATTCATAAATGATTAACAAATGATTTGCAAAGTATAAATAAATATTATGCTGGTTACTATCATAAAACTGCAGCTGATGTTTACAGTTCTTAGTAAATGGTTAATAACTGGTAAAATGTGGACTCATCTTTGAAGTCATTTTAATAATTTTCATGAAAAAGCAACAAAGCCTTCAGCCACTGGCTATCCGCATGTGAGGCAAGACACCTGAGTAGTGACTGTGTTGGCCGCTGAGGTGCACAGGAAGTATTTTTAGTTGCCTTCTGTTTCTACACTCATTGGAAATGGATGACAGTATCTGTGTAAACAATAGTGTGGCGTTACAGCCACAGGCTCCAGAAAAAAAAAAAAAAAAAAAGCTTCTCCATTTTGCTCTCCTCTGACTTTTTTCTTAGGAGCATCTCTATGCTCGATGGATCATTTTACCAATGTCACACTTTAATTTAACTATTTGTTATGTCTTCTTATTGTCCTTCACGGAGAAAAGCTGAAATTGACCCAAAGAGCTTATTCATTTTGACACTTGTAAGTAGGTTTCTGTCATCCAGTAGATCACAAGATCCTTTCTCTGAAGCTGTAAAGTGACATTAACACTGTGTGTGTAGGAACCATCAATCCTCTTCTCTGAACACCCATTAGGCTATAGTATGAAATGGCATAATCTAATTATAGATCTCCTTCAAGGTTGAGAGGGAGCATTTCTTGGTGCTGAATGTATGGATGTCTTTGAGCGACATGGTAGTGGAGATACAAGTACAAGCGAGCGATGTGTCACACAGGGCAGCCATTAGTGAATGAGATTTTCTCTGAGTGGGATTTGTAATTCAGTCCATCCCATGACTCCCAGCTGCTCCCAATATCTGCAACCTTAAGATTTGAGAGTGTGATGCACAGGATTGAGGGTTTTGTGTTTGATGCAGTTTTAATGAAGTTATAGGCTGAAGAAACTGATCTGTTTCAAGTCCTCCATCTGTCTCTGTCCCATGGCACGCTGCTCTGGTTGAGCTTTTGAAAACATTTTGATTTGACTCTGACCCTTGTTGGCCGCTGAAAAATGGCTGGATATTTTTCTCTCCTTCATCTCAGACCATGAGGCTATCACTTGCTCTTGCACACCTGTGCAGGCAAAGCAGCGAAACTGAGCCTTTAAACCTGTGGTCCACCACATTTCTGCTTAATTTCTCCTTAATGTGGACATTGTTAATACCACGCAGGATTTGACAGAGATGTCAACAGCCAGGAAGGTCAGGTTTATGTTCAGCCTCCTCATGAAATGAAATAAAATATGTTGTAATCGGTGACAATGTAATATAATCCCTTCCTTTGATTAATGTGTAAAAGGCCTGATAAATCGTGTAATGTGACATAACATGATTTCACAAGCCTAAGTAGGCTCCCAGCAGATTTAAAAATAATTTTCATGTTTGGTGCCCTAAATTAGAACATGCTTCCACTGGGTGGTAAAAAGTGTCAGCAATTTGGGCTTAAATAAGCTGTTTTTCCTTTAGTAAATCAAGTGGAAGGAACACTCCTTCATTTCTGTGGCTTCTGTGGCATCTTTGTGGCTTACACACTTTAAAATACATCAGTTCTACAGCACTAAATGTTTGCACCTTGGTGTCCACCTTCAGTCCACCTTGCACATACAAAATTAATTTGCACACCACTGATAAATCAGAATTAACACCTTTTACAGATGCAATGCCATTAGTGCCACTGCAAACCTTTAGTAAATCAGGGGGACAGTGTCTTTAATACTCATCTATTTACTTTAATGTTTAATAGCTGACTGGGTGAAGAAGGTGATTATCAGTGGAGGAGTGGAGACTTCCTTTTCAGATGATAGATGTAAACCAAATGGTTAAAGAAACAACCTTGTGAAGGTTCTCCATTTAAATTTCCAATTTACGTTTTTATAGCGTGATTACAACCAAAAATGCTTGATTCCCTGATGACTTATTTCAAGTGATGTTGTTTTTTTCAGTAAAATTGTCAGGATCCTAGTGGTTCCTCCCCGTTTTTTTTTGTATTGGTTTTTCCCTGTCTCTATGTCTGTCTGTCTGGAGCTGCGACACACCCACCTGCATACCTGCCAGTCCTCGTCAATCAACCCACCTGCCAGCCATCTGCAATCAAGCCTCCCTGCATTTAAGCCTGGTCCAGCTCTCCACTCCTCGCCAGATTGTTTGCTAACCTCTGTGGTAGTACACCTTGGCCCATTATATCTTAGAAAGATTCTCTTTGCAGCGCTTGATCTGGTTACCTGATATCGTTTGTCTTGTTTTTTGTCCTAGTCATCTGTTCCTGTTTTTTCCTGCCACCACTTCACTGGACCCTGGACCTGCTTCCTCACACTCGCCTGGATTTTCCCTGGTTTCTCTACATCTCCTCACCGCCCAGCAATAACCACCAGCACCAGCTAAGACAGCCTTGCAATAAACTCTTTTGCATCCATCTTTTGTGTTTTTGTCTGCATTGTGGGTCCAGCTCTGACGCTCAATATGACAGAACAATCTGGCCAGGAAATGGACCTCGCAGACACTAGCTCCGACTCGCTCCCAATTCAGCAAGCATTGAGCCACCAAGGAACAATTATTGGACAACATGAAGGCAGTATTCGCTCCCTGTCTGAGCACAGTCAGACTCTTGCTCATCAAATCACTGTACTCACTGCACAAGTCTCAAGTCTCTTGTCTACTCCTCAGGTTTCTGCTCCCACTGCAGCCCCCCCCAACTCCTGCTCCCCCTGCGCAGGCCACACCAACACTGCAGGACTCCCGTGCCACAGATCCAGAACCATACTCAGGTCTGCCCAATTTTTGTCGTGGTTTTTTGTTCCAGTGCACCTCTGTGTTTCAGTTGAAACCCACATCATTTTCCTCAGACACCTCCAAAATTCAGTACATCTGTGGCTTATTAAGGGGCAGGGCACTGGCATGGGCAGAAGCCAGGTTTTCTCGTCGTAGCTTCCATGACACCAGTTTTGATGATTTTGTTAAGGAGTTTAAAGGTGTATTTGACCACCCGGACTATCGGTCAGATGCTTCCATGCGCCTAATGACTCTCTCTCAGGGACAACGCTCTGTTTCCGACTACACCATTGAGTTCTGGACTTTAGCTGCTGAGGTGGATTGGACGGAGGACTCCCTGAGAACTGCTTTTAAGAAGGGGTTAAGTGGCCAAATTAAAGACGAACTCATTTCTAGGGATGAACCTGCTAACCTGGAATCATTGATTTCTTTGGCCAACAGGATTGATAATCGCCTGCGCTCTCACCGACGGGAGAGAGCTGTTCCATTCCCGGTCTTTAAGCCACGGTCCGCAGCCACCCCTCCCGTTCTTGACCCCCCTGTCCAGTCTGTCCAGACCTCCACTCCTGGCCCCTCTCAGATTCCACCTGAGGAGCCCATGCAACTGGGCCGGGCTCATCTCACCCCTGAGGAAAGGCTACGCCGTCGTCAGGCGGGTGAGTGCATGTATTGTGGCAAACAAGGACATTTTATTTCTCACTGCCCAATCCGGCCAAAAGACAGGGCTCACCAGTAGCTTTGGGGGTTCTGGTGGGTCAAACAAAATCCCCCCTCTCATCCCAAGTCCCGTTTCCAGATCTCTGCCACCCTCTGTTGTCATGCTTTGTCTCTACCTCTCCTGGCCCTAGTGGATTCTGGGGCCGAAGAGAATTTTTTGGACCAACAGGTGGCAGTTCAAGCAGGCATAAGGTTGGAGCCCCTGGCCAAACCCCGGGCAGCACTCGCTGTGGATGGGCGCCTGCTGGCCCACATTACTCACCTGACTGAACCGCTCACACTCGTCCTGTCTGGCAATCATAGAGAAACTATACAGTTTAACATAATCTCTTCTCCCTCCACTCCGTTGATTCTTGGTCATCCCTGGTTAGCTAAACACAATCCAAACATTGATTGGGCTGAAAGTAGAGTTGCCGGTTGGAGTTTTTTCTGTCTTGAAACCTGTTTGCAATCTGCTTTGTCCCCTGCTAGGAGAGATCCTCTTCTGCCAGATCCACCCCCCAATCTTTCTAAAGTCCCAGATGTTTACCATGATCTTAAGGACATATTCAGTAAGGACAAGGCTCTCTCTCTCCCACCTCACAGACCTTATGATTGTGCCATTGACTTAATCCCTGGTGCTCCTTTGCCCTCTAGCCGCCTCTACAACCTGTCTAAACCTGAACGTGAAGCCATGGAAACTTACATCAGTGACTCCCTTGCAGCAGGTATAATTCGGCCCTCTTCCTCCCCGGTGGGGGCCGGGTTTTTCTTTGTTTCCAAGAAGGATGAAACTCTGAGGCCCTGTATTGATTTTCGTGGACTTAATAATATCACTGTTAAAAATAAGTATCCCTTACCTCTGATTGACGCAGCTTTCACTCCTCTGCAGGGGGCAACAGTCTTCACCAAATTGGATCTCCGTAATGCCTATCATTTGGTGAGGATTAAGAAGGGGGATGAGTGGAAGACGGCCTTTAATACTCCTTTGGGTCACTTTGAGTATTTGGTTATGCCCTTCGGCCTTACCAACGCCCCAGCCGTCTTTCAAGCCCTTATTAATGATGTTCTGAGAGATTTCCTGGACAGATTTGTGTATGTTTATTTGGATGACATTCTCATTTTTTCCCAGTCCCTGGAGGAACATCAGAAGCACGTCCGCCTCGTTTTGCAACGGCTGTTGGAGAACAGGCTATTTGTCAAGGCGGAGAAATGTGACTTTCACGCCAAGAAGGTCAGTTTCTTGGGCTTTGTAATTGAGGAAGGAAAACTGAAGGCCGACCCAGAAAAGGTGAGAGCAGTGGCTGAGTGGCCAATCCCAGAGAATAGGAAGCAGCTACAGAGATTCTTGGGGTTTGCAAATTTCTATCGACGCTTTATCAGAGATTTCAGCCGTGTGGTTGCTCCACTAACCCGCCTCACCTCCTCTTCTGTACAGTACAGTTGGACCCCTGGAGCTGACTTGGCCTTCTCCAAGCTGAAACAACAATTCACATCAGCACCCATTCTCATTCATCCAGATCCAGCACGTCAGTTCATCGTTGAGGTGGATGCTTCTGATACAGGAGTTGGGGCAGTGTTATCCCAAAGTCAAGGGCCAGATGGTAAACTCCACCCCTGTGCTTTCTTCTCTCGACGTTTGACTCAAGCCGAGAGAAACTATGATATTGGGAATCGGGAGTTGCTGGCTGTTAAGATGGCTCTCGAGGAGTGGCGACATTGGCTGGAGGGCTCAAAGCTGCCATTTGTGGTCTGGACAGACCACAAGAATCTCGCCTATATTCAGACTGCCAAGCGGCTCAACTCCCGGCAGGCCCGTTGGTCCCTTTTCTTCAGCCGTTTTGATTTCACACTGACCTACCGCCCTGGTTCCCGAAACATCAAGCCGGATGCTCTCTCCCGGCAATTTAGCGCTGAGGAGACCTCCACTGAGCCCCAGACCATCCTGCCCGTCTCTCAAGTGGTGGCTCCCATTACTTGGGAGATTGAATCCCAAATCCAGGAGGCACAGCGCACCCAGCCAGACCCTGGTGGAGGTCCTCCCAACTGTCTCTTTGTTCCTGACTCTGTCCGGTCTCCAGTTCTCCAGTGGGTACATGCCAATAAATTCTCTTGCCATCCTGGAATCAACAGAACCCTGTCTCTCCTCAAACGCCACTTCTGGTGGCCCACTATGGATAAGGACACCAGATCCTATGTCCAAGCCTGTCCGGTCTGTGCCCGAGGTAAATCTTCTCACACACGCCCTGCTGGTCTGCTCCGTCCTCTGCCTGTTCCTGGTCGCCCATGGTCCCACATTGCTGTTGACTTTGTCACTGGTCTCCCAGCCTCCCAAGGTAACACAGCCATACTTACCATTGTTGACCGCTTCTCCAAGGCTGCTCATTTTATTGCTATCCCCAAACTGCCCACAGCGAAAGAGACTGCTGAATTACTGACCACCCATGTTATTCGCCTACACGGCATCCCTGTGGACATTGTCTCTGACCGAGGGCCCCAGTTTACATCCCAGGTTTGGCAAGCATTCTGTCAGGGCCTGGGTGCCACCGTTAGCTTAACCTCTGGTTTTCACCCACAGACCAATGGACAAACAGAGCGGGCGAACCAAGACCTAGAAAGCTCACTTCGCTGCATCACTGCTTCTAACCCCTCAGCCTGGAGCTCCTCTCTTCCATGGGTGGAATATGCCCATAATTCCCTGGTCAGCTCAGCCACTGGTATGTCGCCTTTTGAAGCATCTCTTGGTTATCAACCACCTCTGTTTCCCTCCCAGGAGGAGGAACTATCAGTTCCCTCTGTCCAGCATCACCTCCGTCGTTGTCAAAACATCTGGAATAAGACCCGAGCGGTTCTCCTCAAATCGTCCAGCAAGACCAAACAAGCAGCTGACAGACATCGTGTCCCAGCCCCCCAGTATCATACAGGTCAGTCTGTTTGGTTATCCTCCAAAATATCCCTCTCAAGACCAGTTGCAGGAAGCTATCTCCCCGTTACCTTGGTCCATTCAAAATTATCAAAATAATCAATCCCTCTGCTGTTCGCCTTCAGCTCCCCGAGTCTCTCCGTATCCACCCCACTTTTCATGTTTCTCAGTTAAAGCCTGTCCACAGCAGCAACCTTTGCCCCCCCGCCGATCCCCCTCCCCCTCCTCGACTCATTGATGGTCATCCTGCTTTTACAGTGCGCCAGCTTTTGGATGTGCGCCGTCGGGGCAGGGGGCTGCAGTATCTGGTTGACTGGGAGGGCTATGGGCCTGAAGCTCGGTCTTGGGTTTCTCGTTCCCTCATTCTGGACCCTGCTATGGTGAGGGCGTTTCATGCTGCCAACCCTACCAAGCCTGGGGGTCGCCGGGAGGCTCCCGTTGGAGGGGGGGTACTGTCAGGATCCTAGTGGTTCCTCCCCGTTTTTTTTTGTATTGGTTTTTCCCTGTCTCTATGTCTGTCTGTCTGGAGCTGCGACACACCCACCTGCATACCTGCCAGTCCTCGTCAATCAACCCACCTGCCAGCCATCTGCAATCAAGCCTCCCTGCATTTAAGCCTGGTCCAGCTCTCCACTCCTCGCCAGATTGTTTGCTAACCTCTGTGGTAGTACACCTTGGCCCATTATATCTTAGAAAGATTCTCTTTGCAGCGCTTGATCTGGTTACCTGATATCGTTTGTCTTGTTTTTTGTCCTAGTCATCTGTTCCTGTTTTTTCCTGCCACCACTTCACTGGACCCTGGACCTGCTTCCTCACACTCGCCTGGATTTTCCCTGGTTTCTCTACATCTCCTCACCGCCCAGCAATAACCACCAGCACCAGCTAAGACAGCCTTGCAATAAACTCTTTTGCATCCATCTTTTGTGTTTTTGTCTCATTGTGGGTCCAGCTCTGACGCTCAATATGACAAAAATAAATGGTAAAAATGGCATGCCAAGATGAACAAAAAATAAAATCTTCAATACCACTGCATGCAGCAAAAATGGGATTTAAATGACTATCATTTCATTTTATAATGTCCATTTATGTTTTAGGTGAACCTTGTTTCTTCTAATGGCACATGATAAAAGGAAACTGATAATGCAGGTTAAATGAAAAACAAAGTACACCCAAATTCATAGACCTATTCATTTATTTATTGTCTTTACTTGCTTATTCCTGTTGAAGGTCAAGGGGTGGTGGGTTGTGGTGGCAGGAGGAGTTGATAGAGCGTATCATATTCCAGCATGTATTCAAGAGGAGACAGGGAAACAACCTGAACAGCTCACAGATAGATACACATATGCAATCATATGCACATTCAGACCTTTGGACGGTTCTGATTTTCCTGGCCACCTCAGAATTCATCCTCCTTGCGCTGATTCAGAGGACTATATCAGTGTGAGTGAGCACTATGTACTACCCATTTTAAAAAAGGCCAGGTTCCTACAACCTGAATCTAGTAATAGTTGGCCACAGCTGAAGCCATGCCTTGGTTATCATTCTTTCTTCCTGCTCCTTGGACTGTAAATGCTTTTCTCCCCTGTCAAGAGCTGTGGTATAAAATGATTGCACATTGCGAATGATTCATGCTCACTCTGGGTTTGGACAAAGCACATAAAATGATGTTGATGGTGCCCCATCCATCTTCACACGTGCAAATGCATACACAGCTCCTGCGCTAAGCTGCAGCCACGAGTAAGGGTATAAATACTCCATGAGCTGTGTTTAAGTTTTCTTCTGAGCTGTTTATGCAGAGCTCTGTGATTTACTTTTCTATTCTGTTGACAATTAACAAGTGCTGTTTCTAGGCCATGGTGTGACGTTGCACTTCCTGGTTATGCCATTAACCCAGCCATTTCTGCATCTTTGTGAATGCCTGAGCTCAGTTCACCTAATCAGGGCTATGGGGTACTTAATGATATGTATATTTCTTTTGCTTAAAGGTATAAAACTGCCATCTATAGTAATGTACATACATTACAGTCCCCAGTCTTTCCCAATGACATTTCATTTCCCCAGGATGCACAGTGTTCTCCTTTAGGACCCAAATGCTCTCTGAGGCAGCTCTCAAAGCTTTATTTTTCATAGGGCAACAGTGTATTATGGTGTTCCTATCGTACCTCATGGTTGAAGCCATTGTTGTCATAAATTTTGGGCTCAGTGTAGTGTCACTGTGACCCATTACAGATCCACACCTCCATCTTGGCTCAGCAGTGTGATGCATTGCTCTGTTCTTCTCATTAATAACCTCCATTCTTGCAGCATGGTGGGGAAGAGGGGGAAACTGGGCCGCAACAAATGACAAAGCCATACAGACTTCCAGGTCCGTAGACACACAGAGAAGCAGTAGACCTGAATATGGGAGGGGGGGAGCGACCACCTGAATAGCCTAATCACTGATAATCTAGTAGCTGGGCTAAAACATCAATCATCTTAATTATTTCCTGTGATGCTTCTAAGAAAAGGTAAATACAAATCTTTTAAAGGATACATGTGCAGTGTATTTAGCCGAGCCCTTTAAGAATGTTCTAATTTTTTTTTTCTAATCTATTTTTTTTTCTGTAATTTCTATAATTTAATTTAGAACACACTAAGAAGGAATAATTTCACTGTTCAAATATGTTATTTCCATGCATTGGAACAGTTTAGCTTAGTTTATAATTATTGCACATTACAATAATTTTAAAAAACAAAAAATGCAAAATACAAAAAGTATACATAATGCATGCAAAACAGAGAATGCGAAGACAAAACAATAACTTAAATAAAGAAACGTGCAGGAGGAGCCAAAAAAACTCATAAGGGACAACAGACAACATAAAAGCTAATACAAACAAGTATAGGTAAAATCTAAGGAAAAACATAATAACCATGGTGTTGCAGGCATCCAGGAAAGGTGACAATAGTACAAGCACAGAGAACATATTAAGACAGTGATAGTGGTTATGATGTTATATCGCTTAATTGGTCCAAAAAGAGAAGTATAGTGTTCATTTAGCAGTATTTAGACTGGTGGAATTTCTGATGTGATCTGGTAAGCAGGTCCAGCAGATCTTCAGGATCCAATGGAAAATTTAGAAGAGATTGACCTGAAGAAAGTGGGATGGAGTTTGCTCTGCATCAGTTAGCATTACAGTCACCTACTGTGTAACCAAATATGGAAAAAAAAATAATAATAACAACAACATATGAGAGGGAGTGAGCGAGAGCGAGAAGAGAAGACAAGCTATAACAGAACGCTTTCAGAAGTGGAAACTAATATTTTGTGATGTGAATCTACAAAGTTAGTCTGCCATTCATCGTGAAGGAAACAGCTCCTGGTGGCACCTTTATAGACAGCACAATTCTTTGGTCTCTTCCTTCCTGCTTTCAAAGAGATTTTTTTTCTGTGTTCATGTTCATAACTCTAGACTAGACTTTTGCAGGCCATAGGAGTGCTATGCTTTGATTCTTGGGATTTTCAGGGATGTTGTAACATTTCGTCTTTTGGGTTGATATGGTTTTCTATTGGTAGTGATTAAAGTCACAGCTCATAGCAGACATAGCTTAAATGTCTTGCAACACTGGCCATTCACTTGTAGCACTATTGTCCATCATCAAATTTCAGCACTGTTTGTTTACCAAGTCTAACAGTTCCTGAATCCCAGTACCGGACGTCGGGTTCTGTCACTTGGTCCATTTATATATGCTGCTATATCTATTCATATACACTGTTTATATTATATACATATACATTCTGTTTATATTTATATATGCTGTTTACATTTATTTATATATACTGTTTATATTTATATATGCTGTTTACATTTATTTATATATTATGTTTATAGTTTATACATATTGTTTATATTTATATATACTGTTTATACTTACATATTTTATAATCTATATTTACATTTTTTTTTGCCTTGCTGTTTTAATATTCTTGTTATTTTATTTATTTATTTAGGCTTATACCAGGACCTGAGTCCTAATTTCATATCACTAACGTGAAAATGTGAGCTGATATGACAATAAAGTTCCTTGAATCCTTGAATCCAAAAACTCAAGGTATGAAAATACAAGAAAGCAGGAGGAAGGAGGTTGCAAATGTTTTGAAATTCTAACGGGTAGGGGGCTTGTGCTCTAAAACAGAGTCTGAACTGGAAACTGAGTTGTGAACGTCATAAATTTCAGCACCTGACAAATTTTTTTGAGTTATTGGTATTGGTCAACAATCCTATCAACTCCCCACAGATATATTATCGTCATTTTGTGCAATGGGGCAGTAAATATCTTATTTATTATGCCTTTAAATTTAGTGGTATTGCCCTTTATGTTCTTTGGATGACCTTTTAGACAGCCTCTCATACAGGAGCAGCTCATCACAGCCTCAGCTGCTGCCATTATCCCTACTCTTAACATTTACATTTTTGTTAGAAAAGGGAGCGAGATGTGTTCATGAATCAGTCACTCTGTTGGATCACAATGCTTTGAAATGTTCCAATTCAACATTGCAGGTTTCTGTAATACGTCACTTGAATTTTTAAACAAGCTATTGAAAAGTTTCTGGTATTTTTCAAGAGGCAGCATAAAGTCCCATCAAAAAGGCTCCTCTGGATAGTTGTCGAGTGGAATATTTTTTACTGCATGAAGTTGAAATGTTTGATTGTATGCACACTGTAAAAACACAGCAATCAAGCTTTCCATTCAGAGTTCTCATTTTCTTGTTATATGTATTGGTAGAGTGTTATGTTAAGGCAGATACTGATGCACAGATCTCAACTTAGCTTAACATATCAATATTTAGGTTTTTGTGTAATTGATTCAAATGAACCTTTTAACTGATTGATCTGTGATTTAGAAAAAAACCCTGTTGGTCCCAGAGAGAAAAACACCTCTCTTTTGGTTCTCTGCTGTGACAGAAAGTGAGGTCATTTCCATTTTTTGTACTGTTCCATTTTTGTGAGTTGCTCTTTGGAGCCCTGCTGAAACGGTTGGTTTTAATTAAGGCTGTGAAAAGGTTTTATTGATTCACAGATCACTGGCACTATTACATTATACCAATCACAACTCTATGTCAGTGAGAACAATATGCTGAATACTCATAATGAGCAATTAATCTTGTGCATAGACAATTATTACATTAGTGATGCCATGCTGTGGAATTGCCATCTACATTTTAACAGGAGCAGACACTGGTGTGCTGTGGCTTTGATTCGGTTGGAGAATCCATTTACCATTTTGCGTTCACATCCTTGTCATGGAGCCTAGGGCAATATTGTGATAGCCTAACAAAACCATCATTCACAGCTCTTTTTTTTCTGCACTCTGGTCTCCAGTTTAGAGTCCCACATTGTCAAGAGGAGAAGCAGTTCAGCACACGCATTCAGGGCTCAGACCACTAACAGAATTTTAATGGATGGCATGGGAGCCTGACATCCATGGCTGACAGTATAGATAATCTCTTGGAGTTCTTATGATAAGAAGTCTTCATATGTTCAAATCCACACTCTAGTAAATCAAATATTTCACTAGCCACCCTGATGGTTGGTGTATTCACCATGCTGACCTTCCATCTTACTTCACAGGGGTCTCACCCCACGTCTCCATTAGATACCAATATGAAGTCCTAAAAAGAAGTGAATTGGCCGATTATTTTCTGAAACCTTTTGTAACCACATATTCATGAAGTCTTCCTATGTTACAAATATTTGTAGGATTTAGGATATATAGGTTTTACCAAATTATTGCTGTGAGTAGTGAAACTGAAAAACTTTACCACACTATACTTTGAGCTTGCTCTACATAGATTTATTAAATATATAAAGGTGCTGTATGCAAAATTGCAGAGAGTGAGGGCCATTTACTATCAACTCATATAAAACATATGAAATTTGAATTGTTCTCATCATGGAACAAACAACAAGGACTATTTAGACATAAGTGACAAAAAAAAGTGGAATAAACATGGAATTAGCTTTTTTGTACATTTTTATTTGTAATGGAAATTTTAATAGTTGAGTATACATGATTTTCATTGTCAGCTCACTGATATGTTTCATGCTTATTCAACATTTTTTGTCAGTTTGGTCTCAACAGTCCTCCCTTCAGCTGACCCTTAATTTTGCATTATTCACCTTAAAATGCTCTATACAGCACTGCACTTTTATTGCCAATCACTTGAGACTTTTTACACAGTAATCCTGATGTACTTATCTACATTTCTCAAAACGTGGCTCTATCCATATGCATGAGAGGCAGTTTTTGTCCCTGACATAGACAAAGGGATTTTATAGGCAGCTTTAGAATTAAGCACAGGGTTTAATGGAGTAGAGCAAGTCAGTGAGCGGAAAGAAAGATGGTTGTGGAGCAGACACTGACAGGAGGAAGCAGTAAGGTGTGCTAATGCTGTCTCTCAGCGAAGCAGGTTGAATGGATGAAGCATGAAGCAAACTTAGTTAATGGGTAGGATGTTCTGTGTCTTTTGGCTCTCTCTCTCTCTCTGTCTTGGTTACCTTCTTTTGGCCTCCATGCAAGATTTCCCACATACTAGGCATTACTCTTTTCAGAAACTTGAGTTGGATAATTGGATTACTTGCCTGCTTGCCAATGGCTTGTTTGTGACTACTGCTCTGTCTACCAGTTTAAAAACTGCAATGCAGTGTACATGGGGAGCAGCGGCGGAGAAGGAGAGGGAGGGGTCAGAAGGATTGGCTATCAAATCAATCTGATTAATCAGAGGTAACTAAAGTAAGGCACCTTGAATCAGCCAATGATGTCCAACCCTTTTTTTTTCTTCAAGAGATTGTTGATTTAGTGCTTACGCCATTGGCAGTTTGATGTATGCACTTATATGTGGAGGTAACAGCTGGTGTTATTGTTTCCTACTTCAAACAACACCTAAATATCAATAAGATAATAAAGACTTCACAAAACATAGTTCAGTGTTTCCTTTAAACGATGTACCATAAATATATATATGTAGTCAGGTGTTGCCTTATCTGTTCAGAACTGATGATGGGAAATGACTGAAACATATTTATACAGTTTTGTTTGTTTATTTGTTTGTTTGTTTGTTTTTCACTTTCTGTACATTTTTATAAGTTTTTGTGAATAAATGTCTGTCCTTTGGTGTGTGCATGTAATATTGTGTTACTTCTAGTTGGATTTGTTTTTAACCGAGAGGAAGGAAATTATTAAAACTGGTTTTGTCCTTGAAGATGAAAAGACTAACAGTGAAGCTTTTTTTGGCAGGCACAGGGTGGACACAGGTTGCTGGATTTGTTGAAACAGCTGATAATCCCACAGGAAACAGTGAACATTACCTTAAAGGAGGTTCACAGTGCGAACAACTTTGTTGAAAAGTGGCTCTATTCTGACTGATATTGGGCTGTAAGTCTATATATTGTTATAATACAACTACAACATTCTGAACAGAAAAAAAAAAAAAAAATACTTCCTAGCATACCATCGATCCTGATGATAGATACAACAAGTAGTGTTTCTGCTACTGTCATCTTTCAAACAAACATTGTAGACAAATGACTTGAGAAGCTTCGACTAGTTGCAATGAACTTGCAGCCCATTTTGCATTAGCGAGGTGGACCTATAGATTGCAAATCACAATTGTGTGGAAAATAAACAATTGTGGAAGTGCAGAAATTGGCTGAACTGTCAGCGCTCATTGCATTGCCAATGACCGCTGACAGATCATCTGTGCCCAGCTCTCCTCAGCTCACCAGCTTGTTAAACCTTCCGCACATGAGCTCAGTATCCTTGCTTGCTCCATATGAAATGAATGGACTCCAGGTGACTTTTGATGATGCTGACTGCAGTCTAAACATGCAGTTAAGGTCTGATTAGTGCTGTGGTCAGGGGCGTAGCAGACTGTTGGGGATCTTAAGAGTGTCATGGGATGACAGAGCCATATGAAAGGGAAATGTTCATGCGCTCTGATATGGAGGATTTGTAGGAAAGTCCACCTTAACAATAAGGCATTTAGAAGGAATTTAAAATAATAATAGTAATATATTTTACTTAAGGAGTCTTTCAAGAAACCCAAGGGCATGTGCACTAAAGTAGGCATTGAAAGATGAGGTCTGAGGCCCTGTTCAGAATTTTATTATTAGTAGTAATGTTATTTTGGCATTTGTGCTTTATTTGATAGTTACAATAGAGAGAGATGGGAAAGGCAGGGGAGAGAGAGGGGATGACATGCAGCAAACTGCCTGGTCTTGGATTCAAACCCAGGTCACAGCAGTACACACTCTACCAGGTGAGGTCTTGGGGGGCCCCTTGTTCACAACTTTAACATCCTTGTCAGGTGATCCAGTCATTAGTGATCAGATTTATGATCCGCTTCAGATCTGTCAGTTGCCTATTTCCCTTTTTTTCTTATCTCTTTTTTTTGGATTGTCTGTACCTTACTCAAGCTCCATCCTTTCCTCCACCCGACTTCTATATTCCATCATGTCACTATCCTCACAATGTTGAACCGTTCCTTTAAGTTTAGGTGATTAAAACAACTGGTTTGTGTTAAGGTTATGGTTAAGCATAGGCAAGTTAAACAGCATTATTTAAGGTTAGGGTCAAGGCTTGATCATTTGCCAGTTCAGTTCAGTTTCTGAGCTGCTGAGCAGGGCTGATTCAAAACAGAAATTTTTGTTTAGTTTCTGGCCTGAAATACTTTTCATCGAACAGTTCTTCAAATAAGACACACGTCATTAAAACCAATTTACAAAATACACATCCTGTAAAGACATACATACAAACACAGAAGAAAGTTGAAACTTTTAAACCACACATTTGGTCAACACATATTGCACTCTTAATAGCAGTGGGACAGACAATGTTCCTCACCACAGAGAATTAATTTACCATGGTCATATTGAAGCACAGGTGATAATGCTGCGGCGACAGCGATGACAGTGATTGAAGTCTCATGAAGGACGCCACCGCTGCTTGGTGCTAACTTAGCCATCTGCTAGATTACCCTCACTCTGACCTCCGGCCTAATGACCGATCTTACTCTTGTGCACCACAGAAACAATAACAGTGTCCCATTTCTGTCATATTTCTCTGAGTGTTTGCTGAGTAAAAGTTAGAGTGCCATCAGCTGTGAGTCTTAGAAGACAACAGTACTGAATTTTGCAAGTACTGTTTAAGTCTTTGTTTGTGTGTTTATTCGTAATAATTTAATTTGGCTGTTTTGGATTCAAGTTAAATCTCCGACATACAACTTGTACTTTCATTCTGTCATCAAACTATCCCAAAAGCAGCAACAGAGTGTGCAAGGCATGTCTGGACCATCACACAGATGAGAGCTGACCATCTGTGTAGTCAGTGCTAAGTGTTTGCTGTCAGAAGTAAACAAGCCTTCGTAGTGCTGTTGAAGGCTGCTCACATCAATGCCTTGAGAGAGAGGTCTTTAAAAAACAGGAGTATTCTCTAAAGTGTAACGCTCTGAGTTAGGCTTTAGCCAAAGGTAAAGGAGGGCAAAGAGCTCATACCTGCAGAAGTTCTGAGTTTAAATCCACACAGTGTTTAAGTTTTTAAAGAAAATAACTGCCCTCTTAGAAATGCCACATCTTACTCCTCAGGAGTTTTAAAGTCCAAGCAGGTTCCTCATCAAAGACTTCAGAGCAGACCCCAATGAACTGTCCCACTCCAGCTAAAATCCACCAGATTTCTCACACTTTTTTGACCACCAGAACCACCACCAGCTGGAAAAAAACTTTTGAGAAAAGTGTGAAATTCCTTATCCAACAAATGTATGAATGAATGAACGAATAAAAGAATGATTTAATGCATGAATGAATATTTTATTTTCATGTCTGGTGATTAACATGGTGACCCATTTCATCATGGGATTATTCAGACACATTAACTCACAATAAAACATTATATTATATAAATTTACAGCACAATACATCAATATCAACCAAACATGAACATAAACATCAACACCTTTAAAATGTAAGCATAAACATAAACCTCCTACAGATAGAAATATCCCACAATGCACCAACAAATGTATAAACATAAGACATAAATACACAGCCCCCTAAGCACATGATCCAATACACAAATACACATGACCATATGGTAAAAATGTATTCAATTAAAGCTCCATTCTCAGTACCTACCAAATTTAAATCTACTTCACAAATTCTTTCATCTTCAGTCATACCTCTGTATCTTCCAGTTTCAACATATAGTGGCAATATACCACACCTTAACTGTGCACAGAGTGATCTCTGACTTTTAGGCAAATTATGCCTAAAATACTTTTAACATTTGTTATCTTTCCTAAATAAGCAATAAGTTCTCAATTTTGGTTTTTGCCAGATTTCTTCTGCCTATTTTTATGTGCATTTAACCCAGATTGGTGCCTAAATACCCTCCAACTCCACATTTGCTTTTTGGAAATAAATTTCTTCAAGTCCACACTCTTCTAGTGAATCAAATATCCCAGTAGCCACCTTGTTGGTTGGTGTACTCACCATGTGGACCTTCCATCTTACTTCACAGGGGTCTCACCCCACATTTCCATTAGATGCCATTTTGAAGTCCTAAAAAGAAGTGAATTGGCTGATTATGGACATTTTTCTGAAACCTTTGGTAACCTCATATTCCTGAAAACATATGCACAAACACAGAAGACTCTTATGACTAATGCTTCCATCAACAATATTTCAGTTTTTTTGTCAGCCTTGGACCAAAACGTTTGTCATGATTGGTCAGTTGTTGGTGGGTCTCTGAATGGCATTTGGGCTTCAATTCAGCTGGGCTGCACGGGCATTAAGCAGCTGGTTTTGGCAATATGGCTTTACTTAGTGAGGTGCCCTCTATGTGCCCTGAGTTATGGTGGGATGATGCCACCAAGGAGACTGGCACTGCCACTCATTATACCAGTAATTACGGGAGCTGTGGTGTGCCAAATTGCCCTTCTATGGAGGTTCCTTGTCGCCCTTGTGGCAAATGACATATCCTCTTGATTAGCAATAAGAAAACTCTCAGCTTCATTTAGAATAACTGACAAGGCCGTAGTTGAATGAATACAGAATGAGCTGAAATAGGTTAGTCTGCCCAATTGAGCTGGGGAGAGAGATGGATAATGGACATAAATAATGGAACAGAATACGGTAGAAAGATTGCTGTTCAAAACAATTGGGATTCTGTGAATAATTTTTTAATTCAGCTGCAGGCGTTTTAATGCATTTCATGAAGGTGTATGAATTTCTCATTTCTCTTCCAGGGAAATTCCAGAGTCTCTAAATAGCTATCAAATGTTAAATGTGACAAAGCAATCAGAGCAAGTGCGATGTTTTGCGTGTGAATTATTAATCCGGGTCCCGTGTTATATTTCATGTCTTCCTGTGATGAAAATGTTCCTATTACAATTTTTTAAGGAGAAAAAAATTATGCCTTTCGTCCTCAGCAATTACCTTACCTCTGCCATACATAATCCTCAAAGGGACACAGAAATATTTGTTACATCTATTGTCAGGACACCATGGAGTTGCTCCTTATCACTTCATACTGTTGGTTGTGCTGTTTATTCTACTGTTGTGGTATGACTCACTCTGGTTAACAGCATCATGTAAATGTGGTAGATGAAATGTAAATGCATTTCAAGTCGCACGTTTTAAATTGGGGGCTTAAGCAATGAAAAAGAGTGGTTGTCTGTATGCATCGCTTGCATAATAACTATGGAATCCCTCTTCATCTTTCCCAAAAATCATGTGGCCCAAGTTAAGCCCCCAAGCTGAAAGGCTTTATGAGGTTGTATAAGGTGAGAATAGGCCAGAGCACTTGCCTTTGAAAAAAAAAAAAAGGAGCAGTAATAACATTGTTCCAAAAAAACCAATCACTGACCACTTCAAATCCATTTTCTCCAGACCAAGCCCAATTGCTCTAGAAATAACAGCAGCTCTGCTTGTTTGATGGTGATAGTAGCAGTGGTAAGAATCAGATAACAAGCAAAGGCGCCGGTACAGTCTCCCTGTCTGTCTCTCTTCGCTCTGACTTTTCCTATGATTCTCATCCCCAGAGTGTAACTGTTGTCCACTGCTAAAGCTCAGTTTTTTTCTTGGCTTAGAAGATCTTTCCTCAACTGCAGCCTGTGCTGCCCTGCTGTGGCCTGCCTTTGACTGCCTTTTCATCTTTCTGCATCCTTTTATGCAGCTCTGAACCGGACACTCTTTAAAAATGATGGAGGATGGGGTAATCATATTTAGCCGATGCCTTTATGCAAACTGAACGCAATCCTGAGCAGTTTTCTCATCCTAGGACACCCATGGCTAACAGTAGTTTTCTGTATTAATATTGCTATTAGAAAGTTGTGTGTCGTGACGAATAAAAAAAGGGAATAAAAGCTTAATGTTTTAAGGCTTTTTGCTCTGCAGCACAGAAACACTGCAGTGCACTGGACAGAGAGAACAGCAGGGTGGCAGAGGTCAGGTGGATCGTCTGATTAAATAGAGGCAAACTATTCAGTGATCTTCATCTACTGTTGATTTTTTAGCTCAGGGAAAAAGAGGAATTGTTGATTCAGTCCCTAAATTCAGCACTTCAACAGATGCACTTCTATGTGGAGGCAATGCCTGGTATTATTGTTTTCTATGTCAAACCACACCTGGATATCACTTAACTTTTCAGAAACATATTTTAGTGTTCTTTCTTTTCTTTCTTTGTTGTTTTGTTTTTTGTTTTGTTTTGCTATTATTGCCTGCAAGTCTCATTAATCCTTCCCCATCTCTTTAGAGCAATGTTCCCATCTGTAGAGGCAGTTCAGCCCTGGAGAAATGAATGGAAATGTATTCAAGCTAACTTTGTACCTTTTTTCCATTCCTGTAACATATTTTTTATGGACATATGATAATGTGGCCACAAAAATATAAAAACAGCTCTCTTATTTAAATTAGAAAGAAGTGGCTGTCACTGAAAATGAATGTTATCGTAAAATGCATTTCCTGTGAAAGCATGGTAGCTACCCCAGGGTAAAGATGTTACGAGTGCTGTGTAGCCGTGTAAACACAATTCTGTAAAGAAATATGAATTATGAATGATATAGCTATATAGCTTGGACCCAATATTTGTTCTAGTTTATTGCGTCTAGATTCATAAAAAATGTGTCTATCTCAGTTTTGCACATGCTAGTACATCTGACAGGGCCCACAACAAATTGTGTTTCATCTGCAGGTTGTGATTAAGAACCAAAATCATTCGACTTCATCCCATTTAATTTTAATAACAGAGTGCTACATAATTATGTCCTACTTATGTAGCTCCACATGCTAAAATGTCCATCAGTGTGGGCAATTGGGCATCAACATGCCCAAAAACAGCACCTGAAAAGCACCTGAGCTAACTGCACTGAGAAGTAAGTAGTGCAAAGTACAAATGCATGAATTAAAGGTGCACTCTGCAAAATTGAGAGTTGATTCAGGCAAGAACTGCTTAGACTCAACTTTTTTTTTTTCAGAAAAAAAAAAAAAAACATAGAAAAGCATCAGTTGAGTCTAAAGGGTCCTCAATTCTATGCAATTGTAGTGTCCTTTTAAATATAGTTAAACTAATACTTGCAGAACCATGATTCTTTCACTTATGATACATAGTAATCAAAATTTACAAATTCATCACTAATAAATATGATTATTTTTACATAAATCGAAAAGATATTATGTCTACTGTAGCAACAATTCTGATTTCCTTGCCGCTCCTTGAGGTCTTTCCATTTACTAAAGGCAATGTCAGGGTTCTTGTTGTACTGAGCAGCCTATAACTCTCCTTTTTTTTTTGCTTGGAAACTTTCCAAAGATCTACTTCTTTTTTCTGGACAGATGAAGGCGGAGGCGGAGAGGCCAGTCCTGCTGAGCTGCTTCTGCATGCTGCACAGCACCCACTACATTCCAAAACAGTCTGCAGATCATGGCGTGATTTTCTCTCTTGTGTCTCAAAGACATAAAATGCATCACTTCCTGTGCACCAAGATTTCCTCGTGCCTGACTATAGGGGCTAGAAAGGGACAAACTTGATTTCGGTCAATGCTACAGGGTGGAATTTCTCTCACTGAAGACCAAGATATGATGGAGATTGAAAATACAGCTTAATTTTAATATGTAAAAGGACACATAATGTAGCTTTAACTGTCTCTTGCACTGGCCTGCTATGCCGCCCAGTGAGGCTTGAGATGTCTAATCCCATAGCTTTATTTGGAAGTGGCCCCAGAGTGACATAAATGTATAAATGCCAGAATCGATTTCCTCCGCAAGTGTAAGTCACAGAGTTCATCCTGCTCCTTCTCTGACTTCAGATCTTGGCACAGTGAGCGCACCTCTAGAAATGGGACAAACGTGTGAGTTCTCTTGTTTACATCTCTCCTTCTTCAAGCTGCAGTATGCAACTTTCTCACATTAAAATCCCCTATTATTATGAGGCTGTGTCATACATTATCAGTTTGTGTCTGTCCGTGTCCCTGTGTGTACATACCTAAATCCCTCCATGTGTATGAAATGGAAGTATTCATTACTGTTTGGTACCATTTGCTGTGAGCGTGTTGTATAAGCAAAGGCAGTAGTAGTGCAGGGAAGTCATAGCAACAGCAATATCAGAGAGTGGTATGGAAAAAAGTACAACAAAGCTAAGCTTGTGACAAGACCTGTACAAAAACACAATTGAGCAGAGTCATTTTTTCCTCTGTATATTGTCTACATTTGCTTTCTGCTTCTTCAATTACTGTGGTTTTACAGATTAGCTCAGATTACCTCAGCTTCAGGCTAGATGCCATTTCATGATAGACAGATCTTCAAAATGAGTGACAACTGTCACGGTGTAAACTTGCTCATGTTTGCTGCCAGAAGACAAAAAGTTGCTCACTGAGGCCGTGCACAAGCTGATTGCCTTGTCCAGTACTTGGTGACCAATGTGCCAGAGATGTGAGAGAAAATCTTCTTCTTTGGCTTTAGAGATGCTGACCGTCGCATAGACCAATAACCTGCTCCTATTTTTCTCTCATTGCCTTTAGCAGGGCCTTTGTCAGCATTATCCTAGCTTGAGGTCAGTTCAAGAAGTCAAGTCAATTCACCTTTTAACTCGGTAGTCACAATGATGCCAGAGCTCTCGACCCTCTTTGATGTACCTGTACTTTGGTCTGGATATCGATTGATTTGGGTCTGAAGGTGTTGCACTGACGCCTTCATGATAAATTGGCCACTGTAAATAGCCAAGTGCTTCAACAAAGTAGATCAAAGCACACCTGGTTTGAAGCGGCCTAGTAACAACACAGCAGCAGAGGGAGGAGAGGATAGCTAATAGTGTCTTATACCAGAATATGGAGGGATTATAAAATTAACTGGGACGTCATCTTCAGCACTTTAGCAGGTTATAAATGCCTTCAATGGAATATCAAAACATAGAAAGTAACCATCCCAAAGTGGTAGAACAGCCAGCAGTGTCTAAATGGTCTGTGGTATGTATCCTGCAGAGACCACATGTCAGGCGCTCTCTTTGACAGTTACTGCTGCAGCTCTCCAGGTATTTCCCTCACACTTTCACACCTTCCTTATGTATTTGTAAGAAACCGGGCTAGCATTCCCAGGCAGTGCCTCCCTGCGGACTGTGCTCCAGAAATACCTGCAGGTGAGAACTAGCCGAGGTTGTGTCGCAGGTGTCCTGTCACCTTCAC
Source organism: Myripristis murdjan (assembly GCF_902150065.1). Classification (NCBI taxonomy): domain Eukaryota; kingdom Metazoa; phylum Chordata; class Actinopteri; order Holocentriformes; family Holocentridae; genus Myripristis; species Myripristis murdjan. The sequence goes on along the minus strand of NC_043985.1, from coordinate 16,075,278 downwards.
CATTATGTATGCATCATACCTGTGGGTGGAAGTGGTAATTAACTGTTGCCTTGCCATTTTTAGAATGTTGCCATGACATCCCTCTCTCTCTCTCCCTCTCTCTCTCCTTTCTTATCCCTGTGTCTCTGTTATTAACTCTTGCATAGCCTAATGTCTTTGACGCTTATTTCCCATCTTTTGCCACTATTTTCTTCTCACTCATTTTCAGTGATCCCCCTCTGTCTCTGATGTTATTGTCTTCATTTCACGGTGTGTAATGTGCTTATCTTGTTGCAAATAACACATCATAGGAATGCACAGGACACATAATCCTCTCACCTCACGTGCATTTGTTTGAGTGGGTGTGCATGGGTGAGAGCGTGAGTGTGTGTGTGCGTGTGCTTGGGCAGTCCTGACAAGTAGACAGTGCCATCCATCATGGTCAGATCAGGCCACAGTTTGCCCAGTGGGCCGTGGCCTGCAGGTAACAGCAGCTGCAGCAGCAAGAGGACAACGTCTCAGCTGTCATCTGTGTGCAGACAGTCGCTGTGACAGATCCTGTCTATTTCACTCTGCAGCAGTTCACAGGACACTGGTGGATATAAGATGACTGGGCTTCTCGGCTTCACGCCTGCAAATAAAAGCAAATTTGTTGCTCGATTGACTCTGATATTCAGGTCTGTGGCTCATGATTTACAGTAGTGTCATTCCTCACTTTCTCCTGTCCGGCCATCCTCAGTCCACTTACTGTTTTATGTCTCTTTTTTTGCACTGAGAAGACTTGTCATGGTGAATAAAGCCATTGAGAAAACCTTGACGTGCGACATCTTTTATTTCTGTCTATATTCTGTAGAGTATGTAGGACACACAATTTGTGGCATCAAAATGGAACTATTCCCCTCTTGACTCCAGCCATTCATTGACAAAATGCCATAACAAAATGAAATGACTGTCACTGTGAAATATTTATTAACTGTGATATCAAAATATTAATGCCTCAAAGTTGAAGTGTGATATCATCAAAAGGTGAGCGTTACTTTAAGAGGGAGGTGACATGTGACTGATGGTATCAGACTGGGAAAGCTCTCTGCCGTGTAATTGCAGTGAAGATGGAGAGCAGAGGGACTGTAGACCAGGCAGGCGAGCATTAACACACACTACTGTAAATCAGTCATGTCTTTTAGGGCCCATTTCTGGGACTGCTTTTGAGGCTTATTCAGCAATATCTGATCTCTTATTGAGAAGTAGTAGCTTAAGCATTTACCAATAGCCAACAGAAATTGATGTTACAATTCTTGGTGCCATAATCCAGAGCAAGCATTCAGAAACGCGATTCAGATGTCAAAAAAATGATGTGCTTACCACAAATGGTGACAATAGAAGAAATCAGGTTATGCTGCCATAAATCAACAGGGCAGGCAATCCCAGACATGCACTGCTGTTCACCAGCCACCTAATTGAAATGTTACAGGTTGAGTGTGTGAGTGCATGTATGCCATTTAGCTTCTCAAGTGGAGACATCCTTTGCTCAAATTGGTCCCACAAAACCGTCAGAATGCTCCATAGGAAGTTTTAGCTTCACCAAATGTCTAAAATCTCCTATACAACCCTGCACCTGTGCTTACATCCCCAGTTTTCAACATTACTCAGTGATTTCTAAACTACTTTCTAAAAGCTACTGATCTCAGCAACAATAAGCAAATGGGTCAGCTGATTCTTCTGGCTTGAAACAGACAACTCAGCAGTTCAGAAACCAGTTTGTTCAAGCAAACAATTATACCAACAGCTGAGGGTGATGCATCACAACTCACCCCAGCTATACTATAACTATACTATTACATTTAAGATGTATAGAATAAAGCTATTAAAGCAATACAGAATATACACACACATATACCACTCACACTGAGTGTGTTTTGACTTTTTATTTAGTGGCTTAGTTTGAGGATCTGGCCATTCCAACAAAAACAAACTTCCCAATTGACACAACAAAGTGATTGATGGAGTGATTGAATTACCAAAGAAGTACTTGAAAATACAATTAGTCTCTGCAACCTCTTTCGGCTCACAGTCTGATAATGAACATGAAAGAAGACTTTGAAACCAAGCTGCTTTTTTGTACCATTTTGTCACAAGATTATGTCTCCTCCTCCTCCTCAGATGGACCCAGCGGGGTCCATCTGAACACAGAGATGTTAACTGAGGACTCATTGTCACAACTGTTTAGAAGGAGCACCACTGGACGTAATCTACACAAGCCACTGGTAGACCAGATATCAGGGATTTACCCAGACGCACACACAGGCTTAGAGGCTGCAGGCTATTAGGTTTACATTGATGTCTCTAAAGATTCAATAAAGGATAAGGTTCCCAGATGCAAAGCAGTGCTTTGTTCCCTTCTCCCATGTCCTTGCACAGGCTACAGTTTCTGTCTGACACTTCTATTCACTGTGTTAACTCAACTGCCAGGCTATGACATTTTGCCACACCACTGACCTTGGGATTACTTTTGTGAGGAGTGCACACAAAGGAAAAGGAACCTCATGCAGACTTCTGTAGAATGACAAATGCACACATGCATTGTATGTACACAAACACGCGTTCATACATGTACAAACAACCACTAGATTCAGCATCATAGCCACCGATTTTGACACCAAGCTGTGTCTCTTCTCCGTCCATGTGTGGGTAAATTGCTCAAGCCTGATTAACTCAGGATTTAGATAAGGGAATTAAACAGTGAATGTTTTATTTCAGAAACGGTAATAGGTTTTGGTGATGTGTGTAAAGCACCTCTGGGAGTTTGCCACTGTTTAATCTTGGGAGCAACTCAGGGTGTGAATGGGACAAATAGAGTGTTAACCTTCCCCAGTTCTTCAGAGTCGTTTGACCTTTTTAAGAATTTAACAACCCGTTATATATGTCCTTGTTATGAGACACGCAGTCCTGTCTTCGCACCATCATGGCTAAAGCACAAACACTGTGTTCCCACATCTTTGAGGTTGCACGTCCACTTAGAGAAATGATGAAAGTCGCTTGACGTTTAACTACTTCATGACTTATTCTCATCTATGTGGTTATGCATGAATCAAATGCAAGCACATCTGCATCATGTAAACATTGTAACATAACAGCTCTTTGCTGCTGTGGGTTGAATTAGAACCAGTAACTTCACTATCTTCATTAAATACCGTGCTGCATAAATTTGGATGGTTTTATTGGTTTTTCATTTGAATTTGAATCTCATAATGAGGTAACAATATTACATGAGTGTGCAATGGCTCAGCAATGAATGAAACAAGCCAATTATTTCGTAATTCATACTAAAGTGGGTCAATTATCAATGGATAATTTTCTATCAAGATCTTACCAAGTGTTTTTTATGAGGCTATATATGCAAAATTACTTTTTAGTTTGCTTCCAACATTCAATTTGGTGTTAGCAGTGCACTGAGTAAACTTCAGTTCTCTCTTACTATCAGTAAATAGCTGGAACATAACGTGATTGGTGTTCAGGTGTCTGTCTTTGTTTGTACTCTGTATCTGCTTTGCCTGCCTGCCTCTCTCTCTCTCTCTCTCTCTCTCTCTCTCTCTCTCTCTCTCTCTCTCTCTCTCTGTCATGTCTCGATGTGTCATTAGGGCTGTGCTCTGGGCTTATTGATCTCTAAGAGACGTTAATCACATTATGGAGGCTTGAGTAGTATCTTTTGCTTTAGTAAACACAGGAAATGACGATCTGAGGCTGATTGTGTTTACTGAGTTCAGTCATGTACCAACTCAAGCTTCCATCTAGAGCCCTGAGTATAATTGCTTGGGAACGTTAATTCATTGATGCACAGACCATAATAAAATCCCATTACATCTCATTTTATGACCAAGAGGATAGTCTTCACTCTCCAACTTCCTTTGCCTTCCTCTGCATGGTTGAAAATGGTTTAATGGTTTGCATGGTTTAAAAAGTCAAATCACCTTGTTGTGGAAGAAAACATCTGCTGGACTCTAAAACCAATCACCTGGTGAGTGTTATGCTGGTAGTGAGGCTTCTGTGTATCTACATGAACAAGCGGGTTTGTAGGCCAGGGCCGCTCTGGGCATTAGCAGATTAGTATGCTATGCAGCGAATTGTGTCCTGGCCCTTGCGGAGCGTTGTTTAACTCTTATGTGATTTCTGTCCTCTCGGCTGGTCAGCTGTCAGACCACAAAGTGCAAATTCTATCAGCAGGGGTTTATTCAATTCAGCTCTCTGTTGCCTGAAAGCTGTGGACCAAGAAAATGGAAAGATTTTCTCCTTTTCACAGTGTTCACACACCATCCAATTAGGGCTCCGAAACACTGGGGAGAGAGCGATAGGCAGGCGGAGATGTGGGCAGTACTAAAGGACAGAGGAAGAACGGTAGTGTGACAGGTTATAAAATATTGTTGGAGAAGGAGAGAGTAAGACGAGGAAGGGGAACCTTGGACCCAAGTTCCCAGTCTTTAAGAGTGTCGTTGCTGTCGTGGTGTAGCAGCATTCTTGCCTTGATGGACATTTGCTAATCAGACTTCTATTTAAAAGCCATTTATAGATGATTTATAAATTAGTCTTTATTGAAACACCCTGAATATGCAAATAATTGCAATAAAATAGAACAGGAATGGCAACAGCTTTGCTTTTGTGATCAATGTTTCCTTAACTTAAAACATTAAAACCTGAATTTACACCTTAAATGAAAGATAATATTTTCAGTAAAATGTACGGCATTTTAAATATATTTTCAGTCATCAATTTAGTGCTATATTAAGAGAAATCAAGAACGCTTTCATGGTATTCTTGATTATAACAAAGACTGAACTACCCATGAATGGTACCTTTTGTTGCCGTCAATTATGTGAAATTAAGGTGCTCGATCTTGAAATTAAGAACTCATCAAAGCGTGTGTTGTGTTTTCAGGGGCAGTCTAAGGTAAAATGAAGGTTTTGTGTTTCATTGTGTTGTGCTAAAATAATACAGTCATTGTTATGCAGACTGATCATCATAGACATTCAACATACTGCATTTGTGTTTTAAATACTTAACCAGTTAACCAGTGGGCTGAGACACTACGCCGCAGACTAGAATATGTTGTCTCACAGTGCCAGCTGAGGGATAAAAGCTCATCAATGACTGGAAAAGTAAAAGGTTTCTAGCACAGATTCCCAGCAGGCACCATTCCTGGCTTCCTCACTGTACCTCAAAGGTAGCTTATACTGAAGAAGTACTTCTGGAGCCCCCTTGGGTCTTTAAGAGGCTTTATTTTGCCACAGTGGAGTGAAATGGTGTCACTTGGGAGTTCAGCATCCCATTTATCATCACCTATGGACAGTTCTCTAGATCCTTCAAATGTTTGAGGTATATTTTACACTCCAGAGAAGCTCTGGCAAAAACAAATGTGCGAGGTGGTATTGGCTATCGGGACAAACCTTTTCCCTGTCTGAGATCTCTATGACCTGGAACCCTTTATCTTTGTGACTGACCTCTTTCTCATGTGCGTCGCCTCTGTGCTGTCACTACTGACAAACCACTGAACCCACCGCAATTTGCAGCACTGTTCAAATGTCAAGCAGGCATTCAAGGTGCTGGTGATCGTGGAGAAAAGAGGATCCACTCACCTTTCTACTTGCAGTATTGGTGTGAATGTCAGCTGCATGTCCTTTAAATTCACAGAGCATTTTGTGCAGGGATTTCAAACACAGGCCTTCCCTTTCCAGGTGGCAGATGAGCATGAACATGCAAATAAAATCTCTGTGACGGTTTTGTTCAGTTTTCTCAAGTGGTACGGTACATATCCAACTTGAATAAAAATGAGGATACGTGTTGTATGAAACAGTCTCCAGCTGAAACCGCTTCACTTATTTGAAGAAACAAGATGATTTTTATGGAAGTGGCCCTGCACAGAAGCTCACACACACAGGTTTACTTCACTCCAACAAGGACAGCAAGAGTCTGCTATCTTTCAGTGAATTACTAAAGCTAATTGCCCCTAATTAGGAAGCCTTGATTAAGGTGCAGCTTCTGATTTAGGAGGAAGCCGGTAGTGATGATTTCTGCCTCAGCTTCTCCCTTTCCTAATTGTTCATTTTATTATTCATTTGTACTTTAATTGTTCCTGTCAAAAGGCCTTATGCATAATGCAGGCCATTTGTGCTGTGCACCAATGAGCCCCAGATTTATTCTACAGGTTGCATCTCAATAACCATAATCACCTCGATTACTTCATTATTACTTTCCTACTTAATATATGATTTAATTGCATCAACCATATTCAGAAAACCTGTTGACTTGTACCTGACCGGAACTGCACCATCTTGACACACATTTTTTCAGTTTTTCATCTGTTTCTGATCCTCTCTGTACAGCACCCATTAAAAATCAAATGTGATTAAAAAAACAGCTTCTACGGGCATGACTTAATTTAAAATACATTATTATATCATGTTCTTTTATGTATGCTTCATTGTGTATATGCACACGATGAGACTCATAAACAGAAGGTAGCTTTGCATGCATGTTGTGCCATCTGCATCTTCTTCCAATGTTACAAAAGCCTGAATTTTAAAAAAAAGAAGTGTTATATTCCTGATTGCAATCACAGCTAAACATTAACAAGTTCATCCTTTGAGCATATGATTGTATTGAGAGCTAGAGGCAGAGTAAGGCACAACTTGCCATTCTTCAAATCTGTGCACCATAAAGTATTCAGCTCTGCAGATCGTTTTGGAGTGCCCTGTTGTGGATATGCTATAATTAGATTCCTATGCTTGAAAGGCTTGGAGGGTGTTGATCATTGTTATTTCATGAGGCATGCACTGCTTTGAATCCCCTCCATCCAGGCTAGTGATTTTCTCCGTGCAAACATGACCCTCAAGATATCCATACACATGAAAACAAGGACATTCTAATGCCCGTAAATCATCAAATCAGCATTCCTTTGAGAGGCATTCTGGTTCATGCCTCATAGTATAATATCATTAAGTCAATCATTTACCATAAGTGCTTACAGTTTCCTAAACCTCAAAGATAATCATGTCATTGTCATCCCTTATATAGCAATTTTATCTTGCACAAAGAGAGGACTGATATGAGGGAATGTTTGCAGTATCATAACACTGACAAAAAAACGGCATGTCATACACTGAAGAAAAGTGGAGTGTGAGCGCCCTCTGCCTTCAACAGTGGGAATGTTGTCCTAAAATGGAGTATTCATTTTTACGCCAACATTTATAATATTCTGTCTACATACATGTGCAAGCACCTGAAAACAAGGTTACTGAGGCAAACATATGTTACATGTAATTAAATCTGTCTGTAGACTTGCCGCGAAACATGCTATTGTGTCTACAGCCGATAACTTATGATAATGTGTTCTTTCATTTTGGCTTCTTTCAGGTTCTTTTTCATCTTCAGGGTAGAGGCCAGGACGCCAGTCGTAACATTCAATTACAAAACTTTAAAGTTGTCCTCATTCAAGGAGGGAATAAATATGTGTGACAATATGTGTGTCTCTGTTTGGCTCTCATCCATGCACATATGCTAACACTACTGATTTACTGAGTGACACACCTCATAGCCTTTCTGCAGTTCATACATGCTGTGGATTTAGTGGTTGTTGGACTTTAAGATCAGTGTCTACTATAGGCTGTACACGCTTGAGCCATTTTAAGCAAATCTGACGTAACTTTGTTTGAAGTTGTGTTCATGAAACTGACATGCAGTAACACTATGATAACCGTGACACGATTGCTTTCATGAACATTAATTCATATTTATGACTGCTGTCATTAAATGTCATTCAGTGATATAATTTCCTTCAAAAAACTGGCAAAGACAAATATGAAATTTGCTGGGAATTGACTAAATGACAAGTCATAAATATTCATTGATGTTCAAGTCAGCTATCAGTGTTATGTCAGTCTTATGAATACAACTTCAAAAGTGTGTTACCAGTTTGTCTGATGTAGCATGTCACTCAAGGACAAGCAGTTCTTCATGATAGGAGACAATATCTTTCAAAAAAAAATACAGAAGCAAAAATAAACGACCAGACACTTGGATATAATGCAAGATGCAAGTTTAAAAATTTATTTATAATACAAGGATATTCTGTGCAAGAGGTTGGTGGAGGGTGTGAACCTGTACATTATCAACAAAGCACTATAAATTCCATAGCAACCTGCAAGCAAAACACGGCTACTAAGCCATGATCGAGTCAAACAGCTAACATCAAGATACATGTCGTATTATACAAATGGTTTCCACAAGTATACAATGGCTGTATAAGATTAGATTACATATTTATATAAAGTGCAAAAGAAATGCAACACTTACAGTGAAGGCCCGGCCCTGAAGTGCCTTGTAACTGGATGTAAACCTACCACCACACGAATAAAGCCTCCTCATCATATGGCCAGGTGGTTGGGCAAGCACAGTCTACGGCCTCGGCAAGGCAGTTATCACAAACTATTGGCCAAGTTCAACTGCTGAATATATACTGTATTACAAAATGTATGAAAGGGTTACCAATCTGTGCAATATATTGAATTGTACAAATATAATCAATATGAACGGTTGTGAAAAACGTTATCTAAAATTCCCATTTTTACAATTATAAATAGACACTTGTTGTTTACTGCTCCTTCTACACTGAGCATAGCACCACAGGGTCTCATTTTTCAAACCTAGAAGTATGAAATAACCTGAAATACATGAGCAGATTCATTCTTATTCAGAGGAATAAGACATCTCTGACATAAAAAGATATAAGAAAATATAAGCACTGTTAGTTACTAGATTACATGTTTTGTTTATAGTTCATAATTGTTGTTTCTCTTAATGTTTTGTCTCTATAATGTTTCAAGGTTATACGAAGCAAGTGAATTCAGCATCACAGTTGAGTCTCAAGAAAACAGGAGAGCAAAGAGGCATCAAGCGGTCAGTCAGACTCAGCCCAGCACTTCTCCACATCAACCAGCAGAGTCTGGGGATTCTGGGGGATTATCTAGGTCTGCTGGGAACCCTGTTGAAAAACAAAATGAGTTGAATTATTATTATTTATCGTTTATTGGATAGGGACTGAAACAATGTGTACAACACTTTGTAGCAGATGCTAATTTGCAACACCCTAGAAGCTTTTGTAAAAAAAAAAAATAAGAGTAAAGAATAGAATGCAAATTGACTACAGCAAGATACAATAAAACACACATTTAGCAGTATTATAAATAAAGATTAAAAAGTAGAAAAGGACACAGTTCTAAACAGTGGGAAAATAGTCATAAAGAAGGCTTAAGGAAGACACTTGAGTGAACACAGAAATGATGTTCATGCAGAATATGTCCACATGCAGTAAAATGTGTCTGGGAGGTGGAAGAAAAGGCGTGAGGACGACACAGGTCAGTGGTGCTTTTGCTCCTTACTGAGTTGGTTCTTTTGCGTTTCCAGCAGTCTGGATTCAGTCTTTTCTGCTCCTCAGCCAGAGCCTTGGCCTCCATGGTGTACATCCTCCTCTCCTCGCTCTTCATCTTCTTCCACTTGTCACCCAGGATCACACTTATGGCTCTGGAGTAAAGTGTTACAGTCAAAAGATCAACACCTCACTTGTTTCCGGTCAATGTCTTGACATGCTCTCTGTGATTTTTTTTCCCTTTTTTCTGATCCTTTATTTATCTGAGTAAAGTGAACTGAGCCAGTGTTCAGTGTTCCAGCATTTGATGTGTGCATCATCTGACACTAATACAAATTTGTTTCTATCAGGTGGAGTACCAGCTCCTTTAGTCAGTTCCATCATCTGAATCTATGAAATATATTAGGCTTTGAAATAAGCAATTCATTTGCAAAATACGTTTCAAAATACGTTTCTTCTTGGCATTTAAATGAATAAAAAGAACATGAAAATAAAACTACAGTAAAGGTTCTACAATCTCACACTGCTGAAAACACACACAGGAATGATTACTCTAGTGAGCCATTTGAAATTCTAGCTATAACAACATATTCACTAGTTATAGTGAGGGAGTGAAAAATGACTGGATGATACACAGTTTTTAATAAAATGATCATCAATATGATTTATCAGTCTAACACTAGTTGGGGGTTAAATGGTTTCGCTTAAGTGCATTAAACACACTTTCTCTTTTGGTCCACAGATTCTAATCTGTAATCACACAACAAGACACTCACTTCTCCTACCTCTATTCTAACCCTGTAAAACATAAGTCAGCACACTACTGTATCAGTACCCAATATGTGATCATGATAGAACTGGGGAAAAAATAAATTAATTAATTAATTAAAAAAAAATAGAGTCCCCACCTGCATATTTTAACCATTTGCCTTTATGTTTTATTCTTGGAGCACCACCGTTTTATTTTATCATCACTCTTTGGGACTACTTGAAGAGGCTAGCTCTGTGCTAAACTCCACCAGTGTTCACTTACACTTTCACTGACTTTTAATCCAGGCTGTTGCTCGGGGCTCTAAAGCCATTGTCCAGCCCACTCAGTAACATTTCACACAAAGGGTCTTTCATTTTGTAGCGAGTCAGTACACACTGTACCACCCTGACCCTAAGCCGTATTTCGTTACAATATCCCTGATCTCAGCTTGTTCATAACGTAGAGTGACATCACACATTAAGGAGAACGTCACTGTGCTGTGTGCTGTGGCACAATGATAAGGCCATTCCTTCATTCAAATTAAACAAGTTGCTCTACAGAAAAGGCCGCAGCATATATTGTGGTGTAAATGAGTGCAATGGGAGTCACAGATGTCTCCACTTTCCCTACAGCAAAACAAAGGCTACACACCTGTTATCTTTCCCAGGATACATCTGCGTGTACTCCACCCTGTACTTTTTAGCGAAGAGCATGAAGGCATTCATTGGCCGCTTGCATTTTGTGGGTGTGGCACCACTGGCTGTCCCTGAGGTGTGGCTCCTGTTTGATTTGCTACTAGAGGATTGGGGGGAGCTGGAGCGCTCCAGTTTATCACAGTCTGGGCTAACAGCGCCCCCGCTGGACTGGGAGGTCCTGCGCTGGCGAGCCATGCTGCTGAGAACATACACTGCTGAAGAGTCCAGCGGGGTGAAGTCATAACTGCAAGAGGTGAAAAGAAGCAAAATGAAAAAAAAAAAAAATGAACATTACATTTTCATCACTTTCATCACATTACACTCTAGAAGCCTCCATCAGCACAGAATCCATATGGAAACAGTGTTAACTTTGTCATGAAAATAAACTCACAGTTTATTTTCATTGACTAATGTCAATATTCAACAGAGTATCAACTTTGTATCAGTTGAGTTTTATAATTGAGTCGATGTAGATATGTAACTTCATATCATCCTGTCCAATGTAAACACTAAACTTATTATCAATAGACTATTAGTTTATTTTTAACATTAGGCAGTCGACATACAGTGATTCCATGAGCTACAATGTTGCTGTAAAGTACAGGCAACTGAATGCATACAAAGCCTTGTGATATTGCACATCTGACTTTTACAGTGGTTGGCAAAATGAAATATGAAGGCCATAGCTGAGTGTAGCACCCTCATTTATCATTTTTTATGTTCAGTAGTTAACAAGAAGACACTGAGTAGAGCGCAGACCTCTGCTAATGTGTCAGCCTGAAGTTACTGCCCTACTTCTGCTAAACCATGCCACCTTGCAGCAATGCCATTCTCACAAAACATGCCCCTTTTCACCAATCAGTGGGGAAAGTTGGTCAGTGTCACATTGACCGATAAACAACCTGCACAAAAAGTTAATCAGGTCTTTGTTGGCTCTTGGTCAACGTCCCTACTTCCATGGTGTTACGTGCACGCGCTTAGAAATTACGAGCATATTTGTGCATAACACCTCTCACTTTTGGCAATGCTGTTATGATGGGAAATACCCCTTTAGGGCAATCAATGTGCAAGGTTGGTCAATGCCCCCTGACCCATGGCCAACCACTGTGCCAGGTTTTGTGAAAATGTGTTTGGCCCTGTTTGTGCTAAACCCCGCCTACTGCCACAACTCATTTGAGGCTGACTGACCCAAAATGTTAATCATGTCGCTGCTGGCCCATGACCAACCTCCCTATCAAGTTTTGTGCAAATCCGTTGAGTACTTTTTCAGTTGTCCTGCTGATGGACAGACAGACAAAGGAAGAGGAGTGATCACATAATCCCCCTGCTGGTGGTTTAACCTGTTTGGTGAAGGTAAAAACAAGGCTAGACAACTTGCAACTACACTTTATTTAAGTAATCACTCCTTTCAAACTGTCCACAACCAGTTTCAAGCAGTGCTGTTTTTCTGCATGTGGGTGCATCTTCAGCAAACAAGTCTCTGCATTACATGTTTTCACCTCTAGGTTTCATAGATTTAAGAGCTAGTGGCCACATATAATAATAATGATCACAGTGACTAATGAGTGGAACCCTTTAATTTCAGTCTTTTATCAGACAAGACAAGATTGGTTGCAGGGCATACCTCCTGAAAGTATCAAAGACGACAGAGTCATCACAGTTAATGGCATCTGGGTGGTTTGGTGGCAGACACAGGTCACCCAGCTGCATCTCGTAGCAAGGAATCCCATGGTGCACCACGGTAAGGCTCGGATAAAAGGAGGACCACCCTGAAAAGAAGAAAGAAGTGGAGATGGAAAAACACTGACAACTTTCATACTAAGAGCATTCATTTCTGAACATTTCAACATATGGAGCAAATGGTTTGTATTTGACCAGATTAAATTTGGTAAATGGAGGCTTTTGCTGGCAAAGACAGACTGGAAAGAAAGTTACAGATATTACTGTGGAAATTATTACTTTGATGTTGCTGTTATTTGGCGCCAACAAAGCAGACTCTAGCAAAACCCCAAAAACCACAGTGCATGTATAATCTGCGGTCCATATTTTATTCTCTTTGTTTGGAAATGAAAACAAAAGTATACTTGTATTTTTTTATTACCTTTGTTTTTGACAAAGAAAGGGTGATCCAGTCGACATTCGGCCGTTAAAAGACCATCATCGGGTGATCCAGGGTCAAAGGTCAGTTTGAGGACTGCCTGTCCAAAAGACACTGTCTCTTCATGGCTCACCAACTTCAGCCCCTCTAAACCATAATTCTGCAAATTAACATCAAAAGCAGAAGGCATCAGCCAATCAGATCACAGCTAAGTCACCAGGGAGATAATGTGAAACCCACCAAAGAATTGGTATCTATCCCCTGTCAGGTAGTGTCAATAGTGCCTGTCCTCATAGCTGGTTTCGGTTACACTTCCATGAGACTGCCACTGTAAATCAATGTGTATGAAATGTGCTTCTGTACTCATGAGTAAGAATATCTTGATTTTAACCTGAAAGATAAGCTAAAAGTCAATGATGGACTTTAGTCAGAGTACTGCAGATGACTAGAAATTATTCCAAGATGTATCATGATTTAAAGATGTACCATGTGCCTACCTTGAGAGAGGATGATGGCATCATGGTTTCATCATCTGAGTCGTCATCAGAATCTCCGAGGTCATCGGCATCTTGCCATTCCACATTAGGTCCTTTGTGGAAGCGGAGGCGAGTTCCTTAACATAAAAACAACAATGTAAACTGAAAGAAAATGCAGCTGTATGCAGAGACTAACCAACAGAGATGAGTAGTTAAATGGCTGTTGTGTTGCTATTTGGACACTAGAGGGCAGTATTTCTCTGTAATTTGTCTGAGTCTTGTGCATTCAGGATGACAGGATTTGTTGAGGGAAGGTCATTTCAGGAGAGCATAGACAAAAGATTTATGGCAGTGCCTCCACAGCTGCTAACCCAGTACAATCCTGATTACTTGTAATCTGCAAACTTTGAGGGCTGAGCACTTCAGGGAAGTGTAATTCCAATGGTCATATTATTTTCCAGGAAACTCGTAAGAAAACCTCATGTTGTATTTATAACTATGTGTGTAAGTGTTTGAGTGTCTTTGTGTACACACTGGGATTAGGGCTGAGCAACATGGACAAAACCAAATAACACACTATTTTTAAGCACCTCGATATCAATATTGTGGCAATATTGTAGGAATAAGTATTGGTGCTCTCTCCTAAGAGTTTAACACGTGAGGTTTTTGATAAAAAATCATTTGTAATGTAGGGATGATGGCCAAAAAGGTAAACACACATACCAGCACAGCTGGAACAGCCTAATAAAATCAGGAAATGTCATCCCTTTACTGTAATGCTGCTTTTAAAACCAGGAAAAGACAATTATGCCATATTGCAATGTCCTTAACCACAGATGAGATGTAGCAGTACAGTAATATCAACATATTGCCCAGCTCTAACTGTGATATGCATCTTTAGATGAATGTGTATGTATGCACCTTTCAGGAAGCAATGCCAGGCTGTGGAGGGCCAGGAATGAGACCAGGCCATGTCTTCATCATCGGAGAATGATGAGGACATGGAGAAAACTCCAGACTCTGATTCACTGCTGGCCTGTTGGAGATAAATAATAGTAAAAAAAAAAAAAAAAAAAAAAAAAGTTTAGAATGATATCAATATACACAGCAAGTGTAATACATAGGAAAACAACACTACCAAATAAATTATATATGTGAGAATATAATCAGTGTATCTATAGATATGGATGGTCCTTAGGTCATGAGATATGCTTTGATGTTAAGGGTTACCCTGATGCGCCTGCGCTCCCTGAGGTGGCCTCTAGAGGGGTTGGGTGCACTGCTGGCTAATGGTGGCCTGGCATAGGAATGTAAACTGTTACTGGTGCCAAAGATGTGGACAGGAGATGACCTGAAAAGAACAACAAAAGAGAGTTATGAATCATTAAATGTGTGTGTGTACATGGGTGATACATGTTTATGATACTGATTCATTCGACTGCATTTATATTTGATTGCCTTGATGCATCAATTATAAATTCTGCCGATTCCACTGCACTGATTTTCTAAACAAAACAGAACAAAACAGAAAAAAAATAAACAAAAAAAAAAACAGAATGATGATTCTTCATGAAAAAAGACAGCATATTTTAAATTACAACTTTTTTTGTCAATATAATCATTAGTATAATTATTATTTGGTTGAATAATGTTAAATCAATTATGCTCTGATTTTTTTGCATTTCAAGATATGGGATATACAATTTTTGAAAAAGGATACACAGTACGGATTCAGGTCATTGACTCAAATCATGGTTTACAAGCTCAAAGAGAGAGCATTCCAGAAAGCAAAATCATTCTTAAATCAAATGAGTGAATCAAACCTAAATCTCTGTCAAGCCAAAGATGTACTCTCACTTCTCTCACATTCCTAATGTTTATATATATAGTCTACAACTGTACATCCTACAATGTCCCCTTTCACTGAATAAGAAGTCCTTTTGTCCCTGCATTAGATGCGTACTTATTGTATGAACTGCAATTATGCTATGAAATCACCAAGTTGAAATACTGCACATTTAAACATTAATTTAAAAATTCATTGTAATTAAAGTGATTTTATAGATTCTAGCATGCATGTCTGGAGACCTCTTGTGAGGAGCATCCTTCAGGAGCGGGCTCTGAGGACTGGTGGCAATGTTGGCCAGCTCAGTGAGCCAGTTGGTGCTGGGAGAGCTGCTGAGCTCCTGGTGAGACACTCCTGCTCCCACCTGAAACAAACCCGGAGACCTCTGGTCCTCCTCCACCTCCTGCAGCTCTGGCATATCATCTAGCGGGGGCGACATGGAGAGATCAACAGTTAATAATGTTATAAATCTGAAAATCTCAGATGCTTGAATGTGTAATGTGACATATTACTGACGTTGCTTTGAAGGTTCAAAATTACCATAATCCATGTTGCACCCAGGTGAGGAGGGCAGGTCCTCATTACACTTGAGCGGATCAAAGGAGTCATCCATTCTTGCCTTCTGCTGTGTTTCCTCTTTATTCACAGGCTCCAGATCAGGTTTTATTTTGCTTCCTACATCATATTATGCCACGCCAACTGGCCTGACTGTCGAGAAAATGAGCACAAAATTACAGATTTCACAGAGAAACTGAATCTGCTGCACAGTGCTATTTCAGTTTATTCAGTAGTACTGGCCAACTTGGAATTACAGACACAAGAGTATCTCTGTGACTTCATTAATACTGCTGAAAGCCAGTTACTTGCATATTTACTAACTAATGGTTTAATAAAAGCATAAAAAACTAAATACTGGAAATCTAGACCATTCGGCTTAAAAACATGAGCTATAAAAGGCATTTGAACATAACTGAATACAAACCAAGACCTGACAAGATACACTGCAAGAGGTGAATTCCATACCATCACTATAGTGAATAAGGTGGGGGAACCTTGCTTGAGGGAATCCTTTGTCTGTGGATCAACATAGCAAACCTCTGTGACAGACTAGTCATGTGACCCATTGCGTGCAGGCCTTGTTTATAAACTTAAAGGACTTGGCGCATGCGCAACAGAACCCATTCATTCATAACTGCGTAGCATAAATGATCAATAGCTTGATGTCGTTTATTAGCAGCAGATCGAAGGCTCCAAATTACATTGGAAAAAACATAACTAAGAAAATAAATGGCATATTAGCCTATTTCAAGCGCGTTTCATGCCATTTGATCTTTGATTACGTACAAAGTAAAGAATGAAATGTGATTTTTTTTTAAAACAACAGACTGTATGGGAAAAAAGGAAATGCAGAAAAATCGCAAGAAACAACCGATTTTAACCTTATGTTCTGGCAACCCGATCGAATAAGTTAGCCTTCAGGCGCTGCAAGATTTGACAAACAGGGCAGAGCCGCGCTCCGACTTCATGTGTTACGCTGTTGTTTGATTGTGGTGATTAATCTGAGTTCATTCATCAAAAGTGTTTAAAAAATATATCTCCAGAGAGGATTTGTGGGAGCAAGGCCTAGTGTTTCCCCCGCTCCCCAAAAGGAGCAGCAGAAACGCAGAGGCTGTCGAGTCTGCACTGTAAACAAAAGAATGTCAACAAGTTGAGGCATGACGCAACCTCTCTGCCCCGTCCAAAATGAATGAGACGAAAAACTCTAAAAGTGATTTTTCGAGATGTTCGCTTTTGTTACAACACGGTTTGAACGTTGGAAAATCTTGTTTTGACACACCAACGGCTGTTCGATAGGTTTGTTACGATCAAAACAAGAAGCGTCACAGTGGGGGAAAAAACGCCAAGCGCGATTTGGCATTCGACATTCGAATAAGCGTATGACAACCTCGAAATTACACAGTTTTATGGTTGCAAACGAACGCAAAGCATAGTGTTTATTGCCAATCTGAGTCTGAACCTTTTGTTTCCTCGAAATCAAGTAGACAACTTCCCACTTACCAAACCTGTCGCCATCAAGTAACTCTCTGGCATTCTCTCGAGGGGTGGGGATAAATGCCTCCAAATAAGACCATCTATTGGTGAATAAAAACGTCAGTAGCGAGAATCGGTGATTGTGATTGGTGGATAGTGCTTATAAAATTCTCGAGGGCGGCGACTAGTTTGTTGACCAAACTCTCATTGGCTGCAAGTACAAGCCTGTTACTACCCAGTTACAGCTGATTGGTAATAACAAGAACAATACAGTTACTTTTTTCTTATCTACAATATTATCAGCTACCCCAAGAAACACTTTACACACCATGGTTTCCAGATGACCCCCCGCCCTTACTATTAGGTACTGTTAGGTGTACTGATTAAGTACTATTTGGTGTACTCATAGTTCTGATAATCAAATGCATGAATGAATGAGTGAATGAATGAATGGACATTTTAAGTAGTGCTAATGCCTTTATTCTGATGTATAATGTATCAAATATTGCAAGGAACGTTTTTGTTGCCAAATAATTTTTGTCTTAATTATCATGAAGGCTAGTAGCAATACTGATGTATTACTGATGTTGATGTACCAGTGAATGAATGAATGCAAGACTGAACTGATGCATGAATGGATGGATTAATGATAGTGGTTGAAATAGTTTTGATGATGTCCTCTCTCTGATCAATAATATTGTGGCAAGCAAATATAAAACTGATCTTTATTAACATGAAAAGTGAAACATACTTTCGGCCTATATCATGGTGTAGCCAAATTACCAGAACTACCTGCACAAGGGGGAAATAAGATTGGAGTGTTTCTTTTATACAGGAAATCAGTGTTAATCATCTCTAAACTATTTAAGCTACAGTAAACCACAGACAAAAATACAGAGGACTGTAATTACTGTATAAAAACAAGAAAGGAACCACTACTGCTTCCTGTCGACAGGAAATACTTGAATATGAATTTCCAAACAGTATTTGTTGTTGGCAGAGGTAGACAGCAATAATGGGTGTATCAATTATAATGTATGTTTCACAGATACAAGAACAGTATAACTTAAATTTTACACTAAAACACAGAGAAATCAACTGCTCCAAGACATTGCTTATAACGACTACAGTCTACAAGGGCAATTTATCAAATTAAAGGTATAACAGTAAATACTCAAATTGTACAGCAATGTATATTCTTACAAAACTATGAGCTATCTGAAGTTTATCTTGTGCAAAAGCATAGTATTAGGCTAACAGCCACGAAACACTTACTAACAATGAGATACAGTTTAGGTATTCAAGGAAAGAAATCTCATGACGGGGGAAATGTATTTCTTAAAAAGTTGGCCCACTACCACCACAGGGAAGTCTACATTCTCTGGTGGTCACAAGTAAATGTGAAAGGTGTTATCCAAAAACAGGATGCAGTTCAGAAGTAAAATGATTCGCATAAATATTTCCAACTTACTAACACTACTGATTTCTTCTCATGTTGTGGCACTTTAATACCAATGCAGTTCATGGTGCGAGTGTTTCCTACACTGCAAGAGTCCCCTCTTGCCAAAAACAACAAGAGAACATAACATAACAGTTCACAAGTGATCCAGCAAGAAATTACCTTTGGTGTGAAATTCTAACAAGGAGTATTCTGAAATTTACAAAGGATATTATGCTGTAGGCCTAACCATGAAACTGTGGCATAGACGTAAAAAGAGTTAACAAGTGTTCAATATACAAACAAATAACATACAGTATGTGACAGTGACAAAGGAAATGCACACTCAAAATTTAAGGTGAGAGTTAAGTGGAATCTATTTTAAACAACCTTTAAGCAACTCTGCTTTGGCTTACTTAACTTTTGTCATAATACTTGAATGGGCTGCTTTAAAATACGCCTTCTCTTATCTCAGATACTTAAGTTAGTCGGCTGGTCTATGTTTGTTTGTAAGTGTAAATCACAAATATTTTTAGTGGAATTTCACATTTTTTATGAGAAATTTGGGATGGGGCAGGGGGTTGGTTGGGGGCAGTGGGGTCACCCATGAAAGACTTTTTTCTTTTTTTCCCCCCATCCTCTAAATCATGGTCCGTTATTTCCATTCTAAATTTCATGCATTTTGTTCCTCAATGTCAGTGCTACAACCAAACAGGGTGACCAGCTGCTCTTCATAGTTTGCAATGTTTCTCTTCATGATGTCCATGCATGGGCCAAGCAATCTCTCAAAGGCCTGAACGTCCATGACTGCCAAAGAAAAGAAAAGGAAAGAAAAAAAGGAAAAGACAGACATAGCTTTAGGAAAGTTCTGCCACTGAAAGATGTACAACATAGCAGCCCGAAGACATGTTTTTACTCATATTTGTGTCCTCCCACGTAGAAAGATAAATGAAAAGCGGGTGGTACACTAGGAAAACTTGTCAAACAAAATTTATGCATGATCATAAAATTTCGGAGAATGTACCCAAACATTTGACGCTTCCCACAGCATAGGCTGATGCAGCTCTGGGCTTGTTTGTGACAAGTGCCAGTTCCCCAAAATACTGGCCTCTGGAGCATGTGGCTATGTCTACCTCCTCTTCCTCTTGGTCTTTTTTTGTCTAGCCAGAAAGAAATACAAACTATAACATACCAAACAGGAAACACCAATGATCTGCATCTTCTCAGAAATGTATATGTCACATTAAACTGGAAGTAGACTATTGTGCAACCATACCCTGCTCCTCTTCATGGTGATTCTAACTTGACCGGACTCAACAATATAGAAGCAATCGGCTAGATCACCCTGTAACACAAAGCATTAGTGTAAATGAGAAACTGTACAGAAAATAAATTTAGATCACTAATATAGTAGCAGAAGATCGAAGAGACCAGTCCAAGTACAGATAAGGTAATGATAATATTCACCTGAGCAATAATCTGTTGTGCATCACTGTATACCTTGGAGGAGAGCACATCTACTACCTTCATTCTCTCTGATAGCTGGGGATGAGAGGAAAATGGGTTAACACCGGCTTTAGCAAAAATACATTCTGCAGTTTCTTTATATTGAAGGGAAAAAGTGGATCTCAACCTCTAACGATGTAAGAAGCGGCAATGTTTCAATGAACGCTTCATACAGCTTCCTTTTCTTGGCATTGTTTTTAACTATGATCCTCCTGAAAGTCAGACGATCCTGAAACACAGATAAAATAGAAGTAATAATAATAATAACGATAATAATAACTCAATGAAGAAAGAACATGGCATATCTGAAAAGTCTGTAATCAAAGGGATAAGTGGCATATGTTTTTTTTCCACTTGAATGTGTTTTCCCTGCAATACTAAATGTCATGATGGCTGAATAGTGTAAGAAACCAGAGTTAAAGACATAACAAGCAGTTTTAATGTTTGTTTTCATTTCCCCTATGTCACAGGAGAAATCATAGGGCCTCTGATTTCAGACAGCCTAAAGAGTAACAAGTACAAAGCTCAACACTAGGGGGCACTGTACGTCAGGATTTATCCATTAGAGCATGTCTTCTCAACCATAACATCATCCAACAGCTGCTACACCCAGGTGCTCATGTTGTGGTGCTGCTGCTTTTAATAATTAAGGCTAAAAACATCTAGGTACTTCTCTGCCATTTTAACAGGATGATAAAAATTTCAGTGGACTGAGACACAATGGAAAGTTGAGCGTCCAGCTGCAAATTGCCCAATTTGTCATGACATAACAAAATGGTTCCAGGACATATTTCATGATTAGTTTTGGGACATGCCCCTTGTTGCATGACTTAGGCGGGGATGTGTTGTATTTAATATCTAAACAGCAAACTGCATCACAGAAAGCCTAATTAAACAGCCTTCACAGCATTATGAAAAAGCCATCAACTACAGAGGTATATGTTATCTAGCTCTCTGGTAGCTCAATGTTATAAGCTTACTGACCACTCTGCTGATATTTCTCTTTAAAAACTATAGAAATGTCAAATTATTCATAATGTGTTCATCAGCCACAGTTTTCACATTTCACTGTCAAACAGCTGGAATGTCCAGCCAGTAAACTACACTGTATACATGTTAATTCAGAGCTAATTCAGTTCATTTAAGTTTAGCTTCATTTACTTCAGTAGACAAATGGCCATGGACACAGTTGGTGCTTTCTCAGTCTTTCTGAATTACATTCGGTGGGTTTTATTTGAGTGTCATGTCAGTAGACTGTATGATCACTGAGGGCACCAACAATTCCAGGAAAACCTCTGACAACGTGGTTTTCGTCTCTGAATCTTATGACGCAGAGTGTTATGAAATGGCAGTACAGAGACGGCTGTGCGACTTCATGGGCGTTTAATGGTTCACTCACCAGGCACCAAAGGGCTCCAGGCGAAGTGGCGATTATTGTAGCTGCCCTCGGGGTGTTGTACATCAACGCCAACTCCCCAAAGCTCCCTCGGTTGTCATAGGAGCCTACCATCTTCTCTGTGCCTTCAACCCTCATGAATATGTTAAATGTCCCACTGAATAAAAACATTGGAGGAGGACAAACACGCAGAGAAAATATAGACATATTTGTGGCATATCGGAATTTTTTCATCTTTTAACAGTTTTGCACTTCCAGTGGCAGTAGGAAGTAGCTTACTGATCTGAGAATCCTACAACAAAAAATACTGATCATATGTATTGATCATATTCACAAATAACCCCTGAGTGAGCACTTAGGTGAAAGACTACCTTTCAATAACATAGAAGTTGTCTCCATCGTCATCTTGATCAATGATGTGCTCTCCATCTGTGCAGAACTTCTCAAACATGGCATCCAGAACTTGAGACATCTCTTCCTGCAATGGCGGGGAATTAAGGGATTTTACAAAAACAATCTGTAACACATTTGCATTTCAATTACTGAAATACTCATGTAGAATCTCAACTACATAAAAATAGCCATCATAAAAAATCATGCAGAGTGCGGTGAGCCACGGCGGGCCCCAGGCTATGTTCTCCTTTGTCTAACTGAAGAGAAGGCAGAACACAATACAGCAGAGCATTGACTGTTACTGAGGAAAACTCCGCTTACCGGTTCCAAATTTTTAAACAGAAGAATGTCCCTACATGCCTCCTGTAGTCTTTGTCTCTGCTTGTCTGTTTTAGGATGGGTGACCTGCAAATAAAAGTGCACTCATGATATATGGATCTGCAGTGGCCTACGCATTGGAAAATTTAATTATGTTTTGTCAAAACTAAAATTCATAGTTCTGCAATTTGAGCCTCAACATTAAAATTAAACCAGTACCACAGCATGACACATGACTTACCCTTGGTTCTTTATCCTCCTCATCTTCATCAGGGTTGAATGCTTCAGCACATACTATGTGACATAGATAAAGAAATTAATGAACTACACATTCACTACTATTTTTATTTATTTATTTTTAACATTTTTTGTTTTGTTTTGTTTTCAGATTGTAATAGATAGTGTATTTGGGAACAATTGAATCTACCACAAACTCAGTGGAACAAAGCTTCATGTTCCTCAGCATTCATCCCAGTTTTTCAGTTAAGGCCAAATCTTTGCCAATATTCACAATCATTTAATACAATAAATCTTTCACTAGGCTTTTTGGGTGTCAAACTTTGAGTAGAAGCAGTGATAGTGGTGGCACCCATACTACAATTCACAGATCCTTCCTGTGTATATCATGGTAAGATGAGGGATGAGGTAGTCATGCCAAAAGCGTCACTCACTGCCTTTCAACTGTCTAAAGTATCTATGTGTTCATGCCACATATTAAGTGATAATTGGTAAGGATTGTGTCTTTCAAGAATTGTTGGGAATACTCTCACTTCTTTGCCCTCACATCTTTATAGTGAGCTTTCATCTCATCTCCAACAGTTAGCAAAGTCAGTTATGAAGATATCTGTTCTGGTATAGTACAGTTCCTCTTGTCCAGCTACAGTTAGGATCAATACACACAATTTCACATAAACAAGAGATTAAGTTTCTTATCAGCAATGCCCTGTGGCCTGGTCCCTTCCTACGTCAGTCATCTTTTCCTCAGGCTCTGGGAGACAAAGTGCTTTTAAAGACGCTATTGTTGCAGAAGATACATCCGTGCTATTACAATAAGCTCAG